>NC_066582.1:360340395-360985907 GCF_024323335.1 Lathyrus oleraceus
GTTATCTCATGTAAAATTTCATGTCCATCCAATAAAGTATGAGAATTTCACAAATGAAATGGGAACATGTGTCACACAAAGTCAACATATGACCAAGCAGGAGAGAAAATCTCAAACAATTAGGAAATGCCACAAATAATTCCAAGAAAATTCACATGTAAACTAGACATACAAGAGTAGGTTCATGCAAAAAATAAGATCAATTGGAGGTCAAGAAGCATGGCTATGAAAATCATGAAGTTGGACATCAATGGTGTGACACAAATTGTAACACCCTAATTCAAAAAATCATAACTCACAAACCAGCAATGATAAATTCACAAACTCTACACCAAAATCACCATGAGTGTGTCTAGTTTAAGCACAAAAAATTTGGGAGCCATTGGATACATTCTCATCATTTCACAAATGTTTTGGCAAAGTGTACAAGAATTGGTCACATGTCACAAACCCTAGCCCCATTTAAAAACCATCCATCAAAAAAATTCTGGAAAAATAATGACAAAAAAGTAGAGATCATGATGAACACAACACAAAAAATCCCATTGAATTTGGATCAAAATTGGGCAAGTTATGAATCTTGGAAGATTGGTAATCAAAGTGAAGAAATTAATTGAATTAACATTGAAAGAATGGCATTTTGGTAATATTGGAATCCACTAATCAAAACACAGTCGTTTTGGGCAAGGATTGAAATGTTTCTATTGGTTGTTGGAAAAAAGGCCATGCACGTGAGAAATGGGGCAGAAAATTCCGGAAAAACACAATTGGGAATTAGGGTTCATGTTCATCCCTCTCAAAAATCATGATTTCACAAACTTGCCCAAAAACCAAAATTGAATATATGGAAATGATCAGCATGGCAAGGTCAACATGAATCCACCATCATTTTTCATTAAAACACTACACAAGCCAAGAATCGAGCAAAAGACAAATTTGACATCAAACTTGTTTTCCAAATAACTTCATGCATAAGCAACCATTTCAAAAAGTGAAAGCATCATGACAATCAGCATGGATAGACCTACACTAAGCATGTATCAATTTGAAAAATCATGGAGCTCGAAATTTTACCAGTTTGGAGGGACAGTGGTGATTCAGTTGGTATTTAGTGACTTTGACTCCAAACAGGTACACTTTAAGCTTTCCAATGATGAGTGTGAGATTGGCTTAGCTTGCAGATGTTTGGAATGACTCAAGCAATTTCTACCATGGCTAATGCTCTCTTGAAACAGTGCTGGAAATGTGACTTCCAGTTGGAGAATGCTAGTGAAAAACCACTTCCAAATGTTGTGTGACTGTTGTTTTGGCAAGGCAAAGTTCTGTTCCTCTTTGGAAGTTTTGAATTGTTGTTTGAAGAGGCAAGCAAAGTGAGATTTTTGAGTGTGTGGAGTTCTATTGTGCAAGGTGTTATGTTGGCTAGTTGGTTGGCAATGATGAAAAGTTGAGATGAAACAAATGGTTGGCAAGGCAGGGTTTGGAGTTTTTGGACTAAAAATGAAAAAGAGTCAAGGTATGATTTTTTGAGTGAATGAGTGCATAATGGCTTTTGGTATGGTGTGGCTCCTTTGTGTTTGGACAAAAAGATTTGGAATGCCAAAGCAGCAAGGTGATTTGAGAGAGTGAATGAAGTTGGTTTTTGTTTTTGGTAAATGCAAGTGGGAGGGGTTTTTGTTGGTCTGCTACTGCAGGGTTTGACAGATAATGTTAAAATGCCAAAGCAAACAAGGTCATGTTTTAGGATGAGGGGAACATGCTTCTACTGTTGGATGGATGCTAATGGTTCCACATGATGAAAGGTTGGTGAAAAGGCAATGGCTAGGTTTTGTCCCTTTTGAGGTTTGGACAGGGTTTTTAGAAATGCAACATGGCAAGGTGAGTTAGGCTTCTTGGTTTTGCTGGTTTTGTTATGACAGCCAATGAAAAAATGCCCAGCAAGCAAGGATGAGGTTGGAAAATTAGTGAAGGTGATTGTGGTTGCAATTAGTGTTTGGTTTTGTGTCTTTTGCCTTTTCTCTTGACAGTTCTTGACAGAAAATCTTGAATGCCAAAACAGCCAAGTCAGTTTTTTTTGAGACAGTGTGTTGGTTTGTGGCTGTTCTTCTGTGACAGTACCAGCTATGCTCTTTTCTTGTGTGGCAATATGACAGAAAATGGGGAAAAATTCTGCTGTGAGAGTACAAGGCATGGCATACTTTTGGTCCTTTCTTCCCAATTTCAAGCAAGCCAACATGGTCTTTGTTTTGCTGTTTGGTTAGGCTGCTAATCAGGTCTCAAACTGACAGAAAATGATCAGTATAAACTCTGTTTGAAGGTACCAAGGCATGGTTCAAATGCAAGCATGGGGTAGCATGGTGAAAATGTCCTTTCGCCAAATTTCAAGCAAGCTAAGCAATGGCTTCATGTACTGCATAATTGAGCTTGCAAACATGTTTTAAATGACTTTTCTGAGCTGTTCCAATTGGCCAAATGTTAGAAAAATGTTTATATCAAAAAGTCAACTCTTGGTCAAACTTGCATTTAAATGAGAAAAGTCAAAATATGTCATTTTGATTGGTGAAGTTTTGGCTCACGAAATTTATATTTTTGGAAAGAGGGGATCAAATGTGACTTGTAGGAAAAAACCCCACCAAAATTGGCCAAACGGTTTGAGAGATATGGCCTTTTGAAGTTCAAGATTTTCTGAAATCGATTCGATCATAACTTGCCAACCACACATGGGAATTGAGAGTTCTAGGACTTTTTGGAAATGGGAGAACAAGATCTTCAACTTTCATGTTGGGCAAAAATTCATTTGAAGCTCGTATCATGATGTAAGTTTGAGGATCAAGACTTTCCATTTATGGCAGGTTTCAGTTACAGGCCCAGTTTCCATTTTGGGAAATTTTTGATCTGGCTTCAAATTCTTCCATGATGGTGTTTGGCATGATGTATGATGACTATTTGGACATGAATGAACTCTCACAAACCAATTCCAATCATCCAATCACTGATTAAATGGACAGTTGACCAACAGTTGACTTTTAGGGTTTCTGACTGTCTGTGTATGAACTGATGATCTCTGAGCCTTCAACCCTTGACCAAAATACTTCAAATGGACCTCCAAGTTATGTGAACTTGTTGGACAAACCCTAGGGCCTTGGTTCCTTGAGAAACACCTTTGCTTGATTGACTGACTGATCTCCTGATCAGTTTGACCTAATTCCTTGATTGGCTTGCACTTGAGGCAAAAGAGGCAATGCAATGCTATGCAATGGACCATGATATGCTATGACCTAATGTGAAAATGTATGTATGATGATAGGTGCAAATTTGAGGTGCTACACACATATGATGGATGTAAAGTCTAAGACTTCTTTCCCTAACATACAACTTGTCTTCAATAACTCATGCGGAATACCAATATCCTTAACCTCAATCTTCAAACGCTCCAAGATTATCTTCAATAATTTGTTGGAACAATTTTTTTTGTACCATACCTCTAAGGTTTTGATGATAACAAAGCAGTTAAAGAACAATTGGGTATACTAACATGTTTTCAAGTGTGCAAGACCATAAACTAAAATTTCGGAAGTAAACTTAGTATTGGTACTGAAAAAGAACATCTAAAGAGAAGCTAAGAGAACCAAATTTTGAAGACTCGTACTCTGAAGGAGGTCAACTTCTAAAGGCCATACTCTGAAGAAAGTCAACCTTTAAAGACTCGGACTCGGAAGGATAAAAACTTCAAATCTAGACTCTAAAGTTCTCAATCTGAAGTCAGTGAACACAAGGATCAAGAAGACTCTGATAGGTCAATATTAGACTCTAAGGTCACTCAACACAAGGGTCGAGAATACTCTGATAGACCACTTTCAGACTCAGAGAGCAATTTGTCTTCTTTTGATCACGTGAAGATTTAAACAAAAATATATAATCAGGAAACTAGAATGTAATGAATAATTCCTCTTAAAGAAAATGGATTTCAAATGGATTAACCATATCAAGTAACATGCCAAGGTATCTGATCAAGCTTCTCTAAGACTAACTTGTGCCAGCTATTCTCTTCAACGACTCTTTTCTATCTCTCTATATAAGGAGATAAAGACATGAAGAAATATGAACCAACCCATGACAATAAAAGAGTTGTTACTCTGTCAAACAAAAAGCATAAGTTTAACTTAGAATTTCTTATCATTTGTGCATCTTATAAATTCTTAAGTCTTAAAGAGTCTTATTGAGTAGTATTTTGTTTGCACCAATGATTGTATATCAAATGTAAGAAACTAACAATATTTTCCTTGTAAGTTAGATTGAAAGAAGTCTTTTTCTTGTGTGCTTGAGCATTTGAAGTCTCTTGTTGTGTGCTTGAGCATTATAAGTCTCTTAGTTGTGTGTTTGAGCATTTGAAGTCTCTTGGTTGTATGCTTAAGCATTTGTAATAAGTTATGATTATAGTGAAGTCCTTTGGAAATGAAAGGGGACTAGAGTACTCTCGGTTTATGGGAGGAACCAGGATAAATATGTTTATGTCTCTATTTCTTTCCCACTCTAACTCTAAACTAGTTCTTATCTGCTGCAATCACTTAACTCTATTTCAGATTCCAGACTTTTAGTTTAGAATCTGATAAGATATTTTAAGAAAAGAAAGAAAAAGCTAGCACAATTCAACCCCCTTCTTGTATTTTTCTCACCTTTAGTTGGCATCAGAGCAAGGTTTGTGCTCTAACTCTCTAACACTTAACAGTGGTACAAAAAAATCCTGAGAGAAAAACATGATTGACGTGTTTGAAACCTATAGTGGTCCTAGAAACAATGTTGTGAACTATGATTATAATGCTTCTGAATAAACAACTATACTTCTAAACCTCCAATCTTCAGTGGAGATTCCACAGAGTTTGAATGGTGGAAAAGTAAGATGTACACTCATATAATTGGCATTGGTGATGAGTTTCGGGACATTCTTGAAGATGGCATTGATATTCTAGTTGATGGAGTAAGAATGGTTACTGATAGAAAGAGCCTCACTCTGGCTCAAAAGAAAATCTATAGAAAACAACACAGAGTGCGAGGAATTTTGGTAGATAATCTACCTTATTATGAGTATCTCAAGATAATCAACAAGTCTACTACAAAAGACATCTTTGAATCTTTGGTTGATACCTATAAAGGCAATAAACACGTAAAAGAAGCAAAGGATAACCTTATGGTCCAATAATATGAATTGTTTAGAATGAAGGAAGATGAAAATATTAAAACCATATTCTCAAGGTTTCAAGTTCTTGTATCAGGACTTCATGTTCTGAACAAGAGTTATACAATTTCTGATAAGTCAAGAAGATTCTTAGGAGTCTTCTTGTCAATTATAGACTAAAGGTGACATCCATCCAAGAAGTCAAGGACTTGAATACAATAAGTCTAGAAAGTCTAATAAGCAATCTCCATAGCCATGAGATGAAGCTCATATAAGATGAACCTACAAAGAAATTAAATTCTCTTACTTTAAAATCTGTTGGTCAATCTGCTAAGTCTCCTAAAGTTTGAGAACATGAAGAAGCGACTCATGTAGGAGCTTTTCAACAATATTCAGATGATGAAGAGATGGAGTTTATAATCAATAAATTTTAGTATCTGACTAAAATAAGAAAATGTTCTCTAGAAGAAGCAGTGGCTTCAAAGGATCAAGTTCCAGAGACAAGAAAGATGACCAAAATGGATGCTTCAACTATAAGAATCCTAGTCATTTTATTATTGTCTGTCTAGAGTTGCAGAAGGACAAGTCAAAGAAAATACGCTATCAAAAGGACAACTTCAGAAACAAAGTCAAGAAGAGTCTCATGGAAACATGGGATAAACTTGTAAAAGAAGAAGAAACTGAAAAAGACGACGAAGAAGCCAATCTAGCATTGATAGCTCTAACATCTTCTGACACAAAATCTGACTCAGACTCTTGCTCAGATTCTGATGAATAAGAAGAGGTATTTTTTAAACTATCTTGTTCCAATTTAATTAATATTGTTCAAGACCTTATGGGTTAGTGTCAAGATAAAGCTTGACACTTTAAAATTTTGAAAAAGCAATATGAGCAAGTGACAATTGAATTAAAAAAATTTCAAAATAGAAATGAAGTCTAAGAAAAAGATCATATTGTTTCAAAAAATGTCTTATAAATCTTCAGATGAGCATGAATTTGCTCTTCAGGAATTTGTCATAAATGGCTTTGATAGGACAAAACTTGCATCCATGATTTATGGTGTAAGTAGGAGCAAACGAGAAGGCGTTGGTTTTTCACAAAAATATGTAAATCCAAGGTATGGAGTTGTGGTTAAACCAATGAATCCTTCTTCTTCAAGCTCTGATCAGAAAGGGCTATATTCTCACTTTGTACTAGCTGCTGAAAAGTAAAGGTTCTGATCTCGTTAAAACCAAAGACTAAAGAGTCAAAGGTTTTGAAGAAACCAAAACCAAAAATTTCTTAGTCAAAGGTTTTGAAGAAAGTAGAACCACAAACTTTTAAGTAAAAGGTTCTGAAGAAACCAGAACCAGACACTTCAAAGTCAAAGTTTTTGAAGAAAGAAGCCAAAACCAGACACTTCAAAGTCAAAGGTTCTGAAGAAACTAGAACCAAAGACTTTAAAGTCAAAAGCTTTGAGCATACTAGAACTTATGACATCAGAGTCTAAGGTTCTGAAGGGTTCACGACCAAAGGGTAAGGATACTTCAAGATATAAAACTTTTAAACCAAGAGCCGCATTTGATCCCAAGCCCTACTACATGAAGGTTATGGTACAAAATAAGAAAAAACATTTCATAACTAAACCCAAAGGACCCATAAGATTATGGGTGCCTAAATATGAAACTGTCTTTGCATTAGATATGCTTCAAGGGAGAAGCAAAGAAGCAGTCTTGGTACCTAGACAGTGGCTGCCCACGTCATATGATAGAATAAAGGCATATGTTCAAAACCCTAACTCAAAAAAAGAGGGAGGAATTGTGGGGTTTAGAGGAAACCAGAAAAGAAGGATCATTGATATATGTACTATTGCTAATTCTTATATTTCTATTAATAATGTTTGGTTAGTAGAGGGATTAAAACATAACATACTAAGTATTAGTCAATTTTGTAATAGTGGTTATGAAGTAATGTTTAATAAGAATAATTGTATAATCATGAATGAGTCTGACAAGTATATAGTGTTCAAAGGTAGGAAGAAAAGCAATGTCTATAAAATTAATTTCTCTGAATTGGGTGATAAGAAGGTACTTTACCTTCTATCGATGAGTGATGTAAAATGACTATAGCATAGAAGGTCAGGACATTCTAACCAGATATTAATCTCTAAGCTTAGAAAGTTAAAACTTATCAAAGGTTTTCCATAACTCAATTATCACCTCGATGCTCTTTGTGGAGCATGCCAAGTAGGAAAATTTAATAAAACCTCTTTTAAATTAAAGAGAATTGTCTCTACCTCCAGACCCTTAGAACTACTTCACATTGATTTATTTGGTCTAATTGATACTTGTTATACCCCAAAAAATTTCCTCCTTTTTTCACTTTTTCATCTGAGTTTTGGATTGTGGTTCATCTGTGCACATTCATGCCAAATACACGTGTATCATGCGTTCATATTAACACTTGCAAACATACATCATATATTCAAAGTTTGTGGCTATTTATACATAACAAAAGCTAGAGTTTGCTTGAGAGTCGAGCTCTAGAAGTGATGGCATGACTTCTAATGTAGGTCAAGGTATGAAACCCTAAACTCTTATTGTATGAAACCTTGGGATTGCATCATGGCATTTCGTTCATGCCTAAACCCTGGTTTTCTTAGCTTTTGCCTTTGATGGACCTTTTGATCCTTGAAACCCTAATTGTGTAGGCTATCTTGGGGAGAGGTTGGTTATAGTGCCTTGTTGCTTGCTTTGATTGATCTTGAAGCCTAATTTCTTGGTGCATATCATGTGTGAAGCATTGTTGCTTGTTGCATCATTCTCGTTCATATGGGTTGCCTAGTGGCATTGGTTTGTATATAAAACCCTAATTGGGGATACTCATCATGGTGATTCATCTGTTGGTCTTTGTTTGAACATGAAACCCTAGTTTAAGAGGCTCTTCATTGTGGTTTATCTATTGACCATTGCTTGTGCATAAAATACCATTGGCCATCAATCACTTTTCTATTAGGGCCTTGTTCGTTCAAGTTTGTAGTTATAGTCCATTAATTTATTACTTGTGGTGTATTCATATTCATGCTTTCATAATGCACAAAATCATTTCTTATTTTGAATTCACTAGTCCATGATTTCATTTTACATCTATGATGCATTAAACCTTAGTCCACCATGGCATTTCTAATTCATGACTTCATGTACACCCATGATCCTTTGATTTTTAGTGCATCTATGATGCGTTAAACCTTAGTCCACCATGGCATTTCTAATTCATGACTTCATGCACACCAATGATCCTTTGTTTTTTAGTGCATTAAGAAAGTATGAAGCATAATTCAAATAAGGTAATTCAAACATGGTTTTAGTGAGAAATTTCATTTGAATTTAAAGTATTCTTTTCATTGAAATAAAAAAAAGGCATTTTATACAAATGTTCAGTTACATCATTTTTAGAAAGAAAATTACAAAAAAAAATACAACTTCGACTAAAGTTGACTTTGGTCAACAGTTGACTTTGGTCAACTGTTGACTTTTTGGTCAACTTTGACCAAAGTCAACCCACTGTTTCTAAAATCCTAAACTTCATAATCTTCATTCTTCATGCTCCATCATTCACCTTCCATCCAATGTTTGCTTCATGTGCAAACAAGCTTTGCTTTGCACTTTGCCATTTGCATGGAATGTTCATAATGTTCATGCTTTGAAGTCATGATCCAATGCCAACATTAGCATTTTCATACCATAAAATTTCCCTCCCCTTTCCATTCTTCATCCAACCTTGGACTTGAGATTCATCTGTACTCATCCATGCTTCATCCATATGCATCATGCATCCATGTTAATACAAGCATCAATAGATTCAAAGTTACTGGTTATTTCAAATCAGAGTTTTGTTTGAGTATTGAAGTATGGTTCATCATATGAGGGGAAACCCTAATTCCATTCCCTTTGGGGTCTTGATTCATGGAGTTCACATCATGACATTCACTTATATATTTCAAACCCTAAATCTTGGTGTTTGAGCTCTAGGAGATTGCATCATGGTATTTGTCATACCCTAATTTTCAACTCTAAGATGCCACCATCATTTGTATCATTTGCATGACCTCTAGCATTTTTGTACTACTAACCTATTGAAAATACAAAAAAAAAATCTACTTTGTTTGTCTTAAGCTAGGGTTTTGCACCAAGAGCTTTCAAAGATTGATCAATCAAGACTTGACATGACTTTTAACATTTCAAACTCCTCATTCTTACCAAGTAATCAAGTGACTTTCATCAATAAGAATCGATTTCAAGATCATTCCATCTCAAGTTCATCAAGCCACAATTCATCTGACACTCAAAATTAGGGTTTTGGTCAAAGTCAACTTGATGTTGGCTTTTGACCAAAGCATGATTCTATGGCTTGAGGCATGATCCAAGGTATTAAAATGTGTACTCATAACCCACTCATACAATTCATATGGCTCAATAGGTTAGGTTCATAAGCAGATGAAAGTTTGAACACAACTGATGAAAAAGTCAACAAATGCTTAAAGTCAAAGTTTGACTTTTAAGATTTTTGGTCAACTATGGACTTTTCAAGTCAAGGATTATGAAAATATGATCATTGAAGTCATTTGATCAAGTTTAGTCAAGAAAATCAATGTTACTTGCAAAAAGGGCAAAGATGGAGATTTTGAAAATTTTACTTAAGTCCCTAAAAAACATGTCCAAGTACCCAACTTTCCAAGGCCATAACTTATGATCCAAGCCACCATTTTCTTTGCTCCAAAGATCATATTAAAGGCCTTTCTTCATACTTCAAGTTTGTCCTAGGTGATAAAACCTCAAAAAATGCACGAATAAGGAGATATGGGGTCATGAAGTGGATGATTCATTTGTTTGTCAAGTGGTAAAACACTTTGTGAAATTTTCAGCATGCTGACCTAGTCAAGTGACCAACTTTATGCCAGTTTTTCACCCAGATCCCAACTGATTCAAGAAAAGTGATAAATATGAAAGTTGTAGATCATGATTCCATCTTTCCAAAATGTCCAAGATCAATAAATTCCCATGCTCGAGCTAAGAGAATAGAATTTGAGAAGACAGCCTTATGGAATGGTTCATAAGTCAAATTCTAAGCCAAAGTACACTACAAATCCAAACAAATCCACAAGTACATGTACTTCTTGCTTCTAAATATCACTCTAATCAGAAGATCACACACACTTTTGATCCATTATTCAAGCAACCAAGCCATTACACTATGAATCATTCCATTTTTGGCATAAAGGTCACACTTCCATTTGTGTAAAGTGGCTTTAACCCAACATTAAGTACCATTGAGCTCCCAAATGGATTTGGCTCTGATACATACCAACTCTAAACATCAAGTCCACTCCTACACTTAAGACAAAGCTCAATAAAACACCCAAGTCCCCCATGCTTTTGCCATGCTTCCCACTTGGTGTTTTGTGCAAGAACCAACTGAAGGTGAGAAAAACAAGAAAGGGGGGGTTTGAATTGTTTGGAAAAATAAGCGCTTTTCAAAATGAAAATCACACAAGGATTTTATACTGGTTCGCTTATAACACAAAGCTACTCCAGTCCACCCGGCCAAGGTGATTTCGCCTTCAACAAGGACTTAATCCACTAATCTTGAAAGATTACAAACAACACTTAAGAGAGAAGAAAATCTCTTAGTCTTCTCAAGTCTACAGACCACACAAAGTCACTTGAGGAAATCAAACAAATAAAAGATACAAGATATGTAATCTAGAGTGCTTCTAAGAAAGCAAGTATTACAAACTTAAGAACAGATTTTTCACTTAATAAGCAAAAGCTTAGTGAAATTCTTTGAGAGCAAAGATGATTTTCTTGAGCGTGAAATAATTCAGTATAGTTTTGGCTAGTTGATTTCTTCTTACTGAATGTTGATTGCAGCTCTATTTATATATGAGTTGAAGTAGTGATTGAACCTGGTGGATATTAAACTGAGTTTACTCCATCACTTAAATAGCTTCTGCAGTTTAACTTTTCATCTTTGAAGTGACTACTTACCACAAGTAGTATCTTCTCTCTTGGAAGTGGAGATTAACGTCTCTTTCTCTGTTTAGGAAATCTATTTGAAAATCTTTACTTGACTTGAACGTTACTTCTTCATGATTAGCAAATCCATAATCAGAGTATTTGTGTTTCTGGAGAATCTTGGAATCTTGCTTCTGATGTTGATCTCTTGAGAGTTCAGATATCGCTGATAACTTTCAGAATTTACAGAAAGCATTTGTTCAGAGTCAGAGCTTCTAGACTTTACTTCATGTTCAGATGCTTCTGATACTTTGCAGTTTTGTCCAGAGTCAGAGCTTCTAGACTTTCTTGAACGTGATTCCACTTCAGATGCTTCTAATACTCTAGAATTTGTATCTGATCTTGTTGTGCATCTGATGACATCATCAGATTCATTTCTTCTTTCTTTAGAACTCTGCACACTTAGAAACTTTTCGTTAGGGTGCCATTTTTGGTTTCATCCTTTGTTATCATCAAAATCAAGGAATTTGTTGTAGAACAATTTTTGTTCTTACAATCTCCCCCTTTTTGATGATGACAAAACAACTTAAAATAGCAGATGAAACATGAATAAAATAAGATCAGATAGACAAAGGCTCCCCCTGAGTTAGTGCTAGGGAGTTCAGAAGTTCTTACCAGAGCTTTCCGAGTAATGAGATTTCTGAAAACTTTCTGCAATTTCTTAAATTTAATGTTAGAGCTATTTAATCAGAGCTATTTAATCAGAGCTGTTTTTATCAGAACTATTTCTACAATTGTTGCAGAGTGCTTAAGGTTTTTAGACAATTTTCATCAGAGCTATTTAATGATTTCTCCCCCTTTTTGTCAGAATCAAAAAGACATAGTAATAAAAATTGAATTAAAGAGAAAAACATTTCATTAAAAATAGAAACACAAAACATCAGATTCAAAAAGAAGACAGAAGCAAAAACAACAAAAGGCAAGCAAAACATAAAATCCTAAGTGCCTAAGGGTTCTGAGGCAATTTCTGCAAGATCATGGCAAACATCTTCTGGATGTTCTCATTGACCGTATCTTGCTTGTCCATTCTGTCTCGGAGGATGTTCTGATCTTCCTTAAGGTCCTTCAGAGTCTGAAGGATCATGGGAACAGCAGTTGAAGACTCCCCCTGAGTCAGAGCCTGCTGAGCTTCAGCTTCTGCAGCAGCTTGAGCTTCTGCATCTGCCAGAGCCTTAGCTTCAGCTTCTTGTTGCCTTAGGATTTCTGCTTCCTGAGCAATTCTTTCCTCTTCTATTCTTCTTGCTTCTTCTGCTTCTCTAGCCAACCTCTCCTCCTCTAGCCTTCTGGCTTCAGCTTCTCTGGCTAGTCTCTCCTGGAGTCTTTCCTCAGCATCTCTGATGTAGCCATTTCTGACTTGTTTAGAGACATTTTTCAGCCTATAGGACTCAGAGGTCATCCAACTAATGACTCTGTTCCAGTGTGTCCTAACAGATTTAGGATCATCACTGACTTCAGAGTTGTTAGCCAGAGACTTGACCTTCTGGATTGAAGCTTCTGCTACCTGCCTGATGGCTTCCTCAAGGGTAGGTATGGTAAGTTCAGGTTCAGGTTCAGGTTCAGGTGAATGAGGTGGAGAGTTTGGAGGGCTAAGATTTAGAGTTTGAGGTTCAGATTCTGCTTCTGGTTGAAGTTCAGAATCTGCTTCTGGTTGAAGACTGGGGGATGAAGCATAAAGAGGATTTAGGTCTAATGGGTCAGAGTCTGGTTCAGGTACAGCGGGAATAATTGGTGGGGTGATATTAGAGGTGTGGGGATCAGATGGTTGAATTTCAGAGGGTAGAGTTTCAGAGGGGATGGTGGTTGTTTGTTGTAGTGGTGAAGTTATTTCAGGTTCTGTGGTTTGTGTTTGTTGTGAAGCAAGTCTATGAGCGTAAAGTGTGGCTATAGTTGGGGATTCAGGGTCAGAAAATGCATGGTCAGATGAGAGGGAAACATAGGGAGGAGATTCAGGTTCAGAGGATGAAGAAGAAGAGGTGCTTTGGTGAGTTTGTGCAGGTTTAGAGGGAGGAATGAAAGTTCTGGCTATGTTTAGAACTGGTGTAGGTTGGGAGGTTCTGGTGATTGAGGGTGGGATTTCAGAGGTAGTATATAAGGGAGGTGTTGTGAGAGGATGAGAAGAAGCCATCATAGGTACAGAAGTAACAAGAGGAATAGACGTACCAGAAGAAGAAATTTGCAGAGGAGCAGGAGATTTGGTTCCAGAAGCTTCTCCAATTCTGGCTTTCTTTGCTTTCCTTGCCTCAGCAGCTATCTGTTTCTCAGAGACACCTCTCTTGTATCTGACTAGATCTTCTTCTGAATCCAGACAGTCATCGAGGCTGAAATCAGATATATCCACACCATCATCCAGTAGACGCTGAAGATAGATGGCAACAGCATCTCTTGGCTCGTTCTTGAAGAATCTGGCAAGGCCATGAGGCATCTTCCTCTGATCTTTCAAGCTATTCCAGGTTGTATCCAGAGTTGGCTTGACTTGTATTTTCTTGATTATCCCCATACTCTTGAGGTTTCTGGCATTCAGAGGCTTTCCCACATCAATTGCCAGATCATCCATACATCTGGTCTTTTCCAGTTGGTCAACCAATCCATGCTCAATGAAGACATCAGAAAGCAATCTTCCCAGAGGGATGTAAGACCTTGGCTTCATATTGTTTCTGGTTTCTTTGACAGAATCCCTCAGATATCTGAAAAGGAGAACAGGGAGGTTGATCTGGATACCCTTCTGAATACAGTATAAAATGCATTTTTGATCAGCATTTATGTAATCAGAGGAGTTGGAGGCTGGGCGATGGTGAATAGTACCCAGAATGATTTTTAGCCACACTCGGAGGTTCTGGTGTAGCTCTTTGTTCTTAGAGGGGTTTCCTTCAACATTTGGTTTGAATATTGTTGGGTTGATAACTTTAGTGATGCGTTAGACACAACACTCAAAATAGCACGCTTGGGGGGAAAAATGATTACAGCTAATAAATGAATGTCTAATCCCAACAGTACGCACACTGCTCAAGGAGATTTCAAACGTTCTGACCTTTGATTTCTTTTGACAGCTGTCTAGAAGTTCTAGGGTTAGACGTTTTAATGCTCCACGTGTTGATGTATCTGATCTTCAGGAATACCAAAGGATTGGTTTCTGAAGATTTCTAACTCAGATATCTTCTTAACTTGTAGAAGTATCAGAGTCAGAGGCAGAAGTGTATTTGTTTTTATCAGAGTCTCATTTTACATGTTCAGAGCCAATTTTTACTTAGGGCAATTTTTAATGTTCAGATTTTCTAATATAAAAAGAAATCTATCTTCAGCTAGAGGCTTAGTAAAGATATCTGCCCATTGATGTTCTGTATCAATGAACTTCAATGTTACTATCCCTTTCTGAACATAGTCTCTGATAAAATGATGTTTTATTTCTATGTGTTTGGCTCTGGAATGTAGAATGGGATTCTTACTTAAACAAATAGCAGCAGTATTATCACAAAAGATAGGAATGTTACTCTCAAATATCTGAAGATCTTCTAGCTGATGCTTCATCCAGAGCATCTGAGTTGTGCACAGTGATGCTGAGATGTATTCTGCTTCTGCAGTTGATAGAGCGATAGTTGACTGTCTTTTGCTAGCCCAGGAGATTAGATTGTTTCCCAGAAGCTGGCAATTTCCAGATGTGCTTTTTCGTTCTATTCTATCTCCTGCATAATCTGCATCACAATAACCAGAAAGCCTATACTCTGATGTTTTCTCATACATCAGGCCCAGGTTAGGAGTTCCTTTCAGATACTTAAGAATTCTCTTAACAGCTGTTAAATGAGATTCTCTAGGATCTGATTGGAATCTGGCACAAAGACAGACGCTAAAGAGAATATCAGGACGAGTAGCAGTCAGATAGAGAAGAGAGCCTATCATACCTCGATAGAGCTTCTGACAAACCTTGTTGCTTACCTCTTCCTTCTCCAGAATGCAAGTTGGGTGCATGGGAGTTTTTGCAGAGTTGCATTCAGTCATGTCAAACTTCTTCAGAATGTCTTTAATGTACTTGCTTTGATGAATGTACGTGACTTCTGGAGTTTGATTAATTTGAATTCCCAGAAAGAACTTTAGTTCTTGCATTAAACTCATTTCAAATTCTGCCTGCATTAACTTAGAAAATTCTTGGCAAACAGAGATATTAGCAGAACCAAAAATAATATCATCAACATAAATTTGGCATATCATGAGATCATTATTAAGGTTTTTACAGAAGAGTGTAGAATCAACTTTCCCTCTGATAAAATTTTGTTCCAGAAGAAAATTGCTTAAGCGTTCATACCAAGCTCTGGGAGCTTGTTTAAGTCCATATAAGGATTTCTTAAGTTTAAAAACATGTTCTGGAAAATTTGAGTTTTCAAAGCCTGGAGGTTGATTGACATACACTTCTTCTGAAATATAACCATTAAGAAATGCACTCTTGACATCCATTTGATATAGTTTAATAGAATGATTAATAGCAAAAGATACAAGAAGACGAATAGATTCTAACCTCGCGACTGGAGCAAAAGTTTCATTATAATCAATACCTTCTTGTTGACTATAACCTTGAGCTACCAGTCGTGCTTTGTTTCTGACAACTTCTCCTTTCTCGTTCAGTTTGTTTCTGAAAACCCATCTGGTTCCAATGACATGAGTGCCTCTGGGTTTAGGAACGAGATCCCAGACATCATTCTTGGAGAATTGATCTAATTCTTCTTGCATAGCTGCCACCCAATCGTTATCTTGAAGAGCTTCATCACAGGACGTAGGCTCAATCAGAGACACTAGTCCCAGAGGAATATCTTCAGAAGTTCTGAAGGTAGATCTGGTTCTAACAGGTTCATCTTTGTTTCCCAAAATCAAATCTTCAGATACGTTAATACGACTTTTAACTTTCCTTGGAATTTCTGGAGATTTAATTTCTTCAGAGTCTGGAGTGACAGTTGCTTCTGGAGTTTCTTCAGATTCTACAAGAGTGATTTCCAAATCTGCAAACTTTTCAACTAGCTTTGACTTTTCAGGGTCAAGCTTATCATCAAATCTGACATGAATTGATTCCTCCACAATTTTGGTTTCTGTGTTGTATACTCTATAGCCTTTAGAGCGTTCTGAGTATACTAACATAATACCTTTCTGTGCTTTGGAATCAAACTTGTTCAGATGTTCTTTAGTATTTAATATAAAACAAGAGCATCCAAAAGGATGAAAATATGAGATGTTGGGTTTTCTTCCTTTACACAATTCATAGGGAGTCTTTTCTAGAATAGGTCTTATAGAGATTCTATTCTGAATATAACACGCTGTATTTACAGCTTCTGCCCAAAAGTGTTTTGCTACATTTGTTTCATTGATCATGGTTCTGGCCATCTCTTGGAGTGTCCTATTCTTCCTCTCTACAACTCCATTTTGTTGTGGAGTTCTAGGGCAGGAGAAATCATGGGATATTCCATTAGAATCAAATAATTCTTCAAAATCTTTATTTTCAAATTCTCCACCATGATCACTTCTGACTCTAACAATTTTGGAGTCAAATTCTTTTTGCACTTTGGAACAGAAACTGGTGAATACAGAGTGAGACTCACTCTTGTGCTTTAAGAATTTTACCCATGTCCAGCGACTGTAATCATCAACAATGACTAGTCCATACTTCTTTCCATTAACTGATGCTGTTTTCACAGGACCAAATAAGTCAATGTGAAGAAGCTCCAGAGGCTTAGAGGTAGAAACAACATTTTTCTTTTTAAAAGATGTTTTTGAAAACTTTCCTTTCTGACAAGCTTCACACAGAGCATCTGAAGAAAACTTCAGTTTAGGTAAGCCTCTGACTAACTCAAGTTTAGTTAGCTGAGAAAGTTTTCTCATGCTAATGTGGCCTAAGCGTCTATGCCATACCCATTGCTCTTCGTGAACTGACATTAAACATTTAACATTTTGATCTTTTAAATCAGAAAGATTTATTTTATAAATGTTGTTTTTCCTCTTGCCTGTGAAAAGGACAGAGCCATCGTTCTGATTAATGGCTTTACATGTTTTTTGATTAAAGATTACATCATAACCGTTATCACTTAATTGACTTATGGATAACAAGTTATGCATTAATCCTTCTACATAAAGAACATCAGATATAGAGGGAAGAGTACCATTACCAATAGTTCCGGAGCCTCTGATCCTTCCTTTCTGATCTCCTCCGAAGCCTACAAATCCAGCGTCTGTAAGTTCCAGGCTTTGGAACATAGACTTTCTTCCCGTCATATGTCGTGAGCATCCAGAGTCCAGGTACCATGACTGGTGTCTGAACTTTGCTGCATAGGATATCTGCAACATAGATAATCTTATCTTTCGGTACCCAGAATCTCTTGGGTCCTTTTAGATTAGTTTTCCCAGAGTTTCTCATAACTTTGGGTCTTCTAGCATTTTTAAATTTGTGTTCTTGTGTGTGTGTGTAATGATATGAAAAAGGAGATTCAATTTTATCACTTGCAGAAGTTTTATGTTCATTAGGATCATACCCAATTCCCCTTTTATTATTCTGACTCACTCCATAAATCATGGATGCCATAATACTCCTATCTATTCCATTCTTCAGAAATTTTTGAAAGGCTTCTTCATATTTATAAATAATTTCATTTGAAGTTTGTGGTGCTTGAGACAACGCTTCTTCTAATTCTAAGCTTTTTGTTTTAGCTCCATCTCTTTCTAACGTTAAAGATCTGATTGTATCTTCTCGTGCTAGAATTGTTGTCTCAAGTTTACTACATTCTTCAGATTTTGCTTTAAGACAGCCTTTAACGTTTTTAAACTTTTGTTTTAATTTCTGATAAGAAGTAAGAGTTTCTGACAAACATGATTCTAAGTCAGATCTAGAAAGTTCAGAAAATACCTCTTCAGATTCTTCGTCTGAACAGCTGGATGTGGTAGCCATAAGTGCTACGTTGGCTTGTTCATCAGAGTCAGATTTTGATGATCCAGATTCACTGTCATCCCAGGTAGCCATCAGTCCTTTCTTTGTTCTGAAGGTATTTTTCTTGAAGCTTTCTTTCCTAGGGTTGTCCTTCTTCAACTTGGGGCATTCATTTCTGTAATGACCTGTTTCTTTACATTCATAACAGGTAATATCTTTGTTAGCTTTACCTTTTGAAGTTGACTCTGATCGATCCCCTCTGGGTCTTGGTCTTCTGAAGTTGTTGTTCCTCTTTTTCCAGAGTTGCTTGACTCTTCTGGTTAGTAGGGACAACTCTTCTTCATCATCAGAGTCTTCTGGTTCAGAATCGTCAGTATCTTCAGCTTCTGCCTGGAGAGCTTTGGTTCTGTCTGACTTCCGTCTTTCAGGTCTGGACTTTAGCGCCACGGACTTGTTTCTTTTCTGAGGTTCATCCTCCTCTAGTTCTATCTCATGACTTCTGAGAGAGCTAACAAGTTCTTCAAGGCTGATATTGTTCAGATCCTTTGATAACTTCAGAGCAGTAACCATTGGTCTCCATTTCTTTGGCAGACTTCGGACTATCTTCTTAACATGATCTGCAGTCGTGTATCCTTTGTCTAGCACTTTAAGACCTGCAATAAGAGTTTGAAATCTGGAAAACATAGCTTCTATAGCTTCATCATCTTCCATCTTGAAGGCTTCATACTTCTGGATAAGCGCCAGAGCCTTCGTCTCCTTGACTTGGGAGTTTCCTTCATGGGTCATCTTCAGAGAGTCAAGTATATCTTTGGCTGTCTCTCTGTTGGTGATTTTTTCATATTCGTTGTATGATATAGCATTTAGAAGTATTGTTCTGGCCTTGTGGTGATTTTTGAAGTCACGTTTCTGATCTTCTGACATTTTGCTTCTGGGAACTTCAGCTCCATTTAAGACTGGAGGTTTGTATCCATCTGTGACAATGTCCCAGAGGTCAGCATCATAACCCAGAAAGAAACTTTCGATTCTGTCTTTCCAGTAATCAAATTTTTCTCCATAAAAAACAGGAGGCTTGGCATTGTAAGAATCTCTTTCATTTGAGTGGGCCATTGTTTTTCTCGTACTGGATCTCTCTACACGGTTAAGTGTTTGATTAGAAAAACAATAACAGAGCCGGAGCTCTGATACCAATTGAAGGTGAGAAAAACAAGAAAGGGGGGGTTTGAATTGTTTGGAAAAATAAGCGCTTTTCAAAATGAAAATCACACAAGGATTTTATACTGGTTCGCTTATAACACAAAGCTACTCCAGTCCACCCGGCCAAGGTGATTTCGCCTTCAACAAGGACTTAATCCACTAATCTTGAAAGATTACAAACAACACTTAAGAGAGAAGAAAATCTCTTAGTCTTCTCAAGTCTACAGACCACACAAAGTCACTTGAGGAAATCAAACAAATAAAAGATACAAGATATGTAATCTAGAGTGCTTCTAAGAAAGCAAGTATTACAAACTTAAGAACAGATTTTTCACTTAATAAGCAAAAGCTTAGTGAAATTCTTTGAGAGCAAAGATGATTTTCTTGAGCGTGAAATAATTCAGTATAGTTTTGGCTAGTTGATTTCTTCTTACTGAATGTTGATTGCAGCTCTATTTATATATGAGTTGAAGTAGTGATTGAACCTGGTGGATATTAAACTGAGTTTACTCCATCACTTAAATAGCTTCTGCAGTTTAACTTTTCATCTTTGAAGTGACTACTTACCACAAGTAGTATCTTCTCTCTTGGAAGTGGAGATTAACGTCTCTTTCTCTGTTTAGGAAATCTATTTGAAAATCTTTACTTGACTTGAACGTTACTTCTTCATGATTAGCAAATCCATAATCAGAGTATTTGTGTTTCTGGAGAATCTTGGAATCTTGCTTCTGATGTTGATCTCTTGAGAGTTCAGATATCGCTGATAACTTTCAGAATTTACAGAAAGCATTTGTTCAGAGTCAGAGCTTCTAGACTTTACTTCATGTTCAGATGCTTCTGATACTTTGCAGTTTTGTCCAGAGTCAGAGCTTCTAGACTTTCTTGAACGTGATTCCACTTCAGATGCTTCTAATACTCTAGAATTTGTATCTGATCTTGTTGTGCATCTGATGACATCATCAGATTCATTTCTTCTTTCTTTAGAACCCTGCACACTTATAAACTTTTCGTTAGGGTGCCATTTTTGGTTTCATCCTTTGTTATCATCAAAATCAAGGAATCTGTTGTAGAACAATTTTTGTTCTTACACCAACCAAGCAAGCAAACCAGTACAAGCCATGATTATTTTATGATATTTGAGGCTTCTTGAACCCTCAAGGATCCCTATAAATATAGGATAAATCCTCATATATCCATACACAAAGCTTTCTAAGGAAAACTCCATTCTTGAGAGCTTTTCAATCTTAACCTCCACTCTCTCATTTGGCTTGTGCATTATGCAAACCAAAGGGTCCAATCATCTTCTGAGAACTCATAAGCATTAGGAGAGGCATCAAACAGTAGCTGGAAGTAGTGTTGAAGAGACATTGGACCTTGCTCTAATAGGTATATTCTTGCACTTTGAAACTCATCATACATACGTCATTTCATTTTGATTTCTGAAACAAATATGTAGCATTTATTATGTTAAGAAGGATCATTAGCTTACATGTCATTTATATTGTTGTTTATGTGAAATTATGTTGCATGAAACCTAAAGTTTCAGTTTTGGTTTTTGCCTTCGTGCATCTCCATCTTTGAGTATTAGGCAAAACCTATGGTACCATTGTGTTCCTTGCATTTTTCTATGCGATTTTGATCTTTATTTCATGAAAAATGATTGAGAAATGAGAGAGATACGATTGATGAAAGATTGGAAAAATAGTGGGAAAAAGAAAGCGAAAATGAGCGAGAGAGGTTGAAGACGATGCTGAGTTGGCATTGGAAAAAATCCATGGAACCCCAAGGACGTGGGTTTGAACCTGGCTAGCGTAGTGTTTATTTTTTTCTCATTTGTTAAATGTTCATTTTTCTTCATAACTTCAAAAACCCATAACTTCATGATCCCTTAACCTTTTTGGCCCATTCTTTTTGCCATGTGTCCATAAGAATGTCTATTTTATGATGACACCAAAAAAACCCCAAAAATATTATTTATTTCACCACTTTTGATTGGATAGAAAACATGTGTTTTCAGTGTTTTTTAAGGCTCCTAATCGATTCTTTCGGCTTATGTCTTATTTGTTCTCGATGTTGAAAGTTTGTATGATTAAAGCACACTCTTTTAAATGTTGATTGTTATCCTTAATATGTTTGAACTTGATTATTTTCATACAGTGTATTAATTGATTCACCTTGAAAACATGTTTGAATGAATGGTTAAGAGATGATTAGGTTTCCACTTAAGTTTGGTCTTATCATGAACTTTGATTCAAGTCTAATGTTTATTTTGTGAAAACTTATAATGTGATGCATGTTTGACCTAAATTGATTCATGTTGTGTTTACCATGTACGAATGAATGCTTTTACCATGTCAAGTATGATTTTGTCTTCACCATCAATATGTTGTGTCTTGTGATGTCATGTGAAACTTCGTCATGTCTTGTTTATGCTTATCTCAATGCCTAAAAAACCATGTTTAACATTGTCATCCATAACTTGTGATTGCCATTGTATTTAGCCATATTTTGTGCCATAATGTTAATGCATGTTCAATCTTGTTATTGTTTATATCCAAGGGAAAATAATCATGACATTATTGTCATTTTGCGTGTGTATGTTCATCTGTATTCTATACAACTTTGCTTCCCCTTAATCCAAAAACTTCTAGATACAATCTTAGGTTCCCCTCAATTTAAACCTTAGGATTCTATCTCTCTCTCCTTCTTATAACCACTTTCATAATAAACTTTGACTTAGGTCATTGTTTCTCCTTTTATTTCTTAATCAAATGCTTCAAAACACTTAAGCATATTCAAAGATCTTTTCATAAGACCTAAAAAACACAAACTTAATTCAAACCCTTTTGCCACTTTGGATTTTCCATGTTTAAAACCTTTTCATAAAAGGATTAGACATGAGTCATCCCTAGTTGAGATTTAAATCTCCTACCCAATAACATTGTTGAGATTGATATTGATTCTTTTCCATTTGGAAGAGGTATGTGGCATACTTGTTGATTCTATATCCAAGTGAGAGCCCTTCTTTAAATTTGATGCAAAGATCTATCTTCCACATGTTTGTGGTGGTTTAAATGGGAGTTTTCTCCTTAAGATGATAATTTGTCTCTTTCTCATAAAATCAACCCCAACAAATCCCTTCTTACTTTTGAACCCGAACTACGAGGTTTTGATCCTTCACGGGTACGTAGGCATAAGACTCAATGTCTTTCCAAATCATCAAACAATAAAAAATGTTCTTTTTCTCATCTCCCCAATCAAATAGCAAACAATTTTAAACCAAACACATATATTTAAAAGGTTCATGTAGAGTACTACATATGATTAGGATGCTAATACATTCCCTTTTCATAACACACCCTCGTACCTTTAGAATCCCCCCCCCCCTTTTGCTTAGCTTAAGTTCAATCTTCTAGCTTTGCATATACATATTAGGTTTATTTTTGAATCTTTTCCCCTTCCATTGGATAAATTAATGTTCGGTGGTGATATTTTGATTCATGAGTCAAGTCTAATCAATAGCTTGGTCTCCGATTCTTCACCGCGACAGAAGTGGCGACTTCACTGGGGACATAAAGTCAAGTGGGTGATACCTAAATTGTTTATATGTGTTTATTACTATTTGTTGCTATGTTTTCTTGGGTTTCATTATGGAGATCTATAAGTGGTGACGAAATCCTAACCTGGATTAGAGAATACAAATAAGATAAAATGGTGGTATAATCAAAGTTACATGTCTGGAGTAATCCTAAGCATGAGTAACATATGATATAACCCCGCTCAGTGGAGACCCCTTTGATGGTAATATTTGTTGTTATGAGTAAATCGTAGTGGCACTATTATCTTCGATCTGGGAGTCTAAGAAACTGAGGACCTTTAGAACCCTTTCAACCCCTCTAAGCCTTTTTAGGATGTAGTGCGGAGATTATTCAGGTGTAAGATCTGAGGTAATTGTTACGCGATGCTACACTTAGACGAGTTTCTCTTGAGAATATTATTGGTCTACGAGCAAGTCGTTAAACTTATAATATCCGAAAGATGGATCTATGACTCTGGGGACCACTTTAGAACCTTATTCAACAGGTACAAAATAAACCTATTAGTTCATACATTGTGGGATGGTTAGACCCTTGGCTCCATGCTTAATGTCAAAACCCTAAACTCATATTTGTGAAACATTTATTCATGCACTCATGCATCCATAAAAACCTTTTGCATAAAAACTAAGAAACTCAATAGTTTTCTTTTGCAAATATCGATAGGTAAAATGGAACTTGGAAGGAGGAATACCAAGAAATACACTTTCAAATGTCCTGACTTAACAGAGTTGAAGAAGCTTGGTTCTATGATAGTTAGTCCAGAGGATTTCAGAGCTCAGTATGGAAGACTTATGGGTATCTTGAAGACCAAGGTTGAAGATGGAGTTATCAACACACTGGTACAATTTTATGATCCACTCTACCATTGCTTGACATTTCCAGACTACCAACTTATGCCTACTCTAGAAGAATACTCTTATTGGTTTGGTTTACCAGTCTTTAACAAATTACCATTCAGTGGTTCAGAGAAGACCCCTACATCAGCAGCTATTGCAGAAGCACTTCACCTAGAAACGTCTATTGTGAAAGACAACTTCACTAAAAAAGGAGGGATTCTAGGTCTCACCTCTAGATTCCTGTTGGAGAAAGCCTTTATCTTTGCAGAAGCAGATAGTAAAGATGCCTTTGAAGCCATTTTTGCTCTACTCAAACATTGATGACTTCGTGGATGTTAATGCTATACGAATCTTCTTAATTGGTAACCCAGTACCCACATTACTTGGAGATACCTACCATTCTATCCATCACAGGACTAAGAAAGGTGGTGGAACCATTCTTTGTTGTGCACCTCTCCTATATAAGTGGTTTATTTCTCACTTGCCCAGATCTAGGCTCTTCAGGAAGAATCCGCAGAAGCTCAGATGGTCTCAGAGGTTCATGTCCATTGATCAAGGGAGTATACATTGGTATGACCCCTCCTATGATGTTGGAGTAATTATTGACAGTTGTGGTGAATTTCCTAATGTACCTCTCCTTGGTGTACATGGGGGAATTAACTACAACCTTATCCTTGCCATACGCCAGTTAGGATATCCTATGGTGGATAAACCCGATAACCTTCTGTTGTCAGGTTGCTTTTACCTCAATGAAGAAGAGAGTTCTGGTCTGAAGGACAGAATTATACATGCTTGGCACAACATTCACAGGAAAGGAAAAGACCGATTAGGAAGAAAGAATTGTGTTGCTTTTGAGCCCTACACCCAATGGGTTTGTGCTAGAGCCAGTGAATTTAAGATGCCATATGCTCTTGAGAAGCCCTCATTTCCTTATGCTATAACATCATCATCCACCATTCCTATTGAGAATAGGGAAGAGTTTCAAGAAATTTTGGATAGGTTGAAATTGGAAAGAGACACTTGGGAAGGCAAGTACCATGTCTTGAATGATAAGAAGATGAAGATGGAGCAGTAGCTAAAGGAGAAGGATGATTTGATTAAGATTTTGGAATAACAAGCTGTGAAGAAACAGGAGGAACAAGAAGGTTTACTTCTATCTAAAGTTCAGCCTTTTCATGAGTACTCTAGCATACCTCCCACCTCAGGTGCTTGGAAGGGAATCGTCGACAAGCTTATGATCGAGAATGCTCAGCTAAAGAGGCAGAAAAGGAAGCATCAGCCAACAGCAGGACCTTCTACATATGAGATTCCTTAGGACTCACAGACTTAGCTGTTTTCCTCTTGTATTGTTTAGGATCGTTGAAATTGTATTTCATCCTTTGTAATCCCTCAAATGTTTAATAAAAAGAGGTTTTTGTTCAGCTTATACCAAATTTTGTCTCTATAATATTTGCAATAAATTATTGAGTTTCTTAAAAATTAAAACTCATCTTTTGCATATGCATATCATGCATCATTCAAGCACAAGTTCCTACATTTCAAGAAACTTACACGTGTCTTCTCCCTCCAATAGTTAAACTGAATCACCAGTACAATACTCGAGCCAGTCGTCGGAGAAGGATGAGTCAGCTTGAACAAGAAAACCAAGAGCTCAGGGAGGAAGTAATCACCTTGAAAGTCAGTTTGGAAAGGCTTACTACTATGATGGACACTTTGGTGGCTGCTCAGAATCAGTCATCGAACAATTCTCAAGATCCATTGCAACGAACAACAATCTTTGAGAACGTCTTAACACCCATTCTAGTGGTGGCCGTCAATGATCAACAGTATCACATGCCACCTGGTTTCCCTTGGGGCATGCCTCGCGGTTATATGCCAACAGGATACCGCCCTCAAAACGTTAAAGCTCCATTAGTGACTGCTGTGATGTTTGTACCTCCTCCTGTGGTGCATACAACTCCTTATAATGAAGAAAACATTTTTCACGCTACTCCAAGTGAAGTTGTGGGAGTAGATGAAAGGTTAGAGGGATTTCAAGATCAATTCTTAGAAATGCAAAGGGAAATAAACGCTCTTCGAGGTAAGGGTCTTTTTGGCAAGACCGCTTCTGAACTCTGCTTGGTTCCTAATGTTCAAATTCCGCCTAAATTCAAAGTACCAGACTTCGAGAAATACAAAGAAAATTCATGTCCTCAAAGTCATTTGGTTATGTAAGCTAGGAAGATGTCCACTCAGACTGACAACCATCAGCTTCTGATCCACTACTTTCAAGACAGTTTAACTGGTGTCGCTCTTAAGTGGTACACGGGCTTGGATGGTGCAAAGATTCGTACTTTCAACGACCTTGGTGAAGCTTTTGTTCGTCAATACAAATATAATATAGATATGGCTCCAGAAAGAGATCAACTCCGGGCCATGTCTTAGAAAGACAATGAGAGTTTCAAGGAATATGCTCAAAGGTGGTGTGAAATTGCTGCACAGATTTTCCCTCCACTTGAAGATAAAGAGATGACTAAAATCTTTTTGAAAATTCTGAGTTCATTCTACTATGACCGCATGATCGCTAGTGCACCCAGTGATTTCACCGAGATGGTAAACATGGGCATACGACTTGAGGAAGCAGTCAGAGAGGGACGTTTGACTAAGGAAGTTGGCGCTTCTAGTCATCATAAGAAATTCGCCAATAATTTCTCCAAAAAGAAAGAATCAAATGTTAGTGTCGTTTCATATGGCAGACAAAGAAGAAAGTATCAACATGTTGCAGCCGTTTCACCAATCATTAGTCCACTAATGGTAGCGCCAATTTATCAGCCACAGTTCTCGCATCAACATCATCAACATCAGCAACAACACCATGTTCAGCAACAACCATCAAATCAACAGCATCAACAGCCTCCACAACAGGCTCGCTCTCAATTCAACAATCAAAATCGTATTAAAAAAAGGCCACCATTTGATCCTATCCCATTGTCCTATGCAAAATTATTTCCTACACTGCTAGCTAAAAATCATGTCCAGACAAGTGTCGCATCTCGAAAAATACGATTCCTCGCGATGGTCGCGGAAAAAATTAATGTTCGAATAGAGTCGCCACCGAACTTTATTTATCCCAATGAAGGGATAGGGAAATATTGATAAAACCTTAAGGAAATGGAATAATGGTCGTCGCAACCATATTCGGGTTCGGGAGTGGATTACGTAAGGGGAAGGTATTAGCACCCCTTACGTCCGTTGTACTCAACGGGAACCTTTTAGTTCTAATGTGCGTTTCGAGTGTTAATTTATGTTTGTTTGTTATCTTTGGGTTATAAATATATTGAAAATAGCAATGGACGAGAACGTCAGAAAGGGAAATGGGAGGTTTTTTATTAGTGTGCTCGCGAAGATACAGCAATCTCCTGCCTACGTATCCTTAAATAAGGAAATCAGAGCATTCGTAGTTCGGGGAACTATGGTTGGTTGGTGTCTTTTACCGAACAACTGTTTAGATCACGTTCTAAAGGCTAAACGTTGGTTTGTCTACTCTCGACGGAGGCTTAAGCGCTAGTTTGTTGTGCGCATTAGAAAGGATTAGCAATGTTCTTTCTAAAAAGAGTTTTTGGTCACACGGGGCGACAAGTTGGATTAATATGTTGGATATTTTGTTTGACTGGTTTCGATCGCACGAGGGCGAGGAAAGAATAGGCTTGATGTGTTAAGGTATTTTGTTTGGATGAGGATTACTCAGATAGTCGAGTAAGACAACTCATATCCTAATAATCAGGAAAGGGAATAGAAGACTCTAGACCATCTCCCTGTTTCATCCTTGGTTATGGAAAGGATTTGATAGTGATTAAGGTACTTTGAACAAATGAAGAATACTCGGATAATCGAGTAAGACAACTCGTATCCTAATAATCCGGAAAGGGAATAGAAGACTCTAGACCGTTTTCTGTTTCATCTGAGTAATTATGAAAAATAAGGTTGTGTATAGTTGATGTATTTTTAGAATAAACGACAAGTACTTGAATGACTGAGTAAAACAACTCATATCCAAGCATTTGAGAAGAGGAATTGAAAGCTCAAAACCATCTCTTTTTTTTGTATAGTTAAGAAAGTGATTTGATTAAGTTGTATTTGCGGAAAAATGTCAATTGTTCAACTGACCGAGTAAGAGAACTCGTATTCGTCCAATTGAGGAGTGAAGTTGAAAACTCAAAGTCATCTCCCTTTTCATTTTTTTATTATGAAAATGTTTTGATTTAATCGGGGTTTGGAAGTTTATAGAGGAACGACAATTATTTGATTGACCAAGTAAGAGAACTTGTATTCAAATAATCGAGGAGAAAAATTGAAGACTCAAAGTTATCTCCCTTTTCGTTTTGTTATTATGAAATAGTTTGATTTGTTTGTGCTTAGGTGGATGGAAATGACGACTATTTGACTAACCGAGTAAGAGAACTCGTATTCAAATAATCGAGGAGAGGAATTGAAAACTCAAAGCCACCCCCCTTTTCATTTCCAAATGAAATGGTGTTTGATTGTGATTGGGTATTTTAATTTGATTTGGATAGAAATACTCGACATTGGATCAAGGTTTTAAATTTGTGTTTTGAATGAAGTGAATTTTATTTTAGTGTATTGTTCTTCTACTCGATAAAAATCGAATAGGTCTCATTGTAAGAAAGCCCAAGAGTAAGCTATGCGAGGTTGATGGCGATGCTTAAAAGCGATCGACTTACAAAGGTATGGAAATGAGCTTGACTTGGAATCAAGAACTGTGTGATTTAATGGTTTATCATGGTTTTGAATCGATGAGATTGAAATAGTGTCAGAAGTGATTGTGAAATGATAGTGGAAGAAATCAATCAATGTTTAATTAACAAAATTAATTAATTAAAATTTGGTTAAATCGATTAATTAAATTAATTAAAATTAATTATCAAAATTATTGAATTGAATCAAATAACTAAGTTAATTAAAATTAATTAGTCCAAATTAACTAACTAGCCAAAATTTAATTAACTAATTTTAATTGTGATTAAAAGAGATAGGTGACGATGTCGATTAAAAAAAATCGGATCAAATTGGTAACAATGTGCTCAAGAACCGGTTTGTGCGAGATGACAACATGAGTAATGTCATACGGAAGATCATAACGCGGTGAAAATATTCTATTGATGTATTTGAAATTTGGGCGACATAACGGCATGAAATTGCCGAATTTGCGGATGAAAAATCTGATTTATCGCAATGAAATTAAACAGCACCAAGCCAAACATTCTTTACAATATTGATATTATGCTATAATGTCTTACAAGCTTGTTTAGTGATCAGACTAAACAGTAAAAACCCAATTAGAGTTCATGACAACGCTACAATCAAACAAAATATTAACCAATCCAGATAATATTACTTGTACCACAGCACCATAAATACATTGAGCCAAAATCCAAAGCTCAAATCAAACAAAACTCTAATTATTTGACAAAAAATTATTTAATTATCAAATAAAAAGAAGAAGAAATAGTTCTAAAAAATAATAATAATAAAACAAAGAGGATTGTGGGGTTCCTGTAGATACAAACTCTCATTTTTTCATTGAAACTCTTTTTTAAGCATAAGAAATACAATGATATTTATTAAAGAAAAAGTAAGAGATTTGGTTGGCCTTATATTTCTTAAGACACATTGAAAAGTCATGAATAACCAAGTTATATTTTTTTAAAGATTTGAATAACTTAAATAGTATAGTAATTATTATTAAGTAACAAACCAAAGAACTACAATACGGTAACATGAAAATAAGGCGTTGCGTTTTTGTTGTTGTAGATAATAAGGCACTTAAGACTATTATTACTATAATTAAAACAAAAGAAGCAAATCACAGTAAATGGAAAAGTAACAGAGTTATGAGATGCAGAAACAGGGAAACAAGTACATACCAAACTGCGTTTTCACGACTTCGCCTGCTTCTTTCACTGCCGACTAACGTCATGACGGAAACACACCGAGTCAGACACTTCCATCCTGCTTCCATCTCATGTCTTCACTTAGGCATGTACCTCTAGTTCGCGGTTCGGAAGTCATGTTCTGGTGTCTTAATGGTGGATCGGCTTTGAGGTGAGGTTGATTAAGACAAAGTTATAATGTTGACGGCGGAGAGATGTGGTTAGCGCGGCGGGGTCTGAAGAAGTATTGAGATGAGTGTGGTGATTTTAAGGTCCGGCGGAGAATTACGGCAGAGATGTCGAAGTGGATCGGAAAGAGGTCAAGTCATGATGGGTTCATGTTCTCCGACGAGGGAGGAGGAGTGACGGCGTCAGCGTGGCGGTGGTTGATTTGATTGCTGCGATTGAGGGAGAAAGACGGAGGTGTCGTAGGTGGAGAAAACGTGAAGTGTGGCGGTGGGAGGAGGAAAAGCTGTACAACTTTTCTCTTTTCCTTTTTTCTTTTTTAATGAATGGAGAGAGTGAGTGGTGGAGTGTGTTGGCTTTTTTTCCTCTTTCTTCTTACCGACGAAAGAGAGTCTTTAAAGGAGAGTATTGTGGTTTTTTAAGAGTTTTTCTTTCTTTTTTTCTTTGTTGCTGTTGGTGAGGAGAGAGACGTTATTAAGGAGAGAGGTATCTCTGTGATGTAGCTGTCCACCATTTAATAATTATTATATTATTTATTTATTAATTATTTACTATTAAATCCTAAATTTTGATTGGATAAACTAGGATAAGTGTGGATTGCTAATAATGGTCACTGATTAATTCGAATCGACGGTTTGGATTGAATCATAGAAGCACACCAAGAAACACACACTATCAAAATGCATATAATGCTTTTTTAGATGACTTAATCGATTTCAATCAAATAAAATTCCCAACTTTTAAAATAATCATGATAAAATTAAAATGATAACATGGGAAATTCTATTTATTTAATCGGACTATTTTGACGAAAGAACAAAATTAAAACGACTAAAAATGAATAAAAGTCAGGCGAAAATTTGCTCGAAAAATTAAATTGGATACATTAAAATGGTCAGTGCAAAATATACTTATTGGAAAAATACAACGTTTCTTTAAATTTTGAAATAAATTTTCACTGGTTAAAAGGGCTCAGGCGGGTCAAACCGCAACTGAAACAGCCGTTGAAAAATACAACGAGCACACCAGGTTAAACTACATGAACCGTAGATTAATAATACTGGCGTCTGTAATTTTAATTTCGAAACTTTTTATCCGCTGATTTTGTCCGTACTTGAGGAACGATTCAACCGATTTGTCTGTATTTTTAATAAATTTATTCTGACTGATATTTTGGTTATTATTCATGATGGAATGCACGTCATGCTGTGCATATGATGCAAATCAAAAATGAAATTGATTTTACAAAATTTTAAATATGCCCGGACAAAATTGGGGTATGACAACAAGGTCTCCACCACCTGTGCCAAAGGACCTTCCCTATTGGTACAAGGTAGATCAATTCTGTGCTTACCATCAAGGGGCACCTGGACATAGCATTGAAAACTGTTTTGGTCTAAAGTCAGATGTTCAGAGGCTCATCAAGAGTGGAATCCTTTCATTTAAGGACGTAAACCCCAATGTTCAAGTTAATCCTCTACCGCAACATGGTTCAGCCTCGGTTAACATGGTATATGGTTGCCCGAGCAGTTTCCAGATCTATGATGTACGGTTGTTGGGAGAGAACTTAGTAAAGAAACACGCCAGATATAGCAAGAATGGTTTTGCGCCTCCACATAATTATGCCTCTTGTAGGGTTTGTTCTAGGAACTCTCAAGGATGCCTAACTGTTGTAACAGATCTCCAGGATCAAATGGACCAAGGTTACATTGAAGCCTACCGAGACAGAGATTACAATTAAGTCAATATGGTCAATAGTGACAACGAAGTGAATGTCATAGTTCCTCAGTTCAACGACTATGAGCCTATACAAATTACTTATGACAGTCAGAAGACTTCTATGACTCCTCTGGTCATTAACTTATTGGGCCTAGTTCCCTACCAATCTGATAAAGCTGTTCCTTACAAGTACAATGCTACAATGACTGAGAATGGAAAGGATGTTCCTCTACCCTCCATTGTTAACGTCGCTGATGTAAGAAGAGTCACAACGAGTGGACGTGTATTTGCAAAAAGGACCGAGGATGTCACATCAGAAAAGCAGGCTCATGTTGAGGTCCCTTTTGAACCGGTTGGCCAATCTAATAACATGAATATGAAAAGTGATGATGATGAGGTCAGGAAAAGTGAATATAATGTGGTGGAACAATTACTACATACACCTTCCAAGATATCTGTGTTATCTTTGTTAATGAACTCTGAGGCTCACCGTGAAGCTTTGCAGAAAGTCTTAGAACAAGCTTATGTAGACCATGATGTGACGGTTGGACAATTTGATGGTATCGTCACTAACATCACGACCTGCAACAACTTGAGTTTCAATAATGAATAGCTCCCCGAAGAAGGAAGAAATCATAATATGGCACTAAATATTTCAATCAACTTTATGAATGACTCTTTGTCAAGTGTGTTAGTTGATACAAGCTCGTCTCTCAATTTCATGCCAAAGTCGACACTTTCCAGACTTTCTATTCAAGGTGCTCCTATGAGGAGTAGCGGGATTATTGTCAAAGCTTTTGATGGTTCCAGAAAAACAGTCATTGGAGAAGTTAACCTTCCTATGACCATTGGACCTCATACTTTCCAGATAACATTCCAGGTGATGGACATAGAAGCTGCGTATAGTTGTTTATTGGGCCGGCCTTGGATCCATGAAGTTGGGGCAGTCACTTCCACTATGCATCAGAAGCTTAAATTTGTGAAGAACGGGAAGCTAGTGACAGCCTGTGGGAAGAAAAAACAGGTTGTGAGCCACTTATCATCTTTCTGTTATCTTGAACCTGAAGAAGATGTTGGGACTCAATTCCAAGCCCTTTCTTTGATTGACAAAGATATCAAGAGAGGAGTATCCATCTCTTCATTCAAGGATGCACAACGGCTAGTCAATGATGGTATAACCGATGGTTGGGGAACAATTTTGGATCTCCCAGAAAATAAACACCGAGAGGGTTTAGGCTTTTCTCCTACTTCCAAGAAGATTGCAGAAGGAAGTAGATCTGTTCGTTCAATCAAAGAAACTTTCCATAGTGGAGGGTTCATTAATCCCACTTTGCCAGAAGTTAGTGTCGTCACTAAGGATAATGATTCAACATGGGAACCCTACTGCGATGATCCTGAATATGATCTTGAGGCGGAAGATGCATATGTGCCTTTCTACTTTCCTCATCATAAATAACTTAAATACATCCCGAGGTCAGAAGTTGAAGCAGCTGAAGCCAATGCCATTGTGGAAGACAATCCTAAAGATGTTCCGACCAACTTCATAGATCACAGAGTAATTCGCCAAAATTGGACCTCTGTTGATGTTCCTGTTGTTGTTGATATTTCAAAGTAATATTTTGTTGTCTGTTTTCTTTTCAAAAAAATCCTTTCGTTATGCCTAAGGCGAAAGTGACAATGTTTGGGCTTGCGTTTCAAGAATTAAATCAATGAAAATGTTATTTTGTTTCCATATTGTTGTTTTTATTGTTTTGTTGTTTTTTCTGGAAAATGGTAATCTAAAAAAAGCAAATAAACACTTCCAGATAGCTGCACATAACTTCACACTTTTATCTGTTTCTAAAACAAGCATAAAATCACATGTGCAGATTAATTCATGACATATCCATTAAAACCAATGACCCTATGCCCTCTTGCAACTTTGAATTCCCTGTGTACGAAACGGAAGAAGAAGAAGAAGAAAACATTCCAGATGAAATCTCTAGACTGCTCGAAAATGAAGAAAAGACCATTCAGCCATTCAAAGAGCCAATGGAAGTAATTAACTTGGGGTCTGAAGAGGATAGAAAAGAAGTCAAAGTTGGAGCACTTCTCGCGCCAGAAGTCAAAGAGAGGATGATAGAGCTTCTCCGAGAATATACCGATGTGTTTGCTTGGTCATACCAAGACATGCCAGGATTGGACACTGATATTGTGGAGCATCGTTTACCGTTGAGGCCAGAGTGCCCACCGATCAAGCAAAAGTTAAGAAGAACTCGGATGGACATGGCAATCAAAATCAAAGAGGAAGTGCAAAAGTAGATTGATGCAGGTTTCCTTGTCACATCAGAGTATCCACAGTGGTTGGCCAACATTGTGCCAGTTCCCAAGAAGGACGGAAAGGTTTGCATGTGTGTTGACTATAGAGATCTAAACAAAGCCAGTCCTAAGGATGACTTTCCTCTGCCACACATTGACATGTTGGTCGACAGCACCGCCAAGTTCAAGGTCTTCTCTTTCATGGATGGATTTTCCGGTTACAATCAAATCAAAATGGCGCCCGAAGATATCGAAAAAACAACTTTTATTACAACTTGGGGCATATTTTGCTACAAAGTAATGCCTTTCGGCTTGAAGAATGCTGGTGCCGCCTATCAAAGAGCTATGACTACTCTTTTTCATGACATGATGCATAAAGAGATTGAAGTTTATATAGATGATATGATAGCAAAATAAAAGACTGAGGAAGATCATGTTGTGTATGAAGGTGAGAAAAACAAGAAACGGGGGTTTGAATTGTTTTGGAAAATAAGCGCTTCTGCAGAATAAGAACACACATGATTTTATACTGGTTCGCTTATAACACAAAGCTACTCCAGTAGACCCGACCAAGGTGATTTCGCCTTCAAAAAGGACTTAATCCACTGATCTTGAAAGATTATTACAACCAACGTCTAAGAGAGAGATCTCTTAGTCCTCCCAAGTATACAGACTACGTAGAGTCACTTGAGGAACAAAATCAATTTAGCAATAGAAAATTGTAATTCAAAATGCTTCTAAGATAAAGCAAATATTACAGCAAATAGAGCAAGTAGATGATTTCACGTATGAGCAACAGCTCGTGAAAGACTAAGAGAGAGAGAGTAGAGTTTTTCTATACGTTCAGGTGTTTCTCTCAATGAAGTTTGCCATCCTTTATATAGTGATGAAAGGACCGTTGTAGTGATGGCAGAATATTTGTCTTTGATGAGAGTTTAATTCCATAACTTCTGTGTTTCTTGCCAAAACCAATTTGTCTCCCTGAATAACTTCTTTCCAAATATAATTTCTTTCCATTTGAAGTTGTAGTTTCCGTTACTCTTTCTGGGTAAGGAGATTCTTCGTTAGAATCTGCGTTAACTCTGTTAATTTGAGATTGTTGTGATGTGACATCAGAGCTTCTGATAGTCCTGGTCTTTTAGATCATCAACGTTGATTCCAAAGGAAGTTTAGAGCTTCTGGTATTCTGCTATGCTGTTGCGCTTAGAGTCAGAACTTCTAAAGCGCGCTTCTTCTTTAGATACATCTGATCTTCTGGTACTTTGTATCTGATTCGATTCTGTATCTGATAAAGCGATCAAATTCCTTTGTTCTTGTTCGGAGTCCTGCACACTTAGAAAAATTTCGTTAGAGTGCCATTTTTGGTTTCATCCTTTGTTATCATCAAAATCTTGGAATCTATTGTAGAACAATTTTTGTTCTTACAATCTCCCCCTTTTTGATGATGACAAAACAACCTTAATTAATAGATGAAACATTCAGATATAAGAGTTTATCAGATCAGATAGAAGTGAGCTCCCCCTGAGATAGGCTAGGGAGTTCAGAAGTTCTTACCAGAGCTTCCACGCAATGAGGTTTCTAGTTACTCTTCTGCAATTATCTAAGTCAAAGAGTGTTAGATAGATTTTTATTGAATAGTATGTTTGCAGAGTACTGAAGGAATTAGATAATTTATCATCAGAGTTGTTTGATTTCTCCCCCTTTTTGTCAGAATCAAAAAGACTTGGTAAAAAAATAATAAGCAAGAAGAAGTTATATATATATATATATATATATATATATATATATATATATATATATATATATATATATATATATATATATATATATATATATATATATATATATATATATATATATATATATATATATATATATATATATATATATATATATATATATATATATATATATATATATATATATATATATATATCCAGATAAGAGCATAAACAACATAGACAAAAGCACAAGGCAACAAGCAAGAAAAAGTCCTAGGTGCCTAGGGGTTGGGAGGAGGAGGCATCCTCTGAAGCAGTTGGGTCAGCAGATTCTGGATGTTGGCGTTGACTGTGTCCCGTTGATCTAGTTTGGCTTGAACTTCCTTCTGCTCTTTCTGAAGCTCCTCAAGGGTCTTGAGATCCAGAGGGGAAAATGTAGACGACTCCCCCTGAGTCAGAGCATTCTGTTCTTCAGCACGCAGAGCTTCAGCGTCAGTAGCGGCTTTAGCTTCAGCAGCAACTTTTGCTTCAGCTTCAGCAGCAGCAGCGTCAGCTAGAGCTTTGGCTTCAACTTCCTTAACCCTTTGAATTTCTTCTTCTCTTGCTCTTTCTTCTACTTCCCTTCTGGCCTGTTCCTCAGCTTCTCTGGCTAAGCGCTCCTATAGTCTTGCCTCAGCGTCTCTGATAAAGTCATTTCTGACTTGCTCAGAGAGGTTCTTCAGCTTGAAGGCGTCAGAGGTCATCCAGCCAATAACTCTGTTCCAGTGTGACCTAACAGAGGAAGGATCATCACTGATGCCAGAGTTGATGGTCAGAGACTTGACCTTTTCAACTGATGCTCCTGCAAACAACATTATTGCTTCCTCTAGGGTTGGCAGGGAGTTTTCTGGTTTCGATGGTAGAGGTGAAGAAGTGGGAGGGCTTAGGTTGAGAATTTGAGGTTCAGCGGAAGTGTTTGGAGGGGTAATGTCAGAGGGTTGAACGTCAGATGGAGTGATGTTTGGTTGTTCTGTGAGTGGTGAGGATACTTCAGGTTCAGGTGGAGGTTGTTGTGAGGCACGGTTCTGAGCCTGAAGTTGGGCTAGAGTGGGAGAAGAGGGGTCAGAGAGTTCTGTGTCAGATGAGATGACGAAGTAAGGAGGTGATTCTGGGGGGGGGGGGGATGAAGAGGTTGTTTCATTTAGCCTTTCAGCTTCAGATAGGGGTAAGGAGGTAGAGGTAAGGTTGAATTTTGAGAGTGGTTGAGATGTTCTAGTTGTTGAAGGAGGGGTTTCAGATGGAATGTATAGGGGTGTTGGTAGAGGAATAGAAGAAGCAAGTTGCTGTGTTTGTGCAGAGGGAGCAGGAGAGACAGACTTACCAGAAGACTCATGCAGAGGTGCTGGAGGTCTTGATCCAGAGGTTTCTCCTAGCTTTTCTTTCTTCGCCTGTAATGTCTTCTCAGAGGGACCTCTTTTATGTCTCATGAAGTTTGGAGCTGTATCTGGAAGATCCTTCAAGTGAAAAATCAGAGATGTCTATTCCTTCATTCTTCAGACCTTGTAGATAATGGAGAATTACCTCTCGGGGCTCTTCCTTTGTGAATAGATATAGACCATTGGGAATTTTCCTCTGATCTTTTAAAGCGTCCCAAGAAGTGTCCAGAGTAGGTCTAACGTTGACCTTCTCCAGAATCCCCATGCTCTTCAGATTCTTGGCATTCAAGGGTTTTCCAACGTCGATTGCCACATCCTCCATGAGTCTGTGCTTTAACAGATGATCTACCAGCTGACTTTCAATCAGAAAGTTGGAGATTAGCCTTCCCAGAGGGATGTAGGTTTTGGGCTTCATGTGGTTTCTGGTATCCCGCACAGAGTCTCTGAGGTACTTGAACAGAAGTGTTGGAAGGCAAAGCTTCAGACCCTTGTGAATGCAGTACAGAATGCATTTCTGGTCTGTGTTGATGTAATCTGAGGAGTTTGACGCTGGGCGATGATGGATTGTACCCAGAATGATCTTCAGCCACACCCGGAGGTTCTGAAGTAGTTCCTTGTTCTTTGAGGAGTTGCCTTCTGCGTTTTGTTTGAAGATTGTTGGGTTGATTTCTTGAGATATGTATTTTGCCCTGGGGTTGATGTTGTAGATTCTTCTGTCGCCATCCCTTTCCATACCCAGAAGTGTAGCAATAGCCTTCTCAGTTATCACGATCTTTACTCCCAGAACATAGGAGACAATGAAGTGATCGTCAGCGTCTGCAAATCTCCAGAATTCCTTCACAAGATTTGGGTAAACTGGGCCATAAAGACGTTTAAAGTAGTTTCCCCAACCTTGTTTGTGAAGTTCTTCAGTGAGGTCTACGCCATTTCTTTTCATATTATCAAAATCCACCAGGGATTCACATAAAACTTCCAGTTTATCAATGGGCGTTGCGAGATGAATATGTGGCTCGCGATCGAGAATGTGAGGCTCCTTGTAGATTGGTGTTGTAACTACGCCTGTGACCGTTGGAGTAGGGTTGCTTGTGCTTTGAACTTGTTCGCTTGAACCCATTTGCTGAGAGTAGTTGAACACAGCTTGTTGTTGAGCATTCATAATGTTGATGAAGAACTAAGATGAAGATGAAGAACTGCTTGCAGAAATGCCTTGAGATAACTGAGGTTTAAAGAGTGAGTGAGAGTGAAATGTGTGCAAAGTGAGAAATGAGTGTTTAAATACCCAAATTAGGGCGCATGCAAAACGACACACAATTCAGAGTTTTGGCACAAAAACCAAGTTAGCACGTTTAGAGGGAGAAATGATTATAGCTCATAAATGATGTCTAATCCCAACAGTCAGCACACTGCTCGAGGAGATCTCAAGAGACTATTCCTTGATTACTGCTGGACAGCTGTCTAGAAGTTCCTAGGTCAGACGCAAGGTACTCCACGTGGTTTGATTTATCTGATCTTCAGGAATACCAAAGGATTGGTTCCTGGAGATTTCTAACTCAGATAACTTCTAACTAGGTAGAAGTATCAGAATCAGAGGCAGAATCCGTTTGTTTATATCAGAGACTCATTTAACAACTTCAGAGGCACATTTTATTCAGGGCAGTTTTGAATGTTCAGATTTTCTAAGATAAAGAGGAATCTATCTTCAGCTAAGGGTTTAGTAAAGATATCTGCCCATTGATGATTTGTATCAATGAATTTCAATGTTACTATCCCTTTCTGAACATAGTCTCTGATAAAATGATGTTTTATTTCAATGTGCTTAGCTCTAGAGTGTAAAATGGGATTCTTACTTAAACAAATGGCAGCAGTATTATCACAAAAGATAGGAATGTTACTCTCGAAGATTTGCAGATCTTCTAAATGATTCTTCATCCAGAGCATCTGAGTAATGCACAGAGATGCTGAGATGTATTCTGCTTCTGCCGTGGATAGGGTGATAGTTGATTGTCTTTTGCTGGCCTAGGATATCAGATTGTTTCCCAAGAGCTGACAGTTTCCAGATGTGCTTTTTCGTTCCAATCTGTCTCATGCGTAATCTGCATCACAATAACCAGAAAGTCTATGCTCTGATGTTTTCTCATACATCAGGATCAGGTTAGGAGTTCCTTTCAGATATTTGAGAATTCTCTTAACTGCTGTTAGGTGAGTTTCTCTAGGATCTGATTGAAATCTGGGACAGAGGCAGACACTAAAGAGAATATCAGGTCGAGTAGCAGTCAGATAGAGAAGGGAGCCTATCATACCACGATATAGCTTCTGACAGACCTTTTTACTGACTTCTTACTTTTCAAGAATGCATGTTGGGTGCATGGGAGTCTTTGCAGAGTTGCATTCAGCCATGTCAAATTTCTTCAGAACGTCTTTTATGTATTTGCTTTGATGAACGTACGTGACTTCAGGAGTTTGGTTAATTTGAATTCCTAGAAAGAACTTTAGTTCTTGCATTAAGCTCATTTCAAATTCTGCCTGCATTAACTCAGAGAATTCTTGACAGACAGAGGCGTTAGCTGAACCAAAGATGATATCATCAACGTATATCTGACATATCATGAGATCATTGTTAAGGTTTTTACAGAAGAGTGTGGAGTCAACTTTCCCTCTGATAAAATTATGTTCCAGAAGAAAATTACTTAATCGTTCATACCAAGCTCTGGGAGCTTATTTAAGTCCATATAAGGATTTTTTAAGTTTAAAAACATGTTCTGGGTAATTTAGATTTTCAAAACTTGGAGGTTGGTTGACATACACTTCTTCTGATATGTAACCATTAAGGAATGCGCTCTTAACATCCATTTGATACAATTTGATAGAATGATTTATAGCGAATGATACAAGAAGACGAATAGATTCTAACCTGGCGACTGGAGCAAACGTTACATTGTAGTCAATACCTTCTTGTTGACTATAACCTTGAGCCACCAGTCGAGCTTTGTTTCTGACGACTTCTCCTTTCTCATTCAGCTTGTTTCTGAATACCCATCTGGTTCCGATAACGTGAGTGCCTCTGGGTTTAGGAACAAGATCCCAGACATCGTTCTTTGTGAATTGATCTAGTTCTTCTTGCATGGCTAGAACCCATTCGTTGTCTTGAAGTGCCTCATACAGGACGTAGGCTTAATCAGAGATACTAGTCCCAGAGGAGTTGCTTCAGAGGTCTTGAAGGTAGACCTGGTTCTGACAGGTTCGTCCTTGTTACCCAGAATCAACTCTTCAGATATGTTGAGGCGACTTTTAGATTTCTTTGGGATTAATGGGGAGTTAATTTCTTCAGGAGTTTGAATGGCAGTGGCTTCTGGAGCTTCAGTCTTCTTATCAGATCCTGCAAGAGTGATTTCCAAATCTGCAAAATTCTCGACTAGCTTTGACTTTTCAGGGTCAAGCTTATCGTCAAATCTGACGTGAATTGATTCTTCCATAATTTTGGTTTATGTATTGTATACTCTATAGTCTTTAGAGCGTTCTGAGTATCCTAACATAATACCTTTCTGTGCTTTGGAATCAAACTTGTTCAGATGTTCTTTAGTGTTTAAAATAAAGCAGGAACATCCAAATGGATGAAAATATGAAATGTTTGGTTTTCTTCCTTTACACAGTTCATAGGGAGTCTTTTCCAGAATAGGTCTTATAGAGATTCTATTCTGAATATAGCACGCTGTATTTACAGCTTCGACCCAAAAGTGCTTAGCCACATTAGTTTCATTGATCATAGTTCTGGCCATCTCTTGGAGTGTCCTATTCTTTCCTCTCTACAACTCCATTTTGTTGTGGAGTTCTAGGGCAGGAGAAATCATGGGATATTCCATTAGAGTCAAATAATTCCTCAAAAAATTTGTTTTCAAATTCCCCACCATGATCACTTCTGACTCTTACAATTTTAGAGTCAAATTCTTTTTGCACTTTGGAACAGAAGCTAGTGAATACAGAGTGAGACTCACTCTTGTGCTTTAGGAATTTCACCCATGTCCAGCGACTGAAATCATCAACAATGACTAGTCCATACTTCTTTCCATTGACTGATGCTGTTTTCACAGGACCAAATAAATCAATGTGAAGAAGCTCCAAAGGCTTAGAGGTAGTAACAATAGTTTTCTTTTTGAAGGATATTTTTGAAAATTTTGCTTTCTGACATGCTTCACATAGAGCATCTGAAGAGAACTTCAGTTTAGGTAGGCCTCTAACTAACTCGAGTTTATTTAGCTGGGATAATTTCCTCATGCTAATGTGGCCCAAGCGTCTATGCCATACCCATTGCTCTTCGTGGACGGACATCAGACACTTCACATTTTGTTCTTTTAAATCAGAAAGATTTATTTTATAAATATTGTTTTTCCTCTTGCCTGTGAATAAGACAGAACCATTGTTTTGATTTATGGCTTTACATGTTTTTTGATTAAAGATAACATCATAACCGTTATCACTTAATTGACTTATGGATAACAGGTTATGCATTAATCCTTCTACGTAGAGGACATCAGATATAGAGGGAAGAGTACCATTACCAATAGTTCCGAAGCCTCTGATCCTTCCTTTCTGATCTCCTCCGAAGCCTACGAATCCAACGTCTTTAAGTTCCAAGCTTTGGAACATAGACTTTCTTCCCGTCATGTGTCGCGAGCATCCAGAGTCCAGGTACCATGACTGGTGTTTGAACTTTGCTGCATAAGATATCTGCAACATAAACAATCTTATCTTTTGGTACCCAGAGTCTCTTGGGTCCTTTATGATTAGTTTTCCCAGAGTTTCTTATCACTTTGGGTTTTCTAGCATTATCAAATTTTTGCTCTTGTGTGTGTGTATAGTGATATGAAAATGGGGATTTAGGTTGGTCACTAGTAGAAGTTTTATCTTCCTTAGGATCATACCCAATTCCTTTTCTATTGTTCTGACTGACTCCATAAATCATGGATGCCATTACACTCCTTCCTATCCCATTTTTCAGAAACTTTTGAAAGGCTTTTTCGTATTCATAAATTATAGTGTTTGAAGTTTGTGGAGCTTGAGATAACGCTTCTTCCAGTTTTAAACAATTTTTCTTTGCTGCATCTCTTAGTGATGTTAAAACTTTTTTTTCATCTTTTAGTTCTAGAATTGTTATCTTAAGTTTGCCACATTCCTCAAATTTTTCTTCAAGACAGCCTTTTATTGCTTTAAATTTTTGTTTTAGTTTCTGATATGAGCTAAGAGTTTCAGACAAGCATGATTCTAGGTCAGATCGAGAGAGTTCAGCATATACCTCTTCTGATTCAGATTCTTCATCTGAAGTGTTCCTGGGTGTGGTAGCCATGAACGCCACATTGGCCTGTTCATCAGAGTCAGATTCTGATGAGTCAGATTCAGTGTCATCCCAGGTAGTCATCAATCCCTTCTTGGTTCTGAGGGAATTTTTCTTGAAGCTCTCTTTTCTGGAACTGTCTTTCTTTAATTTGGGACATTCATTCATGTAGTGACCTATTTCTTTACATTCATAACAAGTAACATCTTTGTTAGTTTTACCTTTTGAGGTTGATTCTGATCGATCCCCTCTGGGTCTTGGTCTCCTGAAGTTATTGTTCCTCTTTTTCCAGAGTTGTTTAACTCTTCTGGTTAGGAGGGACAATTCCTCTTCATCATCAGAATCTTCCTGTTCAGAGTCATCAGCAACTTCTATTTCGGCATGGAAGGCTTTGTTCCTGTCAGACTTGCGCTTTTCAGATTTGGACTTTAATGCTACAGACTTGTTCTTTTTCTGAGGCTCATCTTCCTCCAGCTCTATCTCATGACTTCTGAGTGAGCTGACAAGTTCTTCAAGACTGATGTTATTCAGATCCTTTGAAAGCTTTAAGGTAGTGACCATGGGTCTCCACTTCTTTGGCAAGCTTCTGACTATCTTTTTAACATGGTCTGCAGTTGTATATCCTTTGTCTAGCACTTTGAGACCTGCAATAAGAGTTTGGAATCTAGAGAACATTACCTCTATAGCTTCGTCATCCTCCATTTTGAAGGCTTCATATTTCTGGATTAGAGCCAGAGCCTTTGTTTCTTTGACCTGAGAGTTTCCTTCATGAGTCATCCTCAGAGAGTCAAGTATGTCTTTAGCTGTTTCCCTGTTGGTGATCTTTTCATACTCGTTGTAAGATATGGCATTGAGAAGTATCATTCTGGCCTTGTGATGATTTTTGAATTCGCGCTTCTGATCATCTGACATTTTACTTCTGGGAACTTCAACTCCAGCATCTGTTACAGGAGGTTTGTATCCGTCTGTGACAATGTCCCAGAGATTAGCATCATAGCCTAGAAAGAAACTTTCAGTTCTATCTTTCCAGTAATCGAATTTCTCTCCATCAAAGACAGGAGGCTTAGCATTGTAACTGTCTCTTTCATTTGTGTGGGCCATAGTTTTTCTCGTTCTGGATCTCTCTACACGGTTAAGTGTTTGATTAGAAAATCAATAACAGAGCCGAAGCTCTGATACCAATTGAAGGTGAGAAAAACAAGAAAGGGGGGTTTGAATTGTTTTGGAAAATAAGCGCTTTTGCAGAATAAGAACACACAGGATTTTATACTGGTTCGCTTATAACACAAAGCTACTCCAGTCCACCCGGCCAAGGTGATTTCGCCTTCAAAAAGGACTTAATCCACTGATCTTGAAAGATTATTACAACCAACGTCTAAGAGAGAGATCTCTTAGTCCTCCCAAGTATACAGACTACGCAGAGTAACTTGAGGAACAAAATCAATTTAGCAATAGAAAATTGTAATTCAAAATGCTTCTAAGATAAAGCAAATATTACAGCAAATAGAGCAAGTAGATGATTTCACGTATGAGCAACAGCTCGTGAAAGACTAAGAGAGAGAGAGAGTAGAGTTTTTCTATACGTTCAGGTGTTTCTCTCAATGAAGTTTGCCGTCCTTTATATAGTGATGAAAGGACCGTTGTAGTGATGGCAGAATATTTGTCTTTGATGAGAGTTTAATGCCATAACTTCTGTGTTTCTTGCCAAAACCAATTTGTCTCCCTGAATAACTTCTTTCCAAATATAATTTCTTTCCATTTGAAGTTGTAGTTTCCGTTACTCTTTCTGGGTAAGGAGATTCTTCGTCAGAATCTGCGTTAACTCTGTTAATCTGAGATTGTTGTGATGTGACATCAGAGCTTCTGATAGTCCTGGTCTTTTAGATCATCAGCGTTGATTCCAGAGGAAGTTTAGAGCTTCTGGTATTCTGCTATGCTGTTGCGCTTAGAGTCAGAACTTCTAAAGCGCGCTTCTTCTTTAGATGCATCTGATCTTCTGGTACTTTGTATCTGATTCGATTCTGTATCTAATAAAGCGATCAGATTCCTTTGTTCTTGTTCAGAGTCCTGCACACTTAGAAAAATTTCGTTAGAGTGCCATTTTTGGTTTCATCCTTTGTTATCATCAAAATCCTGGAATCTGTTGTAGAACAATTTTTGTTCTTACAGTGTATCTTTTGAAACTGTTTCAGCGTTTGAGAAAATACAAACTCCGCTTGAACCCAAACGAATGCACCTTTGGGGTTCGATCAGGAAAGCTCTTAGGCTTCATCGTCAGTCAAAAGGGTATTGAAGTTGATCCCAACAAGGTTAAAGCCATTCAGGAAACGCCAGCACCTCAAACAGAAAAGCAGGTGAGGGGATTCCTTGGACGTTTGAACTACATTTCAAGGTTCATATCTCATATGACTGCTACTTGTGCTCCCATTTTTAAGATCCTCCGAAAGGATCAGGGTTGTGTTTGGACGTATGATTGTCAAAAAGCCTTCGACAGTATCAAAGAGTATTTGCTAGAACCTCTTATCTTGTCCCCGCCAGTTGAGGGAAGACCATTGATTATGTATCTGACTGTACTAGAAGAATCTATGGGTTGTGTCTTGGGTCAACAAGATGAAACAGGAAGAAAAAAGTATGCCATCTATTATTTGAGAAAGAAATTCACTGACTACGAGTCCCGATATTCCATGCTAGAGAAAACTTGTTGTGCTCTAGCTTGGGCTGCCAAGCGTCTCCGTCAATATATGATGAATCACACAACTTGGTTGATATCCAAGATGGATCCGATTAAGTATATCTTTGAAAAACCTACATTGGCCGAAAGAATTGCTCATTGGAAGATGCTCTTGTCCGAATATGACATTGAGTATCACACCCTGAAAGCTATCAAAGGAAGTGTCTTGGCCAATCATTTAGCTCATCAGCCAATCGACGATTATGAGTCTATAAATTTTGAATTTCCAGATGAAGATGTGATGTACTTAAAAGCCAAAGATTGCAATGAACCACTGCCAAATGAAGGGCCAGGGCCAGGTTCTCAATGGGGTTTAATATTTGATGGAGCAGTTAATGCTTATGGTAATGGTATTGGGACAGTAATCATCACTCCTCATGGCTCACATATCCCTTTTACTGCAAGATTAACATTCAAGTGCACGAACAACATGGCGGAATACAAAGCTTGCATCATGGGTCTAGAAGAAACCATTGATCTTAGAATAAAAAATCTCGATGTTTATGGAGACTCAGCTCTAGTTGTCAATCAAATTAAAGGAGAATGGGAAACTCGTCAACCCGACCTAATCCCATACAAAGACTATGCAAGGAGGTTATCTACTTTCTTCAACAATATTGAATTTCATCACATCCCTTGTGAGGAAAATCAGATGCCAGATGCCTTGGCAACTTTGGCTTCCATGATCATTGTGAATCGTTGGAATGATGTGCCTAAGATCGATGTTATATGTCTTGATAGACCTGCTCATGTATTTGTAATGGAAGAAGTCTCTGATGACAAGCCATGGTACCATGACATCAAGTGTTATCTCCAGAGGAGAGAATACCCACCCGGGGCATCAAACAAAGATAAGAAGACCTTGAGAAGACTGGCTAATAACTTCTTTCTGAATGAAGAAGTGTTATACGAGAGAAACTTTGATATGGTCCTGCTCAGATGCGTGGATAGACACGAAGTAGACCTGTTGATGCAAGAAGTTCATGAAGGTTCCTTTGGTACTCACTCCAACGGACATGCAATGGCTAAAAAAATGTTAAGAGCGGGTTACTATTGGCTGACAATGGAAGCTGACTGTTGCAAGTATGTGAAGAAGTGTCACAAATGCCAGATTTATGCTGACAAGATACATGTACCTCCGACTCTGCTCAACATTCTCTCTTCTCCATGGTCTTTCTCTATGTGGGGCATCAACATGATTGGTATGATTGAGCCCAAAGCTTCCAACGGACATCGTTTCATTCTGGTGGCTATTGATTATTTCACAAAGTGGGTTGAAGCAGCCTCATACGCAAATGTGACCAAGAAGGTGATAGTTAGATTTATCAAGAATCAACTTATTTGTCGTTATGGTGTGCCAAAAAGAATCATCACTGATAATGGTTCAAACCTGAACAATAAAATGATGAAGGAAATGTGTGAAGAGTTCAAGATTGAACATCATAATTCCTCTCCCTACAGACCTAAGATGAACGGTGTTGTTGAAGCTGCCAACAAGAACATCAAAAAGATCATTCAGAAGATGGTAGTGACTTATAAGAACTGGCATGAGATGCTCCCTTTTGCTCTTCATGGATATCCGCACTTCAACAGGGGTAACCCTCTTTTCTCTTGTCTATGGCATGGAACCAGTGCTCCCAATAGAAGTAGAGATCCTGTCAATGCGTGTCTTGATGATAGCTAAGTTATCAGAAGTTGGATGGTGTTAAAGCAGGTATGACCAACTGAATTTGATTGAAGAAAAGAGAATGACGGCTTTATGCCATGGTCAGTTATATCAGCAGAGAATGAAGAAAGCATTCGACAAGAAGGTTCGACCTCGCGTATTCAGAGAAGGTGACCTTGTGCTTAAAAAGATTCAATATTTCATATCTGATTCTAGGGGCAAGTGGACTCCTAATTATGATGGCCCATATGTTGTCAAGAAAGCTTTCTCTGGGGGGGCCTTGATTCTTACAAATATGGATGGTGATGAGCTTCCACGACCTGTGAATTCTGACGTAGTCAAGAAATACTTCGCCTAGAAAAATAAAATAATAGCTCGCTAAGTCGAAAACCCAAAAAGGCGGCTTAGGCAAAAATGAGCGTCTCGGTGGACTGAAAACCCGAAAGGGTGGTCCAGGCAAAAATTAGAGACATAAACAGAAAATGGTTATCCTGGTAGATTGAAAACCTGAAAAGGCAATCTAGGCAAAACAAAGGATTATGGCAAGTAACTGCATCAGATCAGATTGGATCACTTGAAGAAACGTCTGCCTGTCAACGCTTTCAACTGGCTCTTATCAGAAGCCCAAATACATCTGGAATTCAAATTTGTTAGGAAGAATAGTTTCATTGTATTTTAATGTAGCCTTTTCCCATATTACCATTTTTTTAACTTTGTAAATATCCATGGGATCACGCCATTTGCAGATCACCATTCTATCAATAAAATTCGAGACTTATCCATTTATTGGCAATCCTTATTTTATTTCTGCTCCGCAAAAATATCATTTTTATTTTGATAAAAATTCTTGAAACGAATAAAAAAAATTGTTTTTTTTTCAAAATAAAATTTTGTTTTGATTTGTGAATGCAAAAAAAAGAACGTTCATAGTTAAATCCCCAAGCGGCGAGTAAGTTGTGAAATGTTGGATGTTGGAACTCAATGTTCCCCAGCAAAGTGTTAAGCTTGGATTTTCTATCAATCCTTAAAATAAACAGTCAAGCTTTTTCAGCGATCTTCATTATCCCCGGTGGAAGATGCAAATTTTGATGATGTCTCCGGAAGAATCATTTTGAAGGTTTTCCTGACCAATCTACACCTGTCCTTGGTAGAGTCTACATGTTTTTTTCCCTAAGTGAAGTCTTCTTCTCCAGGGAAATTGGAACCCTACAGCAAGATCTTTGCTCCATCAAAGATTCACATTTCATCCCCAAACGAAGCATCTTCCTCTCCCTAGAGAGAATTGGACCTCGTGACGAGACTTTTTTCTTTGATGACCTTTAACTCATCTCTAATGATGTTTTCCACCTTAATGAGACTAGCCAAATATTGAGCTATGAAACATATTATGTCCCCAACGTGTCTGTTTTGTCTGTTTTTGTCAGCATAAACATAACATGCATACATGCATATACACATACATGCATATATATCGTGAATAACCAAATTCACATCCATTTTTGCATTCCTTGATGACGTTTACCTTAATTTCTTTGAATATGTCCATCCTTGGGTGTTATGTTTCCTTCCCTATAGGAGTCGTCAACCTTAAGTAGAGAGTTTATATCCTTTCTAACTCCCCCTGAGTTCATTCCTCGTGGAAGATGGTTGTTTTAGTTGTCCTTTTCCATCTTTGGATAGGATAAAATCCCAATTGAGCTTCATTCCCCATTGGTAGAGTCTTACTTTTTTTTTTCTTTTTTTTCTCTCAAGTTGTTCCTGGAGTGAGCCAAATATTTGGAAATTAATGGTGAATCTCTCTAGGTTGTTAAACCTAGACCGAGAGTGCATTTATTTTGCACTGTCTCCCCAGGAGAAACATCTTCATTATCGCCAGTGAAGACATATCTTTTTCCCCAGTATGAACACAAGTGGTTTTCTCTTTTGAGAAGCTTGTCTATCTCAAAGGAATTATCAATATAGAAGTTTTCTTCCATCAAATGGTTTTCTCTCCAGAGAAGTTTGATGAAGACTTCCAACAGGTAGCTGTCTCTTTATTTGAGAAGCCTATTTCATGATCTCTGATCCCCAATAAGTAGCTATCTTTTCCCGAGAAGCTTATTGACTCCCATTTTGGATAACAAATGGAAGCCTCTTTTTGAGAAGTTTGTTTATCCCTAATGAAGTTATCAACATATCAAACGTTATTTCCAACAAATGGCCATTTCCCAAGAAAATTTCGTCAGAGAAGTTTGTTGAAGACTACTACAAGCACCTTTGTTTTATCACATGACTTTATAACCCCGGTGAGGTATTCTGTTACAAGGACTTATATCACCAGTGAGGTGTTAGTCACAACCAATGGTACTTTCCCCAGTAAATCACAATGGAAGTCTGTTGAAGATCCTTACTGCGATTTTCTCTTTATTTGAGAATTCCAGTTTTTTATAAGATTAACTGACCCGCATCCTTCGAAGATACCCGGTGAAGTTACTTCTCTTTCCCCAACAAGTGGTCACCTTTTTAGGAGCTTGTTCATTAATCCTTTCCGAGAGAAAGACTTGGTTAAAGAAGAAACCAAGGCATGTTCCCTAGTTTATGACCCGAATCGCGGATAAGTTTATTTTGCCTTTTCTAAGTGGAATACTTAAGTAAAGAAGAAGTTGACTCATGTTTTGATCATGTAAGCATATTTTGACTCGTTATTTGAACAGGCGGTCATCTCTACCTTTGAGAAACCTGTTGCGAAGATATTTCCTCAGTGAAGCGTACTTTTATTTTGACTCGTTATTTGAACAGGCGGTCATCTCTACCTTTGAGAAACCTGTTGCGAAAGCTAGAACTCGTTATTTGAACAAATTGTCATCTCTACATTTGAGAAACCTGTTGCGAAGATGTTTCTTCAGTTGAAGTCATGATCATTTGGAATGATCTATTCCCCAGGGACCCCAGATCCATTGAAATTTGCAAACTGAAGTTGTAATCTTTTCCTCGGTGGAATTTCCTTTTGTCTGTCCCCATACTGGTGTTCCTTTATCTCTATGTGTTTTATCAACTAATATTACTCCCCTGTGACATTGTTCCTCACAGAACTCCTGAGTCCTGCATGCATATCATATCATAAGCATTTGGTGGCCTATTAGGGCCAAAAACCGTGCATGTTTGTATTTAAATCCCTTCAATCACGTCGAGATGAAAATTCCAATATTCATATCTCTAGATTGAAGAAACTTAAATAGGGGCATCTGTCATACCCTAATTTTCAACCCTAAGATGCCAACATCATTTGTATCATTTGCATGACATCTAGCATTTTTGCACTACTAACCTATTGAAAATACAAAAAGATTTTCTACTTTGTTTGTCTTAAGTTAGGGTTTTGCACCAAGAGCTTTCAAAGATTGATCAATCAAGACTTGGTATTAGTTTTAACATTTCAAACTACTCATTCTTACCAAGTAATCAAGTGACTTCCATCAATAAGAATCGATTTCAAGATCATTCCATCTCAAGTTCATCAAGCCACAATTCATCTGACACTCAAAATTAGGTTTTTGGTCAAAGTCAACTTGATGTTGGCTTTTGACCAAAGCATGATTCTATGGCTTGAGGCATGATCCAAGGTATTAAAATGTGTACTCATAACCCACTCATACAATTCATATGGCTCAAGAGATTAGGTTCATACGCATATGAAAGTTTCAACACAACTTTGGTGAAAAAGTCAACAAATGCTTAAAGTCAAAGTTTGACTTTTAAGGTTTTTGGTCAACTATGGACTTTTCAAGTCAAGGATTATAAAAATATGATCATTGAAGTCATTTGATCAAGTTTAGTCAAGAAAATCAAGGTTACTTTCAAAAAGGGCAAAGATGGAGAATTTGAATTTTTTTCCAAAGTCCCTAAAAAACATGTCCAAGTACCCAACTTTCCAAGGTCATAACTTATGATCCAAACACCATTTTCTTTGCTCCAACGATCAGATTAAAGACCTTGCTTCATACTTCAACTTTATCCTATGTGATAAAACCTCAAAAAATGCACGAATAAGGAGATATGGGGTCATGAAGTGGATGATTCATTTGTTTGTCAAGTGGTAAAACACTTGATGAAATTTTCAGCATGCTGACATAGTCAAGTGGCCAACTTTATGCCAGTTTTTCACCCAGATCCCAAGTGATTCAAGAAAAGTGATCAACATGAAAGTTGTATATCATGATTCCATCTTTCCAAAATGTCCAAGATCAATAAATTCCCATGCTCTAGCTAATAGAATCGAATTTGGGAAGACAGCCTCATGGAATGGTTCATAAGTCAAATTCTAAGCCAAAGTACACTACAAATCCAAACAAATCCACAAGTACATGTACTTCTTGCTTCTAAATATCACTCTAATCAGAAGATCACACACACTTTTGAGCCATTATTCAAGCAACCAAGCCATTACACGATGAATCATTCCATTTTTGGCATAAAGGTTACACTTCCATTTGTGTAAAGTGGCTTTAACCCAACTTTAAGTACCATTGAGCTCCCAAATGGCTTTGGCTCTGATACATACCAACTCTAAACATCAAGTCCACTCCTACACTTCAGACAAAGCTCAATAAAACACTCCAAGTCCCCCATGCTTTTGCCATGCTTCCCACTTGGTGTTTTGTGCAAGAATCAACCAAGCAAGCAAACCAGTACAAGCCATGATTATTTTATGATATTTGAGGCTTCTTGAACCCTCAAGGATCCATATAAATAGAGGATAAAGCATCATTTATCCATACACCAAGATTTCTAAGGAAAACTCCATTCTTGAGAGCTTTTCAATCTTAACCTCCATTCTCTCATTTGGCTTGTGCATTCTGCAAACCAAAGTGTCCAATCATCTTCTGAGAACTCATAAGCGTTAGGAGAGGCATTAAACAGTAGCTGGAAGTAGTGTTGAAGAGGCACTGGACCTTGCTCTAATAGGTATATTCTTTCACTTTGAAACTCATCATACATACGTCATTTCATTTTGATTTCTGAAACAAATATGTAGCATTTATTGTGTTAAGAAGGATCATTAGCTTACATGTCATTTATATTGTTGTTTATGTGAAATTATGTTGCATGAAACCTAATGTTTCAATTCTGGGTTTTGCCTTCGTGCATCTTCATCTTTGAGTATTAGTCAAAACCTATGGTACCATTGTGTTCCTTGCATTTTTCTATGCGATTTTGATCTTTATTTCATGAAAAATGGTTGAGAAATGAGAGAGATATGATTGATGAAAGATTGGAAAAATAGTGGGAAAAAGAAAACGAAAATGAGAGAGAGAGGTTGAAGATGATGCTGAGTTGGCATTGGAAAAAGTCCATGGAACCCCAAGGACGTGGGTTTGAACCTGGCCAGCGTAGTGTTTATTTTTTCTCATTTGTTAAATGTTCATTTTTCTTCATAACTTCAAAAACCCATAACTTCATGATTCCTTAACCTTTTTGGCCCATTCTTTTTGCCATGTGTCCATAAGAATGTCTATTTTATGATGACACCAGAAAAATCCCAAAAATATTATTTATTTCACCACTTTTGATTGGACAGAAAACATGTGTTTTCAGTGTTTTTTAAGGCTCCTAATCGATTCTTTCGGCTTATGTCTTATTTGTTCTCGATGTTGAAAGTTTGTATGATTAAAGCACACTCTTTTAAATGTTGATTTTTATCCTTAACATGTTTGAACTTGATTATTTTCATACAATGTATCAATTGATTCACCTTGAAAACATGTTTGAATGAATTGTTAGGAGATGATTAGGTTTCCACTTAAGTTTGGTCTTATCATGAACTTTGATTCAAGTCTAATGTTTATTTTGTGAAAACTTATAATGTGATGCATGTTTGACCTAAATTGATTCATGTTGTGTTTACCATGTACCAATGAATGCTTTTACCATGTCAAGTATGATTGTCTTCACCATCAATATGTTGTGTCTTGTGATGTCATGTGAAACTTCGTCATGTCTTGTTTATGCTTATCTCAATGCCTAAAAAACCATGTTTAACATTGTCATCCATAACTTGTGATTACCATTGTACTTAGCCATATTTTATGTCATAATGTTAATGCATGTTCAGTCTTGTTATTGTTTATATCCAAGGGAAAAGAATCATGACATTATTGTCATTTTGCGTGTGTGTGTTCATCTGTATTCTATACAACTTTGCTTTCCCTTAATCCAAAAACTTCTAGATACAATCTTAGGTTCCCCTCAATTTAAACCTTAGGATTCTATCTCTCTTTCCTTCTTATAACCACTTTCATAATAAACTTTGACTTAGGTCATTGTTTCTCCTTTTATTTCTTAATCAAATGCTTCAAAACACTTAAGCATATTCAAAGATCTTTTCATAAGACCTAAAAAACACAAACTTAATTCAAACCCTTTTGCCACTTTGGCTTTTCCATGTTTAAAACCTTTTCATAAAGGATTAGACATGAGTCATCCCTAGTTGAGATTTAAATCTCCTACCCCATAACATTGTTGAGATTGATATTGATTCTTTTCCATTTGGAAGAGGTATGTGGCATACTTGTTGATTCTATATCCAAGTGAGAGTCCTTCTTTAAATTTGATGCAAAGATCTATCTTCCACATGTTTGTGGTGGTTTAAATGGGAGTTTTCTCCTTAAAATGACAATTTGTCTCTTTCTCATAAAATCAACCCCAACAAATTCCTTCTTACTTTTGAACCCGAACTACGAGGTTTTAATCCTTCACGGGTACGTAGGCATAAGACTCAATGTCTTTCCAAATCATCAAACAATAAAAAATGTTCTTTTTCTCATCTCCCCAATCAAATAGCAAACAATTTTAAACCAAACACATATATTTAAAAGGTTCCTGTAGAGTACTACAGATGATTAGGATGCTAATACCTTCCCTTTTCATAACACCCCCCGTACCTTTAGAATCTCCCACCCCCCCCCCCATTTTTGCTTAGCTTAAGTTTAATCTTCTAGCTTTGCATATACATATTGGGTTTATTTTTGAATCTTTTCCCCTTCCCTTGGATAAATTAAAGTTCGGTGGTGATATTTTGATTCATGAGTCAAGTCTAATCAATAGCTTGGTCTCCGATTCTTCATCGCGACAGTATTCATCGTGCATAGGGGAAATATGTTTGGCCATCATATCATGTATCATCCATCGTCCATATCCCTAGATGATTGATGTTTTAGCTGATTCAAACATTGACTAGGCCATTGACTTAGGTCTCTTGGCATTTGCAAATACATAAGTCCATATGTCTTGATTCATTTTGTGGCACAAATGGTCAAGGATGATTAATCCATTCAAGTATTGGTTCCATAGATTCATGCATTTTTGCTTAAACATTAATCATTATTTCATTTGGATCATGTCTCATACCATCCATTTCACTTGCCCATTTGACATTGATCAGTTACATTTGGTTTGAGTTTACATTGAGATTCATTAACCATTGATCTTTATCTTTATTTCCATTTTATTGAAAATTCAATCAACTTTCAAATGTTAATTTAATCATTTAAGTTGAACATTTAAGATTCCAAATCATTCATTAATATTCAAGTCCATTTCAAATTATTTTCCATAGCAATTTTCAAATCAATTTAATTAACAATTTTCAACCATTTATTGAACTGTCCATATTTTCACATCAATTTCCATTAACATTTTGAAACTATTTAACTAACTTTGCAACAAAAAAAAACCACATCACAATCTCAAAATCTTTTCAATTGACTTTTCAACTTTTGACCATTTCAACATTTTCGAAACCGTTAAATATAACCTTTCAAAATCATTCCAAACCTTTACTAATATTTAAGATCATTTCGAATCGTTTTTTCAATTAACAGTCATAATGACATTCAATTTTCTATAATTCAATAACTTTCCAAATCAATGAATATTCCATTCACATTCAATACATTTTGGTTCACAATTAACAATCACAATCCATTTACACTAGTTATTATTAACTTTCACCAAGCACTTATTTGCATTACCTTTGTGTTTATTTGATTCATTGTTTATCTAACCACTAATCAAAATGCCAAAAATATGCCTTGTTTCTCTTATATTTATTGTGTAAGGTAGGGCTCCACAAGTCAAAATGTCTCGAGGCTTGGTGGCTTACTTCTCAAGAAAAGTCAAAGGTTCATGTGTTTATTTCCATGCCTTCTTCAACAAGTAACTTCAAGCTTTGAGAAATTTAATCAAGATCCAATCAAGGGCACCTTGTCTTTAGTTCATATGATCACCCATGAGCTTCGAAATGCAAGGAAAGTCCAAGTGCACAAGCTTGTTCCAAGTGGTTTGACCTAAAAGTCAACATTTTAAGGTCAAAGTTATAAGGATCACAACCCCTTCAATTCTCAGCACTTTTGAATGCCCCTTTTTGCATATGACTCTTCTCAATATCCTCGTTAACTTATATCTGCATGACAAGAGCCAATTATGCTTGGAGGATCATCAAAAGATTGGAGACATTATAGGTCATTTGTGGACTTAGTGAAATTTGACCTATTTTCAAGTGACTTTTTGTCAACTTTCAAAGATCATAACTTCTTCAATTTTCGATATATAGAGCTGATTCTTCTTGCACAATGTCATTATTAATACCCTCTACAAGTTTGCTTCAAGGACCAAGATCAAAATATACTTGGAAGGCCACAAAATTCATTGGGACATTATAGGTCATTTTTCAGCCATGAAGCATTCAATCTTTTCTAAGTTATGGAACCAGTATTTTATGCCAACTTCAACACACCATAACTTTGTGCTCAAACCTCCAAATGCAACCTTTATTGGCTCATTGTAATCTTGGACATGTGTAACACCTCAAAATTTGCCCTCCTCTCTTGGGACTAGCTTAACTTATTGCATTGCATTTCTTAGGTCATTAGTCATTAGCATGTTGCATATCATGTGGCTACTTTGTGCAAATCATCCTCCTAGGTCTTGATCAGAAGATGAGAGGTTAAGATGCAAGCTGAGGGTTTATGGACTGATCACTAGCCATCTGAGGGTTGTGCTACAAATTAGGATTTCTTGATTTTCAAGGAGATTGGTCTTTATCTTGGTTGAAATGATACATCATCATCATGGTCTTGTTATCATCCAGAAGATTCAAGAGATTGATCAGATACCTTGAGATTAGGGTTTTGACCACTGGTCAACCCTAATCATCTGCATTGGGCCAATCAGGGCTTGACATGGATATGGGGGTCATCATATGATTATTTTGAGCTTATGGAAGCTAGGGTTTCATCATTGAGCCATTTCATCAGAAGTTTGAAGCTCAATTTGATCAGTGCATAGCCAGATTCATCTATCAGTCAGAAAAAGTCAACAGTGGTCAACTGTGCCTGAATTGATGGATTTGGAGGTGGGAGAGGGTTAGATACACTTCATTCATGTCTAGACAAGTTTCATTTGGCATTTCAAACATCAAGAATGAAGAAAATAAAGTCAGATGGAAACTTTCCAAAAATAGAAAGTGACTTGTAATTGAAAACTGCCAAAAATGGAAAGTTTTTCACCTCAAAATTACGTGTCCAAAAATGCTTCAAATGAAAATTTGTTCAACATGAAAGTTGTAGATCTTGCTCTCACCTTTCCAAAAAGTCCAAGAACACTCATTTCTCATGTGTGGTTGGCAACTTATGATCAAAACATTGTCCAAAAAAGTTGAAGTTCAAGGTGCTATAACTTTTGAATGGAATGGCCAAATTGGGTGATTTTTCTTTGAGCAAACCACATTTGACATGTACTTTCATGATGCATCATCACATTTCATCAAAAATCATCATAGCAAAAGTCCATTTTTCAAGTGTTCATTTTGAAAATTGGTGGGAAAAATAGTGAATTTCCAAAATACAAGGCGTTTGCATACAAGACCAATTGCAACACATCATAGACATCAAATGTGACTTGCTTGAACTGGTTTTGCACTGTTACATTGGCTGAATTAGAAAAGGACATTTTGGCCATTTGACATAAATTGCATTTTTGCTAATTTCACTTGGATTTTGTTAATTGTGATTAACACTTGGATTAAGGCATGGTATAAAGGCATAATCATAACAGAAAATGCATAATCACAATTCACTTTTCAGATCTAACAAACTTTTCATCACAATTCTCTCAATTTTCTCAAAACCTTTTCACACTTTTTCATCATTTTTCATTGCAATTCATCATCCATAGTGTGAATTCTTGCTTGGTCCATCATCTACAAGTGTTTGTGGAGAACTGTTTGCAACAAGATTGTGGCTAAGGTTGAAGAATCGTGACTGTTGCAATCTCACTCATCCATGGCAAATTGAAAGTTCTTCGATCTGGAGCATAATTGAGCTGAGACACATACTTCATTCAACTTCTACATCATCAAGCATCATCTGTTTTTGCAATTGAGACCTTGAAAGCGCCAAATCACGAACTGCATCCTCCATAAGGTCAGATTTCGATTTCAGTAATTCTCTAAATCATGATATGGCTTTGATAGATCTCCTAGTGTAGAGTAGAATGAAACTTGAATCGTGCGTTTTGGTTGAGTATTAAGGAAGAAATCTGGAATTAAAGTTTGATGTTCAAATGTTGTTTTGCTCGATCCGTGAAGCATGATTAGAGTTAGGTCAAATGCTTGTTAGTTCCATGATCTAGGTTGAACGCTGGTCATTTTGATATAAGGCACGATGATTTTGGTTGAGATTTGTCCATGTTGATTTCTGGAAGTGATGAACATGTATGAACGCTGCAAAAACTCGTTTCCAGATGCTTTTGATCCATTTCGCTCGTGTTTGTTTTGAATTTTCTGTTTACCGCGCTCACTGACCAATCACATGTCGCCAGCGAATAAATTGAAGCGCTGCGTTTTGCCCTTGCCGTCACATATTTACAATTTTGCCATTTCTGAATATTATTTCATATTATTTCATTTTTTTTTCCAATTTCATTTCATTTGATCTTGCATCTTAGAAAATTCATAAGTAATTCATTTTTAATCCAAATTTGATGAGACTTTTTTCACCATTCTCCTTGTGATGTGTAGTTTCTTATGGTGATTTTTAATATTTTTGTGCACGTGTGGAAAAATAAAATGCCTAGGGATTGTTTGAATGTGTCATTTGTTTTTGTTCTTCATTACCGCTTTGATTGCAAAAACATTCAATTGTTTGTGATAAAGAATTTTGCATTTTTAGACATACAGGTCCCTTCCAATGCATGTTTATAAGATTGAAAGTTTGAAATCTTATTCGGAAGGTTGAGTGACCCAAGTGTTGAAATCTTGACACGCCTGGGGCACGGTTTTATCTAACGATCTCTTTTGCAGGAACTGTTAGATATTTTCACTCACCTGCAGGTTGTGATGTGGAAGCTTTTGACAAAACAAATCCCCGAGGAGTCCGAGCAGAGACGAATGAATTGAAGAATGGTGATACGACGGCGAGACGTACGACGATCCTTGAAATTAATCAAGAAGACTCTTCAAAGTAGGAAGATTGAAAAGTGTGTATAAATCCCAGGAGTTCGCTCTCCGTCGAGTACGGAGCGGTTTGGAATACAAGATGATGGAGCAGAAAAGGTCCAGACGAGTCTGGGAGTTCTCGAAATTGGAATGCTGACATGGGAGTTGGATATGAATACCATGGTTCGACGAGTCGTCGGGTGTTCAGTACCAGACTGTCCTCCTCCCCAAGCAGAGTCGGAACGACTAATTCCCCAGCAAATTCAAGGTCTGTGGCCTCCCTAGCAGGGTTCGGATGGTTATCCCCAGCAGGTTCGAGATTAATGCTTCCCCAGTCGCCAGGTCGGAAGGTTGCGGTTTTCCCAGCGGAAGTATCTGTGTGCGGTGGTTCTTCAAGCAGAGTCGGGATTGATATCCCCAGCAAATCAAAGACTGTTGTATCCCCACAGAGTGCATTGGTGGTTCTTTCCCCAGCAAAGTCCCTAAGCGGATCGGGTGCAAAGGAGGTTTTTCCCCAGCAAGGGTTGCCTTTTCCCAGCAGCAGCGCTATTCCCCAGCAGGGTGGAGTCGGAGTATTGGCGAGTTCCTCAGCAGAATGCCTCGAGCTCCCCAGAAAAGTCCCTTGAGGGGGATGCTTTTTATACATTCATCATGAAAGAATAAGCATAGCATATTACATAATAAATCGGGTAGCATTTCCATGATTATGGAGCATTACCCTGAAAAAATATCATGCATCATATTGCAAGCATAAGCTAGTCTCAGACCGTGGCTATTGTTTGAGAGGTGGTTCGCCCAAAAGGAAGATGCTACTCCGAGGAGTTTGGTACTGTATCAGCAGTATTCCCCTAGTAGTGCAATATTGGAGGAAGAGTTTCTGTCGAGCAAAGATGGAAATGATGATCAGAAAAGTTTCGGGGTCCAAAAAGAAAAACAAGAAAGAGATAATCCCCAGCTAAACGCGAAGCGTTTGTCTGCCAGGGTTGAATAGAGAGCAGTCGGCTCAGGGCTTGTTATCCTCAGCGTGGGTCATTGTGGCACGCGTGCCGTCTCATGTATCACTATTCCTTTTCGCCGATGCTGACAGGCATGGAAGTTTTCCGGTGTCCAGACCGAGGCAGGTATCCAGACCGATGTGGCACTCCGGCCAGTTTCCGATTCCCAGATCGAAGAAGTTCTCAACAATCAGGACGAAGAACTTGTGGCACTCCGGCCAGTTTCCGATTTCCAGATCGAAGAAGCTCTCGACGATTAGCTCGATGCAGCTTGTGGAATTCCGGCCAGTTTCCGATTTCCAGATCGAAGAAGCTCACGACGATTAGCTCGATGCAGCTTGTGGCATTCCGGCCAGTTTCCCGGTAGCCAGACCGAAGTGGTATCCAGACCGAAGCGGTGTCCAGACCGAAGTGGTGTCCAGACCGAAGTGGTATCCAGACCGAAGAGGTGTTCAGACCAAGGTGGCGTTCAGGCTAATTCCCCCAGGTGTTCAGGCCATAGTTATCCCTGAGTTACCATTTATTTTGGTATCCAGGTCGACATTTCTGTTTCGGCATTCCGGCCGATTTTCTCCGTACCAGACGGATTTTTCTTCAAGATTGTTTCTTTGCCGATTCTGACAGGCATTGTTAATAATTTCCCATCAGAGTGCAAATTGTTCGTCTGTTCTTGGTATTCAATCACTCTTCACCCTGATCATCTGAAAGTCGAGGCTATTCATATCGACAGGTTCACAGTGGATTGAATAGGGGCAGCTGTAACACCTCAAAATTTGCCCTTCTCTCTTGGGACTAGCTTAACTTATTGCATTGCATTTCTTAGGTCATTAGTCATTAGCATGTTGCATATCATGTGGCTACTTTGTGCAAATCATCCTCCTAGGTCTTGATCAGAAGATGAGAGGTTAAGATGCAAGCTGAGGGTTTATGGACTGATCACTAGCCATCTGAGGGTTGTGCTACAAATTAGGGTTTCTTGATTTTCAAGGAGATTGGTCTTTATCTTGGTTGAAATGATACATCATCATCATGGTCTTGTTATCATCCAGAAGATTCAAGAGATTGATCAGATACCTTGAGATTAGGGTTTTGACCACTGGTAAACCCTAATCATCTGCATTGGGCCAATCAGGGCTTGGCATGGATATGGGGGTCATCATATGATTATTTTGAGCTTATGGAAGCTAGGGTTTCATCATTGAGCCATTTCATCAGGAGTTTGAAGCTCAATTTGATCAGTGCATAGCCAGATTCATCTATCAGTCAGAAAAAGTCAATTGTGGTCAACTGTGCCTGAATTGATGGATTTGGAGGTGGGAGAGGGTTAGATACACTTCATTCATGTCTAGACAAGTTTCATTTGGCATTTCAAACATCAAGAATGAAGAAAATAAAGTCAGATGGAAACTTTCCAAAAATAGAAAGTGACTTGTAATTGAAAACTGCCAAAAATGGAAAGTTTTTCACCTCAAAATTACGTGTCCAAAAATGCTTCAAATGAAAATTTGTTCAACATGAAAGTTGTAGATCTTGCTCTCACCTTTCCAAAAAGTCCAAGAACACTCATTTCTCATGTGTGGTTGGCAACTTATGATCAAAACATTGTCCAAAAAAGTTGAAGTTCAAGGTGCTATAACTTTTGAATGGAATGGCCAAATTGGGTGATTTTTCTTTGAGAAAACCACATTTGACATGTACTTTCATGATGCATCATCACATTTCATCAAAAATCATCATAGCAAAAGTCCATTTTTCAAGTGTTCATTTTGAAAATTGGTGGGAAAAATAGTGAATTTCCAAAATACAAGGCGTTTGCATACAAGACCAATTGCAACACATCATAGACATCAAATGTGACTTGCTTGAACTGGTTTTGCACTGTTACATTGGCTGAATTAGAAAAGGACATTTTGGCCATTTGACATAAATTGCATTTTTGCTAATTTCACTTGGATTTTGTTAATTGTGATTAACACTTGGATTAAGGCATGGTATAAAGGCATAATCATAACAGAAAATGCATAATCACAATTCACTTTTCAGATCTAACAAACTTTTCATCACAATTCTCTCAATTTTCTCAAAACCTTTTCACACTTTTTCATCATTTTTCATTGCAATTCATCATCCATAGTGTGAATTCTTGCTTGGTCCATCATCTACAAGTGTTTGTGGAGAACTGTTTGCAACAAGATTGTGGCTAAGGTTGAAGAATCGTGACTGTTGCAATCTCACTCATCCATGGCAAATTGAAAGTTCTTCGATCTGGAGCATAATTGAGCTGAGACACATACTTCATTCAACTTCTACATCATCAAGCATCATCTGTTTTTGCAATTGAGACCTTGAAAGCGCCAAATCACGAACTGCATCCTCCATAAGGTCAGATTTCGATTTCAGTAATTCTCTAAATCATGATATGGCTTTGATAGATCTCCTAATGTAGAGTAGAATGAAACTTGAATCGTGCGTTTTGGTTGAGTATTAAGGAAGAAATCTGGAATTAAAGTTTGATGTTCAAATGTTGTTTTGCTCGATCCGTGAAGCATGATTAGAGTTAGGTCAAATGCTTGTTAGTTCCATGATCTAGGTTGAACGCTGGTCATTTTGATATAAGGCACGATGATTTTGGTTGAGATTTGTCCATGTTGATTTCTGGAAGTGATGAACATGTATGAACGCTGCAAAAACTCGTTTCCAGATGCTTTTGATCCATTTCGCTCGTGTTTGTTTTGAATTTTCTGTTTACCGCGCTCACTGACCAATCACATGTCGCCAGCGAATAAATTGAAGCGCTGCGTTTTGCCCTTGCCGTCACATATTTACAATTTTGCCATTTCTGAATATTATTTCATATTATTTCATTTTTTTTTCCAATTTCATTTCATTTGATCTTGCATCTTAGAAAATTCATAAGTAATTCATTTTTAATCCAAATTTGATGAGACTTTTTTCACCATTCTCCTTGTGATGTGTAGTTTCTTATGGTGATTTTTAATATTTTTGTGCACGTGTGGAAAAATAAAATGCCTAGGGATTGTTTGAATGTGTCATTTGTGTGTATGTTTTGCCATATTGATCATGAAATAATGATGCCTTATCCAAGATTGATGAAATTTTACATGCATGTTCTTGACTCTTTCCTGGTGATTTTGATGTATAGTTTGTTAATTTTGAGTCCCTGGTTAGAGAGATATGATGTGCTCAAGTTGAGTGTGACAATGTGTGTCACACTATGTTATGTCCACTTCTTGAATTTTGTTTCCATGCTTATTGAATGCCATTTGCCTGGAGTTTTGCATGTGATTCCATCTGTATGTTAGGTTTAACCATGATTTTTTGTAGGATTTGTTGATACACTTCCTATTTGATTGGTATTTTTGTTTGCTGTTTAGTCATTTTTAGGTTTTTCTTGAGTGATCAACTTACATGACTTGTAAAATTCTCATTCCTTATCATATGAAGATGAAACTTGGTGGAGTGGTTCTTAACATGTTTAACTTAATTTTGGCTTAGGTCCCATTCATTTTTCTTTTGTTTCCACTGTTTTAAACTTGCTTGAAGTTGGTACATGAGTTGTGACCTTGTTTAAAGTTGTTTTTTCTTACCATAACTTTCTGAATTTCATTGCCCTACTTCCACTTGTCCAAATAGCATGAAATTTGATATGCTACTCATTCAATGTGTTCTGTTTAGGCTTGAATTTTTGTGGAATTTATTGAGCTGTTTTGGTATTGATTTGATTGTGATCATTCTGTTTGCTCCAATGTGATTCCAAAGTGCATAGTTTGACATGTTTAGTTCATAAAATGGATTTGGTGCATAGTTTTGATGTGAGACCAATTAGACCTTATTCTGGAGTGATTTATCTTGATTCTTGTTGAGTTTCACTTGCTGTTTTAAATTTTTCACCTCCTTTTGACCCTAGGTTTGTCCTAGTGGTCTTGTTTCTCACATTTGAATGTGATTTTCAGGTTGAAGAAGCAAATGCTTTAAGGAGATTAATGCAAGTTGATTGAGTTTGGTTTATATGCTTGTTATGAACTAACTTGGTTTATTTTGTAGGATGCTTGGCTCACTTGAGTTGATTGTGCTTTGCATAGTGCATTGTTTAATTATACATTGTCTGTTGATTCTTATATTGTCTGTTTTGACTCTGTGATTGGTATACTGACTGAATTAGATTGATTTCAGGTACTTTAGTCGCTAACAGTTCATCTTTGAACTTGCTTTGTGCTGCTGCTTGGTTGTATAAACCAATTGAGGTAGACTCTCTTGTCTCCATGTAGTCTGGAAGACCTGACTTGTTATTTAGCCAGGCAACTGTCTGAAGTCCTCCTTAAGAGGCGATGTTTGTGATTGTTTAACTTTGTCCCCAAGCAGGAAAAGACCTTGATTAAGGCAATTGGCAGAACCCAAGGGATGTGCAATCCATCCCCTGCTATTCTTGTTGAGTCGTCCCTCTGCTCACACCACTGTGTTGATGCATTGGGACATTAACCCAAGATCAGTTGAGTCAGAGTCTTGAGTGTAGAAGGGTTCCCACTTTCTGAACCCACGCTCCTTTGTCTGAAGCTCTCCCTGGCCAGGGATAAGAGCTGTGAAGTCTAATCTTCACTCACCTTCATCTGGCTTCACCCTGACTCTCAATGTCCGGGTTAAGAGCCCACGCCACCCTGACACAGTTGTGTTGCTTTTGCAACTTAACCCTTGATTGAGCCTCACTTGACTGGATATAGTGTGTGCTACTTGTGAATGTTTGCTTTATTTTGATTAAGCATGTGCGTTTTGCTTTGCCTGTTTAGGATTAGCTTGCTGTTGTGCAAGTAGATAGAAACCATAACATAGGGCAATGATGCGTGATAACATCTAGGCTCGAGTCCAGCTCCCTAGTAGTGTGTCTCCCTTTGTATCTGGTTAGAATTTCTTTCCCGTTCAGGGGAACTACGTCGCCCTGATCCTCATACCAGATGAGGTACGTAGGCAGGAGACCGTGCGAGGTCTCTCCGGGCACTTTTTTTCTTTTTGTGTGTGTTTGCTTGACAGTTGCTAGGCTCGAGTTCCCGACTCCTTAGTAACTTGTTGCTTGTTTCTTCTTATGTGTGTAGGAGACGGATGTAAGCCCAGCCATTGGCATTCCGTATCCTCTTGTTGTGTGCTTGGAGTCCGGTATAAGTCCATCAAGTGGCATCTGGTTTCCAGTGTGGGTTTGTTTGGTTCGGAAGCTGATGTAAGTCCAGCGATTGGCGTTCGGGTTCCATGTTTGCCTTTTTGCGTGTGTTTTGTTTCGGCGTGCGTGAGCCGAACTACGACAGCTCTGATTCTTGTTCCAGACGAGATACGTAGGCATAGGATGCGATATCCTAGCGAGCCCTTTCCCCTTTTCCCACCTGTGTTTCTTGTGTGTGTGATGTTTGTTTTAGCAACCTATTCTTTCTTTTGAGCGTGGATCCCGTCGAGTACGACGGACGTGAGGGGTGCTAATACCTTCCCCTTGCGTAACCGACTCCCGATCCCATCTCTTTGGTCGCGAGACCATGCTTTTCCCAGGTTTACTTCGAGCGTTTCCTTTCCCTCTTTTGGGATAAATAACGCACGGTGGCGGCTCTGTGTTGTTTTGTTTTAGCCCGCCGGTTGTTTTTCGCGGATGCGACAGCTGGCGACTCTGCTGGGGACTCCTAAGATGTTGACTTGTGCTGGTCCATCTTCCCTAAGCGAGTCTCTCCTAGCGTTCTAGGATAGTTTAGGTTGCTTGTGCCGCTGTATTTATTGCATTTATTATTCTGACTGTGTATATATTTGCATAAATACTTGCATGCATCATACTATCATGTTGCCGTCCTCTGTGCAGGTGGTTCCTCTGTTTGGGGTGGGTGTTCTGAGTGGGGCTAAAACCCAGGCCCGAGTATACATCTAGGTTTAGTGTGGTATCACGTTCCTCATTTGCTTTATCAGCATATTGTTGCAATGTGACATACCACAAGCCGGACAAGGTTCATTTGATAGTGCCCTTCCTTTGTGGAGTATCCACTTTGGTTGTGTCACTTCATCTGAACTATTGACTCTGGTGACCGATCATTTCCCGGATCTTTGGTTTAGACGATCTTAAGGGAGCTACAATGGCACACCCGAAAGGGCAAACCCATTGAGTATCTCTGCCCGATTGTCGAGACTATTATCCGCCTTAGGATAACCTGATTAGAATTTACCTGTGAGGGGAGGGGTGATTCGTACAGATGCATGTTCAGATGGTGACTCAGATGGTGACTATTGGTTCCGTTGATCAGAGTCCTATTTATAAGTTGGATTTATGGCCATTTCTTTCTGAGACGCCGAAGTGCTGTCCGTGTTATTTATCAGTGGGGATCCGTTTATTTCAGGATTCCCCGGGCCGATTCAGAGGATTGAGGTTATCTGCTCAGAGATTGTCTGATGATGATGATGATGATGATGTATCTTTCAGTTCCGTTTATTTCGGAACCCTTGAGGTGGATTTGTGGTTACATATTCCTTCAGATGGTTGTGATCAGTTCAGAGATCAGGCTCCAGTACAACAGATGTTCAGATGATTTGGAGGATGGCAATGCATTGCATTCATTCATCAGCATCATTCGCATTTTGCATTTACCTGCATCTAACACATGTTTATCCATATGCAGGGACATTTTTATCGAGATCCTGGTTGAGAGACTTTCTGCTCAGATATGAGGACCGGTTTGAAAGACGATGTTGTCTATAGCTTCTTCAACCCAGAGATTGACGAGCTGAGAGATATGATAGCATTGATTACGCCCGACCATGTGGGAATGTTCAGAGAGGCATACGGTGGTATTCTGAAGATGGTTTTCAGGCTCACTGACAGCGACAGAAGCGTCATTCATACACTTCTCCAGTTCTACGACCCGGGTCTGAGATGTTTTGTGTTTCCGGATTATTTGTTGGGACCTCTGATGGAGGACTATGCTAGTATTCTGGGTATTCAGATCCGAGATCAGAGTCCTTTCTGTGCTATTAGGGGAGAGCCTGACGTCCTTGGGATTTCCCGTGCTCTTTATTTGAGTCCGGAGATGACCAAGGAGGGGTTGAAGGAAAAGGGGAAATTACCTGGATTTCATTTGAGTTTCTTGGAGGCTAAGGCCAAGGAACATGCTGCTGCGGGTAATTGGAAGACGGTTTGTGCTTTGGTTGCTGTGAGCATTTATGGTGTTATTCTGTTTCCTAATCAGAGGAGCTTTGTGGACCATAATGTCGTCAGGTTGTTCATGCAGAGGAACCCTATTCCTACTCTGATCGGAGATGTCTATTACTCGGTTCATAACAGGAACGAGAAGAGACGTGGTGGTTTGATCAGGTGTTGTGCCCAGATGCTATTCAGATGGTTTATGGGATATTTTCCTTCCCGAGGTGTTTTTGCTTCGCTTGATCCTACGGTCAAGTGGTCGGTCAGATTGATGGGTTTGCGGGCTGCTGATATAGCGTGGACTCATAATGGTTTGGCTGGACGGAATTTCATATATAGCTGTGGGAGTTTTCCCAATGTGCCTCTTATAGGAGTTCAGGGTTGCATTAATTACAATCCAACGCTTCTTAGGAGACAAATGGGGTTCGCTATGGAAGTTCCTCCCCTTGAGTGTGAGACTCAGGAGTCCTTTTACTTCCCGGTTGAGGGCAACCAGGCCAAGCTGATGCAGGTGTCTGGGTCATGGCGTAACATTCAAAGAAAGGGCAAGGTTCCGTTTGGCAAGGTCAACAGCCGGTATTTTCCTCTATTCGATGATTGGCTTCGGAAGAGGATTGAGATCACACATCTACCATTTCCGGGAGGTGATCCTTAGTGTCCTATGATTGAGGGTCCGCGTTCTTCTGTCAGTATGGAAGAATTCCTCGAGATGAAGAGAGCCATAGATCAGTTGCTAGCGGAGAAAGCTGAATTGGAGATGAGTGTTGCTCGGATTCAGACGGCCAACCAGGAGATCAGAGTGAGGATGGAAGATCAAGATAAGCGACATGCCTTGGAGGCAAAGCGCTTTGAGATGGATAATGCCTACTATGGGAAGGTCAGTCAGGCTTTGGCATCTTCAACAAAGGAGCACGACATCACCAAAGAGAGATTGGCTAGAGCTTCATAGGTCATCGAGGATGAGAAGAGGAGGCAAATTCTCGTGAGGGATCAGAGGGATGACAGAGTCAGGGTTCTCATTGCTGAGTGGGAGGCCAAACTGAAGATTAAGGAAGTGGAGAATGTGAAGATCATTGCTGAGAGAGATCATTACATTGCTGAGAGAGATCATTACATGGCTGAGAGAGATCATTACTTCAGGCAGATGAAGATCCATCAGAAAGAGGTGGGGAGATTACAGCAGGAGAACACCGAGCTCAGGTTCGCCGCAGAGTTCACAAAGATGGTTGATGATATAGGGCCGTCTGTGGGACCCTCATCAGGCTAGCTTTATCATTTGTATGGATTACCGTCAGGCTTGTTGACGGAATTCATTTTGCTTGTATTTCTTTCCCGATTCTGGAGATTTGTATCTGATTTGATGTATGACTATGGCACTTATTGTGAATTTTGCTATGTGATGATTGTTTTCATTCAGTGATCGATCTTCAAGCTTTATTTGCTTTCCCGTATGCACTCACACAGCACACACATGGTTGGGCGGTATTTTGCCAAATCATATATCTCTGATCTGTATGATGAACTCAAATGCTGAATGTCAGAATTTTGCTTCCGGATTATTATTTGTCTCGATGAAGCCAGGATCCAGAGATAAAGTGTTCCTCATGTGGATAAACACTGCATTCATGCATGATCATAATAACTTGTGTTTTATTTTGCAGGTATCAGTTCTAACGTGCTTGATTGTTTCAGGAATCATTGCTCGTGCTCGCAGAGTTGTACCTTTGCACTCAACCCGTTCGCATAGATATTTCACGCGCCGCAATACTCCCAGACTGATGGATCTCCCAAATTCAGATATCCTCGAGTTGAAAGACAAGATGAACGAGCTGATCAACATCATGCAAGGTTTTGCAGCCGGTCAGAAAGCTCTAGCTGACAAAGTTGAGAAGCTCGAGCAGGCTTCAGCGGCAAATAGTGGTGTGAACCTGGATGGTGTCTCCAACCAGGGGCTGGGTGGTTCTCGAGATGGTGGCAAAAGAACAACAGTGGGAATAGTGAATAATGTTGCTGGTTTTGGTGCTGCTGGGGGTCAACCTGGTCAGAATCTGAAGGACAGTCTGTTCCCGCCTTTCTTCGGGGTTGATGACGATAGAGAGGAAGACCGAGAGGCAGATCAGTTCTCTATGCACAATGAACCGTTCGGTCAATACGGTGCCCCACCACAGAATAAAGAGATTCAGCTGCTGGCTGAGAAGATCCGAGCTTTGGAGAGCTATGCCACTCCTGGGGTGGTCAACATGTCAAATATGGGGCTAGTGGAGGGATTGTGATCCCGCAGAAATTTAAGGCGCCCACATTTGATAGGTACAATGGGAGTTCCTTCCCCGAAACTCATTTGCAATCGTTTGTCCGAAAGATTTCTGCATACACCATGGACCAAAAGCTGTGGATGTACTTCTTCCAGGACAGTCTGTCCGGAGGCTCACTGGAGTGGTACACCAAGCTCAAGTCCTCAGATATCAAGAATTAGAAAGATCTTGGGGACGCATTCTTTAAACAGTATCAGTTCAATGCTGATATGGCTCCGAGTCGTACCCTGCTGCAGGGTATGTCTCAGAAAAATAACGAGGGGTTTAAAGAATATGCTCAGAGGTGGAGGGAGTTGGCTGCCAAAGTGCAACCTCCACTGGTGGACAGAGAGATGTCTGATCTCTTTATGGGTACCCTGCAGGGGGTATTCTCCGAGAGAATGGTTGGTTGTCCGGTGACAAACTTCTCAGATATAGTTGTGGCTGGTGAGAGGATAGAGAGCTGGCTGAAGCTTGGAAAGATACAGGGTAATGCTTCATCTTCCGGATCAAAGAAGCCCTTCAGTCATGGCCAGAGAAAGAAAGAGGGTGATACCAGTGCGATCTACGCTCAGAGAGGACCCAGTAGGGATCGTTACTTCCAGCACACTGTTGCGGTAACTATTCCTGCTGAGAATCAGCCTGCACAGCAGCAACAACAACAACCTCAACAGCAAAGACAACCATTTCAGCAGAGGCCTCAGAGGGCTGGATATCAGGTCAGGGGGAGGATGAGTGATTGGCATTTTGACAGGCCGCCTGTGACGTACTCTTTCCTATTGAAGAAGTTAAAGGATCTGGGGCTGGTACAGTTGAGGACTTTGGCACCTTTGAGACCTGATCAAAGGCCAGCCAATTTTGATGAAAATGTCAAATGTGAATTCCATTCGGATGCTCCAGGGCACAGTGTAGAGGACTGCAAAGCTTTTAAGCATGTGGTCCAGGACTTGGTGGATTCTAAAGCCATCAACTTTGCTCCGTCTCCCAACGTGAATGCTAATCCCATGCCCGCGCATGGTCAAAGGGGGGTGAATGCCATCTCTGAGGAGAGTAGAATTGGGATGGCAAATGTTGATCAACTGAAGACTCCTCTGGCAGAGGTTAAACGGCAGTTGTTGTTGAATGGGGTTCATCCGGGCTGCGGTGTTGAGTGTGCTGTGTGCACTATTTCTATCAATGGATGTGAATTGTTGAGAGAGACTGTCCAGGGTCTGATGGACAATGGAAGTATTCTGATTGAGAGGGCTGATATGGGAAAAGAAGAGGTCTCCACCATAACAATTTATTTTGATCCGGTGGATTTGTCAAATCTGGCAGAGGCGGCTCCAGTTACCATCACGGTGCCTGGACCAATTCCGTATGACAAAGATGATGCCGTGCCATGGCATTATGGTGGAGAGGTATATTGCAATGGGGAGAAAGTGGAAGAGCAGACTGCGGATGAAACCACCGTTTCAAAGGTGGATAATGCCGGTACCAGTGGTTTCACTCGCAGTGGAAGACTGTTTGCTCCTGATGCCTTGAGGGGAGGAGAAGGAGAAAAAGAGAAAAAAGAAAAGGCCGAGGCTTTAGCCAGGGCGAAAGGGAAAGCAGTGGTGAGCGATGGTACTCCAGTGGTGACACCAGCACCCGTGGGGTCGGAAGAAAAGCTTGATGATGATGCAGAGGAATTCTTAAGGATCATCAAGAAGTCAGAGTACAAGCTTGTTGACCATCTGCAGCAGACTCCCTCCAAAATATCGATTCTATCTTTGCTGTTAAGCTCTGAGGGGCATAGAGAGGCTTTGATGAAAATTCTGAAGAAAGCCTATGTTCCTCAAGAGATAACCATTAACCAGTTGGAGACGGTCGTGTCTAACGTTCATGCCAGTCATGGGTTGGGTTTTACAGACATGGATCTGACTGTGGATGGGAGAAATCACAACCGGGCATTACATATCGCAATGGAGTGTAAAGGAGCCGTGCTTTCGCATGTGCTGGTTGATACCGGCTCCTCTTTGAATGTGTTGCCGAAGAAGGCTCTGGCAAAGTTGAATTGTGATGGGCTGATTCTGACTCCCACAGATCTGATAGTGCGGGCATTTGATGGGTCGAAGCGGGCCGTATTCGGAGAAGTTGAGCTTCCTGTGAAGATAGGCCCAGAGGTGTTCAAGTCGACATTCTATGTCATGGATATTCAGCCGGCATACAGTTGCTTGTTGGGTAGGCCGTGGATTCATGCTGCTGGGGCAGTGACCTCGACTTTGCACCAAAAGCTGAAATATATTTGGGAAGGACAGGTTGTCACTGTGTGCGGAGAAGAAGACATCTTTGTCAGCCACCTGGCCTCATTCAAGTACGTTGAAATGGACGGCGAGATATGGGAGACGCCCAGTCAAGCATTTGAAACCGTCAAGGTGGAGAATGCTCTGTTTGCAAAGGAAGAAGAGAAACCGTCCATTGCTTCGTACAAGCAGGCCGCCGAGGTGGTGAGGAATGGAGAGGCTCCTGGTTGGGGCAGGATGATGGATATTTCTGCAAAGAAGGACCGCTTCGGAGTGGGGTACCAGCCTGGCAGAGGCTCATCTGGACAAGGCAGAGGACGCCGTACGTCAGTAACCTTCACTAGTGCCGGAATGCTGGATCCGGATCACATCTGCATGATGAGTGATGAAGCTGATAGCGACTGCGAAATTGACCAATGGATAAAGCCGTGCGCACCAGGGATGGGAATCCAGAACTGGAAGGCTGAAAAGATCATCAGGGTCACTCTGCTGGAAGAGTAATATTTTTCCTGTTTCAATTTTATATGCATGAAAGCCATACGTGTTGCCCGACACGTAATGGTTCATTGTAAGGGCCACCTCATGTTTAAAATTTGCAAATTTGCATCATTAATAAAAGGATGTTTTTCAGTTAAAAGCGGTGTTCCCTATTTTTCATTTATTTTTACAGTTTAAAAATAAACAAAATAAAAATGGCAATGTTTTCATTTTTCTTTTTGTTTTGACTTGTTCCGGTTCTAAGCAATGCATGAATCCACATTCATGCAGATGCGATCATTCTCCGGATCTCATTGATAACAATCCTGTTACACCCTCGTATAACTTCGACAATCCAATCTATCATGCTGAAGAAGAAGACGAAGAAGATTGTGAACTACCAGGGGAGTTAGCCAGGTTGTTGAAACGAGAGGAGAAGGTGATTCAGCCGCATGAGGAACCGATTGAGGTTGTGAATCTGGGTACCGACGAGGCCAAGAAAGAAGTGAAAATCGGGGCTGCTTTGGAGGAAAGTGTCAAGGGTAGAATGGTAGCACTGTTGAAAGAGTATGTCGACATCTTTGCCTGGTCTTATCAAGATATGCCAGGGTTGGATACCGACATTGTTGTGCACAAGCTACCGTTGAGAGCAGATTGTCCTCCAGTGAAGCAGAAGTTGCGCAGAACTCGACCTGATATGGCGATGAAGATTAAAGAAGAGGTGCAGAAGCAGTGGGATGCTGGTTTCCTTGCTGTCACTAATTATCCGCCTTGGGTCACGAACATTGTGCCAGTCCCGAAAAAAGATGGTAAAGTGAGAATGTGTGTGGACTACCGAGATCTGAATAGAGCTAGTCCGAAGGATGATTTTCCGCTACCTCACATCGACGTGTTGGTAGATAATACAACTCAATTCTCGGTGTTTTCCTTCATGGATGGTTTTTCTGGCTATAATCAAATCAAAATGTCGCCAGAGGATATGCAGAAAACAACGTTCATTACACCGTGGGGCATTTTTTGTTATAAGGTGATGCCATTCGGTCTCAAGAACGCCGGTGCTACTTATCAGAGGGCCATGGTGACTTTGTTTCATGATATGATTCATCATGAAATTGAATGCTATGTTGATGACATGATAGCAAAGTCCCAAACAGAAGAGGGGCATTTGGTAGATCTGGCCAAGTTGTTCGACCGGCTGAGACAGTTCAGACTGAGGTTGAATCCGAATAAGTGCACTTTCGGAGTGCGGTCCGGTAAATTGCTGGGGTTTATTGTAAGTGAGAAAGGAATCGAGGTTGATCCTGCGAAAGTAAAAGCGATAAGAGAAATGCCTGAACCGAGAACAGAGAAGGAGGTTCGTGGTTTCTTAGGTAGATTGAACTACATTTCGCGGTTCATATCTCATCTAACGGCCACGTGTGAACCTATATTCAAGTTATTGAGAAAAGATCAGACGGTCAGGTGGAATAATGATTGCCAAGCGGCATTTGAAAAAATAAAAGAATATTTGCAGGAGCCTCCGATTCTGATGCCTCCTGTGGAGGGAAGACCGTTAATTCTGTACTTGACGGTCCTCAAGGGGTCTATGGGGTGTGTATTGGGGCAGCATGACGAGTCTGGTCGAAAAGAGCATGCCATATACTACCTTAGCAAAAAGTTTACCGACTGTGAAACAAGATATTCACTGCTCGAGAAAACTTGCTGTGCTTTGGTCTGGGCTGCTCGCCGACTGAGACAGTATATGCTGGTTCATACCACTTTGTTGATTTCCAAGATGGATCCAATCAAGTACATTTTTGAAAAGCCAGCATTGACCGGACGGGTTGCGAGATGGCAAATGATTTTGACAGAATATGATATACAATATACTTCTCAGAAAGCAATCAAGGGGAGTGTATTGTCTGATTACCTCGCTCAGCAACCCATTGCTGATTATCAACCGATGAAGTTTGAATTCCCTGATGAGGACATCATGTTTCTCAAATCGAAAGATTGTGAGGAACCAATCCCGGAGGAGGGGCCTGACCCTGAATCCGAATGGATTCTGATGTTTGATGGGGCCGTTAACGTGAATGGAAGCGGTGTTGGTGCTGTTTTGGTTACGCCGAAAGGATCCCATATTCCTTTTGCTGCCCGGCTAACATTTGAGTGCACCAACAATGTGGCTGAATACGAAGCTTGCATATTGGGGATTGAAGAGGCGATTGATTTGAGAATCAAGAACCTTGTCATATATGGAGATTCAACTCTGGTGGTTAATCAGGTTAACGGAAAATGGTATACGCATCAGTCTCATTTAGTTCCATACCGGGATTATACGAGGAGATTGTTGACGTTTTTCACCAAGGTGAAGTTGCATCATGTGCCCAGAGAAGAGAACCCTTTGGCAGATGCTTTGGCTACTCTGGCTGCCTTGATTAAAGCGCAATGGTGGAATCAGTTCCCCAGTGTGGAGGTAGGTCGTCTGGATAGACCGGCTTATGTGTTTGCTGTTGATGCAGCGCCTGATGATGAGAAGCCGTGGTATTACGATATCAAGCGCTATCTAGAGACTCAAGAGTATCCTGAGGGAGCATCTAAGAAGGACCGAAAGACTCTGCGGAGGTTGGCCATGGTGTTCTACCTGAATAAGGATGGGGTTTTGTATAAGAGGAATTTTGATTGGGTCTTGCTCAGATGTGTTAATGACAAAGAAGTAAGCCAGTTGATGAAAGAGGTTCATGAAGGATCGTTCGGTACCCATGCCAGTGGGAATGCAATGGTGAAGAAGCTGCTGAGGGCAGGTTATTATTGGATGACAATGGAGGCCCAATGTTTCAATTTCGTGCGGAAGTGTCATAAATGCCAGATTTATGCTGATAAGGTGCACGTGCCTCCAAATCCGTTGAGTTTAATGTCATCTCCGTGGCCGTTTGCTATGTAGGGCATTGATATGATAGGAAAGATTGAGCCTACAACTTCGAATGGGCATCGATTCATATTGGTGGCTATTGATTACTTCACCAAGTGGGTAGAAGCAGCCTCTTATACGAACGTGACGAAGCAGGTCGTTTCCAGGTTTCTCAAGAGAGACATCATTTGCAGATACGGGGTTCCCGAGAGAATCATTACTGATAATGGTTCTAATTTGAATAACAAAATGATGGAGGAATTATGCCGGGAATTCAAGATTGAGAATCACAATTCTTCTCCCTATCGTCCGAAGATGAATGGGGCGGTTGAGGCAGCCAACAAGAATATTAAGAAGATTGTGCAGAAAATGGTGGTAACCTACAAAGATTGGCATGAGATGTTGCCATTTGCATTGCATGGGTATCGAACGTCGGTGCGTACATCTACTGGGGCAACGCCTTTCTCATTGGTATATGGAATGGAAGCCGTGCTACCGGTTGAGGTTCAGATTCCCTCTTTGAGAGTCCTGATGGATGTGAAATTGCAAGAGGCGGAATGGGTAAGGACCCGGTATGAGGAGTTAAGCCTGATTGAGGAAAAGAGGCTGGCAGCCATTTGTCATGGGCAGTTGTACCAGCAGTGGATGAAGCGTGCTTTTGACAGAAAGGTACGACCTCGGGTATATCACGTAGGTGATATGGTGCTGAAAAGGATCCTTCCTCCTCAAAACGATCATAGGGGCAAATGGACACCCAATTATGAAGGTCCATTCGTGGTCAAGAAGGTTTTCTCTGGAGGAGCCTTGTTATTAACGACCATGGATGGCGAGGATTTTCCATCCCCTGTGAATGCGGACGCAGTTAAAAAATACTTCGTATGAAAAGACCCGCTGGACAAAAAGAACAAAATAGTCCAGGCAAAAATGGGCATCCCGGCGAACCAAAAACAGAAAGAAAGGTTCGGGCAAAAATTAGGGATATAAAAAGAAAAAAACTGTACACCCGGCAAGTCGAAAACCTGAAAAGGCGACTTGGGCAAAAAAGGGTATCCCGGTGGACTGAAAACCTGAAAGGGCGGTCCAGGCAAAAGAGGGATTGAAACGAACAACTGCGTCTGGCATGATCGTTTGCTTTGATTAAGGCATCTGGGATAATCCCCGGTAGGGATCAGTCAGAAACGTCTTGTTCAGAAGGCAGAAAGCACGGAGAGTCTGAGGACATATGGGGTGTAACCGAGTTGGAACTCGATGAGATTACGGGTTTCATATTGCCATTAGGATAGATTTTTCCTTTTGTGCGCAATTACCTCTTTTCAGGAATTGCTTCCTTTGTATTGCTCGGTTTTGAGCCACACTTTTCAATCAATAAAATGCATGTTCAGTCAAATAATTTTTGTTTTTGTTCTTCATTACCGCTTTGATTGCAAAAACATTCAATTGTTTGTGATAAAGAATTTTGCATTTTTAGACATACAGGTCCCTTCCAATGCATGTTTATAAGATTGAAAGTTTGAAATCTTATTCGGAAGGTTGAGTGACCCAAGTGTTGAAATCTTGACACGCCTGGGGCACGGTTTTATCTAACGATCTCTTTTGCAGGAACTGTTAGATATTTTCACTCACCTGCAGGTTGTGATGTGGAAGCTTTTGACAAAACAAATCCCCGAGGAGTCCGAGCAGAGACGAATGAATTGAAGAATGGTGATACGACGGCGAGACGTACGACGATCCTTGAAATTAATCAAGAAGACTCTTCAAAGTAGGAAGATTGAAAAGTGTGTATAAATCCCAGGAGTTCGCTCTCCGTCGAGTACGGAGCGGTTTGGAATACAAGATGATGGAGCAGAAAAGGTCCAGACGAGTCTGGGAGTTCTCGAAATTGGAATGCTGACATGGGAGTTGGATATGAATACCATGGTTCGACGAGTCGTCGGGTGTTCAGTACCAGACTGTCCTCCTCCCCAAGCAGAGTCGGAACGACTAATTCCCCAGCAAATTCAAGGTCTGTGGCCTCCCTAGCAGGGTTCGGATGGTTATCCCCAGCAGGTTCGAGATTAATGCTTCCCCAGTCGCCAGGTCGGAAGGTTGCGGTTTTCCCAGCGGAAGTATCTGTGTGCGGTGGTTCTTCAAGCAGAGTCGGGATTGATATCCCCAGCAAATCAAAGACTGTTGTATCCCCACAGAGTGCATTGGTGGTTCTTTCCCCAGCAAAGTCCCTAAGCGGATCGGGTGCAAAGGAGGTTTTTCCCCAGCAAGGGTTGCCTTTTCCCAGCAGCAGCGCTATTCCCCAGCAGGGTGGAGTCGGAGTATTGGCGAGTTCCTCAGCAGAATGCCTCGAGCTCCCCAGAAAAGTCCCTTGAGGGGGATGCTTTTTATACATTCATCATGAAAGAATAAGCATAGCATATTACATAATAAATCGGGTAGCATTTCCATGATTATGGAGCATTACCCTGAAAAAATATCATGCATCATATTGCAAGCATAAGCTAGTCTCAGACCGTGGCTATTGTTTGAGAGGTGGTTCGCCCAAAAGGAAGATGCTACTCCGAGGAGTTTGGTACTGTATCAGCAGTATTCCCCTAGTAGTGCAATATTGGAGGAAGAGTTTCTGTCGAGCAAAGATGGAAATGATGATCAGAAAAGTTTCGGGGTCCAAAAAGAAAAACAAGAAAGAGATAATCCCCAGCTAAACGCGAAGCGTTTGTCTGCCAGGGTTGAATAGAGAGCAGTCGGCTCAGGGCTTGTTATCCTCAGCGTGGGTCATTGTGGCACGCGTGCCGTCTCATGTATCACTATTCCTTTTCGCCGATGCTGACAGGCATGGAAGTTTTCCGGTGTCCAGACCGAGGCAGGTATCCAGACCGATGTGGCACTCCGGCCAGTTTCCGATTCCCAGATCGAAGAAGTTCTCAACAATCAGGACGAAGAACTTGTGGCACTCCGGCCAGTTTCCGATTTCCAGATCGAAGAAGCTCTCGACGATTAGCTCGATGCAGCTTGTGGAATTCCGGCCAGTTTCCGATTTCCAGATCGAAGAAGCTCACGACGATTAGCTCGATGCAGCTTGTGGCATTCCGGCCAGTTTCCCGGTAGCCAGACCGAAGTGGTATCCAGACCGAAGCGGTGTCCAGACCGAAGTGGTGTCCAGACCGAAGTGGTATCCAGACCGAAGAGGTGTTCAGACCAAGGTGGCGTTCAGGCTAATTCCCCCAGGTGTTCAGGCCATAGTTATCCCTGAGTTACCATTTATTTTGGTATCCAGGTCGACATTTCTGTTTCGGCATTCCGGCCGATTTTCTCCGTACCAGACGGATTTTTCTTCAAGATTGTTTCTTTGCCGATTCTGACAGGCATTGTTAATAATTTCCCATCAGAGTGCAAATTGTTCGTCTGTTCTTGGTATTCAATCACTCTTCACCCTGATCATCTGAAAGTCGAGGCTATTCATATCGACAGGTTCACAGTGGATTGAATAGGGGCAGCTGTAACACCTCAAAATTTGCCCTCCTCTCTTGGGACTAGCTTAACTTATTGCATTGCATTTCTTAGGTCATTAGTCATTAGCATGTTGCATATCATGTGGCTACTTTGTGCAAATCATCCTCCTAGGTCTTGATCAGAAGATGAGAGGTTAAGATGCAAGCTGAGGGTTTATGGACTGATCACTAGCCATCTGAGGGTTGTGCTACAAATTAGGGTTTCTTGATTTTCAAGGAGATTGGTCTTTATCTTGGTTGAAATGATACATCATCATCATGGTCTTGTTATCATCCAGAAGATTCAAGAGATTGATCAGATACCTTGAGATTAGGGTTTTGACCACTGGTAAACCCTAATCATCTGCATTGGGCCAATCAGGGCTTGGCATGGATATGGGGGTCATCATATGATTATTTTGAGCTTATGGAAGCTAGGGTTTCATCATTGAGCCATTTCATCAGGAGTTTGAAGCTCAATTTGATCAGTGCATAGCCAGATTCATCTATCAGTCAGAAAAAGTCAATTGTGGTCAACTGTGCCTGAATTGATGGATTTGGAGGTGGGAGAGGGTTAGATACACTTCATTCATGTCTAGACAAGTTTCATTTGGCATTTCAAACATCAAGAATGAAGAAAATAAAGTCAGATGGAAACTTTCCAAAAATAGAAAGTGACTTGTAATTGAAAACTGCCAAAAATGGAAAGTTTTTCACCTCAAAATTACGTGTCCAAAAATGCTTCAAATGAAAATTTGTTCAACATGAAAGTTGTAGATCTTGCTCTCACCTTTCCAAAAAGTCCAAGAACACTCATTTCTCATGTGTGGTTGGCAACTTATGATCAAAACATTGTCCAAAAAAGTTGAAGTTCAAGGTGCTATAACTTTTGAATGGAATGGCCAAATTGGGTGATTTTTCTTTGAGCAAACCACATTTGACATGTACTTTCATGATGCATCATCACATTTCATCAAAAATCATCATAGCAAAAGTCCATTTTTCAAGTGTTCATTTTGAAAATTGGTGGGAAAAATAGTGAATTTCCAAAATACAAGGCGTTTGCATACAAGACCAATTGCAACACATCATAGACATCAAATGTGACTTGCTTGAACTGGTTTTGCACTGTTACATTGGCTGAATTAGAAAAGGACATTTTGGCCATTTGACATAAATTGCATTTTTGCTAATTTCACTTGGATTTTGTTAATTGTGATTAACACTTGGATTAAGGCATGGTATAAAGGCATAATCATAACAGAAAATGCATAATCACAATTCACTTTTCAGATCTAACAAACTTTTCATCACAATTCTCTCAATTTTCTCAAAACCTTTTCACACTTTTTCATCATTTTTCATTGCAATTCATCATCCATAGTGTGAATTCTTGCTTGGTCCATCATCTACAAGTGTTTGTGGAGAACTGTTTGCAACAAGATTGTGGCTAAGGTTGAAGAATCGTGACTGTTGCAATCTCACTCATCCATGGCAAATTGAAAGTTCTTCGATCTGGAGCATAATTGAGCTGAGACACATACTTCATTCAACTTCTACATCATCAAGCATCATCTGTTTTTGCAATTGAGACCTTGAAAGCGCCAAATCACAAACTGCATCCTCCATAAGGTCAGATTTCGATTTCAGTAATTCTCTAAATCATGATATGGCTTTGATAGATCTCCTAGTGTAGAGTAGAATGAAACTTGAATCGTGCGTTTTGGTTGAGTATTAAGGAAGAAATCTGGAATTAAAGTTTGATGTTCAAATGTTGTTTTGCTCGATCCGTGAAGCATGATTAGAGTTAGGTCAAATGCTTGTTAGTTCCATGATCTAGGTTGAACGCTGGTCATTTTGATATAAGGCACGATGATTTTGGTTGAGATTTGTCCATGTTGATTTCTGGAAGTGATGAACATGTATGAACGCTGCAAAAACTCGTTTCCAGATGCTTTTGATCCATTTCGCTCGTGTTTGTTTTGAATTTTCTGTTTACCGCGCTCACTGACCAATCACATGTCGCCAGCGAATAAATTGAAGCGCTGCGTTTTGCCCTTGCCGTCACATATTTACAATTTTGCCATTTCTGAATATTATTTCATATTATTTCATTTTTTTTTTCCAATTTCATTTCATTTGATCTTGCATCTTAGAAAATTCATAAGTAATTCATTTTTAATCCAAATTTAATGAGACTTTTTTCACCATTCTCCTTGTGATGTGTAGTTTCTTATGGTGATTTTTAATATTTTTGTGCACGTGTGGAAAAATAAAATGCCTAGGGATTGTTTGAATGTGTCATTTGTGTGTATGTTTTGCCATATTGATCATGAAATAATGATGCCTTATCCAAGATTGATGAAATTTTACATGCATGTTCTTGACTCTTTCCTGGTGATTTTGATGTATAGTTTGTTAATTTTGAGTCCCTGGTTAGAGAGATATGATGTGCTCAAGTTGAGTGTGACAATGTGTGTCACACTATGTTATGTCCACTTCTTGAATTTTGTTTCCATGCTTATTGAATGCCATTTGCCTGGAGTTTTGCATGTGATTCCATCTGTATGTTAGGTTTAACCATGATTTTTTGTAGGATTTGTTGATACACTTCCTATTTGATTGGTATTTTTGTTTGCTGTTTAGTCATTTTTAGGTTTTTCTTGAGTGATCAACTTACATGACTTGTAAAATTCTAATTCCTTATCATATGAAGATGAAACTTGGTGGAGTGGTTCTTAACATGTTTAACTTAATTTTGGCTTTGGTCCCATTCATTTTTCTTTTGTTTCCACTGTTTTACACTTGCTTGAAGTTGGTACATGAGTTGTGACCTTGTTTAAAGTTGTTTTTTCTTACCATAACTTTCTGAATTTCATTGCCCTACTTCCACTTGTCCAAATAGCATGAAATTTGATATGCTACTCATTCAATGTGTTCTGTTTAGGCTTGAATTTTTGTGGAATTTATTGAGCTGTTTTGGTAATGATTTGATTATGATCATTCTGTTTGCTCCAATGTGATTCCAAAGTGCATAGTTTGACATGTTTAGTTCATAAAATGGATTTGGTGCATAGTTTTGATGTGAGACCAATTGGACCTTATTCTGGAGTGATTTATCTTGATTCTTGTTGAGTTTCACTTGCTGTTTTAAATTTTTCACCTCCTTTTGACCCTAGGTTTGTCCTAGTGGTCTTGTTTCTCACATTTGAATGTGATTTTCAGGTTGAAGAAGCAAATGCTTTAAGGAGATTAATGCAAGTTGATTGAGTTTGGTTTATATGCTTGTTATGAACTAACTTGGTTTATTTTGTAGGATGCTTGGCTCACTTGAGTTGATTGTGCTTTGCATAGTGCATTGTTTAATTATACATTGTCTGTTGATTCTTATATTGTCTGTTTTGACTCTGTGATTGGTATACTGACTGAATTAGATTGATTTCAGGTACTTTAGTCGCTAACAGTTCATCTTTGAACTTGCTTTGTGCTGCTGCTTGGTTGTATAAACCAATTGAGGTAGACTCTCTTGTCTCCATGTAGTCTGGAAGACCTGACTTGTTATTTAGCCAGGCAACTGTCTGAAGTCCTCCTTAAGAGGCGATGTTTGTGATTGTTTAACTTTATCCCCAAGCAGGAAAAGACCTTGATTAAAGCAATTGGCAGAACCCAAGGGATGTGCAATCCATCCCCTGCTATTCTTGTTAAGTCGTCCCTCTGCTCACACCACTGTGTTGATGCATTGGGACATTAACCCAAGATCAGTTGAGTCAGAGTCTTGAGTGTAGAAGGGTTCCCACTTTCTGAACCCACGCTCCTTTGTCTGAAGCTCTCCCTGGCCAGGGATAAGAGCTGTGAAGTCTAATCTTCACTCACCTTCATCTGGCTTCACCCTGACTCTCAATGTCCGGGTTAAGAGCCCACGCCACCCTGACACAGTTGTGTTGCTTTTGCAACTTAACCCTTGATTGAGCCTCACTTGACTGGATATAGTGTGTGCTACTTGTGAATGTTTGCTTTATTTTGATTAAGCATGTGCGTTTTGCTTTGCCTGTTTAGGATTAGCTTGCTGTTGTGCAAGTAGATAGAAACCATAACATAGGGCAATGATGCGTGATAACATCTAGGCTCGAGTCCAGCTCCCTAGTAGTGTGTCTCCCTTTGTATCTGGTTAGAATTTCTTTCCCGTTCAGGGGAACTACGTCGCCCTGATCCTCATACCAGATGAGGTACGTAGGCAGGAGACCGTGCCAGGTCTCTCCGGGCACTTTTTTTCTTTTTGTGTGTGTTTGCTTGACAGTTGCTAGGCTCGAGTTCCCGACTCCTTAGTAACTTGTTGCTTGTTTCTTCTTGTGTGTGTAGGAGACGGATGTAAGCCCAACCATTGGCATTCCGTATCCTCTTGTTGTGTGCTTGGAGTCCGGTATAAGTCCATCAAGTGGCATCTGGTTTCCAGTGTGGGTTTGTTTGGTTCGGAAGCTGATATAAGTCCAGCGATTGGCGTTCGGGTTCCATGTTTGCCTTTTTGCGTGTGTTTTGTTTCGGCGTGCGTGAGCCGAACTACGGCAGCTCTGATTCTCGTTCCAGACGAGATACGTAGGCATAGGATGCGATATCCTAGCGAGCCCTTTCCCCTTTTCCCACCTGTGTTTCTTGTGTGTGTGATGTTTGTTTTAGCAACCTATTCTTTCTTTTGAGCGTGGATCCCGTCGAGTACGACGGACGTGAGGGGTGCTAATACCTTCCCCTTGCGTAACCGACTCCCGATCCCATCTCTTTGGTCGCGAGACCATGCTTTTCCCAGGTTTACTTCGAGCGTTTCCTTTCCCTCTTTTGGGATAAATAACGCACGGTGGCGGCTCTGTGTTGTTTTGTTTTAGCCCGCCGGTTGTTTTTCGCGGATGCGACAACATGTTGTTAACACATTGCAAAAAGAATGGGAGCAAAAAGCCTCTTGAGTAGGATGCCACATTGAGTTGAACATGGTGACTTGAAACTACAGAAATCACCATTGGCCAAAATTTGATCATGACTAAACTAAATTCCAGGCCAAATTAGCAAGTGTTTTGGTCCTAAACATGTTTAATCAAACCTCCAGAAGTTAATTGACACTTAAAATGCATCATTTGGCTGAGTTTTGAGGAGTTTCAAGTCACACGTTTCACACACTTGGATCAAATTCGTTTTGCACGAATTCAACATCATTCTACACGTATTTGGATCCAATTACATTGCCTATAAATAGAGGAAACTGTTGCCTTCATTTGCAAGCTTTGGAGAGCCAAGAAACCCTTGTTGCAACTTGAAGTTTTTCCAGAAAATTCAATTATCGTGTTTTGAGTTTCAGCCTATTTCAATCCATTTTCTTGATTATATTAGCTCCATCGGCATCCTCTAAAACTTTGCAACAATTCCCAAGCTCTGAGACCTTTTGAATTGCTCCAACCAGATCGAGCTTCATCAACTTCTGATCACCATCTAGACAGGTAGTTCTGAGCATCATTTGAACTCAAACAAGTTACCACAATGTAGTCCTTCATTCTCTGATGCTTTCCCCTAACTTATTTGGTGTTGATTGATCATCTTCATCATTTAATTTAATTTTTCATATTTTGCTTGTTTATGAACTTCTTTGAAATGCCCTTTGCTCAGTTCACATAAATGAATTTGAAGCATAGGTTGGATTCAGGTTGAGAAGATGATCACAATGGTGGTGGTCTCGTGTCTTTAAGTTACCAAACAATGAAACTCTGGTGAGAGCTCACCGAAGAAGATGACCGGAGTATTTCTCGGGTGGTCTGAGTTTGGACTAGACACATTGGCATTTTGAAATGTTTTGATTGGTTGAATTCAAACTGGATCATGTGTTTGGCTTGCAGCGCGTTCCATCGTGTTTCTCATCATTCCGAGTGTTAGATCAGCCACGTCAATTAATGAGGCATGATCCAACGCTCCTGGTTTTTTTTCTTCTGATTTTAATTATTTTTCTTTTATTATTTTAAATTTCTTTTTCTTTACAAATTTGTAGTAATTTCACATTTTATCAAAAAAATCCCAAAATAATTTCTAAAATTCTCTTTTCATTTTCTTCATCTGATTTTTATTTTTCCACATTTTGTTTCGTTGATTTTCTATTTTTCATCATTTTTCTCTTTTCTATTTTGTTTTAATTGGTTTAAAAATACTTTCTTGCATTTTTTAATTCTGAAAATTTTATTACATGTTTCTCATTTTATTTCCAACCTTCCATAATTTTCTTGGCCATTTATTTGGTGTTTTGAAGGACCTTGTGGATTTTCCATTTTAAAAATCGTTTAAAAATACCTTTTATGTATTTTTATTTCATTTAATTGCATTTTTAATTTGTTTGACCTTGTGGACTTCTGTTGGCCTTGGATCATGATGATTTTGACTTCAAGTCTCATCAAACTCAATGGATCTTGGGTGTTGATGGGGTGAAAACTCTAATCCACCAAAATTGATGATTGATTTTGATGATGACTTGATCAAATTTGTGATCCAATTTGGGTGTGACCTCTATTGTCCCTTTTTCTTCTTCATCCCTTTCTTTTTCCTTTGATCAATTGGATGTATTTGTGTCCATCTTTTTCATGATGTATGGATTGATACTTGATGAACTTTCATCATTTCAAATCTACCTTCTAAGTGATCGTGAATCATTTAAGGTACTTTGGATTGATGCATAAGTTTGTCCTAAGTGTCATGAAATATGGATTGAAGTAGTGGACCATGCTCCTAGCCTTTGTGCTTGATCATCCCCTTTTATTTTATTTTCTTGTGTGACATAACTTTAGGAGGATGATTTACATATCATTTCTCTAGCATGTATTAACACAAGAGCTAGTGACATACTTGTTGATTTTATCCAAGTTGGAGTCCTTCTCATAAGTGATGTATAGGTTCATATTTTCATGCTTGTGAGTGAATAGTTGAGTGTTCTCCAAAAAGTGACCGAAACATTTTTTCTTCTTTCACTAACATTTACTAACATCTCATTATATTAACTTTATTTTAGTGTCATTTACTTCATGATTGTATTTCTTGTTATTTACTTTATGCTTTTATTTTAGCATCTCATATCATATTTGCTCTTTATCCATTTTGATCTTTGTTTATGTTTATGCTCTTTTTCCTTTGTCCCCTTGGACTTTCATTTTCTTTTAAAGTACATTAATAAAGGGAAAACCCCATAAAGGGAACTTGGTTATCTTGATTCATGGACTTTTGGTTACTATCTTTGGCATCTTTGTGGAGTTATGGACTTAGAACTAGGATCTTGACCTTTGCTTTGGGACTTGTGACATGAGACTATGAAATCCATCTGATACCTTTGACTTTGGACTTCTTTGTGAAAACTTGGATTGGTTACTTTGGTTTCATCTAACACATAGATTATTATTTGCTTATTTTTCTTGCTTGAGGCTTAATCCAAAGGAGGGAATTCTTGTTTGACTTATGTCATAAAGCTTGTCATCTCTTGGTTAGATCTTTCTTCTTTAACTTTTACTTTACTGCTTTAGGATAGTCTCTTCCCCCCCCCCCCCCCCTTTCTTTAATTTTCTAAATCTTCTCTCTTTTCCAAAACCTTCTTATTTTAACTTGAACCACTTTATCAATAAACCTTGACTTTTGTCAAGTGATTTTCAAAATCTTTTTCTAAATAAATGCTAATCTATCTTAAGCATACTTAGACCAATTTCAAAAAGACTAAAAATGCCTAACACATTCAAACCATTTTTGTTCCCTTTGTGCACCTTTTCCTTTTTAATTTTTTCTCAAGGAATTAGACATGAGTCATTTCCATAGTTGAGTTATAATTCTCCTATCTCCATAGTATTGATGATAATTCTTTTCCATCTGTAGGAGCTAGTGGCATACTTATTAACCCTATCCAAGTTGGAGTCCTTCTCATGATGACGCAAAGTTCTCATACTTGTGGGTGACTAGTTGAGTATTCTCCTTAAAATTAAAAAAAAATGTCTTTTCCATAAAAATAAATCAAAACAAACTCCTTTTTGTTAATTTTACCATGAACTACGAGGTTTTGATCCTCCATTGCACTTTGTTGGTACATATGCATGAGACTTCAAAAGTCTTGGCAAACACCAAATCATAATGAAAATGCTTCTTTTCCCATCCCTCCAATCTTTTAACAAACAACACCTTTTTCAAACCAAAATGTATATATTTTCAAAGAGGTTCCCATGGAGTACCATGGATGTTTAGGGTGCTAATACCTTCCCTTTTCATAACTAACCCCCGGGACCTTGTTCTCTTTTTTATTAGTTTTATTTTAAAACTTCTTTGGGTATTGTTCGTACTTTTTCCCTTTTCCTTTGGAAAAAATAAAAGCGCGGTGGAGACTCTTGCTTTGCGAGTTAAGTTAATCAATAGCTTAATCTCAAAAATTTTACCGCTATAGAAAAGTGGCGACTCTGTTGAGGATTAGTCCATAGTGGGTTAAGCCCATCTTTGTTTTTTTTATATATTGTGTTTGTTGTCGTTTGTTATTGTTTGTTCCATCTGGTGCTTGGTGATCTCTGTGTGGTGAGATAAGTCATATACACATACTTGAGAGCTCTTATGATAAGATGGTGGTATAGTCATGTTCGGCTTACGCGGAGTTAATCCTTAATAAGATGACTTGAGATCCCCCGCTCAGTGGAGCCCCCTTTGGGATTACTGGTGTCACGCGAGTAGTCGTAGTTGGCATTACTTTTTCTAACCTGGGAGCCCGAGAAGCTGAGGACCTTAGAACCCTTAACGCATCTTGGCCTTTTAGGACGTAGTGCAATGGGTATTCAGGTGTATACTTGAATTAGTTGTCACGTGATACTACACTTGGACGAGTTTCTCTTGAGAATATTATTGGTTGACGAGTAGTCGATAAACCGATAATATCCAAAAGATGGAATTACGACTCTGGGAAATTTTTAAAACCTTGTTTTACATGTGATTATACCCTTAATACATACACTGTGGGTTGTTTTTTACCCTTCGCTCCATGCTCGTGACTTTGAACCTTTGAACCTTGTTTGTGTGCTTTGTGTGACCTTATTTGTGATTGTTGCATCATACACTCATGGCATTCATAAGAATTTTACTCATTTTTCAACGCACCTAGAGGCTCTTGTTGAAAACATCGTAGATATTTTGATCATGGATATTGGAAGAAGGAATACTCGGAAATACAGTTTCAGATGTCCCGATCTTGTGGAATTAAGGAAGCTAGCATCTTTTATGGATGATCTTAAGGGTTTCAGAGACCGTTTTGGAAGAATTTTATTTGTGTTGTCTACTGATATTGAGGATGGTCCTCTCTGCACTTTGGTTCAGTTCTATGATCTTGTTTACCAATGCTTCACTTTCCCTGATTATCAACTGTTACCTACCATGGAGGAGTATGCTTATCTTTTGGGTGTACTAGTTTCTGATAGAGTTCCTTTTAGTGGGGTGGAAGGAATTTTTTAATCTAGGGTTATTGCCAAAGCCATTCATCTGAGGAAGCCTGACACAGATGCCAATCTCACTGTCAAAGGAGGTATCAGAGGGTTGACTTTAAAGTTTCTATTGGAAAAAGCCTTTTCTTTTAATAATGCTAATTGTATGGGGGCTTTCGAAATTGTTCTTGCCTTACTTATCTATGGTTTGGTCTTGTTTCCTAACATTGAAAATTTTATTGATGTTAATGCTATGAGGATCTTCTTGATTGGGAATCCGGTTCCAACTCTGATCGACGATACTTATTTCTCCATTCATCACAAGACTTCTAAAGAGGGTGGAACTATAGTTTGTTGTGCGTCTTTACTATACAAGTGGTTTATTTTGCAGTTACCGCAGTCTTTTGTCTTCCAAGAAAACAAAGGTTGTTTGAGGTGGTCTCAAAGGCTCATGTCTCTCACCAATGATGCCATAGCTTGGTATTCTTCTGTTTACGACGGTGTTGAAATTATTGATAGTTGAAGAGAATTCTCGAATGCGCCTCTTCTTCGTACATAAGGAGCAATCAACTATAATCCAGCTTTGGCAAGATGTCAACTTGGGTTTTATATGAAGTACAAACCTAATAACACTTTGTTAGAGGGTTTATTTTTTTAAGAAGGGAAGGACACTCAAGGGTTGAAAGCTAGGATGATGCGTGTTTGGCACAATATTCATAAGAAAGGAAAAAGTGAGCTTGAATTGAGGAATTATGTAGCTTTGAAGTCTTACACTAGTTGGATGAAGAAGAGAGTAAAGGAATTCAAGATTCCATACGCTTATGAAAGACCTATGTCCTTAGTAATGGTCAAATCTCCCAATATTAAAGGCATAGAGGAGTTACAAGAGGCTTTAGATAGCATGAAGCAAGAGATGGATGATTGGGTAAACAAATTTTGCACCTCACACCTTGAGAAAGTAAAATTGCAGAAGTAGCTAAAGGAGAAGAACGACTTGATAGAATTACTCGAGAAATGTGTCATGAAGAGATCCAAAAACCAAGAGGATTTATTTTCCTCTAACAGTTCATCATTTACTCATCTCCCTACTTCCAGAGTTTGGAAGGGCATTGTAGACCAACTCATGATAGAGACGGATGCTATGAAAAGCAACTACGAAAGAGAGATCAAAATACTTCGCAGGAAGTGTTAGCTTGGAGTTGGGTCGTCATCGGGCATGATTCCATAGATCTATTTTCTTTCTTCTTATGATCATTGAAATTGTATTTTTGATTATAATCCTTTTTATTATGTTTGCAACTTATGTCCTAAAGTTTCTTGGAAAATAAACAATACAACATTTACATTTGCATATCATGCCTCATGTTGCATCTTGGTCTTGCTTTGAGCAAGTTAGCCAGGGGTCTTATTTCTTTCTTGGTCTTCATTCAGACAAGCTGTCTCACCGGTACAATACTCGAGCTAATCAGTTGAAAAAGATGGAGCGCCTAGAGCAAGAGAAACGTTAGCTCCGTGAAGAGGTGACAAATTTGAGGGACATATATGAAAGGCTTACTGCTATGATGAAAGCTTTGGCGGCTGCTCAAAATTAGCCTCCACCTCCTACTCAGACTCTGCTTCAAAGGACCGTGATTTCTGAGATTGTCTCTACGCCCGTCTATGTGGCTCCCATCAATGCTCCACAACACCACATGCCTTTTGGTTTCCCTTGGGACATGCCTCCCAACTTTGTACCTGAGGGGTAACAACCTGAAGTTCTAGTGACTCAACCTGTGATGTTTGTACCATTTCCCGTGGTTCATGTTGTTCATTATGTTGAAGAACCTGTTTTTCACGCTGACCAAAGCGAGAGTGTTGGTGTTTATGAGAGGATGGACGGGTTCCAAGATCAATTTCAAGTCATGCAGAAAGAGATTTAAGCTTTGAGGGGGAAAATCTGTTTGGGGAGAACGCTCATGATTTTTGTCTGGTCCCTAATGTGAAGATTCTGCATAAGTTCAAGATTCTGGATTTTGAAAAGTACAAAGGCAAATCCTGTCCTCTGAGTCATCTGGTGATGTACGCTTGTAAGATATCGACTCAGATTGACAATCATCAATTGTTGATCCACTACTTTCAAGACAGTTTGACTAGGGCTACTCTGAAATGGTATATGGGGCTCGACAATACTCAGATCCGAATGTTCAATGACCTAGGAAAAGCTTTTGTTTGCCAGTACAAATATAATGTTGACATGGCACGTGACAGAGATCAACTTTGTGCTATGTCCCGTAAAGAAAAAGAAACCTTGAAGGAGTACACGCAGAGATGGCATGAGATTGTTGCACACGTTAGTCCTACATTAGAGGAAAAGGAAATGACAAAGTTGTTTTTGAAAAATTTAAGTCTATTCTATTATGATCGTATGGTTCCAAGTGCGCCTAACGACTTTACTGAAATGGTAAATATGGGTTTGAGGTTAGAAGAAGGTGTCTGTGAAGGACGGTTGAAAGAAGGTAGCTCGTCCAATGGTTCCAGAAAGTATGAGAATGGTTTACCCAAGAAGAAGGAACACGATGCAAACACTATCTCGCAAGAGAGACGTAGGAGGCTCCCAAGGACCAGTCAATGTCATCAGCACGTGGCGTTTGTAACTCCAGTGATTAATTCTTCCCCAGTTGCTCAAGCAGCACCAAGTTATCAATCATTTTTCCAGCAACGCGTGAATCAACAGAATCAGCAGAACCGTACCCAGAGACATGTACAATTTTTACCCTAATTTTTACCCCTAAGCTTCATAGCATCTTAACCAAGCATTACATTCATACTTTAAATTCATCAATACCTAATATGATCACAAGCATGTGTTTAGGTGATTTTGGTCTTGATAACCTCTCCTTGGTTGTTTGCTCAAGCTAGGGTTTGATATCTCACATATTGTATCACCCATGGCTTGGCTTTGTACTATTAATTGTGTTACCTTTAACTTGCTTGGTCTTTTATCACCATTTAATTGGCTCAAAGGTATATATATTGCATTTGCATTATTCATCACTAACTTAATTCATTTAGATAGATTTTTGCTTTTGTGTTGTGCTTGTATCTTTTGTATTTAGATGGTGCAAGGTTTGAGAAATTTGAAGATCAGAAGGAAGAGTATGGTGGTCTTAATCGTTCATCATTTGGCATTTAATATCATGATGTGCATGTATCTCAATATCATTTGGTCATTATTTGTGCAAGTCATCACAAGGAATTGTTTCATTGGCTCCAAGACTATATATGGTGACTTCCAAGGGTCGTGACTTTTTCATCAAGTAAGCTATGAATGGGGTTACTTTTACATTGGACTCTAATCTTCATCATATACAACTTCTCTTCACATGTTAAGAGCAATTGTGGATAGGAAACCATTTTTGAAGGCAAAACATCTCAAGTTGTCTATGGTTTTGACCTAATTTTCAAGTTGAACTTCCCGAAGTCATAACTTGGACAATAATTATCATATGGAGCCCATTATTTTTATCATATGCTACAATTTAGACTCTCTACAAGTTTGATTCATTATTCAAGAAGATATTTTTCTTGGCTTAGCATTTGAGTTTGAAGGTCTCCCTATGTAATGCCCTGATTTTCGCCCAACTTCAATTGACCATAGCTTGGTCAAGTTTCATCCAAATGGAGTGGTTATTTTCACCACATAAATCTTGAGGACATTCATAACAAGTTTGCTTTTGATCTGAAAGTCCAATTTTGAGTGGAAGCCCATTTATTTTGGGAAAACATTACAGGCCATCTTTGGTTCCTAGTGATTTTGGGCCAAACTTCAAAACATCATAAATCCTTCAAATTTTGGCCAAATGAGGTGGTTCATTTTTAAAAGTCAATATCCTAACCATTGTGATCATTTTATCTTCTCACATCAAAGGCCAATTTTGAGTGGAAAAAGGTGAATGAGGTCCATACATTATATGTCATTTTTCCAACTTCACTACCCCACAACTTTCTAAATTTTGACATAAATGAGGTGTTTATTTTTTCTATGACCTTAATTTTACATTCTCTACAACTTTCATTCATTGTAGAAAAGCCTAAAATGCATAGATCAATGACTTGTAGTGCAAACCTCAAAGTTGCTAAAATTGTCCAAAAGTGAAAAAATGAGATTTTTATATAAAGACGTTTTGGGTGTTTTTCCTACTCAAACACCTAAAAATGGTTTATATGACTTGCGTGCATCATTTTTCGAGGTTGATTCAAGCCAAAACTCAAATTGACCACCTTGTACCTTGCATTTCAAGTTATCCATTTATGTCACATAGCCATTCTCCAAATTACACATTTTTTAGCTTAATTTTTTGTGCCATTCCATTCCATATCAATTATGTGGTGTGTGTGCATCAAGGTATGCCATGGTTGAGGGCTCAAACCATGTCTTGTCTTACAACCCGTGCCATAATGGATTTTTGGCCAAAAACTCTTTTCTCCCAAATCAATCAACCTTGTTGCAATTGGACCTCAAACTGATCATGAGAACCCCATTTGCATTTGATGTTTGCACTCATCCACGAGCTGTACCATGCCTATGTACCATATTCCTCAATTTTTCATTTTTCACAGTTTTGGAAGCAAGTCACCAAAATGCAAGGACAAGGACAGTTGGCCACGATTTTGGATCCAAAATAGAATAATGGAGAGTGTAATGTGTCTGTACATGCCATTAGCAAGGTACAAAGGCCACCTCACCAAAACTTGGTTTGAAAGATTATGCAAAACTCCATTTAACCCTTTAACCTAATTGGAAGCATTCAACAAATGACCAACACACTCTCCCTCTATAAATAGAGACTCCTACATTGCCATTATCAAGCTTGGGTAGCCATTCAACCTCTGCAACTTTTCTCATTGAACCTCTGGACTTTTAATCGGGTTTCGAATCTCAAGCACCCTTAAGCTTTTCCTTTTGCTCAGCAAGGTTCTCTTAAGTGTGGTAAAGGTGTAGCAACTTGAAGCAAGCAAAATAATAACCTGTGGAGGAAGAACAAGCTCTCTGAAATCATCCATTCGAGTGATCTTCAAGAGGTATAAAACTTGAATCAAATCTTGTATTTTTTGATGCCATGCTGTTGGAAATTTGTTCTTGATGATCACCATGCCATTTAATTGCATTTTCATTAACTGAGTAACCTTCGATTTGCATTGTTGGTTGTTCATAAATAATTTTGGATCCCACCATCTTGCTCGCCATAAAATTCTGAACAATTTTGCTATTTTCAGTTTTTCATTTTAAAGCTATTTTCATTTCTCCAGAAATCGGCCACCGTCCATGGTGGTCCGGTCGTCTTCTCAGGCGACCACATGTACCTCCCTCCAAAATTCAAATTGGACCAATGGGAGTGTGACGTATGGTCCCTCCAAATTTTGAATTCTGATTGTGTTCCCATGCGTTATGAAACACGCGTTATGGTGGGTTTTTAGTGGATCTAGTGGATTACACTGAGCCACTCATTAATGAGGAAAATGAGAAGATATGCGTGCGCCCCTACCATAGACCCTTATCCTTTATTTTCCACTGATTTTTTTTAAAATCTTTTATCTATTTTATTTTAATTATTTAATATTTCCTAGACCTTTTGGAATTTGGAAAAATGTCCAACATGACAGTTGTTTGGAATAATTTCCTCTTTCATAACATAATTTTTGTTCATTTTTATGACCATTAGAAAATTAAAAATCATTTTTCTCTTTTTAAGTGTTATTTTTAATGTATTTAAATCATAGTAATTTTAGATTACATGATAAAAATCCCAAATTTTTTGTGTATGATAATTATAAAATAGGTGTCACTTTTCATTCTTTGAGCTTTAAGTTTTTAGGAATTTTTCATTTAGTTTTATTTTAGGGTTTATTATTCATTTATTTCCAAAGTTTAAAAACCTAAGTGTTTCAAATTGATTCATAAATGATATACAGTTACATTTTTGGTTTTTATGAATGATTGGTGACATTTTTTGTGTTTAACACTTTCTCATTTGAAGCTTATTTCTTAGAGTTCAAAATTAGGGTTTTCCTTTTGCCCCTTTTGCTTGGTTCAAGTTGAAACTTGTACTTGATGCATGATGAATGTGAAATGATTGCATCCTGGTTTTAGTATGAGATTTGGAGGCTTTCTTATGTTCTAAGTTGTTTCATTTAAACCCTTTTTCATTTAGTTCTCATTTAGGTGTTGATTTTGATGTTTATGCTTGTGTTTGACTTGAGAATGGACCTGCAATTTTGATGCTTTATTTGTGTTTCCATATTGATGTTTGTATGATATTTTGTAACATGTTTTCTTCTGCCCACTTTGCATTTTTAGGTCCTTTTCATTTTCATTTGATTTTATGTTTGATTTGACCTAGTTTTGGCATGTTTAAATGATACATTGTATGATTAGAACCATAACTTATTTGATACTCATCATGAATGAAATCCATGCACATTATTGGTTTGCCATATCACTTTGCTTCATTTCATCTTTCAAAATGTTTTTGATATCATGTTCATATCTTGCACCATTGGTTCAATTTTCAAGCATGTTGTAGATAAGGGTTTATACCTTGCTAGCATGCCTTCTTTTGATTCCCATTTTGTTAACTTGCATGACACCAGGTTTGGATAGGGATATGGGACTTTGCATGAGGGGTAGGTTAAAGGTTGTATGCTTTAATGCCTTAGCACTAAAACCAACCTTAAAACCAACCATTCAAAACTAAAGTTACTTTCTTGAATGAAAAACATTTTCCCCATCCTTTGTCCATAACTTAGTAAGCCACCCTTTTTTCATGTCAAAACACTTTGTAAAACACATAATAAAAGGATTTAACCTAATAAAAAGATTAAAAAAAATACAAAAATCACTTTACTTTTACCCCCCCCCCCCCCATTCACTTGGTCCATATACCAAGCCCCTAACCCATGTTGTAAGTCGCATGTCTTTTTTAGCCTCACAATTAACCGGCCACAAGGGTGGACCATAAAAGGGAAAGCAAGAGCAAAATTATGTATAATGGACATTCTCTTATATAATAAGTCCTATTATCATTTTCTCTAATAAAATCAACAAAAAAAAACAAAACAAAAAACCTTTTAGGTGAACTACGAAGCTTTGATCCCTCACTGCACTTGGGGGGTACGTATGCATGAGATGTTCACACAAATATTTTCAAGAATAATAAAAAATACAACCTCACCCTTTCCTTTTCTTATTTTGAACTCACTCACCCTTCTTTTAAAATCCATAATAAGGCAAACAATATATGATCAATGGTTCCCTTGGAGTACCAAGGATGCGAAGGGTGCCTAACACCTTCCCTTTGCATAACTGACTTGTTTACCTAGAACTCTTTCTTAGGGTTTTATCTATATTTTCCCTTTCCATGTTTTCCTTGGATACAATAAAGTTTGGTGGTGACTCATGCTTTAGTGATTTCAATTTGAGTCAAGATAATCCAATATCTTGCATTCAAGAAAAATCCTGCCGCGTACAGGTGGCGACTCTACTGGGGAAATCCCAATAGAAAAGTCGATCCAAATTACTTATAAATTGTTGTGTGTTTCATGGGTGATACATGAGTGGTGAGATGAGCTTTGACCCGAGCTTGGGCAAAAACATAAGAATAGGATGTGATATAGTCATGAAGATCCCCTTGGCTTAGGTGATGTGGGATTGACATGAGATTCTCACTTGGTGGAGACTCCCCCCGATTTCTCAAGGCCTTATGATCCAGTCGTAATGGTATTAGAGGAGGACAACCCTAGGGTATTAACACCAAGAACCATAGAATCCAATTAACCCATCTTTGCCTATTTAGGAACATGGTGTGATAATGCCCTTTTGGCCTAGGCCTCGTGGGATTGATACACGATACCACACTTGAACGAGATTCCCTTTAGGTTATTATTGGCCCTCACATACGTGATAAGTTGGTAATAACTTCGAGATGGATTGTTAACATTCAAGCACCATTGTAGAACCTAGTTATTGGTTCAATCTTCTAAACGTATAACACATACCTTGTGGGAGGGGGGCTTTTCACATTATCCACCTTGGCTCCATGCTTGTAATCCTAAACCACTAACCTTGAATTGTGTGTTCATGCATTCATGAATCATAACATCTCTTATCCACTTTCTAGGAGAAATTACTCGGATTATTGCAAACTTGGACAAAGAAAGTCCCTTGGAATATTATACCGGTTTGACCCTCGAAGTCCCTTCGATAAAAAAATACCGGTATGTCCCTCGATGACCCTCGATGTCCCTTCAACAAAAAATACAGGTATGTCCCTCGGTTTACCCTCGGATTGATGATACACTAGTTTATCCCTAAAGGTTGTGATGTCCGTATTATTCTCCAAGTTTTCAATAAATCGGGTTGTAATCCTTGAAGATGGATAAAACATTTGCATTGAAAATTGTAAAAAGCTTTGATCATCATTTTTAATTTCAAGGATTCAAAAATATACTCAGCTGTAAACTTCTTTCATTTGTTTAGAATGTCTTCGGAGAAAGAAACTAGGAGTCGGTTCCAGTTCACTTTTCCCGATCTAGACCTGTCTCTACTGCAAGACTTTGTCGCTCGTATGGAAGATCTTGATGGTTTTAAGAAGAAGTATGGCAATCTCTTGTCATTAATAAAAGTGAAGGTGGATAGCATGGCTTTGAGGGTTCTTTCACATTTTTATGACCCAACATATCATTGTTTCACTTTCCCCGATTATCAATTGTCCCCGACTCTCGAAGAATTCACTCACATTGCAGGAATTCTAATCTGTAATAAGGTTCCTTTTGTTGTATAAGAGGAGATACCAAAGTCCCACGTTATTGGGGTATCTCTGCATGTGCCAAAGGTTGAGGTGGAAAATGGTCTCACCACTAAAGAAGGAATTTCCGGTTTCCCCGTCAAGTACTTAGCGAAAAGAGCTTCACATCATGCCAATGTGGGAAATAGTGATATTTTTGAAGCAATCTTGGCCTTGATGATTTATGGGATTCTACTCTTTCCAAGCTTCAAAGACTTTGTCGATAAGGATGTTGTTCAGACTTTCATGACTTGTAATTCGGCTCCTACGCTTCTAGGAGACGTCTATTACTCCATCCATTATAGGACCGAGAAAAAGGGCTGATGGGTCCGTTGTTGTGCACCTATATTGTACAAGTGGTTTATTTCACACTTGCTGCAATCCATTCTATGCAACAAGTGTTGGTGTAAGCCCTAGAGGCCAATACTTTTGGTACTTGTATCGAATTATTTATTAATAATAAAAGGCTTTTTCTTTATTATGTTTGTCTAATAAAGTCCCTAGAATAGATAGTCCGTTTAATGTATCAAGTCTGACTTAATCATGAGATCACATTAAACATAAGGACACTATTCTTAAAGTATCCATAGTCGAGCTTTATTGTGAAGTGGGATAACATTAAAACATTAAGACTATTATGTATATAGACTGATGATCACATCTCATGGGTCATGGATAAGGAGTTATCAAGTCTTAAACATAGGTATGAATATTAAGAGTAATATTTATACTGGATTGACCCGCTATGAGAATACTATATAGAATGTTATGCAAAGTGTCATAAGTTATTCTCATGGTGATAATGGTGTATACCACCCTTCAACCTGAAACCACTATGGACCCTAGATGTAGATTCGAGTGCCTTATTGATGATCAAACATTGTCCGTAACTGGATGACCATAAAGACAGTTGATGGGTACTCCACGAAGCGTGCTAAGGGACATGAGTGACCTAGATGGAATTTGCCCATCCTGCGTAACATGATAAATGTCTATGGGCCAAATATTGAACTGGACAAGGATGACACGGTCTATGCCTTGTGTTCAATATAGACATAAGGGCAAAAGGGTAATTGTACATATAAGTATTATCACAAAAGGATTTGTCAGATCACATGACATTTTCGTGTCTTGGGTAGCAGTGATGTGTTGCTAGATACCGCTCACTATTTATTATGTTAAATACGATTTAATATAATTGCCAATGCCGCGAAAACCTACAGGGTCACACACAAAAGGACAGATTGATGAGAGATAGAGTAACTAAGGAATACCGTAATGTACGGTGCCCTTAAGTGAATTGTAGAACATCGTAAGGTACGGTGTACTTAAGTAGAATACGAAATATGGTAAGGTACCACGCGTTTAAGTGATTTTGGCATATTATAAGATATGGGCCACATACACTTGAGTGGGCTTTTTAGCTTGCAGCCCACATAAGTGGTTCTATAAATAGAACCCTTGTGTAGAAGCATTGGTGCAGTTGCAATTTCGTTTCTCTCTCTCTCTCTCTCACTCAAAGCCTTCATTCGTAGCAGCTAGCACTGAGATTGAAGGACTCCGTTCGTGTGGACTGAGTAGAGGCGTTGTCATCGTTTAACGTTCGTGATCGCTCCGTAGATCTGCATCAAAGGTTACAATCACCACAAGAGGTAACAATTCTATCACTGATCATGCCCATTCGTGAGGATCACTAAAGGAGAAATTTTAAATTCCGCTGCGTTTTGGATCGCCCTTCTCCTTCAGTGGTATCAGAGCCACTTACGAAACCATGCATCTGATAGCTGTTTATTTTTTGTATTTTCTGTATTAATACGATTAAAAGACAGAATGAATCAAAGAATAAACGAGTAATTAAATTTGGCATCATGTGTGTACGATTTGGATGATTGATGTTCAATATGCTTCGGAATCCGACATTAGTATGGTGAAGCAGCGATACATCGATCGTCCATAGGTTATGCAATTGAGATCGATCAAGTTATATATATGATATAAGTAATCCTGATGCAAAATACAATATATATGATATATTGTTTCTGTTTCGTTCATTGAAACACTTAATGGTTGTTTTCCTTTGAGCGATCAATGGTCATTTACTTCTTGATCCGACATTAGTATGGTGAAGCAATGACGTGTTGATCAATCATACTGAATCAACAATCGAGATGTGTTTGACGGTCTGAAATTGGTGCATTAGGGTTAATGACGACACAAGGGTTGTGTTGTCAAAGAGTTATGTGATTAGGGTTGTGACTGCGCAAGAGTTGTGCCTTAAAGTATCAAGTGTTAATGCGAAAAACGACGTCGATTTAAAATGAATTGTTCATTAAAATTTTTGGCACGGGGCACTGCCCCTACAACCCCGCAAGGGGCGCTGCCCCCTTGACCGGGCAGCGGAACCCCTGTTCCCGCTGACCGAGCAGCGGACCCCCGGCTAACTCTGCATAGTGTGATTGGTCGCCGAAATTTAATTTAATTTGGTTTTAACTAATTAAAAGAATTAAAATTAATAATAATAATGTGTTTATTATTATTGTCTTGTGGTGATCGGTTATGGCCTTAGTTTTCCTTTATTTGTTTTTGGGTTTTTAAAATACGACCTGCGTGTCGTGCCTATCTTTTAATCTCTTAATGTAACTTCTTTTCTCATCTCACTCCCTCGTATGTAAAACGAGTTTCTTTTATGTAATGTAATGTTATGAAGAAAGAGAAGAACTCAATATCAAAGGAGGACAACCTTGAAGATCTTGCTTGGAGAAGCTTAGATCGTTATTAGGTTAGCTTAGGTTCTCTCATTGGCTTGGGAGAACAATTGCGCTAGGGGCCATAACTGTTTCATTATGTATGTTGATGCATGTGAATGTATGTTGATGCATGTGAGAGACGATTTATATGATAAATAAGCCGGTGATATCAGAATAATTGCCAATTCCCTCAAATTAAATATTAAGTTTATGCTTTCCAAGTTTGAGCACTCATCAAGACTAGTATCGGATAATGTAGGTTTCTCCTACGCAAGGTGCATGTTCTATATTAGTAAGGTGCGATGGGATAATTGTAATATCCAATTGCTAAAACAATGGGTCAAACTTAACTAAACAAATTATAATAAAATTATATATGTTTAGAAGCAAGAGTTGGAAATGATCCATGTGATGGATTGGAATAAGAAGTTATTCACCCAACTAAAATATTCGAGAGTTGTATTAGATACAATTGGAAGGAGTTCCTACCTAAATAACCTAGTTTTGTGTAATTCGCCTACGCAGACTTAAAACAAAGTGAAATGTGGATCTCGACCCACTAGAAAATCTTCCAACGGGATTTTCCGAATCAAATGGTGAGGGTCATTTGTTTTGAGTAAAATAGTGGGAGCATATTTAATTAAAGGCCTATTTAAATATGTTATTGATACTTATATTTTCATTATTTTAATATAGATTACCATGACAACAAACACCTCTAACAACATTTTGCGATCAATCCTTGACAAGGAAAAATTGTCTGGGACAAATTTTCTAGATTGGAACCGAAATCTGAGGATTATCCTCAAACATGATAGAAAGTTGTATGTCTTGGAGAAACCTGTTCCTGAAGAGGAACCTCCTAGTTATGCACCTAAGGCAGAAAGAGATGCTTATAAGAAGCATGTCGATGATGCCAATGAAACTGCTTGTCTCATGCTAGCTACCATGAAATCAGAGTTGCAAAAGCAACATGAGAACATGGCAGCGTTCGATATGATCGAACACCTTAAGATCTCTATCAAGAGAAAGCAAGGCATGAAAGGTTTGAAGTTTCAAAAGCCCTTTTTCAAGGCAAGTTAGCCTAGGGAGCCCCTGTAGGTCCCCATGTGCTCAAGATGATTGGGTATGTGGAGAACCTTGAGAGGTTGGGTTTTCCCCTCAGAAAGGAACTTGCGACTGATTTAATCTTGCAATCATTGCCAAATAGATTCAATCAATTTATCCTAAATTTCAATATGAATGATATGGAAAAATCTCTTCCTGAATTGCTAGCCATGTTAAGAACTGCTGAGCAGAATCTGAAGTCAAAAGGGAAGTCCATTCTGATGATCGGAAATGGAAAGAGACAGAACAAAAGACCCACCAAGCAGGGTGATAAAGGGAAAGGCAAGGAAGTTGCCAAACCCAAACCCATTGTTGCTGCTTTGAAGCCTAGTGGAGGCATAACAAAGGAAGGCACCTGCTTCCATTGCGGGAAGACCGGACACTGGAAGAGAACCTGCCCAAAGTACCTGGAAGATAAGAAGAATGGAGGAGAGACTTCAACTTCAGGTATTTTTGTTATTGAAATTAATTTATCTACTTCTGCATCATGGGTATTAGATACTGGATGCGGTTCTCACATTTGTACCAATGTGCAGGGGCTAAAAAGGAGTAGAGATTTGGCAAAAGGTGAAGTTGACCTACGAGTTGGCAATGGAGCAAAGGTTGTTGCTTTAGCTGTAGGAACTTATGTATTGACTTTACCTAGTGGTTTAATAATTCAGTTAGAGAACTGTTATTATGTACCCGTAATTAGCAGGAATATTGTTTCCGTTTCTTGTTTGGACAAGTTTGGTTTTTCATTTATAATAAAGAACAATTGTTGCTCAATTTATTTGAATGATATATTCTATGCCACTGCACAAATGAACAATGGGCTATATGTCATTGATCTTGAAATGCCTATTTATAACATTAATACTAAAAGGATGAAACCTAATGAGTTAAATCCAACTTACCTTTGGCATTGTCGATTAGGCCACATAAATGAGAAACACATTTCCAAACTCCATAAAGATGGACTCTTGGACTCTTTTGATTATGAATCATATGAGACATGCAGATCTTATTTAATTGGAAAGATGACAAAGTCTCCATTCACAGGAAAAAGGTGATAGAGCTAATGATCTTTTGGCCCTCATACATACTGATGTATGTGGACCACTGAACATACCAGCCAGAGGAGGTTTTCAGTACTTCATCATATTTACTGATGATTTCAGTAGATATGGTTATGTGTATTTAATGAAACACAAATCAGAGTCATTTGAAAAGTTCAAGGAATTCAAGAATGAAGTACAAAACCAACTAGGTAAGAATATTAAAACTCTTCGATCAGATCGAGGTGGTGAGTATTTAAGCCTAGAGTTTGATGACCATCTAAAAGAGTGTGGGATCCTATCCCAGCTTACTCCTCCTAGAACACCCCAATAGAATGATGTATCTGAGAGAAGAAATTGAACCCTGTTAGACATGGTCCGATCCATGATGAGTCACGTCGATCTTCCAAACTCCTTTTGGAGACATGCACTATTGACAACAGCTTACACACTTAACCGTGTTCCACCCAAAAAGGTTGAGAAGACACCATATGAGATATGGAGTGGTAAGAAACCACATATGTCTTACATGAAGATTTGGGGTTGCGAAGTTTATGTGAAACGACAAATTTCAACAAAGCTTGAGCCCAAATCTGACAAATGCTTATTTGTGGGGTATCCTAAAGAAACAAGAGGGTATTACTTCTACAATCCTTCTGAGGGCAAAGTGTTTGTCGCTCGAACTAGAGTTTTCCTAGAAAGGATTTTATTTCCAAAGGAATCAGTGGGAGGAATGTAGAGCTTGATACACTTATGGAGGAATTAGAGTAGGAAACACAAGTAGTTGTGGAAGAGCAACCTGCTCAAGTAAAACAAGACCAGCGTAGGTCAAGCAGGATACGTCACCTACCTAAGAGATATGGATATCTCATAACTGATCAAGGTGATGTATTACTCATGGATCAAGATGAGCCTGTGACTTACCAAGAGGCCATAATTAGTCCCGAGTCTGAGAAGTGGCTAGAAGCCATGAAATCTGAAATGGATTCCATGTACACAAACCAAGTTTGGACCTTGGTAGAGCCTCCTGTAGGAGTTAACCCTATAGGATGCAAGTGGGTCTTCAAAAAGAAGACTGGCATAGATGGTAAGGTACATACCTATAAGGCAAGACTGGTTGCAAAAGGATATAAACAAATTCATGGGGTTGACTATGATGAAACCTTTTCACTAGTTGCAATGCTTAAATCTGTTCGGATTTACTTGCTATCGCTGCATATCATGATTATGAAATACGGCAGATGGATGTCAAAACTGCTTTCCTTAATGGGAATCTTCTTGAGGATGTGTACATGACATAACATGAAGGATTTGACATACCAGAAGAAGCCCAAAAGATATGTAAGTTACAAAGATCAATCTATGGGTTGAAGTAAGCTTCCAGAAGCTGGAATCTTCATTTTGATGAAACAGTAAAACAATATGGATTCATCAAGAACGAAGGTGAGCCTTGTGTCTACAAGAAGGTTAGTGGGAGCATGATTGTTTTCCTGGTATTATATGTAGATGACATATTACTCATTGGAAACGATGTCCCTACCCTACAACAAGTAAAGTCTTGGTTGGGGAAATGCTTTTCTATGAAGGACCTAGGTGAAGCAGCCTATATATTAGGAATCCGAATCTATAAAGATAGATCACAAAAACTGCTTGCCCTAAGTCAGAGTACATACATAGACAAAGTGCTGAGACGCTTTGATATGCATGATTCCAAGAAAGGATTCATACCTATGCAACATGGCATATGTCTATCAAAAACAAAATCCCCTTCAACTAAGGAAGAAAGGGATCACATGAATAAGATTCCATATGCATCTGCAATAGGATATATCATGTATGCCATGCTATATACTCGACTAAATGTCTCGTATGCTTTAAGTGCAACGAGTAGGTACCAATCTGATCCTGGTGATGCTCATTGGGTAGCTGTCAAGAATATCCTTAAGTATTTGAGAAGGATTAAGGACTCATTCTTGATATATGGAGGTCAGGAAGAGTTGGCTGTAATTGGATACACCGATGCTAGCTTCCAGACAGATAAGGATGACTTTAGATCGCAATCTGGTTATGTGTTTTGCTTAAACAGTAGCGCTGTGAGCTGGAAAAGTTCAAAGCAAGATACAGTTGCTAATTCTACAACCGAGGCCGAGTATATTACTTCCTCAAATGCAACAAAGGAAGCTGTTTGGATCAAAAAGTTCATTAGTGAACTTGGCATAGTTCCTAGCATTGTGGATCTCATTGGTCTCTATTGTGATAACAATGGTGCTATCGCACAAGATAAGGAGCCTAGATCTCACCAACAATCCAAACACATACTTGGGCGTTATCACCTCATTCGAGAGATAATAGATAGAGGAGATGTGAAAATATGCAGAGTACCTACACTTGACAATATTGCTGACCCACTGACAAAGCCTCTTGCACAATAAAAGCATGATGGCCATACTAGATCTATGGGCATTAGGGGTATGCCTGATTGGCTCTAGTGCTAGTGGGAGATTGTTGGTGTAAGCCCTAGAGGCCAATACTTTCGGTACTTGTATCGAATTATTTATTAATAATAAAAGGCTTTTTCTTTATTATGTTTGTCTAATAAAGTCCCTAGAATAGCTAGTCCGTTTAATGTATCAAGTGTGACTTAATCATGAGATCACATTAAACATAAGGACTCTATTCTTAAAGTATCCATAGTCGATCTTTATTGTGAAGTGGGATAACAATAAAGCATTAAGACTATTATGTATATAGGCTGATGATCACATCTCATGGATCATGGATAAGGAGTTATCAAGTCTTAAACATAGGTATGAATATTAAGAGTAATATTTATATTGGATTTACCCGCTATGAAAATACTATATAGAATGTAATGTAAAGTGTCCTAAGTTATTCTCATGGTGATAATGGTGTATACCACCCTTCGACCTGAAACCACTATGGACCCTAGATGTAGAGTCGAGTGCCTTATTGCTTATCAAACATTGTCCGTAACTGGATGACCATAAAGACAGTTGATGGGTACTCCACGAAGCATGCTAAGGGACATGAGTGACCTAGATGGAATTTGCCCATCCCGCGTAACTGGATAAATGTATATGGGCCCAATATTGAACTGGACAAGGATGACACGGTCTATGCCTTGTGTTCAATATATACATAAGGGGAAAAGGGTAATTGTACACATAAGTATTATCACAAAAGGATTTATCAGATCACATGACATTTTCGTGTCTTGGATGGCAGTGATGTGTTGCTAGATACCGCTCACTATTTATTATGTTAAATACGTGATTTAATATAATTGTCAATGCCGTGAAAACCTACAGGGTCACACACAAAAGGACGAATTGATGAGAGATAGAGTAACTAAGGAATACCGTAATGTACGGTGCACTTAAGTGAATTGTAGAACATCGTAAGGTACAATGTACTTAAGTAGAATACGAAATATGGTAAGGTACCACGCGCTTAAGTGATTTTGGCATATTATAATATTTGCGCGACATACACTTCAGTGGGCTTTTTTTAGCTTGCAGCCCACACAAGTGGTTCTATAAATAGAACCCTTGTGCAGAAGCATTTGTGTAGTTGCAATTTCGTTTCTCTCTCTCTCTCTCTCTCTCTCTCTCTCTCTCTCTCTCTCTCTCAAAGCCTTCATTCGTAGCAGCTAGCACTGAGATTGAAGGAATCTGTTCGTGTGGACTGAGTAGAGGCGTTGTCATCGTTCAACATTCGTGATCACTCCGTAGATCTGCATCAAAGGTTACAATCGCCACAAGAGGTAACGATTCTATCACTGATCATGCCCATTTGTAAGGATCACTAAAGGAGAAATTTTTAAATTCCGCTGCGTTTTGGATCGCTCTTCTCCTTCAATATGTTCTTTGTGATTGTTGTGATAATATGATTTATTATGGTTGTGGTAAAATGATTGGTTGTGATTATGACTTTGGAATCCTTGATAAATATGTGTGTAAGAACATGTAGTATGATGGGTTTGGTTGGAAGAAGAAGTTGTATGTTGTTGGAAATGGAGTTACAGAGAAAAATGGTGTTCTGAGAAGTGGAAAAATGAAAATGTGAGTGGACCAATCAATTGGTCCCTGTCATCAATCGATTAACAGCCCTTTGTTTTGCAGAAAAATGAAATTTTAGCAGGACCGATCGATTGACACTGCATGACAATCGATTGCCCAAACTTGTTGTATATGAACAATGGAAAACTTTAGAAGGACCAATCGATTGACACCCAGGATCAATCGATTGACACTCAACAAATATTAAAAAACAGAAATGTGAGAGGAACCAACCGATTGAGCTTCCCCAACCAATCGATTGATCTAAGTTAAAAATTTCAAAATCCATTTCTTAAGTGTTTCTAAATGCATTCTTCCAACCATTAATCATTTGTGATGCTATGCTTATGTTGAATACATGTTAATGGTAAAAGTTACATGATGAACCTAGTGAGTTAACCTAGGATTGAAATTAGACTATGAGTAGGTTTATAACCTAGATGATATGAGAATACATTATTCATTCGTACGACGCTTATGTGGAGGTCGTGGACGAATTGTTGCCATGATTGAGAATGAGATGCATTGTATGGAACATGCCAAGTTATCCTTTGTGTATTGTGGTGAATGAAGTCACCTGTGATTGATGGATTTTGTTATGGTTCGTGGAACTGATGATTGTGGAACCGATCATGTATTCAGAATGTGTGTTTTCTGTGTTGATACACATCTCTATTGGTATGCTTAGATGAGTAAGCATTAGGATGTGGGACCAATGATCCGAGCCTCAATTGGGTTTGAGCCCTAACATGGTGGACATGGGGGAGAGGTGGACACCTAAGTGGGATGTTGTCCAATACGGTGAAAGAGACTCAAAGTGGGTTTGAGTCCCATACGAGTGATGGTTCTTAAAAGTGGGTTCGAGTCCCATAGGTGTAACACCTCAAAATTTGCCCTCCTCTATTGGGACTAGCTTAACATTGCATTTCATTTTTAGGACATTAGTCATTGCATCTTGGCATATCATGTGGAAACAATAAGCAAGTCGTCCTCCTAAGATAAAGAGGTTGAGATATTCAAGTTGAGGGTCCTATTGAATTGATCATTAGCCATCTGAGGGTTTGTGCTTCAAATTAGGGTTTCTTGGTTCCTCAAGGAGGTTGAGCTTGATATTGGTAGCAATGGTACATCATCATCATCATGGTTTTGTCATCATCAAGAGATTCATTGTGCTTGATCAGATTCCTTGAGATTAGGGTTTTGACCTCTGGTCAACCCTAATCATCTGTATTGTGCCAATCAGGGCTTGTCAAGGAGATGAGGTCTTCATTGAGATGAGAGATCATCACATGGTTTTAATGATCTTGTGGAAGCTAGGGGTTCATGTTTGAGCCATTTCATCAGGAGTTTGAGGCTCAAGTTCATCAGTGCATAGTCAATTCATCTATCAGTCAACAAAAGTCAACCACAGGTCAACTGATGGATTTGGAGGTGGGAGAGGGTTAGAAACACTTCATTCATGTCCAAACAAGTTTCGTTTGACATTTCAAACATCAACAATGAAGAAAATAAAGTCAGATGAAAACTTTCCAAAAATAGAAAGTGACTTGTAATTCAAAATTTCCAAAAATGGAAAGGTCTTCTCCTCAAAATTACATGTCCAAAAATGCTTCAAATGAAATTTTGTCCAACATGAAAGTTGTAGATCTTGCTCTCACCTTCCCAAAAAGTCTAAGAACATGCATTTCTCATGTGTGGTTGAGAAATTATGGATCAATCATTGTCAATGGATTTTGAACTTCAAACTTGGATAACTTTCACACCACAAGGCCAAATGGAGTGGGGTTTTTTGCTACAATCTTGTTTTAACATGCTCTATCCAAATCATGCATTACCATTCATCAAATCTCATCACAAAAAAATGGATTTTCCACTTGAATTGAATTTGAAATTTGGAGGGAAAAAGTCCAATTCAAAAATATGCATTTTCCACACTTCCTATCACTTGCACTTGGTCTTAAACAACATTTGGAGTGTGTTTAGCTCAAATTTCGTGCACTGTAGCAACAGGTTTCATGCATGCAAGGTGGCTTGACCAATTTAGCATAACACTTGCATTTTCACTAATTACTTTGGTTTGGCCTAATCATGATTAACAAACATGCTTAACAGAACATATATAACCATAATCATAACCGTTTTCTGGCTAAGCATAACAGAATTGAGATCTAGATCTAGAAATCCAAAAACTCTTCAACTTCTTCTCTCAACTTTTCTTCATTTTTCTTCACAAGCCTTGCTATTTCCTTGATCAAATCATCATCAAGAGGCATAATTGAGTTGAACTGTAGCAAGATTCGAAGGATTTGGTGCTGAATTTGGAACTGTTGCAAGAGTGTTCATCCATGGCAGTTGAGATTTATGAGCAAATCAAGCATTGTTGAGCTGCAATCCATCATTCATTCATCCTCCTCAGCACTATAGAGCTTCTGTTTCACCTTGCCCAAGCCAGATTCACACGATTTCATAACTGCACTTCCAACAAGGTACATTAGTTGCTATAGTTCATTGTGAACTTGTATTTGCTGTTGCTTGGTTGCTTAACCAATTGAGGTATAACTCACTGACTCCATGTAGTCTGGAAGACCTGGCCTGTTACTTGGTCAGGCACCTGTCTGAAGTCCTCCTTAAGAGGCAATGCTTGTGTTTGTTTATCTTTGTGCCAAGCAGGAAAAGACCTTTGTTAAGGCAATTGGCAGATACAAGAGATGTGCAATCCATCTCCTGCTATTCAGTTGAGTCATCCCTTTGCTCACACAACTGGTGTTGATGCATTATGGATATTAACCCAAGATCCATGTTGAGTCAGTCATAAGTGTAGAAGGGTTCCCACTTTCTGAACCCACACTTCCTTTGTCTAAAGCTCTCCCAGGCCAGGGATAAGAGTTGTGAGGTCTTACCCTCACTTCCTATTTCATCTGCTTCACCCTAACTCTCAATGTTAGGGTTAAGAGCTAACATCACCTGATACAGTTGGCTTGCTTTTGCAGCCTAACCCTTGTGTGAGCCCACTCTGTCTGTATATAGTGTGTGCTAATGGTGTGCATGTTTGCTTTGTTTTGATGGTGTATGTTTGTTCTGCTTTGCCTGTTTAGGATTAGCTTGCTGCCTGTGCAAGTAGATAGAAAACTCAACCTAGGACCATTGTGGAATACATGATAACTATTAGGCTCGAGTCAGTCTCCCTTCTAGTTGATCATTTCCCAGTCTCTGGTTAGGAGAAAGTTTCTCCCCTGTTAAGGGGAACTACATTGCCCTGATCCTCATACCAGATGAGGTACGTAGGCAGGAGGTCGTACGAGATCTCTCCGGGCACCCTTTTTCTTTTTGTGTGTGTTTGTTTGACAGTTACTAGGCTCGAGTGCCAGACTCCTTAGTAACTTGTTGTTTGTTTCTTCTTGTGTGTGTAAGAGAGGGATGTAAGCCCAACAATTGGCATTCCGTATCCTCTTGTTGTGTGCTTGGAGTCCGATGTAAGTCCATCAAGTGGCATTTGGTTTCCAATGTGGGTTTGTTTGGTTCGGAGTCTGATGTAAGTCCAGCGATTGGCATTCGGTTTCCATGTTTGCCTTTTTGCATGTGTTTTGTTTCGGCGTGCGTGAGCCAAACTACGGTAGCTCTGATTCTCATTCCAGATGAGATACGTAGGCATAGGATGCGATATCCTAGCGAGCCCTTTCCCCTCTTTTCCACCTGTGTTGTTTTCAGTGTCTGTGTGTGTGTGATGTTTGTTTTAGCAACCTTTTCCTATCTTTTGAGCGTGGATCCCGTCGAGTACGACGGATGCGTAGGGGTGCTAATACCTTCCCTCCGCATAACCGACTCCCGATCCCATTCTCTTTGGTCGCGAGACCATGTCTTTTCCAGGTTTACTGCGAGCGTTTCCTTTCCCTCTTTTGGGATAAATAACGCACGGTGGCAGCTCTGTGTTGTTTTGTTTTAGCCCGCCGGTTGTTTTTCGCGGATGCGACAGCTGGCGACTCTGCTGGGGACATAAAGAAGTTGACCTATTACTGGTCCATCTTCCCTAAGCGAGTCTCTCCTAGCGTTCTAGGATAGTTTAGGTTGCTTGTGCTGCTATTTATTGCATTTATTATTCTGTTGTGTATATATTTGCATAGATACTTGCATGCATCATACTATCATGTTGTTGTCCTCTGTACAGGTGGTTCCTCTGTTTTGGGGTGGGTGTTCTGAGTGGGGCTAAAACCCAGGCCCGAGTATACACCTAGGATTAGTGTGGTCTCACGTTCCTCACATGCTGGTTGGGCATGTTGTTGCGACGTGACATACCACAAGCCGGACGAGGTTCATTGGAGAGTGCTCTTTCTTTGTGGGGTTTTCCACTTTGGTTGGGTTACCTCTTTTGAGCTATTGACTTCGGTGACCGATCTTTCCCGGATCTTTGGTTTAGACGATCTCAGGAGAGCTACAATGGCACACCCGAAAGGGCAAACCCATTGAGTATCTCTGCCCGATTGTCGAGACTATTATCCGCCTTAGGATGACCTGATTAGAATTTACCTATGAGGGGAGGGTGATTCTTACAGATGCATGTTCAGATGGTGACTTTGATGGTGACTAATGGTTCTGTTGATCAGAGTCCTATTTATAAGTCGGATTTATGGGCATTTATTTCTGAGGCGCCGGAGTGCTGTCCATGTTATTTATCAGTGGGGATCCGTTTATTTCAGGATTCCCCGGGCCGATTCAGAGATCTTATGGTTATCTGCTCAGAGATTGTTTGATGATGATGGTGATGTGTCTTTCAGTTTCGTTTATTTCGGAACCCTTGGGTCGGACTTATGATTGCTCAGTACCTCAGATGGTTGTGATCAGTTCAGAGGCCGTAACTCAGTGCAACAAATGTTCAGATGACTTGGAGGATGGCACAATGCATTGCATTCATTCATCAGCATCATTAACATTTTGCATTTACTTGCATCTAACTCATGTTTATCCATATGCAGGGACATTTTCGATCTAGATCCTGGTTGAGAGACTTCTTGCTCAGACATGAGGCCCGGTTTGAAGGATGTTGTCGTCTACAGCTTACTTGACCCCGAGATCAGTGTGCTGAGAGATATGATAGCATTGATTACGCCCGACCATGTGGGGATGTTTCGTGAGACCTATGGGGGTATTCTGAAGATGGTTTTCAGACTCACTGACAGAGACAGGAGCGCCATTCATACACTTCTCCAGTTCTATGATCCTAGTTTGAGGTGTTTCGTCTTCCCAGATTACTTATTGGGGCCGTTGATGGAGGACTATGCTGGTATCTTGGGCATTCAGATCAGAAACCAGGTTCCTTTCTATGCTACTAAGGAAGAACCTGATATTGGGGGGATTTCCCGTGCTCTTTATTTGAGTCCGGAGATGGTTAAGGGGAGTCTGAAAGAGAAGGGGAAGTTTCCTGGTTTTCATCTGAGTTTCCTAGAAGCTAAGGCCAAGGAGCATGCTGAGTTGGGTAACTGGAAAGCTGTCTGTGCCTTGATTGCTGTGAGCATATATGGGATCCTTCTGTTTCCCAATCAGAAGAGCTTCGTGGATATTAATGCCATCCGCTTGTTTGTTCAGAGGAATCCTATCCCTACCTTGATCGGAGATGTCTATTACTCGGTCCACAATCGGAATGAGAGGAGGCGTGGGGGATTGATTCGATGTTGCACTCAGTTGCTATACAAGTGGTTTATGGGATATTTGCCTACCAGGGGTGCTTTTGTTCTTCTTGACCGTACTGTCAATTGGGCGACCAAGCTGATGGGTTTGCGGGCCAAAGACATAGCTTGGACTCACAGTAGTGGGGTTGGACAAGATTTCATTTGCAGTTGTGGGGGATTTCCCAATGTGCCACTTATAGGAGTTCAGGGTTGCATTAATTATAAACCGACACTTCTTAAGAGACAAATGGGATTCGCTATGGAGGTTCCTCCTCTCAAGAGTGAGATTCAGGAAACTTTGTACTTCCCGGTTGAGGGCAATCAGGCCAAGTTAAGGCAGGTAGCTGATGCATGGCGCAGCATTCAAAGGAAAGGCAAGTTTTCTTGGGGTAGAGCCAATAACAGGTCTTTTCCTCCGTTTGATGACTGGCTCAGCAAGAGAGTGGAGCTTACTTGTCTACCATTTCCTATGGTTGATCCCTGGTATCCGTTGAATGAGGAATCTCCTTCTTCTGTTAGTATGGAAGAGTTCCTAGAGATGAAGCGGGAGAGAGATCAGTTGCTTGCAGAGAAAACGGAATTGGAGATGAGTGTTGCTCGTATTCAGATGGCTAATCAGGAGATCAAAGGGAGAATGGAGGATCAGGATAAGCGACATGCCCTGGAAGTGAAACGCTTTGAGATGGATACCGCTTACTATGGCAAGGTCAGGCAAGCATTGGAGTCGTCTACAAGGGAGCACGACATTACCAAGGAGAAGCTGGTCAGAGCTTCAAAGGTCATTGAAGATGAGAAGAGGAGGCAAATCCTCGTGAGGGATCAGAGGGAAAACAGAGTCAGAGTCCTTGTCGCTGAATGGGAAGCAAAGATGAAGATTAAGGAAACAGAGAATGTGAAGATCACCGCTGAGAGAGATCATTATCTGGCTGAGAGAGATCATTACTTCAGACAGATGAAGATTCACCAGAAGGAGGTGGGGAGATTACAGCAGGAGAACACCGAGCTCAGGTTCGCCGCAGAGTTTGCGAAGATGGTTGATGATATAGGGCCTTCTGTGGGACCTTCATCAGGCTAGACTTGTCTCATTTGTGTGGATTACCGTCAGACCTGTTGACGGAATTCACTTGCTTGTATTTCCTTTCTGATTCTGGAGAATTGTATTTGATTTATATCAGCTTTGATGTATTACTATTGCACTTATTGTGCATTTTGCTATGCGATGGTTATTTTTCATTCAGTGATTGATCTTCAAGCTTTATTTGCTTTCCTGTATGCACTCACACAGCACACACGTGGTTGGGTGGTATTTTGCTAAATCATATATCTCTGATCTGTATGATGAAGTCAAATGATGAATATCTGAGTAATGCTGCCGGATTATTATTTGTCTCGATGAAGCCAGGATCAAGAGACAAAGTGTTCCTCATGTGGATAAACATTGCATTCATGCATAATCATAATAACTTGTTTTTGTTTTGCAGGTATCAGTTCTAACGTGCTTGATTGTTTCAGGAATCATTGTTCGTGCTCGTAGAGTTGTACCTTTGCACTCAACACGCCCTCACAGATATTTTACCAGACGCAACACTCCAAGGCTGATGGATCTCCCTAATTCAGATGTTCTCGAGCTGAAAGATAAAATGAACGAGCTGATCAACATCATGCAAGGTTTTGCAGTTGGTCAGAAAGCGTTGGCTGACAAAGTTGAGAAGCTCGAGCGGGCTTCAGCTGCCAACAGCGGTGTCAACCTGGATGGTGTCTCCAACCAGGGGCTTGGTGGTTCTCGAGACGGAGGAAAGAGAACGACTGTGGGCGTGGTGAATAATGCCGGTGGTTTTGGTGCTGCCACTGGTGGTCAACCTGTTCAGATGGGCAATAACATGAAAGATAGTCTATTCCCTCCATTCTTTGGGGTTGATGATGACAGAGAGGAAGACCGAGAAGCTGATCAATTCTCTATGCACAATGAGCCGTTTGGGCAATATGGTGTCCAGCCACCCAACAAAGAGATTCAGTTGCTGGCGGAGAAGATCAGAGCTCTCGAAAGCTATGCCACTCCTGGGGTCGTGAATATGTCAAACATGGGGCTGGTTGAGGGGATTGTGATCCCACAGAAATTCAAGGCGCCCGCTTTTGATAAATACAATGGGAGTTCCTGCCCGGAAACTCACCTTCAGGCTTTCGTCCGCAAGATCTCTGCATACACTATGGACCAAAAGCTTTGGATGTACTTTTTCCAGGACAGCCTGTCCGGAGGATCCCTGGAGTGGTACACCAAGCTGAAGTCTTCTGATATTAAGAGCTGGCAGGATCTTGGGGATGCCTTCTTTAAACAGTACCAATTCAACGCTGACATGGCTCCTAGCCGTACCCAGCTGCAGGGTATGTCTCAGAAGTCAAGTGAGGGGTTTAAAGAATACGCTCAAAGGTGGAGGGAGTTGGCTGCTAGAGTGCAACCTCCATTGGTTGACCGGGAGATGTCTGATTTGTTCATGGGTACCCTTCAGGGGGCATTCGCTGAGAGAATGGTGGGTTGTCCAGTGACAAACTTCGCAGACATTGTTGTGGCCGGTGAAAGAATTGAGAGTTGGCTGAAGCTCGGAAAGATTCAGGGTGGCAATGCTTCGTCTTCAGGATCGAAGAAGCCTTTTGGAAATGGCCAAAGGAAGAAGGAGGGTGATACAAGTGCGGTATACACTCAAAGAGGACAAAGTAGGGATCGTTACTTCCAGCACACCGCTGCGGTAACTATTCCTGCTAATAATCAGCCTGCGCAACAACAACAACAACAACCGCAACAACAGAGACAACCATTTCAGCAGAGACCTCAGAGGGCTGGATATCAAGTCAGGGGAAGAATGAATGATCGGCAGTTTGATAGGCCGCCTGTGACTTATTCATTCTTGTTGAAAAAGCTGAAAGATTTGGGGTTGGTACAACTGAGAACTCTGGCACCTTTGAGACCTGATCAGAGGCCAGCCAGTTTTGATGAGAATGTAAAGTGTGAATTTCACTTAGGTGCTCCTGGGCATAACGTAGAAAACTGCAAAGCTTTTAAGCATGTAGTCCAAGACCTGGTGGATTCAAAAGCTATCAACTTTGCACCGTCTCCCAATGTGAATGCTAATCCCATGCCCGCGCATGGTCAAAGGGGGGTGAATGCTATCTCTGAGGAGAACAGAATCGGGCTGTTGAATGTTGATCAATTGAAGACTCCTTTGGCTGAGGTCAAGAGGCAGTTGTTGTTGAATGGGGTCTATCCGGGCTGTGACGATCATTGTGCTGCGTGCACTGTTGCCCCTGATGGGTGTGTACTATTGAGGGAGACTGTCCAGAGACTGATGGACGATGGAAGCATCAGGGTTGAGAAGGCTGATATGGGGAAGGATGATGTCTCCACCATAACGATTTACTTCGACCCGGTTGATTTGTCAACTCTGGCTGAGGCGGCTCCAGTTACTATCACGGTACCTGGGCCAATTCCGTATGACAAAGATGATGTCGTGCCGTGGCATTATGGTGGGGAAGTTTATTATAATGGAGAGAAGGTAGAGGATCAAGTTGCAAGTGAAACCACTGTTTCAAAGGTGGATAATGCCGGACCTAGTGGTTTCACTCGCAGTGGAAGACTGTTTGCTCCTGATGCGTTGAGGGGAGGAGAAGGAGAAAAAGAGAAAAAAGAAAAGGCCGAGGCTTTAGCCAGGGCAAAAGGAAAACAAGTGGTTAATGAAGGTACTCCCGTAGTGACACCGGCGCCTGGTGGGTCGGAAAAAGAACTTGATGGTGAGGCGGAGGAATTCCTCAGGATTATCAAGAAGTCCGAGTACAAGCTTGTAGACCATCTGCAGCAGACTCCTTCCAAAATATCAATTCTATCTTTGTTGCTAAGTTCTGAGGGTCATAGAGAGGCTTTGTTGAAAATTTTGAAGAAAGCCTATGTTCCTCAAGAGATAACGATTAACCAATTGGAGACGGTGGTGTCTAATGTTCATGCCAGCCATGGGTTGGGTTTTACCGACATGGATCTGACTGTAGATGGAAGAAATCATAACCGGGCTTTACACATTGCAATGGAATGTAAAGGGGCTGTGCTTTCGCATGTGTTGGTTGATACTGGCTCCTCTTTGAATGTGTTGCCGAAGAAAGCCTTGGCTAAGCTGAATTGTGAAGGGTTGATCCTGACACCCACTGATCTGCTAGTGCGGGCTTTCGATGGGTCGAAGCGGGCTGTGTTCGGAGAGGTTGAGCTCCCGGTGAAGATTGTCCCAGAGGTGTTTAAGTCTGTTTTCTATGTCATGGATATTCAGCCGGCATACAGTTGCCTGTTGGGTCGCCCATGGATCCATGCTGCTGGGGCAGTAACGTCGACTTTGCACCAGAAATTAAAGTATATATGGGAAGGACAGGTTGTCACCGTCTGCGGGGAAGAAGACATCTTCGTCAGCCACCTTTCATCGTTCAAGTACGTGGAAATGGACGGTGAAATATGGGAGACCCCGAGTCAAGCATTCGAAACCGTCAAGGTGGAGAATGCTCTTTTTGCAAAAGAAGAAGAGAAACCGTCCATATCTTTATACAAGCAGGCCGCTGAGGTGGTGAAGAGTGGAGAGGCTCCTGGTTGGGGGAGGATGATGGACATCTCCGCCAAGAAAGACCGCTTCGGAGTGGGTTATCAGCCGGGCAGAGGCTTGTCGGGACAAGGCAGAGGACGCCGTACGTCGTTCACATTCACCAGTGCCGGAATGCTGGATCCGGATCACATCTGTATGGTGGGTGATGAAGCTGATAGCGACTGCGAATTAAACCGATGGATAAAGCCGTGCGCACCAGGGATGGGAATCCAGAACTGGAAGGCTGAAAAGATCATCACGGTCACTCTGCTCGAAGAGTAATATTTTCCTGTTTTCAATTTTATTTGCATGAAAACCTTGCGTGTTGCCCGACACGTAATGGTTCATTGTAAGGGCCACCTCATGTTTTCATTTTGCAAATTTTTTGCATCATTAATAAACGGATGTTTTTCAGTTAAAAGCGGTGTTCCCTGTTTTTCATTTATTTTTGCAGTTTAAAAATAAAAACAAAATAAAAATGGCAATGTTTCATTTTCTTTTTCGATTTGTCTCGCTCCGATTCTAAAGCAATGCATGAATCCACATTCATGCAGATGCGATTTTTTTTCGGATCTCATTGATAACAATCCTGTTACATCCTCGTATGACTTCGACAATCCGATCTATCAAGCCGAAGAAGAAGGCGAAGAAGATTGTGAACTGCCAGGGGAATTAGCCAGGTTGTTGAAACAAGAGGAGAAGGTGATTCAGCCGCATGAAGAACAAGTTGAAATTGTGAATTTAGGTACCGACGAGGTCAAGAAAGAAGTGAAAATCGGGGCTGCTTTGGAGGAAAGTGTCAAGAGTAGAATGGTAGCATTGTTGAAAGAGTATGTCGACATCTTTGCCTGGTCTTATCAAGATATGCTAGGGTTGGATACCGATATTGTTGTGCACAAGCTACCATTGAGAGCAGATTGTCCTCTAGTAAAGCAGAAGTTGCGCAGAACTCGACCTGACATGGCGATGAAAATTAAAGAGGAAGTGCAGAAGCAGTGGGATGCTGGTTTCCTTGCTGTCACTAATTATCCGCCTTGGGTCGCGAACATTGTGCCAGTCCCGAAGAAAGATGGGAAGGTGAGAATGTGTGTGGACTACCGGGATCTGAATAGAGCTAGCCCGAAGGATGATTTTCCATTACCTCACATTGATGTGTTGGTAGATAATACAGCTCAATTCTCGGTGTTTTCCTTCATGGATGGCTTTTCTGGCTATAATAAAATCAAAATGTCGCCAGATGATATGGAGAAAACAACGTTCATTACACCGTGGGGCACTTTCTGTTATAAGGTGATGCCATTCGGTCTCAAGAACGCCGGTGCTACTTATCAGAGGGCCATGGTGACTTTGTTTCATGATATGATTCATCATGAAATTGAATGCTATGTTGATGACATGATAGCAAAGTCCCAAACAGAAGAGGGGCATTTGGTAGATCTGGCCAAGTTGTTCGACCAGCTGAGACAGTTCATACTGAGGTTGAATCCGAACAAGTGCATTTTCGGAGTGCGGTCCGGTAAATTGCTGGGGTTCATTGTAAGTGAGAAAGGAATCGAGGTTGATCCTGCGAAAGTAAAAGCAATAAGAGAAATGCCTGAACCGAGAACAGAGAAGGAGGTTCGTGGTTTCTTAGGTAGATTGAACTACATTTCACGGTTCATATCTCATCTAACAGCCACATGTGAACCTATATTCAAGTTATTGAGAAAAGATCAAACGGTCAGGTGGAATAATGATTGCCAAGCGGCATTTGAAAAGATAAAAGAATATTTGCAGGAGCCTCCGATTCTGATGTCTCCTGTGGAGGGACGACCGTTAATTCTGTACTTGACGGTCCTCGAGGGGTCTATGGGGTGTGTATTGGGGCAGCATGACGAGTCTGGTCGAAAAGAGCATGCCATATACTACCTTAGCAAAAAGTTTACCGACTGTGAAACAAGATATTCACTGCTCGAGAAAACTTGCTGTGCTTTGGTCTGGGCTGCTCGCCGACTGAGGCAGTATATGCTGGTCCATACCACTTTATTGATTTCCAAGATGGATCCAATCAAGTATATTTTTGAGAAGCCAGCATTGACCGGACGGGTTGCGAGATGGCAAATGATTTTGACGGAATATGATATACAGTATACCTCTCAAAAGGCAATAAAGGGGAGTGTATTGTCTGATTACCTCGCCCAGCAACCCATTGAGGATTATCAACCGATGAAGTTTGAATTCCCTGATGAGGACATCATGTTTCTCAAATCGAAAGATTGCGAGGAACCAATCCCGGAGGAGGGGCCTGACCCTGAATCCGAATGGATTCTGATGTTTGATGGGGCCGTTAACGTGAATGGTAGCGGTGTTGGTGCTGTTTTGGTTACGCCGAAAGGATCCCACATTCCTTTTGCTGCCCGGCTAACATTCGAGTGCACCAACAACGTGGCTGAATACGAAGCCTGCATCCTGGGGATTGAAGAGGCGATTGATTTGAGAATCAAGAACCTTGTCATATATGGAGATTCAGCTCTGGTTGTGAATCAGGTTAACGGAAAATGGTATACGCATCAATCTCATTTAATTCCATATCGGGATTATACGAGGAGATTGTTGACGTTTTTTACCAAGGTGGAGATGCATCATGTGCAGTGGTGGAATCAGTTCCCCAGTGTTGAGGTGGGACGACTGGATAGACCGGCTTATGTGTTTGATGTAGACACAGCGCCTGATGATGAGAAGCCGTGGTATTACGATATCAAGCGCTATCTGGAAACTCAAGAGTATCCTGAGGGAGCATCTAAGAAGGACCGAAAGACTCTGCGGAGGTTGGCCATGGTGTTCTACCTGAATAAGGATGGGGTTTTGTACAAGAGGAACTTCGATTGGGTCTTGCTCAGATGTGTTGATGATAGAGAAGCAAGCCAATTGATGAAAGAGGTTCACGAAGGATCGTTCGGTACCCATGCCAGTGGGAATGCAATGGTGAAAAAGCTGCTGAGAGCAGGTTATTATTGGATGACAATGGAGGCCCAATGTTTTAATTTTGTGCGGAAGTGTCATAAATGCCAAATTTATGCTGACAAGGTGCACGTGCCTCCAAATCCATTGAGTTTGATGTCGTCTTCGTGGCCGTTTGCTATGTGGGGCATTGATATGATTGGAAAGATAGAGCCTATGGCTTCGAATGGGCATCGATTCATATTAGTGGCTATTGATTACTTCACCAAGTGGGTGGAAGCAGCCTCTTATACGAACGTGACGAAGCAGGTCGTTGCCCGATTTCTCAAAAGAGACATCATTTGCAGATATGGGGTTCCCGAGAGAATCATTACTGATAATGGTTCTAATTTGAATAACAAGATGATGGCAGAACTGTGCCGGGAATTCAAGATCGAACATCATAATTCTTCTCCCTATCGTCCGAAGATGAATGGGGCGGTTGAGGCAGCCAATAAGAATATCAAGAAGATTGTGCAGAAGATGGTGGTAACCTATAAAGACTGGCATGAGATGTTGCCGTTTGCATTACATGGGTATCGAACGTCGGTGCGGACATCTACTGGGGCAACGCCTTTCTCGTTGGTATATGGAATGGAAGCAGTGCTACCGGTGGAGGTCCAGATTCCCTCTTTGAGAGTTCTGATGGACGTGAAATTGCAGGAGGCTGAATGGGTAAGGACCCGGTATGAAGAGTTAAGCCTGATTGAGGAAAAGAGGTTGGCGGCCATCTGTCATGGGCAGTTATATCAGCAGCGGATGAAGCGTTCTTTTGACCGAAAGGTGCGACCTCGTGTGTATCATGTGGGAGATATGGTGCTGAAAAGGATCCTTCCTCCTCAAAATGATCGTAGGGGCAAGTGGACACCCAATTATGAAGGTCCATTCGTGGTCAAGAAGGTTTTCTCTGGCAGAGCCTTGTTGTTAACGACCATGGATGGCGAGGATTTTCCATCCCCTGTGAATGCAGACGCAGTTAAAAAATACTTCGTATAAAGAGACCCGCTGGACGAAAAGAATAAAATAGTCCAGGAAAAAATGGGCATCCCGGCGAACCAAAAAACAGAAAGAAAAGGTTCGGGCAAAAATTAGGGATAGACAGAAAAAATTATACACCCGGCAAGTCGAAAACCTGAAAAGGCGACTTGGGCAAAAAAGGGTATCCCGGTGGACTGAAAACCCGAAAGGGCGGTCCAGGCAAAAGAGGGATTAAAACGAACAACTGCGTCTGGCATGATCGTTTGTACTTTGGATATGACATGGATAATACCCGGTAGGGATCGGTCGGAATCGTCTTGTTCAGAAGGCAGAAAGTATGGAGAGTCTGAGGACATATGGGGTGTAACCGAGTTGGAACTCGATGAGATCGCGGTTTCACATTGCCATTAGGATAGATTTTTCCTTTTTGTGCGCAATTACCTCTTTTCAGGAATTGCTTCCTTTGTATTGCTCAGTTTGAGCCACACTTTTCAATCAATAAAATGCATATTCAGTCAAATAATTTTGTTTTTGTTTTTCATTACCGCTTTGATTGCAAAAACATCCAATTGTTTGTGATAAAGAATCTTTGCATTTTAAGACATATAGGTCCCTTCCAATCCATGCTTATAAGATTGAAATTTGAAATCTTATTCGGAAGGTTGAGTGACCCAAGTGTTGAAATCTTGACACGCCTGGGGCATGGTTTTATCTAACGATCTCTTTTGCAGGTGCTATTAGATATTTTCACTCACTTGCAGGTTGTGTATGGAAGCTTTTGACGAAACAATCCCCACGGAGTCCAATCAGGGACGAATGAATAGAAGAATGGTGAAAAAGACGACGGCGAGAGACGTACGACAATCCTTGGAATTAAAGACTCTTCAAAGTCTGAAGATTGAAAAGTCTGTATAAATCCCAGGAGGTTGCTCTCCGTCGAGTATGGAGCGGTCGGGAATACAAGGTGATGAATCAGAAAAGTCCAGACGAGTCTGGGAGTTCTCAAAATTGGAAAGCTGACAGTGGATTTGGACGATGAATGCCATGGTTCGACGAGTCGACGGGTGTTCAGTACCAGAATTTCCTTGTCTCCCCAAGCAGAGTCGTGAGGACTAAATTCCTCAGCAGATTCAAGGTCTGTATCTTCCCTAGCAGGGTCGGTATGGTTATATCCCCAGCAGGTTATAGATCGGTGTTTCCTCAGCAGCCAGGCCCGAAGGTTGCTGTTTCTCAGCAGAGGTATCGGTGGGTGGTGGTTTCCCAAGCAGAGTCGGGATTGGTGTATCCCCGGCGAGTCAAAGACAGTTGTTTCCCCACAGAGTGCGGTGGTGGATTCTTCCCCAGCGAAGTCCCCAAGTGGATCGGGTGCAGAGGAGGTTATCCCCAGCAAGGGTTGCCTTTTCCCCGCAGCAGCGCTATTCCCCAGCAGGGTGGAGATTGGAGTGTTGGCGAGTTCCTCAGCAGAGTGCCTCGAGCTCCCCAGAAGAGTCCCTTGAGGGGGATACTTTTTATGCATTCATCATGTAGAAAAGCATAGCATATTGCATAATAAATCGCGTAGCATTTCCATGATTATGGAGCATTACGCTGAAAAGAATATCATGCATCATTATTGCAAGCATAAGCTAGTCTCAAGTCGTGGTTACCGTTTGAGAAGTGGTTTCACTAGTTGGAAGATTAGTATCAGCATTGCAAGCATCAATTACTCGAGCCGTGGTTACCGCTCGAGGTTTGGTTTCGCCGGATGGTGAAGATGTGGCTCTGAGGAGTTCGGCATCGTGATTTTGAATCAACAGTATTCCCCAGTAGTGCGATACTGGAGGAAGAGTTTCCGTCGGACATAGATGGAAATGAAGATCGGAGAATGTTACGCAATCAGCGCGACTCGAGCCGTGGTTACCGCTTGAGATTTGGTTTCGCCGGATGGTGAAGATGTTACTCTGAGGAGTTTAGCATCATGACGTCAGATCAGTAATGTTCCCCAGTAGTACGATACTGGAGGAAACTTTTCTGTCGGGCGGAGATGGAAATGAAATCAAAGGACGTTACGCGATCAGCGCGAAAGTACAGTTCAAATGGAGAAAAGGAAGTGTTGTGACATTTTCTGGAGAGCGGGGTTCAAATGGAGATTGGAGTTGAAGATTATATCCGGGATGAGGTCCTCAGGATTATCTTCTGTTCATGTGTCGCCTTAGACTTTGGCTGAGGCCAACAGAGGTCGTTATGGGTGTCTTCTGAGGAAGAATTGCACATGTTACCTTCCTTTTGTGAAGGTGTACCCTCTGATATGTCGCCATCAGAGTGGAGTTTTGGTGTTATTTCCGACGTTGCCAGCGGAATTATCACAAGTTTTTGGAGAGCGGGTGTCAAATGGAGAAAGGGAGACACGAGGTGTTTTCTGGAGAACGGGGTTCACAATGGCGATCACAAGTCATCGTCAGGCGACTGGGGTTCAAATGGAGAATGGGGTTCATTATTTGGCAAACAAGATGTCGGGGTTCAACCGCGGTGATCTAGGATCATACGCAAGAAAATGTTTGTTCGGGGTTCAAGAAAATAAAAAGAGGAAATCATCAGAAAGTTCCGGGGTTCAAGAAAAAGAGAGGATAGTAATCCCCATCGGATATGGTGTTCAGGCCATGGTTATCCCTGTGTTACCATTTATTTTGGTATCCAGGTCGACATTCTGTTTCGGTGATCAGGCCAACTTTCTCCGTACCAGACGGGTTATTCTTTCGAGATTGCGTCTTTGCCGATTCTGACAGGCATTGTTAATTATTCTCCCGTCAGAGTGCAAATTGTTCGTCTGTTCTTGGTATTCAATCACTCTTCATCCTGATCATCTGAAAGCCGAGGCTATTCATATCGACAGGTTCACAGTGGATTGAATAGGGGCAGCTGTAACACCTCAAAATTTGCCCTCCTCTATTGGGACTAGCTTAACATTGCTTTTCATTTTTAGGACATTAGTCATTGCATCTTGGCATATCATGTGGAAACAATAAGCAAGTCATCCTCCTAAGATAAAGAGGTTGAGATATTCAAGCTGAGGGTCCTATTGAATTGATCATTAGCCATCTGAGGGTTTGTGCCTCAAATTAGGGTTTCTTGGTTCCTCAAGGAGGTTGAGCTTGATCTTGGTAGCAATGGTACATCATCATCATCATGGTTTTGTCATCATCAAGAGATTCATTGTGCTTGATCAGATTCCTTGAGATTAGGGTTTTGACCTCTGGTCAACCCTAATCATCTGTATTGTGCCAATCAGGGCTTATCAAGGAGATGAGGTCTTCATTGAGATGAGAGATCATCACATGGTTTTAATGATCTTGTGGAAGCTAGGGGTTCATGTTTGAGCCATTTCATCAGGAGTTTGAGGCTCAAGTTCATCAGTGCATAGTCAATTCATCTATCAGTCAACAAAAGTCAACCACAGGTCAACTGATGGATTTGGAGGTGGGAGAGGGTTAGAAACACTTAATTCATGTCCAAACAAGTTTCATTTGAAATTTCAAACATCAACAATGAAGAAAATAAAGTCAGATGAAAACTTTCCAAAAATAGAAAGTGACTTGTAATTCAAAATTGCCAAAAATGGAAAGGTCTTCTCAAAATTACATGTCCAAAAATGCTTCAAATGAAATTTTGTCCAACATGAAAGTTGTAGATCTTGTTCTCACCTTCCCAAAAAGTCCAAGAACATGCATTTCTCATGTGTGGTTGAGAAATTATGGATCAATAATTGTCAATGGATTTTGAACTTCAAACTTGGATAACTTTCACACCACAAGGCCAAATGGAGTGGGGTTTTTTGCTACAATCTTGTTTTAACATGCTCTATCCAAATCATGCATTACCATTCATCAAATCTCATCACAAAAAAATTGGATTTTCCACTTGAATTGAATTTGAAATTTGGAGGGAAAAAGTCCAATTCAAAAATATGCATTTTCCACACTTCCTATCACTTGCATTTGGTCTTAAACAACATTTGGAGTGTGTTTAGCTCAAATTTCGTGCACTGTAGCAACAGGTTTCATGCATGCAAGGTGGCTTGACCAATTTAGCATAACACTTGCATTTTCACTAATTACTTTGGTTTGGCCTAATCATGATTAACAAACATGCTTAACAGAACATATATAACCATAATCATAACCGTTTTCTGGCTAAGCATAACAGAATTGAGATCTAGATCTAGAAATCCAAAAATTCTTCAACTTCTTCTCTCAACTTTTCTTCATTTTTCTTCACAAGCCTTGCTATTTCCTTGATCAAATCATCATCAAGAGGCATAATTGAGTTGAACTGTAGCAAGATTCGAAGGATTTGGTGCTGAATTTGGAACTGTTGCAAGAGTGTTCATCCATGGCAGTTGAGATTTATGAGCAAATCAAGCATTGTTGAGCTGCAATCCATCATTCATTCATCTTCCTCAGCACTATAGAGCTTCTGTTTCACCTTGCCCAAGCCAGATTCACACGATTTCATAACTGCACTTCCAACAAGGTACATTAGTTGCTATAGTTCATTGTGAACTTGTATTTGCTGTTGCTTGGTTGCTTAACCAATTGAGGTATAACTCACTGACTCCATGTAGTCTGGAAGACCTGGCCTGTTACTTGGTCAGGCACCTGTCTGAAGTCCTCCATAAGAGGCAATGCTTGTGTTTGTTTATCTTTGTGCCAAGCAGGAAAATACCTTTGTTAAGGCAATTGGCAGATACAAGAGATGTGCAATCCATCTCCTGCTATTCAGTTGAGTCATCCCTTTGCTCACACAACTGGTGTTGATGCATTGTGGATATTAACCCAAGATCCATGTTGAGTCAGTCATAAGTGTAGAAGGGTTCCCACTTTCTGAACCCACACTTCCTTTGTCTAAAGCTCTCCCAGGCCAGGGATAAGAGCCGTGAGGTCTTACCCTCACTTCCTATTTCATCTGCTTCATCCTAACTCTCAATGTTAGGGTTAAGAGCTAACATCACCTGATACAGTTGGCTTGCTTTCGCAGTCTAACCGTTGTGTGAGTCCACTCTGTCTGTATATAGTGTGTGTTAATTGTGTGCATGTTTGCTTTGTTTTGATGATGTATGTTTGTTCTGCTTTTCCTGTTTAGGATTAGCTTGCTTCCTGTGCAAGTAGATAGAGAACTCAACCTAGGACCATTGTGGAATACATGATAACTATTAGGCTCGAGTCAGTCTCCCTTCTAGTTGATCATTTCCCAGTCTCTGGTTAGGAGAAAGTTTCTCCCCTGCTAAGGGGAACTACATTGCTCTGATCCTCATACCAGATGAGGTACGTAGGCAGGAGGTCGTACGAGATCTCTCCGGGCACCCTTTTTCTTTTTGTGTGTGTTTGTTTGACAGTTACTAGGCTCGAGTGCCAGACTCCTTAGTAACTTGTTGTTTGTTTCTTCTTGTGTGTGTAGGAGATGGATGTAAGCCCAGTAATTGGCATTCCGTATCCTCTTGTTGTGTGCTTGGAGTCCGATGTAAGTCCATCAAGTGGCATTTGGTTTCCAGTGTGGGTTTGTTTGGTTCGGAGTCTGATGTAAGTCCAGCGATTGGCATTCGGTTTCCATGTTTGCCTTTTTGCGTGTGTTTTGTTTCGGCGTGCGTGAGCCGAACTACGGTAGCTCTGATTCTCATTCCAGATGAGATACGTAGGCATAGGATGCGATATCCTAGCGAGCCCTTTCCCCTCTTTTCCACCTGTGTTGTTTTCAGTGTGTGTGTGTGTGATGTTTGTTTTAGCAACCTTTTCCTATCTTTTGAGCGTGGATCCGGTCGAGTACGACGGATGCGTAGGGGTGCTAATACCTTCCCTCCGCATAACCGACTCCCCATCCCATTCTCTTTGGTCGCGAGACCATGTCTTTTCCAGGTTTACTGCGAGCGTTTCCTTTCCCTCTTTTGGGATAAATAACGCACGGTGGCGGCTCTGTGTTGTTTTGTTTTAGCCCGCCGGTTGTTTTTCACGGATGCGACAATAGGGGAACCAGATATCCACCGCGAAAGTCAAATCATACGAGCATGCATGAACCGAGCCTGGCTTAGACGTAATTCCGTTCGGGAATTGATGTTTCATGATCTGAATAATGATCATGGTTGAGTTATGGGGACTCAGATGCATGATGCCATACAATTGCGAGTTAGTTTCCCCATCGCTCAAGTCTTCGTTCCCTTGTTGACTTGAGTTGGATATGAGTTGAATATTGATTAGAAAACCTTGTAGAGCCGAGTGGACCCATAAGATAGGGAACCCACTGAGATTATTATCTCATGCCACGTTGTTGATTATTTTTCAGGTGGTTCTGAGCAGGATAAGGGTAAGGGCAAGATAGAGTGATTTCTTGCTTATCTGATGACTGATGGCTTTTATTCCGTTGTGTAGATATTTTTGAGATCATTGTCTAATGATCTAGATCAATAGTTTTATTTTGGGCACCCTTGTGTACATTTTGTGCCATGTTGTATTTATTTTAGGCATGTATCTGTATATGTACATTGTGCCACTAGGCGCTTATGTATTTCAGTACCAGTTTTACACTATGTATAATATGAATTCTAGACATATATTATATGTGGGTGTTACAGTGACTAAGTGTGTATAAGTTATGGTGAACTCTAAAAAGCCCAATCATCCTCAACGAAAGTTGTTAATGAATAATGCAAGAGAACGGTAAAAGATAAAGTTGCATTTGTTGTAAAAAGATAGTTGACAAGCAGAAATTAAATTTCAATTCAATTCAAGAACAAAGAGAACATTGTATAAAGTTAAGTGTTCGTATAGTTTGATAGTGCCATATATTTTTGACAAAATGTGAGAACCATTAGGTAGCTTGATAACAATTGATTTTATAGAGTGATGAGATTAAAAAAGATTTAGGTAAAAGCAAATGTGGCATGTTGCTGTTACCACGAAAAATCTCTAAGGCGTGCTGAAAGCATAGTTAATGACAGAGTCCTGTGAATTTGGGGGTTATACCCCATCAAAAGATGAAGAGGTGTTGGAGGCAAGCAAAGAGTGGGAAAAACACAAGTCAAAGGATGAAGCCGACAAAAGAAGATTTTGTCGACCAAGGTGAAGTTTGAGACTTAAAGAATTATAGCCAAATGTGCAGAAGACAACATCACCCTAACGTCTGGGCGGGATAAATTTGAAATTTAAAAATAACCAGCAGTTACAAAAAGAATAAGAGCACCAGAATGTGGAGCAGTTAGCAAGACATGGGTGCAACGGTTGTGCAGATCGTGTAACCTAACATCTGCTAGTTTCTAGGAGTTTTAGCTTATGAGCAGTTCCTTTAGTTTAGTATAAATAGAATGTCCCACAAGGGGCTCAGGGTGTTCACTTTGTACTGAAAATCACTTGTAAGAAAACTTCCCATTCCCAGCGCGAGGAAGCAAGAGTCTTTTGAGAGTGCTATGTACGTGAATCACCACATTTATTTCAATGCAACTTCCTTACTTTTCAATTGTTCCCGTTGAAAATTTTATCTTAATTTCATTTACTTTTGAGTTATCATTTTACGTTGTCGTTTACGTTGTCGACACTAATTCTATTACGATAATAAAGTTTACCAAGAGCGTGTTCGTCATATACCTCTTTTGAATGTTATAGCGTTGTCGGTCATGAGTCACCTATAGGCTGTAACATTGTCTAAACCATTTGTGTGGGAAAACCCTACGCTTGTTCGACACTTTGTTAGGAACCGTTCCTCACAAAGTCATTCTGTCGAGTTGGACAAGCTTCACTTGCACTAGCACATGTCCTGGGATCAACTGGTCGATCCTGCAAGTAACCCTTTGTTTTAAAGCCTAGGGAGGACCAGCGGTTGTTTACCAATTTCCACAGTAAACAAAATAGCACACCCGGTGGGACGGTGCTAGAGTAGTTGCGAAATTGCATGAAACTTAGAAGTGGCAAACTTTATAGTAAGCCATGAAATATTATGAAAATGTCAGAAACTAACACGGATGAAGTGCCACGAGGAACTTTATCCACTACGGAATCAATAATCTCACAGGTTTCCACTTTGCCACCGATGACAAGTGCAACCCTAACCATGTCGACTACGGGTGCGGTTGGAACATCAATTCCTCAGCCTCCACCGAGGGGTTCAGAATCAACGATAACGACGTTCAGACCTTATGTGCCTCGCTTTGGCACCACAGATCCTCTTTATGGAATGCCGTATTCTTTAATGCCAGGATATCAGTCGACATCCAGTGCAACACTGTTTTCAGATACAAATCCTCCCTTGCAAGGATCGGCGCAAGGGGGCAACATGAGGAATAATACTCAGAACAGAACCATGCCGCTGTCGAACACTTCAGTAGCGGTGTTAAGACAGCAAATGGACGATAGTAACCATGAATTGGTTAACATGTTGACCAACCAGATGGCATAGTCTTTAATCCACTAATACAAGAATCTGCTGAAACAAATAGGCAGGTGGCGAACCAATTGACACGCTTGTGCAATTTTCTGGGGGCACCGGCTCGACAAATGACGCAAATGATTAGACCGATTGTTCCTGTGCAGATGGAGATAGGGGCAGCGAAGGAGGACACAGTCCACGAAGGACAAATCATTAGACCCCTTCAAAATCAAGGCGTCGAATCAGGAGTCGCGGGACGTAACGAGATGATAATGGTTAACCGACACCAGGATGCTGATCAAATTATCGACCAACACCGACAAGAAGACTTGGCAGCGGAAAATAATTTGACAACTATTTTCGAAAGGATTATGGCTAGAAATGGCATGGGTGCTACATTGCAAAGGCCATTATACGCCTCCCCGTTAGCTGAGTTTATTCTCCAAGCCGAGGCGCCCAGGGGGATGAAAGTGCCCAAGTACACTAAATTTGGGGGAGAGTCTGGTGAATCGACAATAGAGCACGTTGCCAGATACTTAACAGAGTCATGAGATCTAGCTCATAATGAATGTCTGAGAGTAAAAAACTTTCCCTCCTCTCTAACTAAGGTTGCCTTCACATGGTTTACTTCGTTGGCACCAAGTTCAATCGATTCGCGGGCCAGATTATAAAAGAAGTTCCATGAACAATTTTACGAAGGACACTCCAAAATTAGTTTGGCAGAATTGTCTAGTATCAAGAGAAGGTTTGCTGAGAGCATCGATGATTATCTGAATCGTTTTAGGTCCTTAAAGGCTAGGTGTTTTACGCAAGTGCCAGAACATGAACTAGTTCAAATGGCTGCAGGAGGTTTAGATTATTCCATTAGGAAGAAGATAGATCCAACTTTTGTGAAAAGTATGTCACAACTGGATGATAGAGTTCGACATCTAGAACGGCTAAGGTTAGAAAAAGTTTGGCACAATAAGTCTAAGAAAGAAAAGGTAGCGTTTGTCGAATACGACGCGACAGACCCAATACGTGAGGCTGCTTATGCTTCATCGACCGAATTAGAAATCGACGTGGCTGAACTAAAGCCAGGGTTCACCCATGAGTGTCGATCATTGCTGCCTGCACAAGGAAAAAATCCTGTCGAACACAACCCAAAATTCCCTTCGAAAACTTCTACTTTCGATGTGAGGAAATTTTTGACTTATTGGTCAAAGATGGGAAAATGGTGGTACCTCCTGGTACTAAAATACCACCGTTAGAACAGAGACAGAAAAGAGGGTTTTGTATATATCATAACTATCTTGGTCATAATACCTCTAATTGTTACCTTTTCAGGGATTTGGTTCAGAAAGCAATTCAAGAAGGCAGACTGAAATTTGCTGGCCGCAGAATGAAGATCGACGTTGATCCTCTTCACCAGGAGGAAGCTCTGTTCGTGGAGCCAGTCGAGATCAACAGGGTCGAGATCACCGAATATGATGAGGCCAACATGCTGGAGCAAACTGGGGAAAGCCCAGATGTCGATATAACTGAAGTTTACCCAAGGGTTGATGAAGACTTGGTGGAATTTCTGTATCGCTGCAAGAACAAGGGTTCACAAGTGTGCCTGTGCCCGAGGTGTGGTGTTGTCACCGAAAAAATAGCGGCGAAGAATTTCTAGAAGCTGCAATTAGGTAAAAGCAAAAGGAATGTGCCGACCAAGGGTTACTAGAATGAAAGAGGCTCAAAAAAGGCTGTGGGAAATAACCAAGCAAGGCCTAAAATCTTTGTACCGTCGGCAAGTGCCCCTAGAGGTAATTGGATTAAGCCTCAGAAAAAACAAGACACCCCACAAGGTGTTGCTGCTGCTAGAGGAGGTCTAGCAATCAACTACAGGCGTGATTTTAAGTCTGAGAAAAGGACTCATGTCTCTGAAAACTATTTGGGGAAGAACCCCATGTCGAGGACTCAAGGGAGACGTTTTCAGAGGCGTAAACAGGCCGAAAGAGAAGCTGCAAGAGGCATGACCAGCGAGGCGAATGATGGAAAGAAAATTGTTGTGAAAGTCGACAAAGCAGCGAAGGAACGAATAAGAGAGTACGTCCGTCGACCAACTGAAAAATGTTCTGAAGAAGTGACTGATGACTTAAATTCAGAATCTGAAGCAAGTCTAGACATCCTGGTCAACGTGGTGTCAATCCTACCACAAGAATACAAGTGTGTGACTGAAGTCGAAAAGTCGGTAGACGATGCTGACGCTGAAGAAATGGCTTTGCACCAACCAAGATGCTATTTTGTGTCGAACGATGGGTCAGCTCAAAGCCAAGAGGCAGTGTTCGAAAGACCAACGATGAACATGAAAAATCATTTGAAACCACTGTTGATAAGGGCAAAAGTGGAAGGCTTAACTGTGAATAAAGTCTTGGTTGATTGTGGTGCCACGGTCAACATCATGCCGCACCATATTCTGAGGAAGATTGGCAAGTATGATACTGACATCAGATCTAATAATGTGGTTTTGTCGGACTACGGAGGAAAGACGAAAAGCACCATGGGAGTGGTTATGGTGAATATCACGGTGGGTTCAGTAACCAGACCGACACTATTCATGGTGATAGACGCTAAGCCAAGTTACAACTTGCTATTTGGTAGAGAGTGGCTACATGGCGTCGGAGTTGTACCATCTTCAACGCACCAAAGGCTGGTGATTTGGAGAGAAGATGGGGTGGCCGAAAATATCGAAGCCAACCAAGGGTACTTTATGGTTGACGTGAATAATGTCGGCAAGAAGGAGTTTGAAAGAAAGTTGGCCAACATCTCTCTTTGATTTCCAACTGAGGATGTGTATGCTAATCTGAGTGAAGCTTTCGTCTCTCTAACTCTGCACGAGACTCACGGTTTCATTTGGGATGTGGAACGCTTGGATGATCCACCTTACACAGGTATCTGCCTGACAGGCTGAGGGGACGTCACTGATGATGTCTGAGTTAGAAGCTCTAAGAAAGATTTCGGCATACGTTGCCGAGAACAAAATAAAGTCAGCTCTAGAGGCTGAAGAAAACATGGTTGTTGAAGCCTGTGTGTTAAATAAAGAAGGGCGTATGGCTATTGGGCCAGAACCCCCAGATAAGCCAACTTTGGCTAAAAGGAACACCGTCATGCAGCGTCTGGACTGCATTTATGACAATGAACCTTTAGGGTTTGAAAAAGACCCAAAGACACCAGAGAAAATCCGACCAAAAGACCCCTTGGAAGAAGTCGACCTTGGCGAGAATGGCGAGAAAAGGCCAACATACATAAGCGCCAACATCGACAAAGAACTAAAGTCCGAGGTAATATCCATACTTAGAGAATTTAGGGACTGTTTTGCGTGGGATTATAACAAAATTCCTGGTTTAAGTAGAGATTTGGTCAAGTTAAAGCTGCCAATAAAAGCTGGAAGAAAGCCAGTGAAGCAGACGCCCAGGCGTTTTGCCCCAGATATCATGGCAAAGATAAAAGCAAAAGTAGAAAGACTCCTGAAAAGCAAGTTTATTCAAACTGCAAGGTATGTCGAATGGTTGGCCAATATTGTGCCAGTCATAAAGAAAAATGGGTCTTTAAGAGTATGTATTGATTTTAGAGATCTAAATGCTGCCACCTCAAAAGATGAGTATGCCATGCCCGTGGCTGAAATGTTGGTCGATTCGGCCGCTGGTTTTGAATATTTGAGCATGTTAGATGGTTATGCTGGATATAACCAAATTTTTATTGCAAAAGAAGACGTGCCGAAGACGGCGTTTCGATGTCCAGGAGCCTTGGGAACATATGAGTGGGTTGTCATGCCATTCGGCTTGAAAAATGCCGGAGCAACATCCAGAGGGTAATGAACTCAATGTTCCATGATTTTATTGAAGATTTCATGCAAGTATACATTGATGATATTGTGATAAAATCAAATGGTCGACATGCTCACGTGGAACATCTTCGAAAAGCCTTTCTGAGGATGAGGAAATATGGATTAAAAATGAATCCATTAAAGTGCGCTTTTTGTGTGCAAGCAGGCGACTTCCTTCGGTTTGTGGTGCATAAAAAGGGTATTGAAGTAAACCAAAGCAAAACAAAAGCCATTATGGACGTCAAGCCTCCGTCGACCAAAAAGGAGTTGCAATCTTTTCTAGGAAAAATAATTTTTCTTAGAAGATTTATATCAAATCTAAGTGGCAAAACAAAAGCATTCTCCCCACTACTTCGATTGAAGAATGAGGGTTTCAAGTGGCAGGATGAACACCAAGAGGCTTTCGATAAAATCAAAGAGTATTTGACTAGGCCTCCAGTACTGGCCCCTCATGTTAGGCATAGGCCAATGAGATTGTGTATTGCAGCCTCAGAATCGACTATACGAAGTATGTTCGTCCAAGAGGATGAAAATTGTGTCGAAAGACCAGTGTATTACCTTAGTCGAATGCTTAATGATCTTGAAACTAGGTATAGTGATATAGAAAAACTATGTTTATGCCTGTATTTCTCTTGTATGAAACTAAAGCAATATATCAAGCCTGTTGATGTGTATGTATCTTCCCACTTTGATATTATTAAACACATGTTATCTAAACCAATTTTGCATAGTCGAATTAGGAAATGGGATTTAGCGTTAACAGAATACTCCCTGACATAGGTACCCTTGAAAGCGATGAAAGGGCAGGTAGTAGCGGATTTTCTTGTCGACCATTCAATGGTCGAAATGGCACAGAATTACGTAGATTTAGCACCATGGAGGCTATACTTCGACGGGTCAAGGCATAAGCACGGATCTGGGATATGAGGAGTCATAATTTCTCCAGATGGAATTCCAGCAGAGTTCAAATACAGAATCGAAGGGGTATGCACCAATAATGAAGCAGAATATGAGTCACTGATCACCAGACTTGAACTACTGCTAGAATTGGGGGCAAGGAATGTCGAAATTATGGGAGACTCGGAGTTAGTGATTAAACAAGCATCAAAAGAGTACAGGTGTGTTAAAGATAATTTGATCATGTACTTTGTGGTCACCATCAGATTACTCAAGAGGTTTGAGCAAGTCAATCTCCAACACATTCCACGACAAGAAAACCAAAGAGCAAATGATTTGGCGCAGGAGGCCTCAGGGTACAAAGCGTCGAAAGACCAGAATGAAGAGGTCCAAGTAAGAGCAACAATGTTGTCACCATCAGATTTGGCGATCGTGAAGTTGGGAGCCGTAGATAAAAATCATTTTGAAATTCTGGCTGTCGACGACGGGGGGGGGGGGGGGGGGGGGGGGGGGGGGGGGGGGGGGGGGGGGGGGAGTGATTGGCGTAAACTGCTAGTCGATTACTTACGCAATCCCGTGGGGTCGACAAATCGTAAGATAAAATATAGGGCCCTTAGCTACGTCTTGGCAAATGACGGTAGAAGGAGTGTTATTAAAATGCCTAGGAGAAAGTGAGGCATACGTGGCTGTGTCAAGCATACATAGCGGGGCGTGTGGGGCATGTAACACCCCAAATAAAGTAAAAGAATTATTTAATTAAGTTAATAATATATTTAATAATTTAATTAAATAAATTGAATTATTGGATTATTATTATTATTTTGGAATAATAATTATTATTGGAAAATATATAAGTGGAATAAGAGAAAAGGTTTTGATTTTTGGAAAAGGTTTTGTTACGTGAAAACTGAGAAGCTGCAGAGAAGAGGAAAAGGGCAAAGAGCTGTAGAGCAAAGGTTGGAGAACGGAAAAGCTTGAAGCTCGAAGAGTTGCCGGATTGTTAAGGTAAGGGGGGTTTATCGTCGTTTAATGGGTATTATCGATTAACATGTAATGGGTAGTGATAAGCCGTCGATTGACCCTAATTGGGATTTAGAATGCTGAGAAATTATGTTGAATAAGTTGTATTAAAGCTGAAATTGAATTTGTGTTTGAGTGTATTGTGAATTTCTGAGCGTATAGCTTTTTACGGAAGTTGAATCGGAGGTCCGGAAGTCCTCCAACGGCGGAAAATGCGGAAACTCTGCATTCTGCCTTGTGTTAGCGCAGGAACTGCTGTTTCGCCTGCGTTAACCGGTTAACCCAGGGTGTTAACCGGTTAACACTGTTATAAATTGTGAAAAATGTTGAGTTTTGCCTGCGTTAACCGGTTAACCTATAGCGTTAACCGGTTAACACTGTTGCGTTTTGCCTGGAAGTGTAATTTTCCTGCGTTAACCGGTTAACCTATAGCGTTAACCGATTAACACTGTTGCAGTATGTAAAAATGGTTGATTTTTATGATGTAAGTGTAATTGGTGATTGGCCTATTGTATCCAATTGTGATAAATAAATTCGTGGAGTCTATGTTGTGAAATGTTGATGCAAATATGTTGATAAGTTGTTTTTGTGGAAAATATTAAGTTGTAGGCTGATGAGCCAAAGTTGAATACAAGTTGTTTTGTTGAAAATGCTGAGTTGTAGGTTGATGAGCCAAAGTTGATTTTTAAGTTGTTGTTGCTGAAAAAGCTGTTATGTTGTCGTTGTTATTATGTTGTTGAACTTTCAAGTCGTACATGCCATATACATTCATATGCATTAAGTCGGGGCTTTTGCTCACACCACGTTGGCCTGGATTGGCAAAATTATGGGGCTTTTGCTCACACCACGTTGGCCTGGATTGGCAAAATTATGGGGCTTTTGCTCACACCACGTTGGCCTGGATTGGCAAAAATTCTAAGTTGAAAGTTGAAGGCTTATGCCTTGATGCCCACTAAACTGGCAATGATTTTAAGTTGGGAGTTTTACTCCAAATGGTACCACATGCATGAAGAGTCGAGTCTCATTTGAGTTGCATTTACGTTGTGTTTGAATATGATGTTGAGTTGAATATGCTGCTACCGAATGCATGATATGATGTGGGTGATTAACGTGTAAAGTTACTTAACATAACATGATGATTTATAATATTTGTTATATCGATTGAGGAACTCACCCTTACAGTTATATTTTTCAGGTAACGAGCAGTGAGTTGAGTAGAAGCTAGTGCTTGAAGTCTAGAGTGGTTTTAGTGGGTCATGCTCTGATAGATGTAACATCGGGACGGGATGTTTTATTTGTTGAATAAATGTTAATTTTAAGATATTACAGATGTTGAATGTTTCTATCCGCTGCGAATTTTTAAAGAAGTGTTCATGTTGGATTAAATAATGAGCATGATTGATTTTTACGGTGAATTATGTGAAGTATTATGTGACACCCTTGGTGCATGATTACTCTGATATTGATTTATATGCTGTTGTTTTAATTAAATATTTGGGGTATTTAGAAGGGTGTTACATTAGTGGTATCAGAGCCTGGTTGGTCTGTCCGGCCAGTTGTCGTGTCGTTACTGTCTAACAATTGTGTAATTGTTATTAATCTAACGTTAAGTTGTGTTGTATTGATAAGTTGAAATGGCTGGAAGGAATGACGCTGCGATGGCTGCCGCAATGCAAGCAATGGCACAAGCGGTGCAGAACTTGCCAAATGCTGGTGGTGATGCTGGGTCACGTAGCTTGGCGACTTTTCAGAGAGAGAATCCGCCGGTGTTTAAAGGGAAGCATGATCCAGATGCAGCCTTGGGATGGTTGAAAGAGATTGAGAGAATCTTCCGTGTTATGGATTGCACTCCAGTTCAGAAGGTTCGGTATGGTACTCACATGCTAGCAGTCGAAGCTGATGACTGGTGGCTAGAGACTCACGAGAGGTTGACCGTGGCAGGTGAAGTCATTACTTGGGATGTATTCCGTAGGGAATTTCTGAGGAAGTATTATCCGGAAGATGTCCGTGGTAAGAAGGAAATTGAATTCCTTGAGCTGAAGCAAGGAAACATGTCTGTCACTGATTATGCTGCGAAATTTGTGGAGTTGTCTAAATTTTATCCTCATTACACTGGTGCTGGTGCTGAATTTTCAAAGTGCATCAAGTTTGAAAATGGATTGCGCTCTGAAATTAAGAAGGCTGTTGGGTATCAGAAGATACGCATTTTTACTGATTTGGTTGATAGCTGCAGGATATTTGAAGAAGACAATAATGCTCATTACAAGATTGTCAGTGACCGCAGAGGCAAGCAACATCAAAACCGTGGCAAGCCGTATGATGTTCCAGCTGGAAAAAGGGAGACAAAGAGCTGCTCCGGCTCAAAGAGCTAGTGGGGGAGGTGCTCCTACTGGTATAGTTTGCTTCAAGTGTGGTCAGGCTGGTCATAAGAGTAATGTATGCACTGCTGAAGTAAAGAGGTGTTTTCGCTGTGGTAAGATTGGCCATGCAATAGCTGATTGCAAGCACAAGGAAGTGATTTGTTTTAATTGCGGAGAAGAAGGGCATATTGGAAGTCAGTGTCAGAAGCCGAAGAAAGGGAATCAGTCAGGAGGCAAGGTCTTTGCTTTATCGGGTTCTGAGACTTCTGCAGATGATCGTTTGATCCGAGGTACGTGTTATATTAATGGCTTTCCTCTTGTGGCTATTATTGACACAGGTGCGACTCATTCCTTTATATCTTTGGATTGTGCTGTGAAACTTAAGTTAGAGATATCTGAGATGTTTGGTAGTATGATAATTGATACTCCTGCGAAGGGTTCAGTGACTACTACTTCGGTTTGTTTAAATTGTCCTTTGAGTATTTTTGGTAGGGACTTTGGGATGGACCTAGTGTGTCTTCCACTAGTGCAGATTGATGTTATTCTGGGTATGAACTGGTTGGTGTTTAACCGAGTTTCTATCAATTGTTTTGATAAGACTGTGATATTTCCTGAGAGTGAGGAAGGAAAGAGTTTGTTTCTATCAGCGAGACAAGTGGATGAGGAAGTAGCTGATGGGGCAGAGTTGTTTATGCTGTTAGCGACTTTGGAGGCTAAAGATAAACTGATGATTTGCGATCTAGCTGTGGTATGTGATTTTCCTGATGTGTTTCCGGAAGAAGTGAATGAATTGCCGCCAGAGCGTGAAGTGGAGTTCTCTATTGACTTGGTACCTGGTACTAGGCCGATATCGATGGCTCCGTACCGTATGTCTGCTGTTGAGTTAACTGAATTGAAGAGTCAGTTGGAAGATCTATTGGATAAGAAATTTATTCGTCCGAGTGTGTCACCGTGGGGTGCACCAGTGCTATTGGTTAAGAAGAAAGAAGGTACTATGAGGTTGTGTGTGGACTACAGGCAACTGAATAAAGTGACGATCAAGAATCGGTATCCTTTGCCGAGGATTGATGATTTGATGGATCAGTTGGTTGGTGCAAGTGTGTTCAGTAAAATAGATTTGAGATCTGGGTATCATCAGATCCGTGTGAAAACAGAGGATATTCAGAAGACTGCTTTCAGAACAAGGTATGGACATTATGAGTATTCTGTAATGCCTTTTGGTGTGACTAATGCACCTGGAGTATTTATGGAGTATATGAATAGGATTTTCCATCCGTACCTAGACAAGTTTGTTGTGGTGTTTATTGATGATATTTTGGTGTATTCGAAATCTGAAGAAGAGCATGCTGAACATTTGAGAGTGGTTTTAGAAGTTCTACGAGAAAAGAAGTTATTTGCTAAATTATCCAAGTGTGAATTTTGGTTAGGAGAGGTGAGTTTTCTTGGTCATGTGATTTCAAGAGGTGGTGTTGCTGTTGATCCTTCTAAGATAGGAGCGGTATCTAAGTGGGAAGCTCCGAAGTCTGTTGCTGAGATTCGAAGTTTCCTTGGTTTGGCTGGTTATTATAGGAAGTTCATTGAGGGATTTTCCAAGTTGGCGTTACCGTTGACAATGTTGACTAGAAAGGGGCAAGCGTTTATTTGGGACTCCAAATGTGAAGAAGGTTTCCAAGAGTTAAAGAGAAGGTTGACTACTGCTCCTATTCTGATATTACCGAGTCCGTCGGAACCATTTGAGGTTTATTGCGATGCTTCATTGCTGGGTTTGGGTGGCGTGTTGATGCAGAATAAGCAGGTTATAGCTTATGCTTCAAGACAGCTGAGGGTTCATGAGAGGAACTATCCGACGCACGATTTAGAGTTGGCAGCTGTGGTGTTTGTTCTGAAGTTATGGAGACATTACTTGTACGGGTCAAGATTTGAGGTTTTCAGTGACCACAAAAGTTTAAAGTATTTGTTTGATCAGAAAGAGCTGAATATGAGGCAGAGAAGATGGTTAGAGTTTCTGAAGGATTATGACTTTGGGTTGAATTACCATCCGGGTAAAGCAAACGTAGTGGCTGATGCATTGAGTCGGAAATCATTACATATGTCTATGTTAATGGTTAAGGAATTGGATTTAATTGAACAGTTTAGAGACTTGAGTTTGGTGTGTGAGAGTACTCACAATAGTGTTAAATTGGGAATGTTGAAGTTGACGAGTGGTATTCTGGATGAGATCAGAGAGGGTCAGAAATCTGATATGCTTTTGGTTGATAAGTTGACTCTAGTGAATCAAGGTCAAGGTGGCGAGTTCAGAGTTGATGAGAATGGTATTTTGAAGTTTGGTAGTCGGGTGTGTATTCCGGATGTTACCGAGCTTAAGAAGAGTATTCTTGAGGAAGGACATCGTAGTGGTCTGAGTATTCATCCTGGAGCTACGAAGATGTATCATGATTTGAAGAGGTTATTTTGGTGGTCGGGAATGAAAAGAGAAATTGCGAGTTTTGTCTATTCTTGTTTGACTTGTCAGAAGTCAAAGATTGAGCATCAGAAGCCGTCTGGGCTAATGCAACCGTTGGCTATTCCAGAGTGGAAGGGGGATAGTATCAGTATGGATTTTGTTTCTGGTTTACCGAGGACAAGTAAGAATTTTGAAGCTATTTGGGTGATTGTTGACAGATTAACAAAGTCGGCTCATTTCATTCCGATTAGAATGGATTATCCGTTAGAAAAACTGGCTGAGTTGTATATTGAGAAGATTGTAAGTTTGCATGGTATTCCGTCGAGTATTGTTTCGGACAGAGATCCTAGATTTACATCGAAGTTCTGGGAAGGTTTGCAGAGAGCTTTGGGAACTAAGCTGAGATTGAGTTCGGCATATCATCCGCAGACTGACGGTCAGACTGAGAGGACGATTCAGTCATTAGAAGATCTTTTGAGAGCTTGTGTTTTGGAAAAAGGAGGTGGTTGGGATTGTTATTTACCGTTGATTGAGTTTACCTACAACAATAGTTTTCATTCGAGCATTGGTATGGCGCCGTTTGAAGCTTTGTATGGTAGGAGATGTCGGACACCGTTATGTTGGTGTGAGTCCGGTGAGAGTGCTGTGGTCGGACCGGAAATTGTTCAACAGACTACAGAAAATATTAAGATGATTCAGGAGAAGATGAGGATGGCTCAGAGTCGTCAGAAGAGTTATCATGACAAGAGGAGGAAGTCACTTGAGTTTCAAGAGGGAGATCATGTGTTTCTTCGTGTTACTCCGATAACAGGTGTTGGTCGGGCTTTGAAGTCGAAGAAGTTGACACCTCGATTTATTGGTCCTTATCAGATTTTAGAGAGGATAGGAGAGGTAGCCTATCGTATCGCTTTACCGCCGTCACTTGCGAATTTGCATGAGGTTTTTCATGTGTCTCAGTTGAGGAGGTACATTCATGATATGTCGCATGTAGTCCAAGTGGATGATGTACAGGTGAGAGATAACCTGACTATTGAAACATCGCCTATGAGGATCGAGGATCGAGAGTTGAAGCAGTTGCGGGGTAAAGAGATTGCCTTAGTGAAGGTAGCTTGTGGAGGACCAGCAGGTGGCAATGTGACTTGGGAACTGGAGAGTCAGATGAAGGAGTCCTATCCAGAGTTATTTGTTTGAGGTATGTTTTCGAGGACGAAAACTCTCGTAGTGGGGGAGAGTTGTAACACCCCAAATAAAGTAAAAGAATTATTTAATTAAGTTAATAATATATTTAATAATTTAATTAAATAAATTGAATTATTGGATTATTATTATTATTTTGGAATAATAATTATTATTGGAAAATATATAAGTGGAATAAGAGAAAAGGTTTTGATTTTTGGAAAAGGTTTTGTTACGTGAAAACTGAGAAGCTGCAGAGAAGAGGAAAAGGGCAAAGAGCTGTAGAGCAAAGGTTGGAGAACGGAAAAGCTTGAAGCTCGAAGAGTTGCCGGATTGTTAAGGTAAGGGGGGTTTATCGTCGTTTAATGGGTATTATCGATTAACATGTAATGGGTAGTGATAAGCCGTCGATTGACCCTAATTGGGATTTAGAATGCTGAGAAATTATGTTGAATAAGTTGTATTAAAGCTGAAATTGAATTTGTGTTTGAGTGTATTGTGAATTTCTGAGCGTATAGCTTTTTACGGAAGTTGAATCGGAGGTCCGGAAGTCCTCCAACGGCGGAAAATGCGGAAACTCTGCATTCTGCCTTGTGTTAGCGCAGGAACTGCTGTTTCGCCTGCGTTAACCGGTTAACCCAGGGTGTTAACCGGTTAACACTGTTATAAATTGTGAAAAATGTTGAGTTTTGCCTGCGTTAACCGGTTAACCTATAGCGTTAACCGGTTAACACTGTTGCGTTTTGCCTGGAAGTGTAATTTTCCTGCGTTAACCGGTTAACCTATAGCGTTAACCGATTAACACTGTTGCAGTATGTAAAAATGGTTGATTTTTATGATGTAAGTGTAATTGGTGATTGGCCTATTGTATCCAATTGTGATAAATAAATTCGTGGAGTCTATGTTGTGAAATGTTGATGCAAATATGTTGATAAGTTGTTTTTGTGGAAAATATTAAGTTGTAGGCTGATGAGCCAAAGTTGAATACAAGTTGTTTTGTTGAAAATGCTGAGTTGTAGGCTGATGAGCCAAAGTTGATTTTTAAGTTGTTGTTGCTGAAAAAGCTGTTATGTTGTCGTTGTTATTATGTTGTTGAACTTTCAAGTCGTACATGCCATATACATTCATATGCATTAAGTCGGGGCTTTTGCTCACACCACGTTGGCCTGGATTGGCAAAATTATGGGGCTTTTGCTCACACCACGTTGGCCTGGATTGGCAAAATTATGGGGCTTTTGCTCACACCACGTTGGCCTGGATTGGCAAAAATTCTAAGTTGAAAGTTGAAGGCTTATGCCTTGATGCCCACTAAACTGGCAATGATTTTAAGTTGGGAGTTTTACTCCAAATGGTACCACATGCATGAAGAGTCGAGTCTCATTTGAGTTGCATTTACGTTGTGTTTGAATATGATGTTGAGTTGAATATGCTGCTACCGAATGCATGATATGATGTGGGTGATTAACGTGTAAAGTTACTTAACATAACATGATGATTTATAATATTTGTTATATCGATTGAGGAACTCACCCTTACAGTTATATTTTTCAGGTAACGAGCAGTGAGTTGAGTAGAAGCTAGTGCTTGAAGTCTAGAGTGGTTTTAGTGGGTCATGCTCTGATAGATGTAACATCGGGACGGGATGTTTTATTTGTTGAATAAATGTTAATTTTAAGATATTACAGATGTTGAATGTTTCTATCCGCTGCGAATTTTTAAAGAAGTGTTCATGTTGGATTAAATAATGAGCATGATTGATTTTTACGGTGAATTATGTGAAGTATTATGTGACACCCTTGGTGCATGATTACTCTGATATTGATTTATATGCTGTTGTTTTAATTAAATATTTGGGGTATTTAGAAGGGTGTTACAGGGCACATCAAGCAGGCTTGAAGATGAAATGGCTCTTGATGCGCTCAAGAGTTTATTGGCCTTCAATGCGGAAAGATTGCATTGAATTTGCTAAAGGCTGTCAAGAATGCCAATTACATGGGGGCATACAGCATGTGCCTGCAAGCGAGCTGCATACAATTGTGAAGCCCTGGCCATTTCGAGGATGGGCTCTGGATGTTATAGGAGAAATAAGGCCAGCCTCTTAGAAACAACAAAGGTATGTGTTAGTCGGTATCGACTATTTCACAAAATGGGTCAAAGCCGTAGCATTAACAAATGTGGACCAAGAGGCTGTGATAGACTTTGTCCAGAGTTACATCATCTGCAGATTTGGAATCCCAGAAACTATTATAACCGACCATGGGTCAGTTTTCACTGGTCAAAAAATGCAAGATTTTGCAAAAGAAATGGGAATCAAACTACTGACCTCTACCCCCTATTACGCACAGGCGAATGGCCAAGTCAAAGTTGCTAATAAGGTGATCATCAGCCTAATAAAGACACACATAGGAAAGAAGCCAAGAAATTGGCATAAGACGTTGGATCAAGCTTTGTGGGCGTGTCAAACGTCACCAAAAGAAGCAACTGGAACAACCCCATTTCGACTGGTGTATGGGCATGACGCAGTATTGCCAGTAGAGATTCAGGTCCAGGCGGTCAAAACCCAAAGGCAGTACGAAATACCTTCTGAAGATTACTGGAGTATGATGACAGACGAATTGGTCGACGTAGATGAAGAAAGAATGTTAGCGTTGGACTCCCTACAAAGGCAGAAAGAGAAAGTCGCCCAAGCCTACAATAAAAAGGTGAAAGGTAAAGTGTTTGCTGTCGACGATCTGGTTTGGAGAGTGATCCTGCCTATGGACAGAAATGATAGAGTTTTGGGTAAATGGTCCCCTAATTGGGAATGACCGTTTAAGGTTTTGCAGGCCTTTTCCAACAACGCCTACGAGGTCGAAGAGTTGGCACCAGATAGGCGAATCTTAAGATTGAATGGAAAGTACTTGAAAAAATATAGGCCTCTCCTTCAAGAGGTCAAAATTTTGGCAGACTAAATAACTGTCGACAGAATAAGGTTGGAGATAACTATGTTAGAAACTAGCTGCAAAGGCACAGGAAATAAATATACAGTGCTAAAAGTAAGAAAGATAACATTAAAGTGGCAAGAAGCCATTGTTTAAACATTACAGAAACTTGTACAGACAATAGAAACGGCTAAAGCTGGCCGAACTTAGATTGGAAAGACTTAAGCTCAAAATTGTAATGCAAGGACGCAGGCTCCAAGGTGTCGGCGTGGGCTTTGAGCTCTTCAAGCTTCCCTTCGACGGTCATAAGCTCTTCAGCGACCGCTAAGGCATCATCGGTGGTTTGTTCTACAGTGGCCTGGGCAGGTTTTAGCACTTCGTCGATAAAACATGACTCCTCCTTGGTAATTGATTCCAACTCACCGTCCAGAGTGGCATTTTGACGCCGAAGGGCATCAATTTGTTGACGTATCTCAGTGGCCCGTGTTTGTTTGAAGATCAATTCTTTCTTACGCTCCTCTATAACCCCCAACATATTGGCGACCTCCGCGTCGGCATGCGTCACCAACTCCCATTTTTCCTTCACGGAGGCCTCAGTAGAAGCAATCTGGCGTTCAGTGTCCCGGACGCTGTCAATATGGTGCAGCATGGGAACCAGAATTTGTTCGAGAGCCGCCATTGCACGTTTGGCATAATCAGAGAGCTGGAGACTCTTTAGTTGGGCAAGCACGCTCAGGATCTCTGGACCGACAGCAGGTTCATGCATGAGCACGAAAGGAAGGCCAGGATTCAAGGCGTGAACGCGGATTTTGTCCATGAGAGCCTTAGTCTTCGTCGCCTCAGGGGTCATTTTGCCAGAATGGAGCTGCTCAGAGCCTGAAGAGGCATCACGCGATTTCACCAGATTGCGGAGCCTGGCAATTGCTTCTAAAGTTGAAGGCTTGATCGCCATCCCCGGGAAAGTCGAAGGGGAAGCAGCCGACGAAGGAGTAATATGAGGAGAGGGAGAAACAGTCGACGAAGGAGTAATCTAAGAGGGTTGTTGTTTGTTGGCGTTGACACCTACTGGCCCCCGTGGATCCTGCAAAGGCAAGGAAGCTGAAGAAAGACTAGAGTCAGAACTAGTCGAACTGGAGTCCGGATGCGTTGCAGGACTAGTGACTGAGTCTGAGTCACTATCACTAATTTGGATAGGGAATTAAATGAACTCACCAGCGGGGTCGACAGACTGAAATGGGCGAGCTGGAGAAGAGACCGGCGACGCGGGAGTATAGTCAGCAGCAGGTTGAGTCGGCTCAGTAGAGACATCAGCCGGCAAAAAGAAAAATTGTGTAAGAGAAGTACAACAATCCAAGGAAGTAAACAGGAAGATGGGTAAATACCTGTGTCGACGCAGGGGAGACTGCATCCTGATTTGCTTTCCCCAAGGCAGAAGCAGGGGAGATGCCAGTCGACAGTGAAGCTCCGACGGCTGGATCAATGACTGTATCAGGGACCGTATCTAGGATGGAAGTGTCGACCACAATGTTGTCGACGTCTCCAACAGGAGCCTCTGGAGGAGGCATTGTATGGTGCTTTTTCTTCTTGGTTTCGCCACTCTTGGAGGGAGATTCATGTTTTTTCCTCTTGTGGCCATGGTGGCTTTTGGATTTATGCTGGGAAGTGCGCTGGAGACACGAAGAGAGGTTATAAGCAGATATTCTAGCCAGAAGAGCAGACAAGCCGACAAGAAATACCTCAGAGCCTGTGGGGGCGAAGCGTTTGTGTTTCTTGGATTTTTTAGAGTGAAAGGAGACAGTAGGTTCTGTCGAACGTGGTTGACCCTGCACATAAGTGAGATATTAGAGACCACGTAGTATTTCTCTTAAAAAGTCACGAGAGAAAATAGGAATGCTTCAGATAGAGGCATACAAAAGAACTGGGTTTCCTCAAGACTTGAGCAATAGGGCGGCCATCATCGTCAGAGGATTTCTCAGGAGCAGCCTGCAGGAAGGAAGAGGATGGCTAAGAATAAAAAAAAAAGACAAAGGAAATAGCAACTCAGCCAGAGTCGAACCTGAGCCTCCTGTGTCGAACGAGTAGGTTGGTTAGCAGATGCAGAATCTACAGGAGTTAGAGGGATCGCTGCGAATAAACAAAAGAAACGCAAGTGAGCGACGAAATCCAGCTAGAAAGGGAGTGTTAAAATTTCCAGAGAAGTGCTACCAAGTTGTGTGGTTTCGAACACGCTAACATATTGAGGATCAATATGAAGCGGCCCTGAGTAGTCAGGCAGATAATACTTCGTCGGGACCACTCTGTCGGCCTTTTCCTTAGAGGAGTTTTGTACGTATGAAATGGGACAATAAAACCACACCGGAACCAAATGACCAAAGGCCAAAGCCAGAGGGCTAGATGGCAGAGGAGGGAACTTGAGGTTTCCAAAGTGAATGGCATAAAGATACTTGTCTTTCACGTAACCGGGGATTTTGAGTTTTGAAAGCCTGTCTGTTACTTTCGCCTTTAGTTCGACCGCAACCGCCCAGATGGTCCCACGAAGATTATCTGGTCGATACACAACTTGGAAATAATTATGGAAAGCACGAATTTATTTGACATGAAGAGCCTTACACTTGGCCGACTTCGCCTGCAAACAAACAAAAGCCTCAGTTAATTCAGATAGTTTGGCATCAGGAGCGCCAACATAAAGGGTAAAATACGACTGCCACCAATCATGGAATTCTTTGGTACAGTAGTATGCTGGTCGAAAAGGAAGAGAAGGGAGACGTGGTCGGTTTTTCCAAATGGTTTCAAGTTCCTATTCGATCTCGCTCCAAGGTTGACCGCAAAGGATATTGGCAAGCAATTCTTGGGAGGAGAACAGAGACTTGGGAATGAGTTGGCAAAGGCCAAATTTCCTGGCCACAAGGTTAGGCTGATAAGCCACTAAGCCAGGATTGTTGTTGGAGGTCTTAGCCGACAGGAATCGAGGGACTAGAAAACGCCTCCAGATGAGGAAGGTTTCATCTCTGTGTTCCCCGTCAGCCAGAGGGAAAGGTCTGGTGAGCCACTCAGGACCCTCAGTTCGAAGGCTAAAAGGGGCCATAGAAGGTAGGAAATCGACACGACTCAACATGATGTTGAATAAAAGTCGAAACACTTGAAGGTCCGGGAAGTTTTTGTCGATAGGCGTCAGGGGGATCAACCGTTTCCAGATAAGATGTTGTTCCTCTAGGGGACACGCAACCCTCCTGATTCCATAGGGGGCTATATCTTTGGAGAAAGTGGCATTGAGCCACAATTGCAGAAACCAGAAAGGGCCATGGACCAACACGTTTTTCTTTCTGGAGTTCTCGGGGTCGAAGAGCCTAATCTGGCAGACAACCTCAGATAGAGACTCATAGAGAGAAGCTAAAATCAGTTGGCCCAAGGCAATGTCACGCTCTTGGTGCAGTTGGGTTTCCAGGAGAGCAAAGTGCTTGGCTACCTGCATAGATCTAGAGCAGAAGACAAATCGGGACAACCAAAGGGTCAAGAAAGCCACATGTTCCTCGTCGGTCACATGGCCTGCAGAGGTGGCATGATGATCAATGAAATTGTTGTATGTTGGCTTGCGAGAGTCACCAACGTCGAACCTCAAGGAAATTGGCGCTACAGCTTCGCAGTCGAAGACTTCGCCAGTCGGTTTCAAGCCAGTGATGGCAGTAATGTCCAGAAGTGTCGGCGTGATCATGCCACACTTAGTATGGAAGGAGTTGGTCGAAGTCTCCCATAATTGAAGGGAAGCTAATAACATGCCACAAGACTGGGGAGGGCCACAACGGGCAATCTGTAAAAGGGTATAGATGCCTGTCCTTTTCTAGTGGTCGATTTTTTCTGATTCCAATCGGTCCATCCAAGCACAAAACTTAGGATAATTTCTGGGAGGAGCAGTCCTGAAGTTCCTGTCGACGTAGCGAAGGGATAAGGGTTGTTGAGCGGAAATCACAGGTTCAGAAATGTGACTGGAGGGGAAAAGGGAAGAGTCGTTTCTGGTAATCTCTGGGTGTCGGTTTTCTGGGAGAGGACCTAAGAACGCTAAGGGTTCATTAGCCAAAGAAAGAGGAATCAATACCTGAGAACGCTAGATTTTTTCCTTTTCTTCTGCAAATGGAGGCTCAGGAACATACTCCCTACCATCAATGTTGATGGGATGTGTGAGTTTAGCAGCAGAAGGTTTGTTGGAGCTTGCCATGGAGAGAATAGAAGATTTTTTCGTTTTGGAGAATAAGAGTTTTCACAGAGCGCAGGAGACAAGTAAATGCTGAAGCAAGAGGGCGAAAAAATAGAAGAAGAAAGAGTGAGGGTTTTATAGAGTTTAAACCCTGAGCAGAGAAGAGTGAGCGGTTGAACTTCCATTTTCGACACGTATGCCCACGTTCCCACGCTTACAGACACGTGGAGGAGAGAAGGCAAGCGAAAAGACAAACACGTTCAGTCATAAAGATGCGAAGTGACGTAGACGTGATTTTGTGCGTCTCGAGGGAAAAAGGAAACGTCCGCCATGATTATATGACGTCATCAGCGTGGGGTAAACAGAGGTCCCACTAAGTAGAAGTGGAAACAATAAGGGGTAAATCGACGTTTCAGAGATGCCATCATCTCGCCAACTTCGACAGTCGAAAATGGCATCTCTGGGGGGCATTTTGTTACCACGAAAAATCTCTAAGGCATGCTGAAAGCATAGTTAATGACAGAGTTCTGTGAATTTGGGGGTTATACCCCATCAAAAGATGAAGAGGTGTTGGAGGCAAGCAAAGAGTGGGAAAAACACAAGTCAAAGGATGAAGCCGACAAGAGAAGTTGGCCTGGTCGACAGGCCATTTTGTCGACCAAAGTGAAGTTTGAGACTTAAAGAATTATAGCCAAATGTGCAGAAGACAGCATCGTCCTAACGTCTGGGCGGGAGAAATTCGAAATCTAAAAATAACCAGCAATTACAAAAAGAATAAGAGCACCAGAATGTGGAGCAGTTAGCAAGACATGGGTGCAACGGTTGTACAGATCGTGTAATATAACATCAGCTAGTTTCTAGGAGTTTTAGCTTATGAGCAGTTCCTTTAGTTTAGTATAAATAGAATGTCCCACAAGGGGCTCAGGGTGTTCACTTTGTACTGAAAATCACTTGTAAGAAAACTTCTCATTCCCAGCGCGAGGAAGCAAGAGTTTTTTGAGAGTGCTATGTACATGAATTACCACATTTATTTCAATGCAACTTCCTTACTTTTCAATTGTTCCCGTTGAACATTTTATCTTAATTTCATTTACTTTTGAGTTATCATTTTACGTTGTCGTTTACGCTGTCAACACTAATTCTATTACGATAATAGAGTTTACCAAGAGCGTGTTCGTCATATACCTCTTTTGAATGTTATAGCGTTGTCGGTCACGAGTCACCTATAGGCTGTAACATTGTCTAAATCGTTCGTGTGGAAAAACCATACGCTTGTTCGACACTTTGTTAGGAACCGTTCCTCACAAAGTCATTCTGTCGAGTTGGACAAGCTTCACTTGCACTAGCACATGTCCTGGGATCAACTGGTCGATCCTGCAAGTAACCCTTTGTTTTAAAGCCTAGGGAGGACCAGCGGTTGTTTACCAATTTCCACAGTAAACAGTTGCATATGTATCAATGATCCAATTTTTACTTAAGAAACTGTCATTAATTTGAATGGAAGAATAATGCAAACCGATGATGCATGGGTGACGTGAGGATCAAAGTTAGTTAAGTCCTCTATTTTGTTGAGCAATTCTACAAGTTTGTTATACATATCAAATGTGATTTCAACCTTATTATCTTGATGATCGACATGTTGTGTGGCTTGATTATGATCTTCATCACATGTATTAACTTTGGTGGAGAATCCTACTTTGTCTTTGAACCTAAAATCTGGTGGGAACCCGTGTTTGAAATAAAATGTACCAAGAGTGTGTCCGCTTTTGCCACAAAAATAGAAAATTTTAGAAGTGGATGATCCTATTCCTTGAAAGTTGGGCTTTTCGCGGCCTTTGCCTTGTTTTTGCTGAAATCATCCATTGATTTGTTGATTTTTGGTGTGGCAAAGAGAATCTTTGAAGATTCAGAAGTGATAGAAGTGTATAATTGTCTTTCTTGTTGCAAGATTGAAGAAAATACCTTTGTAACATCAGGAAGGGGATCAACCATGAAAATTTGGGAATTGACCTCGTTGAAATTATCATTCAAATTTTTTAAGAAGCAGATGCATACTTCATATCATGTTTTTTTTTATGGTGAGGTGTGCACCACAAGTGCAATTAGGGGGAATCTTGAGGTCCTCTAAGTCTTCCCAAAGAATTTTCAACTCATTCAAATATGAAGTTACTGATTTGTCACCTTGTCACATGGAATGAATTTGTTGAAGCAAGTTAGATAGGAGAAAGTGGTCACTTTTGGAGAATTGATTGTAGAGGTCTGTCTAGAATTGAGTTGCATTGTCAACATATATTGTACTTTGAGCAATATCAGGCGATAAAGATGCAGAGATCCATGAAAGAACAATGTTATTGCATCTTTCCCAAGTGTCAAAAAGAGGGTCATCTTCTTGGGGTGTTGTGAGTTAGTCGTTGATAAATTTGATCTTATTCTTGCTCAAGAGGGCACGTTTTATCGACGACTCCAAGATTTATAGTTATTTTCTGATAAAGGCGGAGACACAAGTATTACATAGGGGGTTTAAGTAGGATGAAGACAATAGGGACTTGATTGATCAAGGGTCAGATTCTTGCTTTGTTAGTTGTTGTGATTCTGATTGTTAGCATTGTGATTGTTGGCATTATTGTTGTTGTTTGTGTTGTGGATGAATTTTCATGATCATAAACATCTATTGTTGTAGATGTGAATGAAAAACTCAATGAAAAAGTATCGGAAGAAGATGAATCTTCTATTTGCTCACACTACTAATACCATAATATGAATTGAAGAGAGTATTGAAACTAAACATATTTAATTTGACTCTTCCTTTATTGATTCAAACTATATATACACAAGGAGTTAAAATAACTGTCATAACTACAAAACAAAACAGTTACAAACAGAAAAATGAAAATAATTTAATCTAGATAGAAGAATTTAAATGGCTTGACAACATAGCATATATGACCTTATAAAAATAAAATAAAAAGCAACATAGCATCATACTCTCTTCACGAGTTCCCTCCGTTTGTTATGGCAACACCGGACTTAGCGGTGTGTCAATAACCTGTATATGTTGCATTTCCAATGCAAGCACTCAAGAGTCTTTGCCCCTCTTCAAAGTCACTTAGGTCAACTATCATTTTCTCAATACTAGAATTCAATTATAAAAGAAAGAAGATTAAAAAAAACATTGCGCTTGTTTAGTATAAATATAGGTTGACGGAGTAGGGAAAAGAGAAAACATCATAGGAGAGTTTATTTCCTTTGTATTATTAGAGGAAGCTAGTGGTGATGGGTGTCTCAAGGAGAAATTGCTTAATATTTTTTGTGTTGCTTTCGTTTGCAATGAATATGGAAACAATTTCAGAAGCAGTAACAGACAATCTGAGCTGCAACTTTCTGAGCAGTCCATGCTTTGGGAAGAAAATAAAATGCCCTACTCAGTGCCCTCTTAAATCACCCTCTGACCCAAATGCCAAAGTTTGCTCTCTTGACTGTGCTTCTCCCGTATGCAAAACTCAGTGCAAACGTAAGTTCTTTATATTCTATCCTCATATTACCATTTTGTCTAAAAGTTTTCATTTCTCTATTTCAAAATTCAATAACAACAGATCGCAAACCAAACTGCAATGGTCGCGGATCAGCATGCTTAGACCCACGCTTTATTGGAGCAGATGGAATAGTTTTCTACTTCCATGGAAGAGTCAATCAACATTTCACCTTAGTATCCGATCAAAATCTCCAAATCAATGCACGTTTCATTGGCCTAAGGCCGAAAGGTAGAACAAGAGATTATACATGGATTCAAGCACTTGGAGTCCTCTTTGAATCTCACAACTTCATTGTTGAATCAACCAAACCAACAAAATGGGATCATGAAATTGATCATTTGAAATTCTCTTACAATGGAGAGGAACTTCATGTTCCACAAGGTTACCTCTCTAAATGGGAAATTCAAGAAAAGAAAATTAGTGTTGAGAGAACATCAAACACCAATAGTGTTGTCGTTAATGTTCATGGGATTGTGAAGATATATGTGAATGTTGTGCCTGTAACTAAGGAAGATAGTAGAATTCATAACTATCAAATTCCTGATAATGATTGTTTTGCTCATTTGGAGGTTCAGTTTAAATTTTCTGATCTGTCTTCGAAAGTTGAAGGTGTTCTTGGGAGGACTTATCAGCCTAATTTTGAAAATCCAGCAGCTAAGTTAGGTGTGGGGATGCCGGTGGTTGGGGGTGAAGATAGATATAGAACTACATCACTTCTTTCTGCTGATTGTGGTGCTTGTTTATTTGTTCCCGGTGATAATTCCAAAAACAAGAACAATGTGATTGAACTAGTGTTGCCAACAGTGGGAATGGTATAGTTTGCAAAAAGATAAATGGTTTATGTTTGTTGATGTTGTTTGTGATAATATTATTGCTTTCTGTCTGTCTTGTGTTATATAAAAAGACAAGTGTCTGTCATGGATTTACCTTGAATAAAAAGTTCAATGTTTTATTTGTTTAGCTTCTGCGCACAAATTTAACACCTTGATTTTAATGATCAGGAGAACTATTACAAACTATATAAAATCCTTCTTCGTTTGAATTTCTAATTTTTTTTTTCTTGTGGCTTGTATAAACCAATAAAATTGGGAAAAGTGATCTCATTGTTACAAAAAATACTATAATTAAAATTTCTCTCAACACACCAGTATTTCTTACACTGTCACATTCGATTGCTATCAAAAACATTTTTTTAAAGAATTTTAATTATGAAAATATTATGGCAACGAAAAAAAGGATGACACAATCATTTAGTATCCACACATGACACTATGGACGATTTCTGTTATAGGATAAATGTATATTCTTCTTCTTTTTCATTTCTGGGTATTCTGGGTTTAATGTATATTCAGTTAAATATGAATTTCCTGTCAGTATACTGAAAAATAAAATGAGCTATTAAATGAATACAAAAACTTTGGAGTGAGGAAAAAAGCCTCATAAATTTGAGGAGTCCCAGCTAGCATAAACAGCATCAATCAATTTTTCATGCAACGTGACACCGGAGCATGCAATTATGCCGCGGTCAAGACCCTCTAAGTATGTTCCCTTTGAAAAGTCCAGAGGGCGGCCTCCGGCATCGGTCACCACACCACCGGCCTCTTCAACAATCACAACACCGGCAGCATGATCCCATATTTTCTCCTTGTAACCAGACTTCGCAAATTTCATGAATATCTCTGCATCTCCCCTTGCTATTGCTGCATACTTTACCATGCTGTGGACGCGTAAGGGCTGTTTTCTGTACCAGATTTTGAGAGAGTAGAGCATTTCAATCCCAAATATCGTGTTAAAAAAAGAGAGAAATATAGTAACAATTATTCCTAACTCCCCAACCGTGACTCATGTAGTAACAATTATGACAGAGGATATGAAACACAAGTTGCAAATAATGCATTTTCAAAAATAATGAAAACAGTGTTTTGACAATTTTCAAATTTTCAGGAAATGCTAGATTTGTTTGCAAAAGTTGTAAAAGAAAATGGTGAAAATGAAAACATGAAACATTGAAAGTAAACGGGCACTAAGGTGTTTGGTCTATAAATCCTTTCTTTCATAGGTTCCTTTCTAGGAAATGCTTTCGATCAGAATATCAATATAGTAACTTATTCTCATAGTCAATTAAGAAATTCAGTTATAACTTTCCAATGTTTGGGGTGAGAAATTAAATAAACCAAAAATCAATTCCTATGTTGTAGATATAGTTGTCCAAGATTTTTTATTTGAAGTTCCTTATAATCCTTTGGAAATACAAAGAATTAAAATGTAGGATATGCTTGGGTACCATCTTAAAATTTTGGTTTGACCTAACTTAACCATACGAAACCAACTTGTAAGATGAGAGATGCCTCTCACTTATTAACACATTTTAAGGGTTATATCTCATGTAATGTGGGACTCTCAACATATATGGTTGCCCAATTTCTAGTTGAAGTGACCCTGTTGTTACCAGGTCTAGAAATGATTTCTCTCCTGGCCCTTAAATCTTTAAACACAATACTGTTTAAATGCAGTCTGCATTGCTATTTATCTGGATGTAATTTTAGCCAATAGAATGTGTGAAATAAATCAAGATGCAGAACATTTGAAAGAAAAACTGAGAAGTATTATACCTAAGTCCCACACTGTGAGCAAGGCCAGCTGTGAAGGAATGGTTTGAGTTTGCCCTTTCCACTGGTTCACAGAGAGTTGCCAATGCTGGTTCATCCACTGAAGAAACTCGAATACATCTCGCACAATTTGGCCATTCTAGCAACTTATCTGCAGGAATCAACGACTGCAACCACGCCTCACCACTGCCTCTCTTAGCATACAACACACATCCTTTTCCCCATGCATCTGTAGTTGTTGGAGATGATTGTGATGTTGTTTCATGATACTGGTACTGATAACTTAGCCATTCTGTCTTCACTGGGTAATTGGGGCACCCAAGAACTCCAAGAACAACTTTTCCATTCTCAATCAAAGCTAGAGCAACTGCATACTGATCACCACGTACAAATCCTAATGTGCCGTCAACAGGGTCAAGTACCCAATGCCTTCCGCTGGGGCCACCTGTTGAGCTGCAGCGGCCAATGGCCTCGAGAACTTCTGATGTCCCGAGAGTTGTCTCTGGACTTTGAAGACCATACATGGCTGCAAAAGATAAAGACTCATTGACGGTATCCACAACAGCTTCCAGTAAGGCTGCTGAATTGTCCTTGGAGAAAATTTCTACGTCTTCTTCCGCAACAATGGACACATTTTGAACCCCGAATGTTTTTGCTAGTAACCAACTAGTGATTGCTTGAACACTCAAGTCTTCTCATGCAGAGATATCAAGCAAAATAACTAGTCAAATAACTTCAAACAATACTATCACCAAAAACAAAAATATTAAGTACCATAACAACAAGGTTAAGAAACAAAAGTAGTATATCTCCATTTCCGATATTAAATTGATTGTTTCCAGTGGTATATGAATACAAACAAGCTTGTTTGGTCTGAGTGCAAAATTGTGAAATCTAATGTGCACAGTGGAAAGAAAAAGAGAAAAGTGGTGTTAGCTCTAGTCCGTAGAAGCAAAAATGGGATGGAAATTGGAGCTTGAATCTTTGGACTGTCGCTAAATAACAAAAGTAAAAAATGTATCCATCTTTATTTAGTGTCAGAAAAAATGTTAAGAAAACTAAGGATAATGACAACTTGAAAATGACAAGTTGACATTCAAACATTCATAAGCCGTTACTCAATAAAAGTGAAATTATAAAAATTCTACAAGATGATCTAGCCAACTTCATATCGACCTAAAAGAGAGAACCAATTATTGAAAGTCTATAGGACCACTGTAAACATGATTTAGAAAATAATAATGGATTGCCAAAAAGAGACACTATTACCATAAATGCGACACCAAGAGAAGTAAGAAAAGATACGGCAGGACTACCACACCCCAAAAGAGAATAAAACCATTGTCATCTTAAGTAGGGCCTGGTAATCGAATGTAACCATCCTAATGTCTTATCATGAATCATGTCTAACAATAAACTGTTTAAATCAAAATAATACTCAATGGTTTGGTTTATACAATATCCTCTATTGTCAATCATCCCCACTGGTGTGTACAAGTCTTCTACACAACGTGACCTTCCATATTTTTTACTATAGGTGTTAACTAGACTTTCGCTCTGTAATGCTTTCATTCATCATTCTACCTAGTGTAATCACTCCCTTGTCTAGGCAGTATTTGGTGTATTTTCTTGATGACTCTTTACTATATAACAATTAACCCTATACAATATTGTAGATCTTATAGTTGTGCTGTAATTTTTTTATACCTCTCTATCTCAAATTACACAAGAAAGTATTCTTCCTCTTCTATCTGATATACTTAAACCTCTTCTATCTGATATACTTAAACCAAATGACAGTTTTTGTACTGTAATATAAAAATTCAGTACTTCAACAGGCCAACCATCTATACACATTCAGCTACTGGTTGAACAACTTCTACAATTTATTGCATCGTGAATTCAATGTTATGTACCAGCATATAGACTAGGTGCATGTTTTTATTACGGTCAGGGATATCTAATCCCAGAATGCAAGAATTGCATCATACAAACTACGTGCAAGATTATATTAGATGTATAAAACTTTAACATCATTTTGATTTCAGCCATCATTGCACAATCACAGATGAATAACTTGTGAGATCACCTGCAGATACGCTACATTTATATCTCAAGCAAATGAAATCAGAGGTTAAAAATCATCTTATGAAACCCATTCATATACATTTTCCTAATAGCATAAGCTTTTAAGATTATTATTTGTCGAGGCTGTATCATAACCTCTACAATGAAGTAGTCAGGAGTTTGACTCGTTCCACCCTAATTGTTTTAAATAAAAGTTAATGTGAGCCCATGCACCGGTCTCTCTTCAAGTCGAAAGGGATCTTGTGTGAAGGGATGTGCTAAGCGTAAAACCGCTTTGATCCTTCCCTTAATAGCTTAAGCTGGAGCGGCGCGGCTATATAAGGTTCACAAACACTTTGAGGTAAAGGAATGAATTCTCCCGTTCCAATAAACATTTTACTTTCATCTAAAGAATTATAGTTCCTAACCATGGCATATGAGCATCTACATAGTTTTATAGGATTAGGCCAAAATCATACATGCTATGCAAAAAAATTGACAATTTTTTTGCATTGCATGTCTTAATGTAGACTTGATACTTTTGGCATGCACATAATACATGCACGCAATACAATTATGATGCCAGCAATGACGATAGATGGAGAAGTTTCATTATGATTCAAAGATCAAACCAACCTATAATATTATGAAACACCATAAATGTGTCAGTGTTAGATAATCTACCTAAGATTTAAGCTAACAATACTGTCCAATCAGAGCTCCAGCAAACCCAATTTCAGACTTTAGCTGAATTACACACTACTAATGATTTTAGTTTCACTAGATTCATTTCAAAAGTGGCCCCTCATAATAAATGTTCAGAATCCAACTATTCCGATATTGAGATTTTAGGCAAAAACACATGATCGTTTCTGATAGGGATTGAAGTATTATGGGATGCCCAAGTCCCACATTGAATAGTATGGGATGCTCCGAAGAGTAGTGGTTGGTTCCTCCCTCTTGATACATAGATTTTAAGGGAGGGTTCCTCGACAGTTGGGATTCTTATAAGATTCCATATTACATCTCTAATAAGTCCTTTCATGTAAAGACCCATTGAGGTTGAAATGTAGATATTTTGATGCCCGCCTACCTATTTTGTTGAAATAAAACTTGAACATTTTTAACATGGAAGTTGTGATATCATGTAGGGAAACCAACCATTTGAAAAGCACAAGACATTGCATATAACTTATAAGAAACGAATGATATTACATCTCCAACACATATTCTGAAGTGATTCTGAAAACTTAAAACTGAATTTTCCAGTCAAATTTATTATCTAACTCATTTAACATGAACGAATCAAACACAAATATTTTCATGTTAAACTCAAATCACTTTTACAAAATCTGATAAATATCATTATATATAACCAAGATTATACAGAAATAATAGCAGGCAAACAGGCAACAAAGTATGCCACAACCCCTCTTTACAAAACCAAAATCAATTATCTTCATTGGAAAACCAATGCACAACTTTTCCAATAGTACATAAATCTATAAGCTGCATCATTACCTATTACACATTTCAATTTCACTAATCATCCTAGTAACAACTATCAGAATGCAGAATTTCCCACAGACCACAACGCAGAAACAAAATTAAAAAACCCATAATATATGAAATATATATCACGCAACTCACAAGAACAAAAAATAAAGATTAGGATTGAATTTAAATACCTGCAACAGTAACAGGGGAATCATCGTCTTTGGACACAACCTCCGTTGCAAGGAGTTTCTCCTGCACCCTCCCACAGAGAGCACATGCGACGTGGACAATCCTGACAGCTATCTCCAATTCGTTGGAGTAATTTTGATCCTCCATGTGGTCGAAAACAACTCAAAATATTTCCCCAAGTTACAGAACGATATTCGGTTTTGCAAGCGACATTGGTAACATTATAAATGAAAAGAATGCTAGAGTCAGAGAGACGAAAAGGTTACAGTACGAAAGTATTGCGGTTTCAGTTTCACACAAAAAGAAACGCTTCTCTTACAGACTTTTACATTACAGTTATGCAATTTGATGTTTGCTTCTATAGAGCCGTCACGATTTCACCACGTCAGCAATTCGTATTTTAATATTGACTCACTCTAACTCAGATTACGAATTAAGGAGACCCCACATAACACTCATATTCTTAATTATGTTTTCTTTTACAATATTATTTAAAACTATGCTTTCAATTAATTTTATAAATTATTTTAAAAGTAATGTTATTTAAATACTACATGTGATGATACTGAAGATTCAAAAATAAAAAATGAACGGCAAATGTGCCTAGACGACAATGTTGGTAGGATTCATTTTAATCTCTTATACATTGTTTGGTTTGGAAAAGAAAGTAAGAAAATAAAGAGAGTGGAAAATGAGAGGAGGTTGTAGTTGTTTCATAAAAAGAAATTGAAGAGATGCAAAGTTAGAAAATTTCTTATCGTTATTTGGTTAAATAAAAAGTGAGGAAAAAGTATATTTGTAAATATTGGTATAACAATCTGTCCTTTGTCTTTGTGAAAATATACTGAAGAGATGATGATAACGAAAGAGTTTAAGTGTGATGAATTTGTATATATATTTGTAAAAGGTAAACGACTCTTTCGTCTTTTAGGTTTTGTTTGCCAGTTAGAAAGAGAGAGTTTTGAAGAATGTTTTTTTTAAGAAAATATAAAAAAGTTTTTAATACTTTTAATAGAATAATTTTTTATAGAATAATAAATGAATGTTTATTATTAATGAAATATATATGTTTATTACGTCACTATAAGCATATAGATTGAAACACTTGAGGGTTATCAATGGAATTTTTGGAAGTGAACACACGTGAAATTTATCATACATCAAATATATCACACAATGTTGGAACATAAACATGCAATCAAATACAAGGATCATAGATAAGCAACATATTATACAACAACTTAAGAATAAAAAGATGATTTGAGAATGATATTACCTCATAGGGTGAGAGACGAAGGATGCACTCACATGAAATAAAACTTTCGAATGAAGGTTAAAACAAATGTAAAGAGTGCATGTAATAAAATATATTAGGCAGGATTTGAGATGCTGAAAATTCCTAATTCCCGTTTGTAATACCCTACTTTTCACCCCTAAGATCCCTTATCATTTGTATCATTTGCATAACATCAAGGTCATCAAATACTTTTGTGTATATCCTTATGCTTTGTTAACCTCACAAAAATACAAAAAAAAAATATGTATTGCTTTACTTTGTTTGCAAGTTAGGGTTTTGGCATCGAGAAGTTCAAGGGATGGGCCAATCAAGGCTTAGTGTGATCATGAAAATCTCAAGGTGATCAAGAGTCTCCCTCCATCAACAATCACAGTTTGTACTCACCTCAATTCAAGTGCATCAAACCACAATTCATCTGGCACTCCAAATTAGGGTTTTTGGTCAAAGTCAACTTAATGTTGACTCTTTGACCAAAGCATGATCCTATTGTTTGATGCATGATCCAAGGTCCTCAAATGTGTCATCATAACCCACTCATATAATTCAAATGGCTCAATAAATAAGGTTCATGAGCAGATGAAAGTTTGAACACAATTGATGAAAAGTCAATAGATGCCTAAAGTCAAAGTTTGACTTTTAAGATTTTTGGTCAACTATGGACTTTTCAAGTCAGGGATCATGAAAATATGAACAATGAAGCCATTTGATCAAGTTTAATCAAGAAAATCAAGATTACTTGCAAAATGGGCAAAGATGGAGAATTTGGAATTTTTCCTAAGTCCCTAAAAATCATGTCCAAACTACCCAACTTTCAAAGGCCATAGCTTGTGATCCAAGCCACCATTTTCTTTGCTCCAATGTTCAAATTAAAGGTCTTGCTTCATACTTCAATTTTGTACTGTGTGATGAAACCCCAAAAATGCATGGATGGGGAGATATGAGACCATGAAGTTGAGGATTTATTTGTTTTTCAAGTGATAAATCACTTAATAAATTTCCCATGCTTGAGCTAAGAGAACCGAATTTCGGAAGATAGCATCATGAAGTGGTTTATAAGTCAAGTTACAAGCAAAATTTACATTACAAACTCAAGCAAATTTGTAAGATCTCCAAGTACATGCCCTTCTTGCTTCTAAAACTCACTCTAATCAGAAGATTACAAAAACTTTTGAGCCATTACCCAAGCAACTAAGTCATTACACATTGAATCATTCCATTTTTGGCATAAAGGTCACACTTCCACTTATGTAAAGTGACTTTAATCCAACAATTCGTACCATTGAGATCCTAAATGTTTTTGATTCAGATACACACCAACTCTAAACTTCAAGTCAACCCCTATACTTTAGAAAAAGCAATGCAAAACACTCCATGCACTTCATACTTTTGTCATTCTTCACACTTGGTGTTTTGTGCAAAACCCAACCAAGCAAGAAAGCCAGCAAAGTACACGATTATTTTATGATATGCGAGGCTTCTCAAACCCTTAAGGATCACTATAAATAGAGGGCAGGGCCTCAGCTGTTCACACACCAAGCTTTCCAAGAAAAACTTCATTATTGATGCTTTTCAACCTTAATCTTCATTCTCTCATTTTGCTCGTGCGTTTTGCAAACTAAGGGTTCCAATCATCTTCTGGGAACTCATAAGCATTAGGAGAAACATCAAATTATAGATGGAAGTAGTGTTGAAGGGGCATTGGACCTTGCTCCAATAGGTACATTCTTGATTTTGAAACTCACTATGCATGCATCATTTTCATTTGATTTATGAAGCAAACATGTAGCATTTATTGTGTTAAAAATGAGCATTAACTTACATGTCATTTATCTTGTTGTTTATGTGAGTTTATGTTGCATGAAACCTAGGGTTTCATGCCTGTTTTTGTCCTCCGTGCATCCTCATCTTCGAGTGTTAGCTTAAACCAATTATATCATTGTGTTCCTTGCATTTTCCTGAGCAACTTTGGCCTTTATTTCGTGAAAAATGATTGAGAAACGAGAGAGATATGATTGATAGATAATCTGGAAAAAAATGAAAGAATAAGAGAGAAGCGCGAGGTTGATGATGATGCTGAGGTGGCATTGAAAATTCAAAATGGAACGCGTTTTATAATATATTTCATAATTTGTGTTTTAATTCATTGATGTATCACCACCTCAGTGATAGAAGCGTATGCCATAGTCATTTGCAACCAAAGGGTCCGGGGTTTGAATCCCTCGCCCCAGCCTTTTTGTATTTTTTACTCACAAAGCAACGCATGTGTCGCATTACGCGAAAAACCGGCGGAAAAACGAAACAACAGAGCCGCCACCGTGCGTTATTTATCCCAAAAGAGGGAAAGGAAACGCTCGAAGTAAACCTGGAAAGAACATGGTCTCGCGACTAGAGATGCAAGGATCGGGAGTCGGTTATGCGAAGGGAAGGTATTAGCACCCCCTACGCATCCGTCGTACTCGACGGGATCCACGCTCGAAAGAATAGAAGAAAGGTTGCTAAAAACTGCTCAAACACTGCACACAAGCTGGAAACAAACACAGAGGAAAGACGGGAGAAACGGGACTCGGCAGGATATCGCATCCTAGGCCTACGTAGTCTGTCAGACACAGACATCAGAGTCGACGTAGTTCGGGACAGGGGAAACGTGCTCGCTAGGATGTCGCATCCTATGCATACGTATCTTCTCTGACCGGAGAAGAATCAGAGCACTCGTAGCTCGACTAACGCACGCCAAACAAAACTCACACAGGAAACTGACTGTCAATCGCTGGACTTACGTCAGACTCCACGCAAACAGGCAAACATGGAAACCGAATGCCAATCGCTGGACTTACATCAGACTCCGAACCAACAAACACACACACAGGAAACCGACTGCCAATCGCTGGACTTACGTCAGACTCCAACAAGCAAACAAGACACAGGAAACCAACTGCCAATCGCTGGACTTACGTCAGACTCCAACAAGCAAACAAGACACAGGAAACCAACTACCAATCGCTGGACTTACGTCAGACTCCAACAAGCAAACAAGACACAGGAAACCAACTGCCAATCGCTGGACTTATGTCAGACTCCAACACACACAAAGGGGTTGCAAAAGAAAAAGGGCGCCCGGAGAGATCAGCTCATCTCCTGCCTACGTACCTCATCTGGTATGAGGATCAGGGCGACGTAGTTCCCCTACGCAGGGAAAAAACTTCTAACCTAACCAGAGACTGGGAAGTGACAAACTAGAAGGGAGCCTGACTCGAGCCTAATAGTTATCATGTAATCCACAATGGTCCTAGGTTGAGGTTTCTATCTAACTTGCACAGGGAGCAAGCTATCCTAAACAGCACAATCAAACAAACACAAGCACAATAAAGCAAGCACACACACTATATGCAAACATTTTGGGCTCATACAAGGCTAGGCTGCAGAAGCAAGCCAACTGGAATGGGGTGTTTTTTAGCTCTTAACCCTAACATTGAGAGTTAGGGTGAAGCAGATGAAATGGGAAGTGAGGGTAAGACCTCACAGCTCTTATCCTTGGCCTGGGAGAGCTTGACTCAAATAGAAAATGTGGGAGTTCAGAATGTAGGAACTCTTCTCCACAGATGACTGACACAACATTATTTTGGGGTTTTTATTCACAATGCATCAACACATGGTGTGTGAGCAAAGTGAATGACACACTGAGTAGCAGGAGATGGATTACACATCTCTTTTATCTGCCAATTGCCTCTTAAGAGGTCTTTACCTGCTTGGCACAAAATTAAACATTCACAAGCATTGCCTCTTAAGGAGGGCTTCAGACAGGTGCCTGCCCACATAACAGTACAGGTCTTCTAGACTATATGAAGTCAGAAGAATTATACCTCAGTGGTAAGCAAACCACAAGCTAGCAAAGCAAGTTCAAAATGAACTCAAAGCAACTTAGGTACCTGTGAAAAAATCTAAACCAATCAGTTCAACTGTACAGACAAACAATCAACAGGCAATAACAAACAGACAGACAATGTTCACAATGTGCAAGCCACAAGGCAAACTCAAATGAGTTAGCATCAACCTACAAAATACACAAGTACTAGTAATCAAGAGCAAACATCAATGCTCAAATGAGGAAGCATCATCAACTATGGACTTGGATGTTTAAACCTGAAATCAAAGCCCACATGTAAGCCACAAACCACTAGGTCAAAGCCTAGGGTCAAAGATGGAGAAAAAAGTCAAAACAGAACCTCAAACTTGACATGAAGCAACTTCAAGCACATATTGACATATCATAAAAAGGCTCACATCAAAATCATTAACCAAATGCATTTCATGATCAAATGAAGTTAAAGGTGATTTCAAAGCATCCAAATGGTCAACATGAATGAAAAATCCCAATCAAAACAGAAATGATTCCAAAAAATCTGGAAAAAATCATGAGCAATCTAGACATCCATAACATACATCACACAAAAAATCAGAAGCATTGGACATCATTAGGCATGGCAATCACATTGTACAAGTCAAGCAACCAAATGTGTGACACAAATTGTCACACCAAGTTAGAACAATCATAAAACAGAATTGGTGCATAGGAAAAATGTCAAACCAAAGCCAAAATGTTCATCAACATGTCTAGTGTTAGCATGCAAAATTTCAAAGCCATTGGATAAGAAACAAGCATTTTATGAAGGAAAGATCAAGGCAAGGTCAAACAAGCATATGTACTCAAACATCCTAGCACAAATTAATTTCCAGCCGTGCACAATTTTCCAATTAATGATCATAAAAACTTAGACAGGATAAGGAACACATAGCAAAAAATTGGGATCAAATTGATGCATTTTCCTATTTTATATGATTTTTGGAAGTTGATGAAAAAAAATGAAATCAAAAATGAATAACATGGCCAAATATGGAGGGAAAGTGAGAAAATAGCAAGCATATTTGAAAAAACTCCTTCAGCCGGATTCGAACCTGGTGCGTTTTTGAATGCCTAGCGCGCCCAAGCCAAACGACAGCGTATTAACACAAAAACCCTAAGCCTGACGCGCTTTCAAATTTTCGTAGCTAATCATGAACAGCATAGCAAAATCGTAGCAAATTCGTAGCCATTTCTGCAAATGCATGGTGTTCATACAGGGAAGATGAAGATCATGAAGATCTTCATATGAAATTTCCAGAAAATCAAAAATGTTCCAGAATTCAATAATTTTTACACCAAACGAATCATCATGCTACGTACATGCAAGATCAAGCCATAATTCTTGCAAAAACAACATATATTACTCAAATCGAAGAAATTAAAGTTGAACACTCAAACTTCAATCATGCATAACTTCATCAATACAGCACCATTTCAAGTGATTTTTCCACCAGAATTCTCAACAACACGAGATCTACACAATCATACTCATGGATTTAAGAATTATGAGAATCAAGAATCCTACCTCTTGAAGAGCAGATTCAGATTTAGCTTGCTTCAAGGCTTGTGATTCTCCAGAATTCTTCTATGATGCTTGTGGAGGTGAATGATGATGAAATTGAAGCTCAATTGCACACGAATCCAGCTTAATTTGCAAATGCCATGGATGCTTCAAGCTTTGAGTATGAGCAAATATGGCACGGTCCAGTTCTACTCAAAAACACCTCATGAACATGAATCAATCAAGAGAAAATGTTCTTGTTTGAAGAAATTGAAAAAAAGTTTGAGAGAAAATTTTGGTGATTCTTGAGATTCAGATCTGAATAGTGAAGCCAATGATGGAAACAGTTATGATTATCTATATATATGCTATGCTAATGATGTTTAAATCATGTTTAAGCCTAATGCAAATGTGATTAGCAACTTTGAAGGTGTGTGTGCAAAATGAGATTTTCACTTCATGCACCCCATGCATGCGTGAACAGTACCAATTCCTGGCCCAAATTCATTTAATCAATGTCCATGCACACATTTGAAATGGTTTTGTATGCCCATGATCATCCAAAATAATGTTATGCAATTTTCTTCACAAATCTTCATGAATAAGCCAAAGACCATGCAAAGGAAATTTAAGTCATGTAATGATATGCTTGGAAAGTACATGTTATGAGGATCAAAATGCAAAAAGAACCACCCATTTTGGAGCTTTGGTTAAAAAGTTATGCTCATTTGAATTTTGAAACACACTTTGCCATGATTGGACCATATCTCCTCAACCACACACGAGGAATCCATGATCTTGGACTTTTTGGAAATGGGAGAGAAAGATCTTCAACTTTCATGTTGGAAAAAAATTCATTTGAAGCTTTCTTGATGATGTAAACTTGAGTTGAAGTTGGGCCAAAACCTTGCCATTTTTGGAAAGTTCAAATTACAGGTCACCTACTATTTTTGGAAAGTCTTGACCTGACTTCAAATTCTTCAATGTTGATGTTTGAAATGTCAAATGAGACTTGCTTGAACATGAATGGAGCATCTCTAACCACTTCCCACCTCCAAATCCATAGTTGACTTTGCAGTTGACTTCTGTTGACTTCTATGGGCCTTAGATGATTTGATCATGCACTGATGAGTTCTGAGCCTTCAACCCTTGGCCAAGCTACCTCAAAGTGATCCTTGGGACATGTAAGCTCATTGGAACCACCCTAGGGCTTTGATCTCATGGAGAATGCTCTTGTTGCCTTGCACAGTTGAATCTCCTGACCAGTCTTGCTTGATGACATGCAATGGACTATGCAATGTGAATGCAATGTTAATGACCTAAAAATGAAATGGATAACAAATGGGAGGTGCAAATTTGAGGTGCTACATCTGCCCCTATTCAATCAGTTGGGAACCTGAACGGATGAGAGCAACGGCTGTCAGACCTTCAAGGTAAACAGGGATTGAATACCGAAGAACCGTAGAAATTTGCACTCTGCGGGGATCCAAGAAAAGGAAGTTCACCACGGTAACTTCCACTGGGATCTGATATTTACCACTGGACCAGGCAAGACGTCTACCAACGACTCCACTGGGGATTTTGATTTTTTTGTCAAAAAAACTACAGCCAGATGCCAACGGACGAATGGGAAAAACTCAACGTTTATCGATACCAACGGAGAGGTGACCAGACATCAACGGATGACCTGGGGAAAGATATACAACCATACGTCAACGGATGAATGGGAAAAACTCAACGTTTATCGACACCAACGGAGAGGTGACCAGACATCAACGGATGACCTGGGGAAAGATATACAACCACACGTCAACGAACGAATGGGAAAAACTCAACGTTTATCGACACCAACGGAGAGGTGACGAGACATCAACGGATGAATGGGAAGACTCGACCAGACGTCAACGGACGAACGGGAGAAGCTCGATGTTTATCGACACCAACGGAGAGGTGACCAGACATCAACGGATGAATGGGAAGACTCGACCAGACGTCAACGGACGAACGGGAGAAGCTCGACGTTTATCGACACCAACTGAGAGGTGACCAGACATCAACGAATGAATAGGAAGACTCGACCAGACGTCAACGGACGAACGGGAGAAGCTCGACGTTTATCAACACCAACGGAGAGGTGACCAGACATCAACAGATGAACTGGGAAAGGATACAATGTTTACCGACATCGAAAGATGATGCGTACAGAAGTGAAGCAAGACCAGACATTTACCGATGACTGGGAGAAAGACTCGATGTTCACCGACATCGAAAGATGATGTTTACCGACACCAAAAAAAAGACGACCAGACATTTACCGATGACTGGAGTGAGACTCGATGTTTACCGACACCGAAACAATGGTGCGCACCGACACCAAAAAAAGGACGATCAGACATTTACCGATGACTGGAGTGAGACTCGATGTTTACCGACACCGAAACAATGGTGCGTACCGACACCAAAGAAAGAACACACACGGGTGCTGACATGACACTTACTGGTATCACAGGGATGACATCTACATATGTCAAGGCAAGGCTAAACACTTGCTGGGGATCTCATTGGGGAGAATCAAGCTTTCCTCTCACCTGCGGGTGAGGAAATAAACCTCTGGGGAATTACCACTCTTGAATGCTATCTGTCAAGAGCAACTGTAGCAAATGTGTTGTACAGATGTTGAACAACGATCCGCCTCTGCCGGGGATATGGTCTGATTAGGTTAACATATGAGTGCATATGTTTGAATTTTTCTATGGCGTAATGCTCCATATTGAATGGAAATGCTACGCGATTTGAGGATGCAATGATTACTACATGCAAGATGCAAAATGATGAAAACTCCTGCTGGGGAGCAAACGGATTGCTCTGCTGAATACACAAACCATGGATAGATTCTCCAACTATGTGGGGAGATGCACTGCTGGGAATGCTTGGCTGATCTGAAACTCTGGAGACGACAGAGGAAACCAAGTCAACTCGGGGAGACTCTGTCTGAGGAACACGCCAACTTCTCAACCGTGCTGGCGAATAACATTGCTGCTGGAGAAAGGATCCCACCGGAGACAACCTTCACCGAATCCAATCCACTGAGGGACCTCGCTAGGGGAAACAACCAATGCTCACCTCTACTGGGGATAACTGCCAACCCACGAGCAGAATAAACTCTACTGGGGATAATCTTCACCAAGCATGATCCGCTTGGGGACTCACTGGGGAAAACCATCAATGCCAACCTCCGCTGGGAAAACTACCCACTTCAAAAGTTGCTGGGGAAGACAATCACAACCCTGCTGGAGAAAGGCATTCACGACCATGCTGAGGATTACAGTACTTCATATCCAACTGCTGAGGAACAGACTACTCACTGATACCTCCGCTGGGAATACGACAACCTTCCGACTCGGTGGGGATTAACAAACTTCAGACTAGCTAGGGATAGAATAGCCTTTGAACTTGCTACCCGACTGCTGGGGAATAACAGTTCTAACAGCTTTCTGACTTGCTTGGGGAAACGACCAGTCTCAAGCCTGCTGGGGAAACATCCTCAACCCTTAGGAACAATCTACCCACCGACACTTCCACTGGGGATATGGCAACCTTCAAGCTCATTGGGGAGACACCGATCTCGAATTTGCTAGGGAGATAACAACCTCAAACTCACTGGGGAGATACGGCCTATTAGGCACGGAACACCCGTCGATTCGTCGAACACTGGCATTCATCATCCAACCATAGTGTCAACTTTCCACTTTTGAGGACTCCCAGACTCGTCCGGTTTTTTCTGATTCATCACCTAGCATTCTCGTCTTTTCTTTGCTTTGAGACAATCGATTTCCTCATATCCGGGCTAACTCTCTAATCTTCAGACTTTGAAGACTCTTCTTGATTGCCTTCTAGGATCGTCGTCCTTCTTTCGCCGTCTTTCACCGTTCCTCTATCCCTTGCCCCTGATTGGACTCTGCGGGGGTCTTTTGTCAAAAGGTTAAACCTCACAAACTGCAAGTGAATGAAGATATCTAACAACACCTGCACAAGAGATCGTTAGATAAAAGCGTGCCCCAGGCGTGCCAACATTTCAACACCTAGGTCACTCAAACTTCCGAATAAGATTTCCAGATTTCAATCTTATAAGCATGCATCGGAATGGACCTCCATGTTTCAAAGTGCAAATATTCTGATTAAAACTAAACGGATGTTTTTGCAATCAAAGCGGTCATGAAAACAAAACCAAAATTATTTGACTGAATACGCATTTATTTACTGAAAAAGAAGGTGGCTCAAAACCGAGCAACACACAGGAAGCAATCCCTGAAAAGAGGTGATCGCGCACGAAAGAAAAAATCTATCCTAATGGCAATGTGAAACCGTGATCTCATCGGGTTCCAACTCGGTTACACCCCATATGTCCTCAAGACTTTCCGTGCTTTCCGTCTTCTGAACAAGACGATTCCGATCGATCTCTGTCGGGGATTATCCAAGTCATATCCAAAGCACAAACGATCATGCTAGACGCAGTTGTTCGTTTCATTCCCTCTTTTGCCTGGACCGCCCTTTCGGGTTTTCAGTCCACCGGGATACCCATTTTTGCCCAAGCCGCCCTTGTGGGGTTTTCGACTTGCCGGGTGTACAAATTCTTTTCATTCTTTATCCCTAACTTTTGCCCGAACCTTTTCCTTTTTTTTCTTTGGTTCGCCGGGATGCCCATTTTTGCCTGGACTCTTTTGTTCTTTTCGTCCAGCGGGTCAATTTTTAACGAAGTATCTTTTAACTGCGTCCGCATTCACAGGGGATGGAAAATCTGCGTCATCCGTGGTTGTTGACAACAAAGCTCTGCCAGAAAACGCCTTCTTGACCACGAATGGGCATTCATAACTGTATATCCACTTGCCCCACGATCGTCTTGAGGAGGAAGGATCCTTTTCAATACCAGCTCTCCCACGTGGTACGCACGAGGTCATACTTTTCAGCCACAAGCACGTTTCATTCACTGGGTACAACTGCTCATGACAAATAACTGTCAGCCTCTTTTCCTCAATCAGGCTTACTTCATACCAAGTCCTTACCCACTCGGCCTTTTCTAATTTCTCATCCATCAGGACTCTCCATGATGGGATCTGGACCTCAACTGCTAGCACGGCTTCCATTCCATACACGAGTGAGAAAGGCGTTGCCCCAGTAGACGTACGCACCGAGGTCCAATACCCAGGACACGAGCTTCGTACTCAGCCACCATTGTTGGTGCAATCAAATGTTATCCGGGCAACAAAAGGAATGTGGGATCTTTTCGGTGTAACCCAAAACGGCACTAACTCATCCACATTAACTTCCCCCCATCAGACATCAGAATCCGTTCGAATTCAGGGTCAGGCCCCTCCTCCGGGATCGGTTCCTCACAATCTTTCGATTTGAGCACCTCGAGATGTCCTCATCAGGGAACTCAAACTTCCTTGGTTGGTAATCCTCAATGGGTTGTGGGGCGATGTAATCGGACAACACACTCCCCTCGATTGCTTTCTGAGAGGTATACTGAATATCGTATTCAGTCAACCTCATTTGCCCTCTCGCCACCCGTCCGGTCAATGCTGACTTCTCAAACGCGTACTTGATCGGATCCATCTTGGACATCCACAAAGTGGTATGAACCAGCATATACTGTCTCAGTCGGCGAGCAGCCTATGCCAAAGTACAACAAGTTTTCTCGAGCAGTGAATGTATTGTTTCACAGTCGGTAAACTCTTTGCTAAGGTAAATTGCATGCTCTTTTCGACCAGACTCGTCATGCTGACACAATACGCACCTCATAGATACCTCGAGGGCTGTCAAGTACCAGATTAATAGTTGTTCCTTCCATGGGAGGCATCAGAATCAGAGGTTCCTGCAACTTATTCTTTTATCTTTCAATGCCCCTTGGCAATCATTATCCACCTGACCGTTTGATCTCTCTCTTTTTTTCAACAGCTTGGGTGGGTTCACACGTGGCTATTAGATGAGATATGAACCGTGAGATGCAATTCAATCTATCTAAGAAACCACGAACCTTCTTTTGTTTTCGGTTCAGGCATTTCTCGTATTGCTTTTTTCTTTTTTCTTTTTTTTCTCTCTTTTTTTTAGCAGGATTGACCTCGATTCCTCTTATCCGCTCACAATAAACCTCAGCAGTTCACCGGACAACACTCCACAAGTGCACTGATTCGGACTCAACTTCAATCTGAGCTGTCTCAACCGGTCAAACAACTTGGCCAGATCCACCAGATGCCCCTCTTCTGCTTGGGACTTTGCTATCATGTCATCAACATAGCATTTGATTCCACGATGAATCATATCATGAAACAAAGTCACTCTGATACGTGGCACCGACGTTCTGCTTCACTAGAGGACAGTCTTCTCTCCATGGTAGCTTGTGCACAACGACATCGGTATCCGACCCTGGCATATCCTGACACGACCAGGCGAAGGTATCCACATGCTCTTTCAACAGGGCTACCATTCTGCTCTCGACTCGCCTCTGAAGCGACCCCAATTTTCATTTCCTTTCCGACCTCGACGGTGCCTGGAATAACAATCTTGAATCGCTCCTCATGCGGTTAAACCACCTTCTCCTCTTATTTCAACAACCTGGCTAGTTCCAGCATATCACAATCTTCTTCGCCTTATTCTTCGGCATGATAGATCGGATTGTCGAAGTCATACAGAGGTGTAACCGAATTGTTATCAATGAGATCAGGAGGATAGTCTCTTTTGAGGTCGGAACAAGACGAATCAAAAGGAAAGAAAAATGAAAATAAACATTTCCATTTTTATTTTTTTATTTTTAAACTGCAAAAATAAATGAAAGACAGGGAACACCGCTTTTAATCACAAAAACATCCATTCATTAATGATGCAAAATGTTGCACAATGAAACACATGAGATGGCCCTTACAATGGACCATTACGTTTTGGGAAAAACGTATGGCTTTCATGCAAACAGAATTGAAAAACAGAAATACTACTCTTCATGATGAGTGACAGTGATGATCTTTGAGGCCTTCCAGTTCCCTGGTACGCACGATTTTATCCACGACTCAAGCTCGCGGTCACTGTCAATCTCTTCACCCACTGTACGGGCGTGACCTGGATCCAGCATCCCGGCACTGACGAAGGTGAACGGTGGACGACGTCCTCTGTTTTGTCTAGACGACCCTTGGTCTGGCTGATAGCCAACCCCGAACATATCCGCTTTCACCATAATGTCTATAATCTTTCCCCAGCCTAGGGCTTCTCCGTTTTTCACCACTTCCATGGCCTGTTTATAAGAAGAAATGGACAGCTTCTTCTCTTTCTCAGCTAGAATGGCATCTCTACCTTGACGGTTTTAACTGCCTGACTTGGTGTTTCAAAATTTTCACCGTCCATTTCTGTTTCCATCATTCTCTGGATCGTTTCCCCCATCACTACACACCCCTTTGTGGCAACAGCCGCACAACAGTTATCAACACTAGGGAATGCTCCACTCTTCATCAGATGTTTTGGGACCACAAACACTGAAGTTTTTAATTGATCTCCCTCAGTCACCTCTGTTCCTCTCTTGTCCTTTGACATCACTTTCACCCCCACAGGACCTTGCATCGGTACGGGGTTAGCATTAACATTCAGTGTCGGTGCCAAACTGATGGCCTTAGAATCCACCAAGTCCTGGACGGCATGCTCAAAAGCTCTACAACCCTCAATGTTATGTCCTGGTGCCCCAGAATGGAAGTCGCACCTGGCGTTCTCATCATAGTTTGCAGGCCTCTGATGCAGTTCTACAGGAACCAATATCCTCGGCTGGACTGACCCAAGATCCCTCAACCTCTTGAACAGAAGGGTATAAGTCACGGGTGGCTTATCAAATTGACGATCCATCCCCTTCTTCACTTGGCTCTTAGCTTTCTGTGCTTTCTGTTGAGGTGGCGGTTGTTGCTGTTGTACAGGTGGATTACCAACAAGGGTGGTTACAGTGGCAACATAAGGGTGGTAACGATCCTTACCGCGTTCTTTCTTGGCCTGCACACCACCTGATTCAACCTCCTTCTTGAGCTGACCATTGCCAGAGGGCTTCTTTACTACGGATGACGGAGCCTTTCCCTGAACTTTCTCCTTTATCATCCAGCTTTCAATCCTATCCAACCTCTCAACAATTGCTTTCTGCCCCAAGGCGAGCCCTTGCACGACTTTGAACAACTCCCCCATCATCTCTTTCAATTCGAGAATGTTGGCGTTGGATGGATCCATTAGCTTGGACTTGTCGGGTCTGGCAGGACGTCTGAGCGGAAGAGCTATGTGCACTGGTTAGATACTGACACCTACAAAACAGCAAACAGGTTAATATGACTTACGCATGCAATGTCTATCCGTACTAGGAATATTCTGTCCTTTGATTCTAGCTTCATTGAGACGGATAATATTTCATCAACATTCTGACATCCGGATGTCTCTCGACCAGAATCTTAATCAAAAATGGACCCTGAGTACGGATAGACATGGGTTAAATGCAGATGAATGCAAAATGGGAATGATGCAAATGCATGCAGGCAGGTCACTGTGCCATCTTCCAAGTCATCTGAGGATCAACTGTACTGAACCGGTCTCTGAACTGATTACAATCATCTGAGGGCCCGAGTAACCGTAAATCCAACTTGGGGAGTTCCAAAATAAACGGAACCGGGGAATATATCACTATCATCACAGGAAATCCACTGGACGGATGACAACCAGATCCTCTGAACAAGTATCTTCAAATTCAACCCGGGGATCCGAAATAAACGGAACCTGCTGATAGATGTCACGGACAGAACTCCGGCGTGTCAGAAGTAAGTACCCATAAGTTCATCTGAACCATAGTCATCATCAGTACCTGCAAATGATTCAAACCCTCCCCACTCACGGGTGTCATCTAGGTTAGGGTAAGGTCAAGAGAAACGCAGGATAAACAACCCTTTCATAGAATATCATCATGTACACACCCGATATATGCACCGATAATACCCCATCAGGATCTGAACTACTCGTGATATCGAGTTCCGCTAAGTGACGCCATACCACACGCTTCCCAAGAATCACTATATTCCTAGGTGTCCTAGAGTTCACTCATAGCCTGAGTATTGGGCCTTTTACCTCTTGTAACTCCCACCCAACAGAGAAACAGAGACACAACCAGCACAATGAAAATATGATGCATGCAAACATAAATGCAAACATAAATGTAAACATAAACGATCACATCATAATCATAAATGCAATAAATAAAGCAGTAAAAGCAACCAAACCCTATCCTACAGAGCGCTAGGACTGACTCGCTTAGGGAAGATGGACCAGCAAGAGGTCAACTTCTCTATGATCCCCAGCAGAGTCGCCAGCTGTCGCATTACGCGAAAAACCGGCGGAAAAACGAAACAACATAGCCGCCACCGTGCGTTATTTATCCCAAAAGAGGGAAATGAAACGCTTGAAGTAAACCTGGAAAGAACATGGTCTCGCGACCAGAGATGCAAGGATCGGGAGTCGGTTATGCGAAGGGAAGGTATTAGCACCCCTACGCATCCGTCGTACTCGACGGGATCCACGCTCGAAAGAATAGAAGAAAGGTTGCTAAAAACTGCTCAAACACTGCACACAAGCTGGAAACAAACACAGAGGAAAGACGGGAGAAACGGGACTCGGCAGGATATCGCATCCTAGGCCTACGTAGTCTGTCAGACACAGACATCAGAGTCGACGTAGTTCGGGACAGGGGAAACATGCTCGCTAGGATGTCGCATCCTATGTATACGTATCTTCTCTGACCGGAGAAGAATCAGAGCACTCGTAGCTCGGCTAACGCACGCCAAACAAAACTCACACAGGAAACCGACTGCCAATCGCTGGACTTACGTCAGACTCCACACAAACAGGCAAACATGGAAACCGAATGCCAATCGCTGGACTTACATCAGACTCAGAACCAACAAACACACACACACAGGAAACCGACTGCCAATCGCTGGACTTACGTCAGACTCCAACAAGCAAACAAGACACAGGAAACCAACTGCCAATCGCTGGACTTACGTCAGACTCCAACAAGCAAACAAGACACAGGAAACCAACTGCCAATCGCTGGACTTACGTCAGACTCCAACAAGCAAACAAGACACAGGAAACCAACTGCCAATCGCTGGACTTATGTCAGACTCCAACACACACAAAGGGGTTGCAAAAGAAAAAGGGCGCCCGGAGAGATCAGCTCATCTCCTGCCTACGTACCTCATCTGGTATGAGGATCAGGGCAACGTAGTTCCCCTACGCAGGGAAAGAACTTCTAACCTAACCAGAGACTGGGAAGTGACAAACTAGAAGGGAGCCTGACTCGAGCCTAATAGTTATCATGTAATCCACAATGGTCCTAGGTTGAGGTTTCTATCTAACTTGCACAGGGAGCAAGCTATCCTAAACAACACAATCAAACAAACACAAGCACAATAAAGCAAGCACACACACTATATGCATACAGTTTGGGCTCATACAAGGCTAGGCTGCAGAAGCAAGCCAACTGGAATGGGGTGTTTTTTAGCTCTTAACCCTAACATTGAGAGTTAGGGTGAAGCAGATGAAATGGGAAGTGAGGATAAGACCTCACAACTCTTATCCCTGGCCTGGGAGAGCTTGACTCAAATAGAAAATGTGGGAGTTCAGAATGTAGGAACTCTTCTCCATAGATGACTGACACAACATGATTTTGGGGTTTTTATTCACAATGCATTAACACATGGTGTGTGAGCAAAGTGAATGACACACTGAGTAGCAGGAGATGGATTGCACATCTCTTTTATCTTCCAATTGCCTCTTAAGAGGTCTTTACCTGCTTGGCACAAAATTAAACATTCACAAGCATTGCCTCTTAAGGAGGGCTTCAGACAGGTGCCATCCCACATAACAGGACAGGTCTTCCAGACTACATGAAGTTAGAAGAATTATACCTCAGTGGTAAGCAAACCACAAGCTAGCAAAGCAAGTTCAAAATGAACTCAAAGCAACTTAGGTACCTGTGAAAAAATCTAAACCAATCAGTTCAACTGTACAGACAAACAATCAACAGACAATAACAAACAGACAGACAATGTTCACAATGTGCAAGCCACAAGGCAAACTCAAATGAGTTAGCATCAACCTACAAAACACACAAGTGTTAGTAATCAAGAGCAAACATCAATGCTCAAATGAGGAAGCATCATCAACTATGGACTTGGATGTTTAAACCTGAAATCAAAGCCCACATGTAAGCCACAAACCACTAGGTCAAAGCCTAGGGTCAAAGATGGAGAAAAAAGTCAAAACAGAACCTCAAACTTGACATGAAGCAACTTTAAACACATATTGACATATCATAAAAAGGCTCACATCAAAATCATTAACCAAATGCATTTCATGATCAAATGAAGTTAAAGGTGATTTCAAAGCATCCAAATGGTCAACATGAATGAAAAATCTCAATCAAAACAGAAATGATTCCAAAAACTCTGGAAACAATCATGAGCAATCTAGACATCCATAACATACATCACACAAAAAATCAGAAGCATTGGACATCATTAGGCATGGCAATCATATTGTACAAGTCAAGCAACCAAATGTGTAACACAAATTGTCACACCAAGTTAGAACAATCATAAAACAGAATTGGTGCATAGGAAAAATATCAAACCAAAGCCAAAATGTTCATCAACATGTCTAATATTAGCATGCAAAATTTCAAAGCCATTGGATAAGAAACAAGCATTTTAAGAAGGAAAGATCAAGGCAAGGTCAAACAAGCATATGTACTCAAACATCCTAGCACAAATTAATTTCCAGCCGTGCACAATTTTCCAATTAATGATCATAAAAAAGTAGACAGGATAAGGAACACATAGAAAAAAATTGGGATCAAATTGATACATTTTCCTATTTTATATGATTTTTGGAAGTTGATGGACAAAAATGAAATCAAAAATGAATAACATGGCCAAATATGGAGGGAAAGTGAGAAAATAGCAAGCATATTTGAAAAAACTCCTTCAGTCGGATTCGAACCTGGCGCGTTTTTGAATGCCTAGCGCGCCAAAGCCAAACGACAGCGTATCAACACAAAAACCCTAAGCCTGGCGCGCTTTCAAATTTTCATAGCTAATCATGAACAGCATAGCAAAATCGTAGCAAATTCGTAGCCATTTCTGGAAATGCATGGTGTTCATACAGGGAAGATGAAGATCATGAAGATCTTCATATGAAATTTCCAGAAAATCAAAAATGTTCCAGAATTCAATAATTTTTACACCAAACGAATCATCATGCTACGTACATGCAAGATCAAGCCATAATTCATGCAAAAACAACATATATTACTCAAATCGAAGAAATTAAAGTTGAACACTCAAACTTCAATCATGCATAACTTCATCAATACAACACCATTTCAAGTGATTTTTCCACCAGAATTCTCAACAACACGAGATCTACACAATCATACTCATGGATTTAAGAATTATAAGAATCAAGAATCCTACCTGTTGAAGAGCAGATTCAGATTTATCTTGCTTCAAGGCTTGTGATGCTCCAGAATTCTTCTATGATGCTTGTGGAGGTGAATGATGATGAAATTGAAGCTCAATTGCACACGAATCCAGCTTAATTTGCAAATGCCATGGATGCTTCAAGCTTTGAGTTTGAGCAAATATGGCACGGTCCAGTTCTACTCAAAAACACCTCATGAACATGAATCAATCAAGAGAAAATGTTCTTGTTTGAAGAAATTGAAAAAAAGTTTGAGAGAAAATTTTGGTGATTCTTGAGATTCAGATCTGAATAGTGAAGCCAATGATGGAAACAGTTATGATTATCTATATATATATGCTATGCTAATGATGTTTAAATCATGTTTAAGCCTAATGCAAATGTGATTAGCAACTTTGAAGGTGTGTGTGCAAAATGAGATTTTCACTTCATGCACCCCATGCATGCGTGAACAGTACCAATTCCTGGCCCAAATTCATTTAATCAATGTCCATGCACACATTTGAAATGGTTTTTTATGCCCATGATTATCCAAAATAATGTTATGCAATTTTCTTCACAAATCTTCATGAATAGGCCAAAGACCATGCAAAGGAAATTTAAGTCATGTAATGATATGCTTGGAAAGTACATGTTATGAGGATCAAAATGCAAAAAGAACCACCCATTTTGGAGCTTTGGTTAAAAAGTTATGCTCATTTGAATTTTGAAACACACTTTGCCATGATTGGACCATATCTCCTCAACCACACATGAGAAATCCATGATCTTGGACTTTTTTGAAATGGGAGAGAAAGATCTTCAACTTTCATGTTGGACAAAAATTCATTTGAAGCTTTATTGATGATGTAAACTTGAGTTGAAGTTGGGCCAAAACCTTGCCATTTTTGGAAAGTTCAAATTACAGGTCACCTGCTATGTTTGGAAAGTCTTGATCTGACTTCAAATTCTTCAATGTTGATGTTTGAAATGTCAAATGAGACTTGCTTGAACATGAATGGAGCATCTCTAACCACTTCCCACCTCCAAATCCATAGTTGACTTTGCAGTTGACTTCTGTTGACTTCTATGAGCCTTAGATGATTTGATCATGCACTGATGAGTTCTGAGCCTTCAACCCTTGGCCAAGCTACCTCAAAGTGATCCTTGGGACATGTAAGCTCATTGGAACCACCCTAGGGATTTGATCTCATGGAGAATGCTCTTGTTGCCTTGTACAATTGAATCTCCTGACCAGTCTTGCTTGATGACATGCAATGGACTATGCAATGTGAATGCAATGTTAATGACCTAAAAATGAAATGGATATACAAATGGGAGGTGAAAATTTGAGGTGCTACAGCATGGAACCCCAAAGGCGTGGGTTCGAACATGGCCAAGGCAATGTGTATATTTTCTTATCACTTGTTAACTTTCATTTTCTTCACAACTTAAAAAAACCATAACTTTATGGTCTCTTAACATTTTTGACCCATTCCTTTTGCCATGTGTTCATGAGAATGTCTATTTTATGATGATACAAAAAAATCCCAAAAATATTATTTATTTCACCATTTTTTGTTTGATGGAAAACATGTAGTTTTTAAGGCTTCTAATTGATTTCTTTGGTTTATTTCTTGGTTGTTCTTGATGTTGAAAGCTTGTATGATCATAGCACACTCTTTTAAGTGTTGATTGTTATCCTTAACATGTTTAAAGTTGATTATTTTTATACCATGACTAAATTGGTTCACCTTGAAACACATGTTTGAATGAATGGTTAGGAGGTGATTATGGTTTCCACTTGCTTGTTTCTTATTCATGCCATGATTAGGGTTTAGGTCTAAACTTGTTCCTAATGTTCTTGCCTCTTGTTTAACTTATATGTAGAGTGATCCACTTAGGGTTTTACTTTGTTCATACCATGTTCATATGATCCATGTTTTTAATATCTTTCTTTTTTCATAACTTTACTTGATAACTATATATCATGATTATGATACTTGTCTTGTTTGCTTAATGTGGTTTGATACCCTTGCTGAAACTTGGATGATATTTTATCTTTGTATTGATCATGGTATGTTTTCTTATCCTCTAAATGATATGATGTGATTGGTCATTTGAGTTGCCTCCCCATCTAGGGTTTTGCTTTGTACATATAGTATACAAAATCACCTTGCATATACACTTGTTTAATCATGTCTTGTGGTACTCCACTTGTATTCTATCTCAATTTGTGATGTTATATCCATGTCCTATAATTGTTTATCATTTCATTCAAGTATTTCCTTCATAAACTTCCATAATGTTGAATATGTATCTCATACTTGTTCATGTGCTATCTCTTGTGGTGTTATATAAACCTTTGTCATATCTTGTTTATGCTCGCCATGCCTCAAAAACATGTAAGTGGATTATTCATGTCTTGTCAATTTATGTATCTTTATGTATCTAATGAAGGTGAGAAAAACAAGAAAGGGGGGGTTTGAATTGTTTGAAAAATAAGCGCTTTTCAAAATAAAAATCACACAATGATTTTATACTGGTTCGCTTATAACACAAAGCTACTCCAGTCCACCCGGCCAAGGTGATTTCGCCTTCAACAAGGACTTAATCCACTAATCTTGAAAGATTACAAACAACACCTAAGAGAGAAGAAAATCTCTTAGTCTTCTCAAGTCTACTGACTACAAAGAGTCACTTGAGGAAATCAAATAAAAATTAGATACAAGATATGTAATCTAGAGTGCTTCTAAGAAAGCAAGTATTACAAACTTAAGAACAGATTTTTCACTTAATAAGCAAAAGCTTAGTGAAATTCTTTGAGAGCAAAGATGATTTTCTTGAGCGTGAAATAATTCAGTATAGTTTTGGCTAGTTGATTTCTTTACTGAATGTTGATTGCATCTCTATTTATATATGAGTTGGAGTAGAGTTGAATCTGGTGGATATTAAACTGAGTTTACTCCATCACTTAAATAGCTTCTGCAGTTTAACTTTTCATCTTTGAAGTGACTACTTACCACAAGTAGTATCTTTTCTCTTGGAAGCGGAGATTAACGTCTCTTTCTTAATCAGGAAATCCAATTGAAAATCTTTACTTGTCTTCAACGTTACTCTTTCATGATTAGCAAATCCATAATCAGAGTATTTGTGTTTCTGGAGAGTCTTGGAATCTTGCTTCTGATGTTGATCTCTTGAGAGTTCAGATGGCGCTGATAACGTTTCTCCAGAATCAGAGCTTCTAGACTTTACTTCATGTTCAGATGCTTCTGATACTTTGCAGTTTTGTCCAGAGTCAGAGCTTCTTGAAACGAGATTCCACTTTAGATGCTTCTGATACTTGATAATTTGTATCTGATCTTGTTGTGCATCTGATGACATCATCAGATTTATTTCTTCTATCTTTAGAACCCTGCACACTTAGAAACTTTTCGTTAGGGTGCCATTTTTGGTTTCATCCTTTGTTATCATCAAAATCAAGGAATCTGTTGTAGAACAATTTTTGTTCTTACAATCTCCCCCTTTTTGATGATGACAAAACAACTTAAAATAGCAGATGAAACATGAATAAAATAAGATCAGATAGACAGAAGCTCCCCCTGAGTTAGTGCTAGGGAGTTCAGAAGTTCTTACCAGAGCTTTCCAAGTAATGAGATTTCTGAAAACTTTCTGCAATTTCTTAAATTTAATGTTAGAGCTATTTAATCAAAGCTGTTTTTATCAGAGCTATTTCTACAATTGTTGCAGAGTGCTTAAGGTTTTTAGACAATTTTCATCAGAGCTATTTAATGATTTCTCCCCCTTTTTGTCAGAATCAAAAAGACATAGTAAAAAAATAACTTAAAGAGAAAAACACTTCATTAAAAGAGAAACATCAGATTCATTAAAATCAAGAGCAAAACATTAGATCCAAAAAGAAGACAGAAGCAAAAACAACAAAAGGCAAACAAAACATAAAATCCTAAGTGCCTAAGGGTTCTGAGGCAATTTCTGCAAGATCATGGCAAGCATCTTCTGGATATTCTCATTGACGGTATCTTGCTTGTCCATTCTGTCTCGGAGGATATTCTGATCTTCCTTAAGATCCTTCAAAGTCTGAAGAATCATGGGAACAGCAGTTGAAGACTCCCCCTGAGTCAGAGCCTGCTGGGCTTCAGCTTCTGCAGCAGCTTGAGCTTCTGCATCTGCCAGAGCCTTAGCTTCAGCTTCTTGTTGTCTTAGGATTTCTTCTTTTGCCAGTCGTTCTTCCTCTAGTCTTTTTGCTTCTTCTTCAGCTTCCTTAGCCAACCTCTCCTCTTCTAGCCTTCTGGCTTCAACTTCTCTGGCAAGTCTCTCCTGGAGTCTTGCCTCAGCATCTCTGATGTAGCCATTTCTGACTTGTTCAGAGACACTCTTCAGCCTAAAAGACTCAGATGTCATCCAGCTAATGACTCTGTTCCAGTGTGTCCTTACAGATGCAGGATCATCACTGATTTCAGAGTTTGTGACTAGAGAATCTATCTTTTGAGCTGAAGCCTCTGCAATCATAAAGATGGCTTCCTTAAGGGTAGGTTTAGAAAGCTCAGGTTCAGGTTCTGGTTCAGAGGTATGAGGTGGAGAGTTTTGAGGGCTGAGATTTAGAGTTTGAGGTTCAGATTCTGACTCAGGTTGGGGTTCAGAATCTGCTTCTGGTTGAAGACTGGGGGATGAAGCATAAAGTGGGTTTAAATCTAAAGGTTCGGATTCTGGTTCTGGGACAGCGGGAAGGATTGGTGGAATGATATTAGAGGTGAAAGGAGCAGATGGTTGAATTACAGAGGGTATGGTGGTTGTTTGTTGTAGTGGTGAAGTTATTTCAGGTTCTGTGGTTTGTGTTCGTTGTGAAGCAAGTCGATGGGCATAGAGTGTTGCTATGGTTGGGGAGTTTGGGTCAGAGTGTTCTTGGTCAGAGGACTCTTGGTCAGAAGAAGGGGAAAGGTAAGGAGGTGATTCATATTCAGAGGATGAAGAAGAAGAAATGCTTTGGTGGGTTTGTATAGGTTGAGAGGGAGGAATGAAGGTTCTAGCTATGTTTAGAACTGGTGTAGGTTGGGAGGTTCTGGTGATTGAGGGTGGTATTTCAGAGGTGGTATATAATGGTTGTGAAGAGAGAGGGTTAGAGGAAGCCATTTTAAATTCAGAGGAGACAGGAGGAATAGACTTACCAGAAGAGACATTCAGAGGTGCTGAAGTTTTGCTTCCAGAAGTTTCTCCAAGTCTGGCTTTCTTTGCTCTCCTTGCCTCAGCAGCTATCTGTTTCTCAGAGACACCTCTCTTGCATCTGACTAGATCTTCTTCTGAATCTAGACAGTCATCGATGCTGAAATCAGAGACATCAACACCTTCCTCCAGCAGACGATGAAGGTAGAGGGCAACAGCGTCTCTGGGCTCATTCTTGAAGAATCTGGCCAGGCCATGAGGCATCTTCCTCTGATCTTTTAGAGATTCCCAGGAAACATCCAGAGTGGGCTTGACTCTAATGTCTTTGATAATTCCCATGCTCTTGAGGTTTTTGGCATTCAGAGGCTTTCCCACATCAATTGCCAGATCATCCATACATCTGGTCTTTTCCAGAGCATCTACCAGTCCATGCTCAATGAAGATGTCAGAGAGCAATCTACCCAGAGGAATGTAGGATCTGGGCTTCATGTTATTCCTGGTTTCTCTGACTGAATCCCTCAGATATCTGAACAGGAGAGTAGGGAGGTTGATCTTGATACCCTTCTGAATGCAGTACAGAATGCATTTCTGGTCTGCATTGATATAATCTGAAGAGTTAGAGGCTGGACGGTGATGGATTGTTCCCAGAATTATCTTCAGCCAAACTCGGAGGTTCTGGTGAAGCTCCTTGTTCTTAGAGGGGTTTCCTTCAACATTAGGTTTGAAGATTGTTGGGTTGATGACTTCAGTGATGCGCTTTGACCTTGGAGGAATGTTGTAAATCCTTTTTCCTCCACTTTCCTCCATATTCAGCAAGGAGGCTATTGACGTTTCAGTGATGACAATTTTTACTCCTAGAACAAAAGAGACAATGAATTGGTCATCTGCATCAGCATGTCTCCAGAATTCCTTGACCAGAAGAGGGTAGATTGGACCATAAAGCCTGTCGAAGTAGGTTTCCCATCCTTGTTGACGAAGTTCCCTAGTGAGATCAACGCCATTTCTTCTTAGGTTGTCAAAATCAACCAAGGATTCACACAAAACATCCAAACCTTCAAAGGGAGTTGAAAGGTTTATGTGGCTTTCTCGGTCAAGAATGTGGGGTTCTTGATAAACAGGGGTTATGGTGACGCCTGTAACAGTGGGTGTTTGAGTGTTTGAGGTTTGGGGATTAGAAGCGGATTCCATCTGTTGAGAGAAGTTAAAAACTTCTTGCTGTTGAGCATCCATGAAGAAGATTGAAGAAGAAGGTGAAGAACTTGCAGAGAACTTGCAGAGAAGAGTTTAGGGTTTTAGAGTGAGTGAGAGTGATAAGTGTGTGAAATGTGAGAAAAGTGTTTATATACCTAAGTAAAAACGCATGCAAAACGACACACATACCAGCGTTAGCACAAAAACCAAAATAGCACGTTTGGGGGAAAAATGATTACAGCTAATAAATGAATGTCTAATCCCACAGTTTGCACACTGCTCGAGGAAAACTCAAACGTCTGCCTTTTGAATTTCTTGACAGCTGTCTAGAAGTTCTAAGGTTTGACGCTCAGAGCTCCACGTGTTTAATGTATCTGATCTTCAGGAATACCAAGAGATTGGTTTCTGAAGATTTCTGATTCAGATATCTTCTAAACTTGTAGAAGTATCAGAGTCAGAGGCAGAAGTGTATTTGTTTTTATCAGAGTCTCATTTTACATGTTTAGAGCCAAATTTTACTCAGGACAATTTTTAATGTTCAGATTCTCTAAGATAAAAAGAAATCTATCTTCAGCTAGAGGCTTAGTAAAGATATCTGCCCATTGATGTTCTGTATCAATGAACTTCAGCGTTACTATCCCTTTCTGAACATAGTCTCTAATAAAATGATGTTTAATTTCTATGTGTTTGGCTCTGGAATGTAAAATAGGATTCTTACTCAAACAAATAGCAGCAGTATTATCACAAAGGATAGGAATGTTACTCTCAAATATCTGAAGATCTTCTAGCTGATGCTTCATCCAGAGCATCTGAGTTGTGCACAGTGATGCTGAGATATATTCTGCTTCTGCAGTTGATAGAGCGATAGTTGACTGTCTTTTGCTAGCCCAGGAGATTAGATTGTTTCCCAGAAGCTGGCAATTTCCAGATGTGCTTTTTCGTTCTATTCTATCTCCTGCATAATCTGCATCACAATAACCAGAAAGCCTATACTCTGATGTTTTCTCATACATCAGGCCCAGGTTAGGAGTTCCTTTCAGATACTTAAGAATTCTCTTAACAGCTGTTAAATGAGATTCTCTAGGATCTGATTGGAATCTGGCACAAAGACAGACACTAAAGAGAATATCAGGACGAGTAGCAGTCAGATAGAGAAGAGAGCCTATCATACCTCGATAGAGCTTCTGACAAACCTTGTTGCTTACCTCTTCCTTTTCCAGAATGCAAGTTGGGTGCATAGGAGTTTTTGCAGAGTTGCATTCAGACATATCAAACTTCTTCAGAACGTCTTTAATGTACTTGCTTTGATGAATGTATGTGACTTCTGGAGTTTGATTAATTTGAATTCCCAGAAAGAACTTTAGTTCTTGCATTAAACTCATTTCAAATTCTGCCTGCATTAACTTAGAAAATTCTTGGCAAACAGAGATATTAGCAGAACCAAAAATAATGTCATCAACATAAATCTGGCATATCATGAGATCATTTTTATGGTTTTTACAGAAGAGTGTAGAATCAACTTTCCCTCTGATAAAATTTTGTTCCAGAAGAAAATTACTTAAGCGTTCATACCAAGCTCTGGGAGCTTGTTTAAGTCCATATAAGGATTTCTTAAGTTTGAAAACATGTTCTGGAAAGTTTGAATTTTCAAAACCTGGAGGTTGATTGACATACACTTCTTCTGAAATATAACCATTAAGAAATGCACTCTTGACATCCATTTGGTATAATTTGATAGAATGATTAATAGCAAAAGATACAAGAAGACGAATAGATTCTAACCTCGCGACTGGAGCAAAAGTTTCATTATAATCAATACCTTCTTGTTGACTATAACCTTGAGCTACCAGTCGAGCTTTGTTTCTGACAACTTCTCCTTTCTCGTTCAGCTTGTTTCTGAAAACCCATCTGGTTCCAATGACATGAGTGCCTCTGGGTTTAGGAACGAGATCCCAGACATCATTCTTGGAGAATTGATCTAACTCTTCTTGCATAGCTGCCACCCAATCGTTATCTTGAAGAGCTTCATCACAGGACATAGGCTCAATCAGAGACACTAGTCCCAGAGGAATATCTTCAGAAGTTCTGAAGGTAGATCTGGTTCTAACAGGTTCATCTTTGTTTCCCAAAATCAAATCTTCAGATAAGTTAATACGACTTTTAACTTTCCTTGGAATTTCTGGAGATTTAATTTCTTCAGAGTCTGGAGTGACAGTTGCTTCTGGAGTTTTCTCAGATTCTACCAGAGTGATCTCTAAATCTGCAAACTTTTCAACTAGCTTTGACTTTTCAGGGTTAAGCTTATCATCAAATCTAACATGAATTGATTCCTCCACAATTTTGGTTTCTGTGTTGTATACTCTATAGCCTTTAGAGCGTTCTGAGTATCCTAACATAATACCTTTCTGTGCTTTGGAATCAAACTTGTTCAGATGTTCTTTAGTATTTAATATAAAACAAATGCATCCAAAAGGATGAAAATATGAAATGTTGGGTTTTCTTCCCTTACACAGTTCATAGGGAGTCTTTTCCAGAATAGGTCTAATAGAGATTCTATTCTGAATGTAACACGCTGTATTTACAGCTTCTGCCCAAAAGTGCTTTGCTACATTTGTTTCATTGATCATGGTTCTGGCCATTTCTTGGAGTGTCCTATTCTTCCTCTCTACAACTCCATTTTGTTGTGGAGTTCTAGGGCAGGAGAAATCATGGGATATTCCATTAGAATCAAATAATTCTTTAAAATCTTTATTTTCAAATTCTCCACCATGATCACTTCTGACTCTAACAATGTTAGAGTCAAATTCTTTTTGCACTTTAGAACAGAAACTGGTGAATACAGAGTGAGACTCACTCTTGTGCTTTAGGAATTTTACCCATGTCCAGCGGCTGTAATCATCAACGATTACTAGTCCATACTTCTTTCCATTGACTAATGCTGTTTTCACAGGACCGAATAAGTCAATGTGAAGAAGCTCCAGAGGCTTAGAGGTAGAAACAACATTTTTCTTTTTAAAAGATGTTTTTGAAAACTTTCCTTTTTGACAAGCTTCACACAGAGCATCTGAAGAAAACTTCAGTTTAGGTAAGCCTCTGACTAACTCAAGTTTAGTTAGCTGAGAGAGTTTTCTCATGCTAATGTGGCCTAAGCGTCTATGCCATACCCATTGCTCTTCGTGAACTGACATTAAACATTTAACATTTTGATCTTTTAAATCAGAAAGATTTATTTTATAAATGTTGTTTTTCCTCTTGCCTGTGAAAAGGACAGAGCCATCGTTCTGACTAATGGCTTTACACGTTTTTTGATTAAAGATTACATCATAACCGTTATCACTTAATTGACTTATGGATAACAAGTTATGCATTAATCCTTCTACATAAAGAACATCAGATATAGAGGGAAGAGTACCATTACCAATAGTTCCGGAGCCTCTGATCCTTCCTTTCTGATCTCCTCCGAAGCCTACAAATCCAGCGTCTTTAAGTTCCAGGCTTTGGAACATAGACTTTCTTCCCGTCATATGTCGCGAGCATCCAGAGTCCAGGTACCATGACTGGTGTCTGAACTTTGCTGCATAGGATATCTGCAACATAGATAATCTTATCTTTCGGTACCCAGAATCTCTTGGGTCCTTTTAGATTAGTTTTCCCAGAGTTTCTCACAACTTTGGGTCTTCTAGCATTTTTAAATTTGTGTTCTTGTGTGTGTGTGTAGTGATATGAAAAAGGCGATTTAATTTGGTTACTGGTAGAGGTTTTATGTTCCTCAGAATCATACCCAATTCCCCTTTTATTATTCTGACTTACTCCATAAATCATGGATGCCATAATACTCCTATCTATTCCATTCTTCAGAAATTTTTGAAAGGCTTCTTCATATTTATAAATAATTTCATTTGAAGTTTGTGGTGCTTGAGACAACGCTTCTTCTAATTCTAAGCTTTTGGTTTTAGCTCCATCTCTTTCTAACGTTAAAGATCTGATAGTATCTTCTTGTGCTAGAATTGTTGTCTCAAGTTTACTACATTCTTCAGATTTTGCTTTAAGAAGGCCTTTAATGCTTTTAACTTTTTGTTTTAATTTCTGAAGAGAGGTAAGAGTTTCTGATAAACATGATTCTAAGTCAGATCTAGAAAGTTCAGAAAATACCTCTTCAGATTCTTCATCTGAGCTGCTGGATGTGGTAGCCATAAGTGCTACGTTGGCTTGTTCATCAGAGTCAGATTCTGATGATCCTGATTCACTATCGTCCCAGGTGGCCATTAGTCCTTTCTTTGTTCTGAAGGTATTCTTCTTGAAGCTTTCTTTTCTAGGGTTGTCTTTCTTCAGCTTGGGGCATTCATTTCTGTAATGACCTGTTTCTTTACATTCAAAACAGGTAATATCTTTATTAGGTTTACCTTTTGAAGTTGACTCTGATCTATCCCCTCTGGGTCTTGATCTTCTGAAGTTGTTGTTGTTCCTTCTTTTCCAGAGTTGCTTAACTCTTCTGGTTAGTAAGGACAGTTCTTCTTCATCATCAGAGTCTTCAGGTTCAGAGTCGTCAGTATCTGCAGTTTCTGCCTGGAGAGCTTTGGTTCTGTCTGACTTCCGTCTTTCAGGTCTGGACTTCAGCGCCACTGACTTGTTTCTTTTCTGAGGCTCATCCTCCTCTAGTTCTATCTCATGACTTCTGAGAGAGCTAACAAGTTCTTCAAGGCTGATATTGTTCAGATCCTTTGATAACTTCAGAGCAGTAACCATTGGTCTCCATTTCTTTGGCAGACTTCTGACTATCTTCTTAACATGATCTGCAGTCGTGTATCCTTTGTCAAGCACTTTAAGACCTGCAATAAGAGTTTGGAATCTGGAAAACATAGCTTCTATAGCTTCGTCATCTTCCATCTTGAAGGCTTCATATTTCTGGATCAGCGCCAGAGCCTTCGTCTCCTTGACTTGGGAGTTTCCTTCATGGGTCATCTTCAGAGAGTCAAGTATATCTTTAGCCGTCTCTCTGTTGGTGATCTTTTCGTATTCGTTGTATGATATAGCATTTAGAAGTATTGTTCTGGCCTTGTGGTGATTCTTGAAATCACGTTTCTGATCTTCTGACATTTTGCTTCTGGGAACTTCAGCTCCATTTAAGACTGGAGGTTTGTATCCATCTGTGACAATGTCCCAGAGGTCAGCATCATAACCCAGAAAGAAACTTTCGATTCTGTCTTTCCAGTAATCAAACTTTTCTCCATCAAAAACAGGAGGTTTAGCATTGTAAGAATCTCTTTCATTTGAGTGAGCCATTTGTTTTTCTCGCACTGGATCTCTCTACACGGTTAAGTGTTTGATTTGAAAATCAATAACAGAGCCGGAGCTCTGATACCAATTGAAGGTGAGAAAAACAAGAAAGGGGGGGTTTGAATTGTTTGAAAAATAAGCGCTTTTCAAAATAAAAATCACACAATGATTTTATACTGGTTCGCTTATAACACAAAGCTACTCCAGTCCACCCGGCCAAGGTGATTTCGCCTTCAACAAGGACTTAATCCACTAATCTTGAAAGATTACAAACAACACCTAAGAGAGAAGAAAATCTCTTAGTCTTCTCAAGTCTACTGACTACAAAGAGTCACTTGAGGAAATCAAATAAAAATTAGATACAAGATATGTAATCTAGAGTGCTTCTAAGAAAGCAAGTATTACAAACTTAAGAACAGATTTTTCACTTAATAAGCAAAAGCTTAGTGAAATTCTTTGAGAGCAAAGATGATTTTCTTGAGCGTGAAATAATTCAGTATAGTTTTGGCTAGTTGATTTCTTTACTGAATGTTGATTGCATCTCTATTTATATATGAGTTGGAGTAGAGTTGAATCTGGTGGATATTAAACTGAGTTTACTCCATCACTTAAATAGCTTCTGCAGTTTAACTTTTCATCTTTGAAGTGACTACTTACCACAAGTAGTATCTTTTCTCTTGGAAGCGGAGATTAACGTCTCTTTCTTAATCAGGAAATCCAATTGAAAATCTTTACTTGTCTTCAACGTTACTCTTTCATGATTAGCAAATCCATAATCAGAGTATTTGTGTTTCTGGAGAGTCTTGGAATCTTGCTTCTGATGTTGATCTCTTGAGAGTTCAGATGGCGCTGATAACGTTTCTCCAGAATCAGAGCTTCTAGACTTTACTTCATGTTCAGATGCTTCTGATACTTGATAATTTGTATCTGATCTTGTTGTGCATCTGATGACATCATCAGATTTATTTCTTCTATCTTTAGAACCCTGCACACTTAGAAACTTTTCGTTAGGGTGCCATTTTTGGTTTCATCCTTTGTTATCATCAAAATCAAGGAATCTGTTGTAGAACAATTTTTGTTCTTACATCTAAATCCAAGGTAAAGGATCTTATGTTGACTTCCTAGTCATTTATTGTTTGTTTTTTTGTTGACTTTATTTGTCCATTCATGCATATACCCTAAACCAAATCCTACCCCTTTTTCAAGCTAAAACACCCACAAAACCTTGACTTACTTTTAGTCAATGGACTTTAAAATGCTTTAGTACACATGAGGCATTTCAAACAAAAACCTTAACTTACTTTCAGTCAACGGATTTTTCAATTACTCTTTCAAATGCTTTAGTACACATGAAGCATTTCAAACTCAAACTTTGACTTACCTTTAGTCAAGTAGCACTTTCCAAAACATTTTTTATCCATTTTATTGCCCCATTCAAAAATGAAAACAACTTTTAAACCAAAACATAGATAAATTCAAAAGCCTCCTGTAGAATACTACAGATGCTTAGGGTGCTAATATCTTCCCTTTGCATAACCAACCGTCGTACCTTTGATCTCTACTTGCTTTGCTTCTAGTTTTACTATTTGCTATACATTTTTATTTTTGGGTTTATTTTGAATCTTTTCCCCTTCCCTTGGAAAAATAAAAGTTCGGTAATGATATCAATATTTTGCGAGTCAAGTTAATCCAATAGTTTGTTCTCTGATTCTCACCACGACAGAAATGGCGACCTCACTGAGGACTACTCGCCAAGAGGGTTATACCTATCTTGTTTTTATCTATGTTTTATTATTTGTTTGTTTATATTTTCTTGGGTGATTTTTGTGTTAAGATAATTCCTAACCCGAACTTGAGTGCATATTGAGATAGGAGGGTGGTATAGTCAAGTTGGATTGGGTGGAGTAATCCCGAACAAGATGACTTGAGAATACCCCAATCAGTGGAGGCCCCTTTGGGGATAGTATTTGTTGAACGAGAAATCGTGAAGAAATTTGTTATCTTTGACATGGGAGCCCGAGAAGCTGATGACTTTAGTGTCCCTTTACCCTACTAAGCCTTGTTAGGACGTAGTGTGGTGACTATAAAGGTGTAAAACTGAATTAATTGATACGTGATACTACATTCAGATGAGTTTCTCTTGAGAATATTATTGGTTGACAAGTAGTTGTCCAAATCGGTAATATCCAAAAGATGGGATTATGATTTTGGGAACTTTCTTAGAACCTTGGTTCCTGTCTTGATGATAAACCCCTAGCACTTACCTTGTTGGGATGGTTAGACCCATGGCCTCATGCTCGTGAAGTTGGACCTATGAACCCCATGTATTTGACATCTTGCATATGTTTGTTGATATTGAGGTGTTTGTGAATTCATACATTCATGCATTCATTAACATCATCTTAATTAAAGTCTTTAAGGAACTTAGAAGCATTTGTTGCAAATATCATAGGTATTTTTCACTATGGATTTTGGAAGAAGAAAAACTAAAAACTACACTTTCAAGAGTCCAAAATTGGAGGATTTAAGAAAGCTAGGATCTCTAGTGGTTAATCCTGAAGACTTCAAAGGTAAATATGGGAGACTTCTACCTATTTTGAAGACCAACATGGTGGAGGGGGTTCTTGCTACATTGGTTCAGTTCTATGATCCATTGTACCGGTGCTTTACCTTTCCAAATTATCAACTTCTGCCTACCTTGGAGGAGTTTCTCACCTGATTGGCCTACCCATTCCTGATCCAGACCCCTTTTTTAGTTTAGAAGAAATTCCAAAGCATCAAGACATTGCATAATCTATTCATTTAAGGATGTCTGAGATCAAATCTAATTTGACTACAAAAGGAGGAATTCTTGGTTTGCCTGCTAAATTCTTGATAGATGAGGCTCGGTATTTTGCTAGCATGAAGAGTATGAACGCTTTTGAAGCTATTCTTGCCTTGCTCATCTATGGATTGTTCCTCTTCCCTAATGTTGACGACTTTGCTGACATGAATGCTATCAAAATATTCCTAATTGGAAATCCAGTTCCTACCTTGCTTGCAGATGCTTACCATTCAGTCCATCTCAGGAATTCTCATAAGGGAGGAATGATCATATGTTGTACAACTCTGCTCTACAAGTGGTTTATTTCACATTTGCCTCGGTCTACTGCCTTTTGGGACCTCAAGCATGGTTTTCCGTGGTCACAAAAGATTATGTCTCTCACTCATTCTGACATTGATTGGTTTGGTCGTGCGCTTATGAAGGGGTGAGAATTATTGATAGTTGTGGTGAGTTTCCTAATGTACCTCTTCTTGGCACATGCATTAACTACAACCCGATTTTGGATCGCTGTCAGTTTGGATACCCAATGAAGGATAAGCCCAACACCATCTTCTTAGAGAGTTTCTTCTTCAAGTAAGGAGAAGACAACAAAGCATTCAAAGAAAAGGTTGTGCATGTTTGGCGCCACGTCCATAAGAAAAGAAGAGAAGTTCTAGGAAAGCTAGATTGTGTCTCTTTGGAGCCTTATCTCCAATGGGTGCAAGTTAGGGCCATCAGTTTGAAAATGCCTTATCCTCGACAAGAGCCTTTGTCTTTAACTGTTAAAGAACCTTCTCTTATTTTCATGACTGGTGTAGAGAAACTCAAGGTTGCTTTGACTAGGATGCAACGAGAAAATGATGCTTGGAAGAAAAAATATTAGACCGTCCACACAGAGAACAAAGAGCTTCAAAGACACTTGAAGCAAAGGAATGATGAAGAGCTTGGTAACAAGAAAAGAAAGGTGCAAGAAGATTTACTTTCCTCTAGCATTAGGCTAGTTCCTGGTTCAGATAATCCTCCTACTTCAGGCACTTGGAAGATGATTGTCGACGAGCTAGTGGTTGAAAAGACTCAGATGAAGGACCGAATCGAGGAGCTTAATAGGAAGCTATAAAGGGGGATTGAATCTTCTTCTCAAAAACTTCCTTAGGATTCTATCTATTTCCTTGTATCTTTTGAAAGTGTACTTCAAAAAAAAATTGTAATATTTCCAATATTAATGAAATGAGATTTTTTTTCAGCTATCAAAAGAGTAACACTTCTCTCCATGATGTTTGCAATAATTATGTTTATTAAAGTTTCTTGAAATTCATTTGCATTGCATATCATGCATCATTCTAAACATTACATTTTTTGCATTTCCAAGACTTATCTTTATCCTTCACTCCAATAGATAAGATGTTTTACCGGTACAATACTCGAGCTAGTCATTAGAAAAGGATGGAACAACTTTAGCAGGAAAACCAGGAACTCGGGGAAGAAGTTACTTCGCTCAAAGGCAGTTTGGAGAGACTCCCAACAATGATGGAAATGGTGGTGGATGCTCAAAATCAGCCACCCTCAGAGCCTATCCAAAGAACTGTAATTTCAGAGGTCGTGTCTACGCCCATTTCTGTGGCACCTATAAGCACTACTCAGTATCAGATGCACCCCAATTTCCCTTGGGGCATGCCACTAAATTATGTCCTATAAGGTTACTACCCACAAGTTCCTGAAGCTTCGTAATTCCTATTGTCATGTCCGTGCCTCCTCCTATGATACACTCTACTCCATACCACGAAGAGACCATCTTTCACGCCATTCCAAGTGAGAGTATGGGAGCATATGAGAAAATGGACGAATTCCAAGATCAATTTGCTAAGATTAAAAAAGAGATTAAAGCCCTTAGGGGAAAATATCTATTTGGGAAGAATGCCCACGATCTCTTCCTTGTGCCAAATATCAAAGTACCTGCCAAATTCAAAGTACCTGACTTTGAAAAGTATAAGGGGGATTCTTGTCCGAGGATCCACTTAACTATGTATGCCCAAAAAATGTCCACTCAAACTGACAACTACAAGTTGCTAATTCACTATTTTCAAGATAGTCTGACTAATGCCACTCTTAAGTGGTACATGAACTTGGATAGTGCCCATATCCGCACATTTAATGATCTAGGCGAAGCTTTCATCAGGTAGTACAAGTACAATGTCGACATGGCGCCGGACAGAGATCAACTTCGGGCTATGTCCCAAAGAGACAAGGAAACTTTCAAGGAATATGCACAAAGATGGCGCGAGGTTGCCGCCCAGATTTGTCCTCCTCTCGAAGAAAGCGAAATGACTACGATCTACTTGAAGACTATAAGTTCTTTCTACTATGAATGAATGATAGCAAGTGCACCAAGTGATTTCACCGACATGATGAATATGGGGATGCGTCTTGAGGAAGGTGTTCGTGAGATACGATTGGTTAAGGAAGGTAGTTCATCTAGTGGCGTCAAAAAGTTAGGAGTTGGGTTCCCTAAGAAGAAAGAGCAAGATGTCAGTGAGGTGGTACACAGAAGACCAAGGCAAAGATATGAACAACAACATATTGCAACAATTACTCCAATTCTCAACTCAGCAGTGGTAGCTCCAGCCTATCAGACATAGTTCTTACAACAATCTCAACCACAAGTTCAATAATGACAACAACAACCACAATTTACACAATAACAACCTTAATACATTCAATAGAATATCCCGTAACCGCAACAACAACCTCAACAATAGGCTCGTCCATAATAGAACAATAATCAAATTCAAAGAAGGTCGTAATTCGATCTGATACCTAGGACTTACACATACCTATTCTCATCTTTGGTCGACAAGAAGCACATTCACACCAGACCTCATCCCTCTGTTCCGAAGAAACTTTCATATTGGTACAAAGCTGACCAGTTTTGTGCCTACCACCAAGGGGCACCCAGACACAATTTAGAAGACTGTTATAGCTTGAAGTCTGATGTCCAAAGATTGATCAAAAGCGGCATTCTATCTTTCAGAGATTTCAACCCAAATGTACAAGTTAATCCCATACCTCAACATGGAGGAGCTTCTATCAACATGGTGGAAGGTTGTCCTAGCACTTTCAGAGTTTATGATGTACTCTTTTTAGAAGGAGATATGGTTGAGATGCACCTTGAATTGGGTGAGCTCATCCATATAACACCACACAACTATGTGGCTTGTAGACTTTGTCGTACAACTCTTTATGGTTGCCATGTTGTAAGGGAAGATTTGCAAAGAGAAATAGACAACAAGATTATCCGAGTTGATAGGAACCTGAACTTCAATCAAGTCAACATGGTACAAGCCGACCCTTTACCTCAACATGAGGAAGCTCCTATCAATATGGTTGAAGGTTGTCAAGGTAATTACCAATTCTACGATGTGAGATTCGTGAGAGGATATTTGGTTAGGATGCACAAAAGTTTATTTCGGCTTGCTTTTGTTCTATCGCATGATTATACCGCCTGTGAAGTTTGTTCAATAAACCCACGCACATGTCCCCTTGTACGAAAGGATATCCAAAAATTGTTGGATGCAAGAACTATCACTATTGCTTATCCCAAAAATCTCTAGAACAATTTCATGTTATAATCCCTTAGTTCAACATTCCCGAACCCTTAGAGATTACATTCGATAGTCGCAACTCTATGATTTCTCCTTTGGTTATCTATTTACCAGGTCTAGCTCCATACCAATATGACAAAGCCGTACCTTACAAGTACCAAGCTACCATGATCAAAGATGGAAATGAGGTTCGTTTACCCTCTATGTCTTCCGTCGTTAACATTGTCGATGTAAGTGAAGTAACGAGAAGCGGGCGTGTATTCGCTATGGCACCGCCAAGAAATGGTGAAGCTTCAGTTGGGAAGAAAATGCAAGTTGAGGCGCCGATTGTGAATAATAAACCTGATGTTATGGGAGAGCCCAATGGGGCTAATATCAACTCAGAATTTGATGAGGTTTTGAGATTGATCAAGAAGGGAAAATACAAAATTGTAGATCATCTCTTACAAACCTCTTCCAAGATATCTATTTTATCCCTGCTGATGTGTTCTGAGGCTCATAGGGAGGCTATACAAAAGGTTCTTGAGAAAGCTTATGTCGACCATGACGTAACGATTGACCAATTTGATATCATCGTAGCCAACATAACTGCCTGCAACAATTTGAGTTTTAGTCATGAAGAACTCCCAGTAGAAGGCAAGAATCACAACATGGCTTTGCATATTTCCATGAATTGCCTTACTTATTCTCTATCCGGTATGTCAGTGGACACGGGTTCTTCACTCAATGTCATGCCAAAGTCAACCTTGTTTAGATTGACTTTTCAAAGAGCTCCTATGAGACTTGGTAGGATTATTGTTAAAGCTTTTGACGGCTCCAAGAAGACTGTCATCGGCAAGATGGATCTCCCCGTGACCATTAGCCCACATACCTTTCAAGTTACCTTTCAAGTGATGGACATCCATGCTTCTTACAGTTGTTTGTTGAGTCGCCAGTGGATTCATGAGGCAATAGCTGTCAGTTCAACTCTTCACCAGAGGCTCAAGTTTGTAAGGAAGGGGAAGCTGGTCACAATATGTAGAGAATAAGCTTTAGTGGTGAGTCATATATCATCATTTTATTTTGTAGATGCTAAGGACGAGGTTGGAGCGCAATTTCAGACTCTATCTATTATTAACAAGAATATACAAGAGAATGGATCTTTCATTCATTCCTTCAACGATGCACGACAGTTAGTCAAAGATGGTTCAGCAGGTGGATGAGGACAAGTTGTGAGTCTCCCTCGAAAAAAAACCGTGAAGGCCTTGGCTTCTCACCTACATCTTCAAAGCTTGCTCAACAAGATATGTTTCTCCGTCCTATTCAAGAGAATTTCCAAAGTGGATAATTCATCAACCCTACTCAAACTGAAACAAATGTTGTCATTGAAGAGAACCTTGAAGAGGATGCACAAAGCTTCGTGACGCATGGGATGATCTTCCAAAATTGGATAGTCATTGATGTTCCTACAATTGTTCATGTTTCTAAGTAATATTTTGTGGTTATTTCAAAAAATTCTTTCGTTCTTCCCAAGACGAAAGAGTATTTTGTTGGGCTTTGTTTCAAGTTCCCATTATCATTAATAAAAATGTCCATTTTGTCTTCCATTTTGTTTTTTTTTTGCCTTTCGAAAAATGGTAACCTAAAATAAAACAAACAAAAAGAATCACTTTCAATATCTGCATACAAATTCTATTTTTATTTTATCCTAAAAAACAAGCATAAATCATGTGTGCAAATTAATCAATGTCCCACCCATTGAAAGCGACGACCCTATGCCATATCCCAACTTTGATTTCCCTGTATTTGAGGCCGAAGAAGAAAGTGATTAAGAGATTCCAAATGAGATCTCTCGGCTACTTGAGCAAGAAGAAAATGTCATTCATCCTCACAAAGAGCCAATAGAAGCGATTAACTTGGGTTCCAAAGAAGATATAAATGGGGTCAAGATTGGGGCATCGCTTGTCTCGGATGTCAAGGAGAGAATGATAGATCTTCTCAGAGAATATACAAATGTGTTTGCTTGGTCTTATCAGGACATGCCAAGTCTTGATACTGATATTGTGGAGCACCATTTGCCGTTGAAATCAGAATGTCCATCGGTCAAACGGAAATTAAGAAGAACACACCTAGACATGGATCTCAAGATCAAAGAAGAGGTTCAGAAGCAGATTGATGTCGGTTTTATTGCTACATATGAGTATCCTCAATGTTTGGCCAATATAGTGCTCGTTCCAAAGAAATATGGTAAAGTTCGAATATGTGTCGACTACAGAGATTTGAAAAGGCCAGTCCAAAGGATGATTTCCCTTTGCCTCATACTGATATGTTGGTCGACAACACTGCCAAATTCAAGGTCTTTTCTTTCATGGATGGATTCTCTGGCTACAATCAGACCAGAAGGCAATAAAAGGAAGTATCTTGGCTGACTGTTTAGCTCACCAGCCAATTGACGACTATTAATTCATTCAATTTGAATTCCCCGGTGAGGGTGTAATGTACTTAAAAGCGAAAGATTATGATGAACTGTTGCCAAGTGAAGGGCCGGACCCAGAATCCCATTGGAGCTTGATATTTGATGGAGTTGCTAATGCTTATGGAAATGGAACTCGGGAAGTCATTGTCACTCCTCAAGGTTCTCATATTCCATTTACCACAAGATTGACATTCACATGTACGAACAACGTGGCAGAGTATAAAGTTCTTATTATGGGTCTTGAAGAGGCTATCAACTTGAGAATCAAAATTCTGGATGTATATGGAGATTCAGATTTGGTGATTAATCAGATCAAAGAAGAATGGGAAACTTGTCAACCTGGTTTGATTCCTTACAAAGATTATGCAAGGAGGCTGTCAACTTTCTTAAACCAAATTGAATTTCATCATATACCTCGTGAGGAGAATCAGATAGCAAATGCTCTGGCAACTTTATCCTCCATGAATGTTGTGAACCAGTGGAATGATGTGCCCACAATAAATCTTATGTGCCTTGACAGATCTGCTCATGTGTTCACTGCAGAAGAGGTCATTGATGACAAACCATGGTATCATAACATTTAATGCTTTATTCAAAGACAAGAGTACCCACCTGGGGCATCAAACAAAGAGAAGAAGACTCTTAAAAGGTTGGCTGGCACCTTCTTTCTGAATGAAGACATGTTGTACAAGAGAAACTTTGACATGGTCTTGCTCAGATGCATGGATAAACATGAAGCAGACATGCTGATGATAGAAATTCATGAAGGATCCTTTGGTACCCATGCCAATGGACATACAATGGCTAAAAGGATGTTAAGAGCAGGTTGCTATTGGCTAACAATGGAATTTGACTGCTGCAAATATGTGAATAAGTTCCATAAATGTCGGGTTTATGCTGATAAGATTCATGTGCCTCTAACTCTTCTCAATGTTATCTCCTCTCCTTAGCCTTTCTCTATGTGGGAATTGACATGATTGGTATGATAGAACCTAAAGCTTCGAATGAAGATTGTTTCATTCTAGTGGTCGTTGATTACTTTACCAAGTGGGTCAAAGTTGCATCGTACGCCAATGTAACCAAGCAAGTGGTGTTCCGATTTATCAAGAATCAACTAATTTTTTGTTATGGTGTTCCAAGTAAGATCATTACTGATAATGGATCAAACTTGAAAAATAAGATGATGAAAGAAATATGTGCAAAATTCAAGATTGAACACCATAACGCATCTCCTTACAGACCCAAGATGAATGGGGTTATTGAAGCTGCGAATAAGAATATAAAGAAGATCATCCAGAAAATGGTTATGACTTACAAGGGTTCGCATGAGATGCTCCCTTTTTCTCTACATGGGTATCGTACATTCGTCTGCACTTCAACTGGGGTAACCCTTTTCTCTCTTGTATATGGCATGGAAGTAGTGCTCCCCATGGTGGTTGAGATCCCGTAAATGAGAGTCTTGATGGAAGCATAATTGTCTGAGGCTGAATGATGTAAGAGTAGATTCAATCAATTAAATTTAATTGAAGAAAAGAGGATGACGACTTTATGCCATGGTCAATTGTATCAACAAAGGATGAATAAAGCTTTTGATAAGAAGGTTTGACCTCGTGTGTTCAGAGAAGGTGACCTCATACTCAAGAAGATATTGTCTTTCATTACTGATTCTAGGGGCAAGTGGACTCCTAATTATGAAGGAACATATGTTGTTAAGAGAGCCTTCTCTGGCGGTACTTTAATCCTTACGACCATGGATGGTGAGGAGCTCATTCGTCCTATGAATACCGATGTAGTCAAGAAATACTTCGCCTAAAATAAAATAAAAGAACAACTCGCTAAGTTGAAAACTCGAAAGGGAGGCTTAGGCAAAAAAGAGTGTCACGGTGGTCCGAAAACCCGAAAGGGCGGTCTAGGCAAAAGTTAGAGACATAAACAGAAAATAATCATCCTGGTAGATTGACACTCGCAAGGGGAAATCTAGGAAAAAGTATGGCAAGTAACTGCATCGGGCCAGACTTGATCCACTTAAAGCGACATCGCCCATAAAAGCTTTCTCAATCAAATTACTCTCTCCAGAAGCTCGAACACAATGGATTTTGAAGTTGATAGGGAGAATAGTGGCCATTGTATTTTAATATAGACTTTTCTTGTATTTACCATTTTTCATCTTTGTAAATGATCTATGGAGTCCCGCCATTTGCGGACTACCATTCCTTCAATAAAATTAGAGACTTTATCCATTTGTTTGCAACTCTTATTTTTACTTCCTTCTTGCAAAATGACTTTATTTTTACTTTTGATGAGAAATTCTTGAAACAAAAAGTTTAAAATATTTTGTTCTTGCTTTTAAGGAGTGTGTGTGTGTGTGTTTCTTTTAATTTATGAACATAATAAGGAATGTCAACAATAATCCCATAAAAGGTTGGATCCTGATGTGCGGAGCTCGGTGCTTTCTTAAAATAATGTCTTTGTTATCCCCAATAGAATTGCAGCAGTGGATGATTCTTGATCCTTTAGGAGATCTTCCCTCCATTTGGAACCATTATGTTAGTATCCCCAGAGAATATTGGGCTTAAAGGTAAGCTTTACTCCATTAACGACTTCTAGTTTTATCTCGAGTGACGTTTCCATCCTGTTGAGATTAGATGAGTGTTCATTTGTACTGAGATGTTTATTTCATCTCCAGTTCATCTATTATTGCCTGCTTTGTCAGTATAAACATAACACGTATTCACGCATGCATATACATGATGCGTAATTAAATTCATAATCCATATTCATGTTGTATCCCCTATGTTGTTTTACTTAAATTGGCTGCGTTTATCCCCTAAGTAATATATATTTCCCCTCTTAAATAAAGTCATCGACCTTAAAAAGAAAGCGTATACCCTTTCTAAATCCCCACTGAGTTTATTCCTCGTGGAAGATTTTACTTTAGCTCTCCTTTCCATACTTGGATAGGATAAATCCCTAGTTTGAGATCATTCCTCACTGAGAAGAGTCTTGTTTGACTATCCCTCTCCAGTTTATTCCTGGATTGAACCTGATCTCAGACAGGTCTGATATTGAATCTCTCTAGGATGTAAAAACCTAGATTGATGGTACATTTATTTTGTACCTCCAAATACTTCGATCCCCCGTGAATAAACTTGTTTATGGTTCCCCATCAAAGACGAATTTTGTTTCCTAGCAGTGTTCTTGTAACACTCCCTTTGAAATACCTACCTAACAACAAGTGGCAGTCTCTTTATTTGAGAAGCTTGTTTTGTTCTGGGATTTTGTTTCGAATGAAAAATGATAGTATCTTTTCCGAGAAGTTTGTCTCTTCTCAGTGAAGTTAGAACACATATCAACTTCCTAATTCTTCTATCAAATGTTTATCTCTCTGGAAAATTCCTGTCAGAGAAGTTTGTTAGAGTTCATTTACCCTTTTCAAGAGGAAGTCTTGATTAAAGAAGAAACCGACACCCGTTCGCGGCATACAACCTGGATCATTTGTTGAAGTTTATTTACCCTTTTCAAGTGGAAGACTTGATTAAAGACGAATTGAAACCCATTTATGGAAAACAACCCGAATCGTGTGGAAATTTATTCGACAACAAGTGGCAATCTCTTTATTTGAGAAGCTTGTTTTATCCTGGACGGTAAATGGAAGTCTTTTCCGAGAAGTTTGTCTATCTCCAGTGAGGTCCTTTCACTAAATGGTTATATCTCCGGAAAATTCCCGTCAGAGAAGTTTGTTGGAGCTCTTTTACCCTTTTCAAGTGGAATACTTGATTAAACAAGAGACAAAGACTCGTTCGCGACATACAACCCGAATAGTTTATTGAAGTTTATTTACCCTTTTCAAGTGAAATACTTGATTAAAAAATACACAGAGACTCATTCGCGACATACAACCCGAATAATATGTTGAACTTTATTTACCATTTTTTAGTGGAATACTTGATTAAAGAAGAAATGGAAACCCATTTGTGGCATACAACCCGAATCATGGTTGAAGTTTATTATCCGATGACAAGTGGTGGTCTCTTATTTAAGAAGCTTGTTTCATTCTGAATGACAAATGGAAGTCTCTTCTCCGAGAAGTTTGTCCATTCTTGTAGCGGTAAATTCATGACCATTAAGCTATGAATAAACTTAACGTCAATAAAACCAGAGTCGCCGCTGCGCTTTTATTGTTTCCAAGGGAAAAGGGAAAAGTACGAACAAAACCCAAAGATAAGAAGTTTTCAAATCAAAACTAATAAAATGCCAGAGATTACACATAAAGGGGTTGGTTACACAGAGGGAAGGTGTTAGCACCCAAAGTGTCCTAGGTACTCCTAGGGAGCCTTTTTTTGTGTGCATATGTATTTTTGTACAAATGATGTTTGCAATAAATAAAACAGGGGGATGAGAAAAGAATTCATTAATTATATTTTTGTGTTTGACAAGACCTTCGAACTTGTGCCTACGTACCAACATAAAATGAGGGATCAAAACCTCGTAGTTCGTGGTATCAATTTCAAAGTGAATGAGTTGCTTTTAACAAAATTTTAAGTTTAACAAAGGCACAAAAGGCCTAAAGAGGTTTGAATGAGTGTTAGTTCTTTTTGTCTTTTGAAAGTTTTAAGTCAATATGATTAGATTTATTTACAAGTTTGATTAAGAAAATAAATTTGAAAATGCAATGGCATAAGGCCGGAGTTTCTAATTTGCAATAGGTCTAAGTTTAGAAAAACACAAGCAAAGAAGATTTTAAAAAGGGGGGAGAGATTTAAAATTAAATAAGTGGGGATGAGATAAAGAAACTAATGTTAAGCACAAATTTAAAAGTTAAGAGTTGAAAAGATCTGACCAACGGGCTGCAATCCAATAGACAAGAATGTCATATAGAAACCCAAATTTCCATTGGATTTTAGAATCAAGAAATATCAATACACAAATAGCAAGATGAAGAGCAAGGCATCAAATAAAGATAGCCATATCCAAGCTTAGAAACTCCATGATCTTCCATGTATCAGATGACTTCAAAGATAAGCATTAGACACAAGTTCAAATTAATAGCTTCATCAAGATGAAAGTTCACTTCACAAGCACTTGGTTTCATGAAAGTTGTCATTGGCCAAGTCCTTTTGCATAGGGAATGTTGCCTAATTCTAAGTTAAATGTCTCAGATCAAATCCAACAGTCCATACAAAATGTCTTTTAGGGTTTTTGTTCTTATTATGTACATTAAGGTCAAAAGACCACAAACACAAACAAGTATATACAAACAGAATATATTCACAAAGTATGGCTCAAGTGAGCAAAGTAAAAATGGCATTAAAATAAACAAATTGAATGGTATGAATAATGCCAAATGAAATAAGACTTAAAAAATTAAAGTGCATAAAAGTAAATGGCTTGAAATTAAATGTTATTTGTGAGTTGATTAGAAGTTAGTATTGCTTTTGCTTTTGTTTTGTTTAAGTCATTCTTTGGAGAACACTCAACCCACTATTCACAAGCATGGATCCTTGAACCAAGACATCTTCCAAAGGAAGGAAAAAAGGCCAAGTTTCCACATGATACCATGAAAGAGGGGAGACTTACAATCTCACTTACTAGAATGTTATGCCTTTTGTGTCACAAATTTAGCGCTATGTTAAGCAATCGTAATTGGACTTATGTAGAAGTCACAACTATTTGAGGTCGGGCAATATAAATTTTGGTGTTAATGCATGTTAGAGACATAGTATAACGAACTATCCTCCTAAAATATACCACACACAAAAAGAATATGCAAAAGAGGTGGACCTAATCTCATCCACACTTATGTTGAATTTGCAATCAACTAGCCTTAGGATATAGAGATATCATAGGTCCATGACATGAAAGAATAGAGAAGGGGATTGAGATGAAGAGGGAGGGGGAATGGAATCAACACAAATTGATCAAAGGAGGACTTTTATCCAATTAAAATCATTCATTCATTTTGGGAGATGAAATGTATATTTCATGAATCCCCTAAATCCAATGATTTTAACTCAACAAAGTCAAATCAACCTTGACCAATGCCCAACAACACAAGTCCAATTATACAAGTCAATATTAGAAGCTCAACACAATTTATTTGACATTTAAATAATTAAAATCAATTAAAATATGCATTAAATTAAATTATGATTTATCAAAATCCTAAAACCTCATCAAAACACCAAAGGAATGGTCATGAGATTAATCATAGGTCAAACAAGGTCAAAGGACCTTGGAGAAAAAATTTCATAATTTTTGGAAACTTAAAAGTATTTTTAAACAATTAAAAATATACACAAAATCAATTAAATCATAAAAAATATTAATAATAATCCAAAAAATAATTTTAATTCAAAAAATGAAAGAGGAATTTGTTTAAATTTTTTTGGTGAAACTATCATATTTTTTGGATCAATATTAAAATTAATATGAATTAATGAAAATAAACCAAATAAAATGAAAATCAGAAAATAAGGAAAAACGTGGACCACTTGATCTTCCCACATTAATTGAGGTGGCAGATCAAGCGGCTGCTAGCGTGTATTCTATAATAGTAACGAGTCAAAGCGTTGTACCAATGGTATGTAAAACCAACGCACGAGATTATGACATTTCAAATGGATCATGTGGTTCTGATGAGCACCAACGCATCACCAGAGCCAAAGCTCCGGTCTCCTTCTCCGGTGAGCTTCACCTGACTGGTTCACTCACAATAATCACCAAAATAAAAAATACGGACATGAATTTAAAGTAAAAATTCTCAGGAGCTCGAATCTAGCCTCAATTTATCCTAACTCCAAGTATATTGAAAGAAACAAGGAGTTGAAATTTGAGGTGCACGATCTGAGTTGCTTCGATTTGACCTCAAAGCAACTCAATCTTGTTGCCTACATTGGTAGGACTTCAGACAACCAAAGATCCAAGAGAATTATGAAGAGTTGAGTGAGAATCGAAGAGATGAAAAATTCTGGAAAATACCTTCAATGCAGGCCTGTGCTCGATTGATCTTGCTCTTGATCTTGCTCAGGACACTTGATAGAGTAGAATTGAATGGACAAAAGGCCCAAGATCCTTGGATATTTGAATCTCAAAACAGTGAGATTCAAACTTAATTTCCAATGGAAATTATCAAGATTATCCTTTGAAATGAAAGGGTTTGGAGGTTTGGAGTCAAAGATGGCGCGCAGGGTCCCTATTTCTGAACATAGAGGGCTCTATTATAGCCAAATGGATTGATATTTGCACACTTGAAATGAAATCTAAAAATAGCAACGTACATTGCATGGGTGCATGGGCATGTAAGAGGCCCATGTAATCACTTCTTCTGATCCATAGTTAAGTACAAGCATTGCTGAGATCATGTTGGAATGTTATGCATTGGTGTATGGAATGTTCAAGTTCTATTTGTGCCAAATGATCACTCATGTTCAAGCCACACGCAACCCATTCAAATATTGTCCAAAATGGATGAAATTCGACTTTTTGGAAAGGTTAGATCAAGAGGAACAACTTTCATGTTGAACACTTTTTCATTTGAAGCTTGTATCATGATGAATTTTGAAGTGGAAGTTTGGAAAATCAAACATGTGAAAAAAAATTCTAAGTGTCAAGCCACATGTTCACTTATTCCATCTTGGCCAACTTTTTATGTGAGCTTCAAATGAGAAAAGTTCCTTCATCAAAGTTGTAGCTCTCTCAAAGTCCTTCAAAATTGTCACAAATTTGACCTCATTTGGATTTAATATAAAGGAGGTGTGCATTTTTGAAGTTGAGGAAAATCACTTGTTCAATGACATTGGTTCAAAATGACCTATAATGTATCCTCATATCATATGCACATAAAAGTTGAATTTGGTCTTCATCCAAATATAAAATTTGAAGTAGACATCTTGAATTTGATTGTGCAACTTGGAAATCTTTCATCTCATAAAAAAATGAGCAAGTTATGGTCTTGGGAAGTTGACCTCCAAATTAGGGTTTAGATAAAATGACCTATAATCTTTCACCATAAAAAGTGACTTTCCAAGAAAAACTAGCTCTAGACCGTAACATGAAAGTTGTTTGGAATGTCAGTTAGAGTAACTTTTTTCTTGGGATCATTTTCATATGACAAAAAGTGTAGGAGATAGGGTCTAGGGAACCCCAGTTTTGATCAGATGAATTCCTCTGGTCAACCACCATGAACCAACTTGGTAGCTTGCAATTCTCTTGACTTTTGGGACTAATGGGAGATCATACATGCATAAGCTGATGAAATTTGAAGTATCCCTTGAAGTATTTGATCAATTGTTGAAGAAGGTGAAGGAGGTGAAGGTTAAAATCTTCGCATCGACTCAGTAGAATGGGCTTAAATAACAACATATATAAATAAATTTTGGTCCCTAAGAGACCTTATGATGTATATGATATGGATGTTAAAATAATCTCTGTGGGGAAAATGTTGCCACAAAAGAAAAGAATCCAGAGAGACTGAAAGTCCGCAAGAGCACAATGCATTTCGTAAGGAAAACTCGCTAGGAAGACAGAGACTCTAGGAATAAAGAGGGTCATGTGTAGGCCAGGCTACGACTTGAAAACTACTGGGGACATGAAGGATTCCATGAAAGTAAATCAATGGAAAGACTCAGCCGGGGAAAAAGGACATCTGCACGGGAAGCGAGTAGATCAGAACAAAGCTGAAATATTCGAGCCAAACAAGAAACGTCGATTTCACCAAGGAAATGCACACTCAAACTCTACTGGGGAAGAAATGATCTTCGACACCGGAGTAACAGAAGTATATTGTCCATTTATCGGTTACTGAGCAAAGGAACAACAAATTCTGATAGGGAGAACATCCGTTACCGGTTAGGGTAAACATGTCAAGGATGACTCGCTGAGGGTGACCAAGATGTATATTACCGATTACTGGGTAAGAATAGACTTGCAGGGGAAAAGCCAAAAATAGGATTTACAACCACCAGCTACTAGACAGAATACCAGTTAAAGTGAACATATCAAGGATAGACTCAAAGGAAAGAAGATCCGTCATCAGTTAAGATGAACATATCAAGGATAGACTTGCCTGGGAAAATCAAGGAGGATATCCGTCATTGGTTAGGATGAATATGTCAAGGATAAACTGCCTGAAAGAGTAGGAATTACATCTATCGAACGCTGGATAGAATACCAGAAAAAGAATATCCGTCACCGGTTAGGATGAACATATCAAGGATAAACTCCGAGGGGAGGAATAGGAATTATATCTATCAGTTACTGGATAGAAAATCACAAAGAGAATATCAGTCATCGATTAGGATGAGCATATCAAGGATAAACTCTGCAAAGGGGAGAAAAGCAGGATTTATAACTATCGATTATTGGGTAGAAGACCGCAAAGAAGGAAACCCTTCACCGATTAGGATGAACATATCAAGGATTAACTCTTTGAGGAACAAATTGGGATTACAACTACCTTTTTACTGGGTAGAATACCAAAAAGAGAATATTCGTCACCGGTTAGGGTGAACATATCAAGGATAAACTCAAAGCAGGGGAAGAAAATATCCTTCATCGATTAGGATGAACATATTAAGGATATACTTCTTGGGGAAACGTGAAAACGAATCAACTGAGGAGAAAAGGGGCACTCTTGCCGGGTATTGGTCAAAAAGTGACACAATGCAAACTAAGAAGAATATTACCAGTTACTGGGTAATAGACTCTTAGGGGACCAAAAGAATCTATCTAGGTAAGATCTAGAAAGAAACGGCCAATTAAGACTCAACCCAACGAGGATATAACTCAAAGGGAGTGGTTCCATCTAGATAATTAACTAGGGAGGAAACTGAAATAACAATCATCCACGAGGAAATAACTCAGTGGGGAATGGAGAAAGGTTAAAGTATTTCTAATTAAGGGACCGACACTCTAAAATTGAAGGAGGACAGACACACCAAACCTGCACGGGGATAAAGTACCACCATAGCAGAGAGTTAAAATAACAATGAATCATAAGGTGTAATGATGCGATAATGAAATTTCTGAACGTATACGTATATGTATATGTATATGACTATACTGACAAAATGATCACAAAGGATACAAATGTCGCTGGTTTGAATCATCGATAAAATTCCCGGCCAATCCGCACAAGAGGTAAACAACTACTGGAGAAAAGATCAACTATCTCAAAGGCTTAATCTTGGCTGGGAAAGCACAAGGATTTGCTGAGGAAAACTGCTATCCACTCTGTGGGGAATTTTTGGTCAACACTATGTCACATGGGTGATAACCCTGCAAGGGATTAACACAATAGCTTCTCAGAATCAAGGAGTAATTTTGACGACTTGCGGAGAAGCAAAATTTTGCCAAAACCGTGCAAACTGCCGAAATAACGCGTCTATAACTCAAGGGAGGCCAACAAACTCGGTTGGGGAAACCAACAAACTCGGCTCGGGATGTCATCAAAAACTCGGTTGCCGAAAAGCTACTTAAATGTTGCTGAGGATGAAAAAAGAATCACGCCAACTGCTTGGGGAGAACAAATAATGCTCCATACTTAGGGCTTACTATTTTTCAAACTGTTGTTGATATTTCTTTAAATGAGATTGATTGCTTAAAATAACCGCTTTTATATGTTTAACAAAATATGATTTTGATTAACAATTTTAATTTCAAAAATGATCATAATAAAATTTAAATCTATTTGGATGAATAATAAGATTTCAAAAATGATCATAATAAAATTTCAAAAATGATCATAATAAAATTTAAATCTATTTTTCTGTTTTATGTCTCTAACTTTTGCCTGGATCGCCCTTTCGGGTCTTCAATCCACCGAGACACTCATTTTTGCCTAAGCCTCCCTTTTGGGTTTTCAACTTAGCGAGTTGTTCATTTCTTTTTAGGCGAAGTATTTCTTGACTGCATCTGCATTCATAAGATAAGTGAACTCTTCACCATCCATAGTTATAAGAATCAAAGCACCGCCCGAAAAGGCTCTCTTAACAACGTATGGGCCTTCATAATTAGGAGTCCATTTGCCCCTAGGATCTGGTTTGAAAGATAGAATCTTCTTGAGCACAAGGTTACCTTCTCTGAACACACGAGGTATGACCTTCTTATCAAAAGCTTTCTTCATCCTCTGCTGATATAACTGACCATGACACATGGCAGTTAACCGCTTCTCTTCAATCAAATTCAGCTGGTCAAATCTGGTCTGACACCATTCAGCCTCAGTCAACTTGGCTTCCATCAGAACACGCAATGATAGGATCTCAACCTCAACTGGGAGCACAACTTCCATACCATAAACAAGTGAGAAAGGGGTTGCCCCTGTTGAAGTGAGGATGAATGTATGATACCCGTGCAAAGCAAATGGGAGCATCTCATGCCAATCCTTATATGTCACAACCATCTTCTGAATGATCTTCTTAATGTTCCTGTTTGCAGCTTCAACAACCCCATTCATCTTAGGCTTGTAGGGAGAAGAATTATGATGTGCAATCTTGAAGTCTTTGCAAAGAGCTTCCACCATGTTATTGTTCAAGTTTGATCCATTATCAGTAATGATCTTTCTTGGCACACCATGCCGGCATATAATCCGATTCTTGATAAACCTCACAACAACTTGCTTGGTTACATTCGCATACGATTCCGCCTCAATCCACTTTGTGAAGTAGTCAATGGCCACTAAAATGAAACGATGTTCGTTTGAAGCCTTAGGCTCAATCATGCCAATCATATCAATTCCCCACATGGGTAAGGGCCATGGAGAGGAAATAAAGTTCAACAGTTTCGGAGGAACATGAATCTTATCTGCATAAATTTGACACTTGTGGCATTTCTTCACAAATTTGCAACAGTCAGATTCCATTGTCAGCCAATAGTAACCTGATCGCAACATCTTCTTTGCCATAACATATCCATTGGAGTGAGTACCAAAGGAACCTTCATGGACTTCAGTCATCAACAGAGCTGCTTTATGTCTATCCACACATCTGAGCAAAACCATATCGAAGTTTCTCTAGTACAATACATCACCATTCAGGTAGAAATTTCTGGCTAATCTTCTCAAAGTCTTCTTATCTTTCAAAGATGCCCCAGATGGGTAAATCTGACTTTAAAGGAGACATTTGATATCAAAGTACCATGGCTTCTCGTCTTTAACTTCTTCAACAACAAACACATGAGCTGGCCTATCAAGACGCATCACAGTCAAATTGGGAACTTCATTCCAATATTTCACTACAATCATTGAAGCCAAAGTTGCAAGAGCATCTACCATCCGGTTTTCATCTCGAGGGATATGATGAAATTCAACCTTTGTAAAGAAAGTTGAAATCCTCCTCGCATAATCTCTATATGGTATCAAACTGGTTTGATTTTTGTCCCATTCACCTTTGATATGATTCACAACCAAAGTTGAATCTCCATAGACATCTAAGTACTTAACTCTGAGATTGATGGCCTCTCCAGGCCCCATAATGCAAGCTTCATACTCAGCCATATTATTTGTGCACTTGAAAGTCAATCTAGTTGTAAATGGAAAATGCGTGCCTTGAGAAGTAATAATCACTGCCCCAATGCCATTACCATACTGATTAACAGCTCCATCAAACACCATGCGCCAACGGGAACCAGGTTCTGACCCTTCTTCAAGCAATGGTTCATCACAATCTTTCATTTTCAATTACAAAATCTCTTCATCAGGAAAATCATACTGCACTGATTGGTAATCTTCAATTGTTTGGTGAGCCAAGTGGTCAGCCAAGACACTACCTTTGATCACTTCCTGAGATCGGTATTCAATATCATACTCGGATAACAACATATGCCAATGGGAAATCCTCCCAGTTAGAGCAGGCTTCTCAAAGATATACTTGATTGGATCCATTTTGGATATCAACCAAGTGGTATGATTGAACATATACTAGCGCAAACGCTTAGCAGCCCAAGCCAATGCGCAACAAGTCTTCTCTATCATAGAATACCAAGTCTCACAATCGGTGAACTTCTTAATGAGGTAGTAAATTGCATACTCCTTCTTTCTAGTTTCATCTTGCTGACCAAGAACATAACCTATACTCTTAACAAGCACAGCTAAATACATGGTCAAGGGTCCTCCTTCAACAGGCGGAGACAGAATCAGAGGCTCAAGCAGATACTCTTTGATACTATCAAAAGCTTTTTGGCAGTCTTCGGTCCAATCACATGACCGATCTTTCCGAAGACGCTTGAATATAGGAGCACATGTGGCAGTCATGTGTGAAATGAATCTGGAGATATAATTCAAGCGGCCGAGAAAATCTCTGACTTGCTTTTCAATTTTGGGCGCAAGCATCTCTTGTATTGCTTTGACCTTGGCAGGATCAACTTCAATACCCTTCTCGCTAACAATAAAGCCCAACAATTTACCAGAACGAACACCAAATGTACACTTATTGGGATTCAAGCGGAGTTTATACTTCGTTAAATGTTGGAATAGCTTCAACAAATGCTCAACATGTTCCTCTTCATCAATGGATTTAGCGATCATATCATCAACATAGACTTCGATCTCTTTATGCATCATATCAATAAAAAGAGTAGCCACTTCCCTTTGGTAAGTTGCACCAGCATTCTTTAAACCGAAAGGCATCACTCTATAACAGAATGTTCCCCAAGGTGTAACGAATGTGGTCTTCTCCATATCTTTGGGTGCCATCTTGATCTGACTATATCCAGAAAATCCGTCCATAAATGAAAGGATTTTGAACTTAGCTGTATTGCTTCCAACATGTCAATGTGTGGCAGAGGGAAATCATCTTTCGGACTGGCTTTATTCAAATCTCTATAATCAATGCACATACAGACTTTTCCATCCTTTTTCGAAACAAGCACAATATTGGCCACCCAGTGTGGATACTCGATGGTAACAAGGAAACCGACATTAATCTGCTTTTGCACTTCTTCTTTGATCTTCGCTGCCATATCAGGATGAGTCCTCCTCAGTTTCTTCTTAACTGGCGGGCATTCTGGCTTCAACGACAATCTATGCTCCACAATCTCAGAATCCAAACCAGGCATGTCTTGATAGGACCAAGCAAACACATCTGAATACTCTCGAAGAAGATCAATCAACCCATTCTTAACTTTCGGACACAGTCGAGACCCAATCTTGAGTTATTCACATCATCCTCGGAACCTAAGTTGAGTAACTAAATCTCTTCTTCGAACGACTGGATGGATTTTTCCTCGTGCTCAAAAAGACATGACAATTCACCAGATACTTCTTCATCACTTTCTTCCTCAGCCTCAAACACAGGGAATTCAAAGTTCGGAGAAGGAGTAAGATCATTGTATTCAATGGGTTTAGAAACCAACCTGCAAAATGATTTGATATTTTGATTTTAGAGAAGTGAATTATGACCAAATATTATGCAGATGGGCAAATCATTATTTATTATTTTTTTTATATTTTTTGTGATTACCATTTTTCAGAAAAAACAAAAAGCAAAAATAAAAACATCATAGATGTGGATGAATAGAATTATATTTTATTGAGGATTACATTTGAAAATGCCCAAACAATATTCACTTCTCCTGTAGGCATAGGAGAAGGATTTTCAAAATAAAATAAAAGCAATTACTTAGATCGATGCACAATGATAGGAACATCAACAACAATCCAATTGTTGCAAGCTTTTCCATGCGTCACAAAATTGGTGCAGTCTTCGTCTTCATTATCCTCGATCACAACAGCTAAGTGTTGTTCATTACCATGAATGAACCCTCCTCTACGGAAATTAGGTTGCACATATTCAGCTCTAACCACATACGAACCTCGTTGGAAACCCAAACCAGCTCTGCTCTTATTATCGATGACCTCTACCATCTGGCCCCACTGATTAGAACTTCCATCTTTAACAATTCTCTGCGCATCTTTGAATGAGGACATAAATGCCCTAACTCTCTTTTCCTTGGCAATAGATAGAGCTTAGAACAGAGTTCCAATCTCATTCTCAGCTTCTACGTAAGAGAAAGATGACATGTGGATTACGAACAAAGCCTTCTCCCCACCGACAATAACTAGCTTACCATTCTTCACAAATTTCAGTTTTTGATGCAATGTTGAGGTAATTGCTCCCGCCTCATGTATCCATGGCCTTCATAACAAGCAATTATAGGCTGGGCGGATATCCATTACTTGAAAAGTAATTTGGAAATCACTCGGACCTATCTTCATAGGAAGGTCCTCTTCACCGATCACAGTTTTGCGAGAATCGTCAAACGCTTTGACGATCACGCCACTATATCTCATCAGAGCACCTTGATACGAAAATCTTGACAGAGTTGACTTCGGAAGTATATTTAATGAAGAACCGGTGTCAACCAATACATTTGACAAAGCATCCTCCTTGCAGTTAATCGAAATGTATAGTGCCAAGTTGTGATTTCTACCTTCCTCGGGAAGTTCTTCATCACAAAAGCTCAAGTTGTTGCAGGAAGTGATGTTAGCCACAATATGATCAAACTGATCCACCGTAACATCATGCTCCACGTAAGCTTGTTATAATACTTTTTGCAATGCTTCTCTGTGCGCTTCAGAGTTCATGAGCAGAGATAGCACTGAAATCTTGGAGGGAGTTTGGAGCAACTACTCCACCATATTGAATTCACTTTTCTTAATCAAACGAAGCACCTCATCATTATCGTAGGCTTCAAACCGCTGGATTCACCGGACTGACACTTTGGAGCACTAACTGGATCTACTGCAGACACTTCCACCTTCTTACCAACTGAACAATCTTCCACATTCTTTGAGAACACCGGCCCAAAAACTCGACCGCTACGGGTCACCTTCGTAACATCAGCAATGCTCACAACAGAACTAGTCATAGGAAAAGGAACCTCTTGACCATTCTCTAGCATGATAGCATTGTATTGATACAGAACAACCTTATCGGATGCATACGGGACGGGGCCTGCTAACCGTATAACCAACAGCGATATCGATCTATTGCTGACATTGTTACTACTGTTGCTGTCGAACTGGATTGTTACTCTCGCCGGAGTCTTGAATACACGAACTATAACATTTACATCATTACCCGCATGACGGTACTGGAGAATCTGAATCATACCTTCATCCATCAACCTCTAGATGTCTCTCTTCACAATCACACAACCTCGAGGATTGAGACTGCAGATTGCACAACCATCATGTTCATGCTCACAATCACTTACCAAACAGATATCCTTGTATATCCTTACCAAGGTCCTTCTAATGAAATGGACATCATATATCTTGAATTCCCTGGGACATCGGTCCACCATATTAATAGATGAATTACCATGAGAAGGTAGCGGGTTTGGTTTGAAATTCAGTGCACGATCCTCAAAGGATACCATTCCACTCTTTACCAGCTTTTGGACTTCATACTTCAAAGGGTAGCAATTCTCAATATCATGACCGGGAGCTCCTTGATGAAAGGCACATCGAAGTTCCGGCTTATACCACCATGGAAGTGGTTCGGGAATTTGTGGCGGATTCCTTGGTTGCAAAAGGGTCTTGAGAACCAATGACGGATACAGTTCATCATAAGTCATAGGAATCGGGTCGAAAGAGACCTTCTTCCTCTCAAATTTTTGTTGTTGTTGAAGATTGTTTGTATTATTGTTATTGTAGTTGTTTGTTCGTTGTTGTGGTTGTTATTGAATTGGTGTTGATTGATTGTTAGAAAATACCAGAATGACAGATGACACTTGATGATGGTGTTGATGGGGTTGTTGGCTTCTTCTGACATGAGGCCTCCTCTACCTCCCAACAGATACTACATTGGTCTCGTTCTCTTTCTGTCTGGAAAACCCACTGTCGTACTTCTTGTTGGACGAAACCTCCTCTCTAGACAACCGTCTTTCTCGGACACCTTCTTCTAATCTCATCCCCATGTTTACAACTTCGGTAAAATCACTGGGGGCACTGACAATCATACGCTCGTAGTAAAATGAGCTCAAGGTCTTGAGGAAAATCTTGGTCATCACCTTTTCTTCCAAAGGAGGGGTAATCTGAGCGACAAGCTCTCTCCATCGTTAAGCATATTCTTAAACGTCTTTTTGTCTTTCTGAGAAAATGACCTCAACTGGTCCATATCCGGCGCCATATCCACATTATATTTGTATTGCTTCACAAATGCTTCACCCAAATCATTGAATGTGTGAACACTCACACTATCCAAACCTATGTACCACCTCAGAGGGGCACGAGTCAGACTGTCTTGGAAATAATGAATCAGTAACGGATCATTATCAGTTTGTGTCGACATCTTTCTAGCATACATGACGAGATGACTGAGTGGACAAGTATTCCCCTTATACTTTTCAAAGTCAGGGACTTTGAACTTCATCAGGATCTTCACATTAGGAACCAAGCAAAGTTACACAACACTCTTACCAAACAAATATTTTCCCCTTAAGGTCTTTAACTCCTTTCGCAGCTCAAGAAATTGGTCTTTCATTTCATCCATCTTTTCATAAACATCAGGGCCTCCAGACGACTCAGAATGATAGATGTTATCCTCAATACGGGGTAAAGTATGAACAACCGATGGTGGTACAGACATGACCGGGCTAGATGTCGGCATGGAAGCAAAGGTAGGCATGAAACCTTTGGGCACAAAATTGGGCGGCATTCCCCACGGGAATCCTGCTGGCATGGTAGGCGCAAAGTGAGCAGCAGTAGTAGGAATGGTAGAGGTGGCAACTTCGGAAATGACAATCATCTAAGAAAGAGGAGTTGCAGGCGTTGGAGATGATTGACTATGAGCAGCTAACACTGACTCCATCACGGCGGTTAGGCGGGCGATCTCATCCTTCAAGTGTTTGTTCTCTTGCTCTAGATGTTCCATGATTCTTTAGTGATTGGCGCGGGTATTGTATTGATGAGTCAGCTTGGCTGAAGCACAGAAGAATAACCAATAAGACATCTGGCGAAAGAGAAGACTGTTTATGCAAATGATGTATGAAATGCAATGTTTTGATTATTTTTATTTTCAAGTAACTTACTGTTTCATTTGCAAATATATAAATAATAACAATTGCACAATTTGATTGACCAAAATCTCTTTTATTTATATAATTTGGAAGGATTACACTGAGTACAATTTCAGAAACCAAAGTACAAAATACAAGAGAAAGGGAAACTAATCATCCTAAGGATCCCTAACAACAATGTCAAAAAATAGGGCCGCATGCGCGTACTTCCTTCGGAGACGTCGAATCTCGGACTCAAAAGAAGTCTTCATCTGAGTCTTCTCGAGGACAAGATGATCAATAATATTCTTCCAAGAAAGGGAAGGTTGAGGTATACTAGAGGAAGATGAAACCTATGGCTCTCTGTAGCGGGAAATTCATGATCATCAAGCTATTGACAAGCTAGAGATCAAATAACAAGACTCGCCACCGCACTTTTATTGTTTCCAAGGGAAAAGGGAAAAAGTACGAACAAAACCCAAAAAATAAGAAGTTTTCAAATAAAAGTTATTAAAAGTCAGAGATCACAGGTAAGGGGGTTGGTTACACAGAGGGAAGGTGTTAGTACCCAAAGTGTCCTAGGTACTCCTAGGGAGCCCTTTTTGTATGCATATGTATTTTGTACAAAGTGATGTTTACAAATAAATAGAATGGGGGGATGAGAAAATAATTCATTAATTATATTTTTATATTTGACAAGACCTTCGGACTTGTGCCTACGTACCAACATAAAAATGAGGGATCAAAACCTCGTAGTTCGTGATACAAATTTCAAAATGAGTGTGTTGATTTTAACAAAATTTAAGTTTGCAAGGCACAAATACCTAAAAATGGTTTGAATGAGTTAGTTCTTTTTTTTGGCTTTTTGAAAGTTTAAGTCAAGTATAGTTAAGTTGATTTACAAGTTTGATTTAAGAAAAGAAGTTTGAAAATGCAATGGCATAAGGCCAAAGTTTCTATCTTTTTGCAAAAGTGGTCAAAGTTTAGAACAAAAATAGTTCACACAAAGAAGATTTTGAAAATGGAGGGAGAGATTTTGAAATTAAATAAATGGGGAGAAGATGAAGAGACTATCATATGTACAAAAATTAAAAGTTTAAAGTTGAAAAGATTTGACCAAATCGGTAGCAATCCAATAGACAAGTATGTCAATAGAAACCCAAAATTCCCTTGGACTTTTAGAATCAAACAACACACAAATGCACAATTATATTATCTTGAAGAGCAAGGCATCAAATAAAGATGACCTCATCCAAGCTTGTCCATTCCATGATCTTCTTCAAAATAGCCCATGCAACAGATGAATTCCACAAGTCACATGTTCAAAATAACAGCTTCACAATGATCAAATTGCAGATGAACTTAGAGAGGTCTTCAAAGATGCATCATATGAGATTCAAATTGCAAGCACTTGGTTCTTCAACAAGTTGGCATTGGCCAAGTCCATTAGCAAAGGAGGTTGCCTAGATTCTAAGTCCATTTGTCCAAGATCAAGCCAACAGTCCACTCAAAAAGTTTTTTTTTAGTATTTTTGTTATTATTATGTGCATTAATGGTAAAAGGCCACACAAACAAGCAAGGTATACACAAACAAAACATATCACACAATATGGTCCAAATGGACTAAGTGAAAATTACATTAACATAAACAATTAGAATGATATGAACAACGACAAATGAAGTAGAGTACTAAAAGTAAATTGCATTAAAGTAGAAGCTTGAAATTAAAAGTTAGTAGTTAGTAAGTTAGGAGTTAGTATTGTTTTGTTTTTACTTTTCATTTCAAGACATTCTTTGGAGAACACTCAACCCACTTATCACAAGCATGGATCCTTGAACAAAAACATCTTCCAAAGGAAGGAAAGAAGGCCAAGTTTCCACACAATACCATGAAAGAGGGGAGACTTACAATCTCACTAACTAGAATGCTTATGCCTTTTATGTCACAAATTTAGCGCTATGTTAAGCAATCGTAATTGGACTTATGTAGAAGTCACAACTATTTGAGGTCAGGCAATAGAATTTTGGTGTTAATGCATGTTAGAGACATAGTATAATGAACTATGCTCATGAAACATACCACACACAAAAAGAATATGCAAAAGGTGTGGCCTAAACTCATCCATACTCAGGTTAATTTTTCAATCAACTAGCATTAGGACTTTGAGATGTCATAGGCCAAATGGAATGAATGAATAAAGAAGGGGAATAAGATGAAGTCGGAAGGGGATGAATGAAATCTCAAATTGATCAAAGGAGGAATTTTACCAAATTAATATCATTCATTCATTTTGGGAGATGGAATGTACATTCCATCAACCCCCTAAATCCAATGATATTAATTTGACAAAGGTAAATCAACCTTGACCAAGGCCCAACAACAAGAGCAAACTCAAACAAGTCAATACAAATGGTCAACAAAAATAATTGGCATTTATTCAATTAAAAATAATAAAATAGTGCGTTTAAATCAAATATGGTTTGTCCAATTCCTAAAATCTCATCAAAACACCAAAGAAATGGCCATGAGATTTATCATAGGTCAAACAAGGTCAAAGGACCTTGGAGATTTTTTTTTAAAAAATTTTGGACATTTAAAAATATTTTTAAATAATTAAAACAAATGCAAAATCAATTAATTCATGAAAAACATTAATAATGATCCAAAAAATAATTTTAATTCAGAATATGAAAGAGAAAAATATTTGAAATTTTTTGGTGAAAGTCCCATATTTTTTGGATCAATATTGAATTTAATATGAATTATTGAAAATAATGCAATAAAAATAAAAATTCAGAAAATCAAAAATATGTGGACCATTTGATCTCCCTCATTAATTGAGGTGGCAGATCAGATGGCCAGGAGCGCGCTATCCACCATAGACCTTAGTCAGCGCGTGGCAACTTTGGTAATCAAGACCAATGCTCAGGATTAAAACGTAATGGATGGATCATGTGGTTCAGAGCCTTTCCAACTCATCGCCGGAGCGAGAGCTCCGGTCATGTTCTCCGGTGGACCTCGCCGGACTGGTCCATCATTAACCATCACCAAAATGAAAAACAAGGACATGGTCTTAAAGAAAAAATGGCACTGAGCTTGAATCTGACCTCCATTCACTCCAATTCCAAGTATATTGAGAGATACATGGAATTGAAATTTGAGGTGCATGAACTGAGTTGCTTCGATTTGACCTCAAAGCAACTTAAACTTCTTGCCTACATTGGTAGGACTTCAGACAACCAAAGAATCAATAGAATTAAGCAAGAATTTGAGAAAATCGAAGAGTTTAAAATTTCTGGAAAATACCTTCAATGGAGGTCTAGATTCAATTGGTCTTGATCTTGCTTGTGCTTGATCTCACTCCACCTGTTTGCAGGAGAAGGATTGAATGGTTAAAAATTATGGATTCCTGGAGAATTGAATTCCAAAATAGTGGAGATTCAAGCTCAAATTCAAGAGAATTTTTCAGGCTTATCCTTTGCAAAGTGAGGGTTTGAAATGGGGGATCAAAGCTGGCACCAATGTGTGTTTATTTCTGAGCAATTGAAGCTCTATTTATAGCTAAAATGGTTGATAATTGCACACTCCAATTCACTTTCCAATTTTGGCAAATGATGATGCAATGGTGCATGGGCGCGCATAGGCCCATGAAATAATTGCTTTAGGTCCACAAATGAATATCATATGCTCTGAAGTAAGCTTGGATTGCAAGGCAAATGCACATTGATGTTTGAAGTTTGATCTTTGCCAAGTGATATCACCATGTTTAATCCATGTGCAACCTATGCATTTCTTGTTCAAAATGAATGAATTTGAGCTCTTTGGAAAGGTGAGATCAAGAGGAACAACTTTAATGTTCAACACTTTTTCATTTGGAGCTTGGAACTTGGAGAAATTTGAGGTGGAAGTTTGGAAATTTTTGACATATCAAAATTTTTCTAAGTGTCAAGCCATATGTCTTAATATTCCATCTTGCTTAACTTTTTATATGAGCTTCAAATGAGAAACGTGTCTCCATCAAAGTTGTATCTCTCTCAAAGAACTTCAAAATGGTCACAAATTTCATGCCATTTGGATTTTAAGAGTATTTATAAACTTCACATAAAAGCTCATGCTGCCATTTGCCCCATGACATTTAAAAAGAGAAACAAATCTAGAGTACCTATTTGAAATCTTGGATAAGCGATAGCTTGGCAGAGCTAAGAGTTTTTCTTCTTCTTTCTCCATGAACTTTCAAGAGGTGTTTTTCTCACACAAACAGAGAGTATCAAGTCTGTATAATTTATAACCACAGGGCATGACAAAAATCGAGTTGGTAAAATATTGTGTAGTAACAAAATCAACCTTAAAAAAGCACATGGTATAGAGAACACTAGAGACAAAAAAGATTACCTATCACAATCACCCTGGTCCCCACAAAATCTGAGGCAAAATTTTCCTATAACGGAATAATCTGTTCCACCATTTACAGCTCAAGATTCGCACCGCCCTATAAAGACCAACACTCAGTCATTGTAACGGGGGATCCGAACGAAATTCTGAAGTGATTGAAAACAAACCTCATACCAAAAGCTCTCGCCAAGAAGACCGTTACTCTGCAGAAAAATCCAAACATTATTGAAAGCTCAAATTTTCTTTTGGAGTTGGTTGAAGTTTCACACTGAATTTCAACAAACTTGAGCTAATCCACGAATTGCTAAAAAGGGGAAACCATTACCATAGCGATAATCGTGATGATGGAGGATTCACAAGGAAACGAAGGGAAGAAAGCATTCACCAAGATCTGGTCTCATTCTTTACGCTCGCCAGAAACGCGCATTTCCCGTTAAGGTTCATTTTACTCTTTTCTACTTCACTCTTTATTCATGCGCTTCATATTAGCTTGATAACATGATAGCTTAGACTTACGACTTCTCCTTTACTCTCTTTGATTTGATGTTCATCTTGTTTTTTTCTTTCTGCTCACCATCGGTTAAAGTTCTGAACAAAACATGTTTTAGATTTGGGTGTGTGATTTTGGATGGTTGAGAAGTTTTTCTCAGATTCGGTTTAGCTTTTTTTTTCTTCTAGGTTGAGTTTCGTTTTGATTTTCTTCTGAGTATAAAGGCATTAAGAGCAGGAAAGGGGAGCTTGAAAGAGATTCGCGTGTGGTCTCTTCAAGTGGTTAAAGAATTTAGGATTAATGGTTTTTGGAAGCCTTAAAGTCTTTAATACACACACGTGTTTTCAATGCCTGAACGGTGGCTATCCGGTTTCCAATGAATCACCTGCTATGATTTGCTCTGAAGAAACCAAAGGTGCATTGACCAAGGTTGGAATCTGGAAAGTTTCTTTCTTTTTAGACTTCACTTCCTTTTTCAGATTGGGCCCGGGTCAAAGATTGTTGTGTGCCTGAAATTAGGGGCCCTTGCATGGGGCCTTGGTGATCATTTGGATCACACCCCATTTTCGCTTGGCCCGCCCCATACTGTTTTTCTTGGGAAGGCTTAGGAAAGGCCCATTATCTTTATTTTATCTTATTTGTTTATTTGTCTTTTTTATTTTGGTATATAATATGGTTTATTTAAAATAATTATGTGATTTTAGCTTTTTTAACTAATTAATATTTTGATTAAGTAATTGAAGTTTATTAATTTATGTAATTAACCCTGCTATTTTTGGTTATTATTATTTGATTTTATTTAACGAATTATTTGTTATAGTACTAATTTAGATTATATTGATTCATTTATATACATCTTTGGGCTATTTAAATTGTATGTTGAAGTTTATTTTTCTTCATAAGGATATACAATTGGTGATTATTTTAATTATTATAATCGTGGTAAACTGTCAAAATTGCATAATTCTCTATTCGATGTCGAGTCCAATTTTAACACCTTTGTAAGTCGATCGCTTTTAGCATATCGCCATCAACCTCACATAACTTACTCTTGGGCTTTCTTACAATGAGACCTATTTGATTTTTAATTAATCGATTAGATGATTGATTCACTAAATAATCCAATTTATTCACAAAACACAAATTTAAAACCTCGATCCAATGTCGAGTATTTTTATTCAAATCAAATTAAAATACCCAATCATAATCAAATACCATTTCATTTGGAAATGAAAAGGGGGATGGTTTTGAGTTTTCAACTCCTCTCCTCGATTATTTGAATACGAGTTCACTTACTCGGTTAGTCAAATAGTCGTCATTTTTATCCGCCTAAACACAATCAAAACAAATCATTCTTGTAATAACGAAATGAAAAGGGAGATGGTTTTAAGCCTTTAACTCCTCTCCTCGATTGTTTGAATATGAGTTTTCTTACTCGGTCAGCTAGACACTCGACATTTCTTTACAAACCTTAAACCAAGATTAAATCCAAATTATTTTCAAAATAATGAAATGAAAAGGGAGGTGGTTTTGAGTTTTCAACTCCTCTCCTCAATTGTTTAAATACGAGTTCTCTTACTCGGTTAGTCAAAGAATTGTCATTCTTCCGCAAACTTATAACTTAATCAAATCATTTTCACAATAAATTATACGAAAAGGGAGATGGTCTTGAGTCTTCGATTCCTCTCCTCAAATTCTTGGACATGAGTTGTCTTACTCATCCATTCGAGTACTTGTCATTTATTCTAAAACACATCAGCCATACATAAACCTATTTTCATAATCACTCAGATGAAAAAGAAAGTGGTCTAGAGTCTTCTATTCCCTTTTCCAATTATTAGGATACGAGTTGTCTTCCTCGATTGTCTGAGTATTCGTCGTCCATTTAAAATACCTTAACTATTATCAAACTCCTTTTACAATAAAGGATGAAAAGGGAGATAATGTAGATCCTTCGATTCCTCTCCTCGACTATTAGGATACGAGTTGTCTTACTCAACCATCTGAGTAATTGTCATTCATCCAAAACACATTAACTATTATCAAATACTTTTACAATTAAGGATGAAAAAGAAAATGGTCTAGAGTCTTCTATTCCCTTTCCCGACTATTAGGATACGAGTTGTCTTACTCGACTATCCGAGTAATCGTCATCCAACTAAAAATATCTTAACACATCAAATCTATCTATCCTCGCCCCCGTGCAATCGAAACCAATCAAACAAAACATCAAGCATATTAATTCAACTTGTCACCTCCGTGTGACCAAAACTCTTTTCAGAAAGAACACTGTTTAATCCCTTCTAACGCGCACAACAAACTAATGCTTAAGCCTCCGCCGAGAGTAGAAAAGCCAATGTTTAGCCTTTAGAATGCGATCTAAACAGATGTTCGGTAAAAGACACCAACCAACCGTAGTTCCCCGAACTACGGATGCTCTGATTTCCTGATTTCACTAAAAGGATACGTAGGCACGAGATTGCGAGATCTTGGCGAGGACACTAATAAAAAACCTCACTTTCTCCTTCTGAGGTATTCATCCATCTCTATTAACAATTCTAATTACTCTAAGAAAGTGACTAACATTCAACTAACATTCAAATAGAAAATTGGGCTAAAAGGTTCCCGTTGAGTACAACAGACGTGAGGGGTGCTAATACCTTCCCCTTGTGAACTCGAATATGGTTGTGACGACCACTATTCCAATTTCTTAAAGGTTTTATCGATATTTTCCTACTCCTTCATTGGAATAAATAAAGTTCGGTGGCGACTCTGTTCGAACTAATATTTTTCGTGTCCATCACGAGGGATCGCATTTTTCGAGGTGCGACAGATGGCGACTCTGCTGGGATTAAGCTCCAAGCAAGAGAGAGTGAAGCCTAACTTAGTTCAATTTCTATATTGTGTGTTAAGCTTGTTAGTTTGTTATCTTTATTCTATTATTATTCTGTTGTAATTATTGTGTTATGGTTTATTTCCTATGATACTAATGGGGTTCTCTGGTTGTTGGTACTTTGTGAGATAGGCTCTCTACCCGAGTCTGAGAAAAACCATAAGAATTAGTTAGTGGTTGTGTAGCGGACGCCCACAAGGAGTCTTCCTTGTTGGGACGATACGAAGACCCCGCCTAGAGGAGATTCTCTTGAGATATTATTGTCCGACGAGCCTTCGTCACGGCGATGGTGTTTCAAGTTGGATCAATGACTCTAGGGACCTTTTAACCCACTATATTCGGCGGTTATGTAGTGTTAACCTACGAAGTTTCAGAACTACGGGTTAATACGAAAACCCCAATCAAATGAGATCCCTTGGACGTATCATTATCTTACAGTAATATTTCCTACCTCGATCTATGACTCTGAGGACCTTATTAGAACCTTGGACTCGAGATTTGTGTAGTAGAATCCCCATGGAGCCTTCCTTGTTGGGACAATACGAAGACCTCACCTAGACGAGATTATCTTAAGGGTATTACTGTCCGACGAGTCTTCGTCACGGTAGTGATGTTCTCAAGAATAATCGATGACTCTGGGAACCTATCAACCTTAGAGCCTACCCTTGAGAATTTCAGTAATCAGAGACACCTATACTTCCTTCTATTACCCTGACTTACACGACATACATATGATCATGAGTATTATATTGTATTCCCTTGCATATAAAAAAAACATGGCAAAATTTCATGCATTCACATATCATCAGCATGGATTGCATATCATTTTCATAAACCAGAAAACACAAAAACTTACACCATGTTCTACCCTTTGTCCAGTAACGCTGACTACTCGATACCAATATGAGACACGCCGCAACTACAAGATGGAACTATAACAACTTGAGGCAAACCAAGTTTCGATGAGGACAGACATTGACTCCATGCAAGCTAAGATGGATCGTCTACTTGAAAATATGTTGCTCTTAACCCAGAAGGAAAAGGATGCTGAGACTAGCACCGAAGCCAGAAGAGTTGTTGCTCAGTTTGGATCGTCATCGCTTAGCATCCCTGGAGTAACTAATCTTGATGGCAACCCCGCCCTTCCTAAAGGAGGACCTATCCCTATTCCTGTTTCAATGGACAATGTGAACCCCATAAGCATTTTGCTGCATCTGCTCGACACGGATCCTTGATGGGTGATAAAGATCAGTATGATACTTTCTTCATGCCACAACCTGCCAAACCTGTTGTTGGAGGTCTCCTAGACCCAGCTGTTGAGAGACTACATGCTTTGGAAGAGAAATTCAAGTCCTTGGAGGTTCACACTACTCCCGATTTAGACGTCGTCGATATGTGCCTGGTGCCAGGTCTGGTGATTCCCCAAAAGTTCAAAGTCCTAGATTTTGACAATTACAAAGGGATCAGCTGTCCTAGAACTCACCTCAGAGCTCATTGTCGCAAGATGGCTGCCCACATCAGTAATGATCAACTCTTAATTCATTACTTCCAAGATAGTCTCAGTGGGGCATCCTTGGAGTGGTATATGCAGCTAGAGAGAGGACAGGTCCAGTCATGGAGAGATCTCGCTGAAGCCTTTCTTAGGCATTATTAGTACAACACTGACCTAGCACCCAATCGCACCCAGCTGCAAGACATGACTCAACATAACAAGGAGTCATTTAAGGATTACGCCCAGCGGTGGAGAGAGCTTACAGCTCGTGTCCAACCTCCTCTACTTGATAAGGAGTTAATTGATATGTTTATGGGAACTCTTCATTCCCAATACATGGAGAATATGGTAGGATCTAGCTTCCCAACTTTCGCTAAAGTTGTTTCTGTAGGGGAAAGAATTGAGAGCCAGATCAGAAAAGGAAAGTTACCTTGCGCTGTCAACTCTTCAAGTGGAGTGAAGAAATCATATCCTAACCTCCCAAAGAAGCCAGAGGGTCTGACCAATGCCATAATGGGAGGAGGATGACATAGGGCACAACCATATGTTCCTATGCCTTTCCATCAGGTTATCGCTGTCATCCCAACACCATATCAACAACAATATCAGCAGCCCTATCAGCAGCCAGCCCACCAGTAGCGATACCAAAATCAACAACAACGTGCTCCACCACAATGTCAACCTAACCAGCAAAGGGAAAGGAGGCCAAAAAGACATTTTGATCTGCTGCCAATACCATACGACAAGATCCTTCCCTACCTGATGAAGGATGGATCAATCACTTTCAAAGAGCTAACGCCTACAATTCCACCATATCCACCAGGCTATGACACCAATGCTCATTGTGAGTATCACATGGGTGCCCCATGGCACATGGTGGAGAATTGTAAGGCCTTCAAACACAAAGTTCAAGATCGAATTGACAGCAAAGCAGTTTCTTTCACGTCAGTTAGGCCAAACGTTGCAACAAGTCCCATGTCGGCGCATGCGGAGCAGAGTGAAGCTCGAAGATAAATCTTCACACCGGCTTGAACGAGCAGAACAACTCCCAATTGAAGAATCAAGAGATGAAGGCTCGTTTCTTTCAATGAAGGCAATCATTATGCCATTTTTTCTGTTTTGCATTCTTGTAATTTGTTCTTGTTTGTCTAAGTATTGTATGCTTTAAACATTTTTATTGGTATTCCGTCTTATTAATGGGATGATTATGCATGTTCTGAATCAATCTTTCATATTCACTCATATTGTTGCATTTGCAAAACACAAACACATACTTTTCCACTTCACCTTCTTTATCACACTATTGTTAGTAAATGTTGAAAGGAGGATGATGAAAACAAAATACCCATAATGGATTATTGAATGCTTTCGGATAAAATCCTGCTGATGATGTACGGGCATTGTTTCAAAATCCCAAACATTGGAGATATAAGGAGTTAATCCCTAGTCAACCACTTCGAGCCTAGAAGTCAGAGTTTATTTCTGATCTACAAACCCTTACATTTAACCTAGGGCAGGGTAGTGTTCAGTTAATCTGACTTCACATCTGAATTGTAAGATGAAATATCCTGTATGAGGACCAACAACATGATGTTCTTTGCACACGTCCTAAAGTGTCGAAGGACCCATGCAAAATCCAAAATTTATGACGGTTGTGCTTCAATGACCAATGACTTGGCAGTCACAATTTTCCAAAAAACAATCAAAGAAAGAACCCGCTAAGGAGACTTAGGCAAAAACTGGGGCAATCCCGATGGATTAAAGCCTCAAAAAGGCTGTCCATGCAAAAATTAGGGATCAAAACAAAAATTGAGAGAGACCATGAAATTCCTCAACAAAACAAGATTCAGTGACCATTATGCCCAAATCAAAGAGTCACCAACATCCATGAGGAGCAAAATAAGATGACTGTCACTTCAAGAGATCTTACACTGTTAAACTCCTGTAAAAGTAAAGTGGGTGTCGAATTAACTGAACGTATGATTGGAAATCATCATGAAGAAGGGGTGGGTTAATATAAACTTTGAGCCTTATATCCTTTCGTTTCAATAACCATAAACCAAACCACATTACAACCCTCAAAAGGCCTAATTGAAGTAAGGTTCATCCTGAAAGCATACTACAGCAAGGTTGCGTAAACTGACTCCTAGAGATTTGCTAATCTTTTGTTCTCACTATATCACTCACACACTAGCTAAAATCAACACCGCGTTTGGACTCATGGTCTACTCGCCATACACTACCACGACACTTTAAATGAATGATTGTTTTTCAAAACTTGCATAACTGTTGCATTAAAATCACCATGTCCTGAATGAACAATTCTTTACTACAAGTCAACACTTGACATCTAGGAAATTCCAATAAGGGGCGATTCAAGAGGTATTTGATCATTGGCGCCAACCCGAATCAAAACCACCTCATAACCCTATGGATCAGGGGCAGGGCAATCTAATGATTATGTTGACCTAAGAGTTTACCAGCATAAGACAAATCTCCAAGCATCAGTTGATCAGGGAGGAAAAACACTTCAATACTCAGCCCAATCAGGGGCAAATTACCCCAGGGATACAATGAAAACCAATTCCTGAAGATCAGTCGATAGAAGAGAACTGTTTCAAGAACTGGCTAGTCGGGGGCAGACCATTCAAAGGTTTAGACATTGGAGGAAATAGACTCAGACCATGTCATGGAATAACCACTCCTAAAGTTTCCTTTTAAAGAGAATTTCTTCAAATACCCTACAGACTGGGGCAAGACAAGTTGCAAGGGGCAAAATCTCTTCATATCTTCAAGTCGGTCAAGCAGATTGCGTCGGACACTGGGAACTGTTTGAATTCACAACAAAAATGTCAAAAGTTCACGCCAATAGAATATCATATGTTGATAAGAATCCTCGGGGCACGTCAAAGGCATAATCACCATGCGTCGATCACGTCGCTATGCTCAGTTACAGGCCATCCGGACCCCTCAGGATGAGAGGTCGAGATCTTCTCAGGGGTAAAGACACCATGTATCAGCAAGAAATCCAACTTGGGGCACTGAGAGTATCCACATCCGTTGTTTGAGCTTCACATCATCAACTACCGAGTGTCGGGAAGTCAGATCCTTCCAAAATCAATAGTCCAACCCACATTGACAGTTACCAGACAAACCAAAGTCGACCTTGCTGGAACCCATAAAAAAACAAACACAACAAGCATTGGTATCCAGAAAAGACATCGCCTTTGAAAAGGGAGGCCAATCCCAAACAAACCAATCATTCTTTGCATTCAAACATGCATAACGTGCATCACATGCGTCACTTCATGCATAACATTTCAAAAATAAGAGTACGCCATGCATCATTGCACACATATCATTTATGCACATAACACGAACCAGGATCCAGAGTTAATCATAGACATCCAGGTCAACCCTCAATCGAGCCATTGGTACTTTCTCTGAGTAAGGTCATGTCCCCTATCATTGGGCGTTCCCCATTGAATTACATCCTTTAACCTTTTGTTGATGAGATGTTATCCTCGGTTAAAGTCATCGGTATTTTCTCCGAGAAAGTTCATGCCCTCTATTGTTGGATGTTCTCCATTGAGTTGCATCCTTTAACCTTTTGTTGTTGAGATGTCGTTCTCAGTTGAGTCAGTGATTTCTTTGAGTAAATTCAAGACTTGATTGTTTCTCATTGAGTGCTCCCCAGTGAGCTGCTTCCTCTAACCTTTTGTTGACGGAAACTATATCTTTCAGAGTATTGTTCTGCAACCTTTTGTTGTTGATATCCCCGAGCAGTCTTACCCAGTAATGTTCCAATACTATCCAACAGGTCTGTTCTATTTTGAAATTCTGTCGGTAGTCTGATTTTCCAACATGGTTTTTCTTACTATCATCCTTTTGATGGAAGTCCCTTGATGAATAATGATCATCGTCCTGTTTACAATAACTATTATCCTTTTCGTAATGGTAAATCTTCGACATGGGTGATCTTACCGTCATCCTTTTGGTGTCGGAGATCCTTGAAGTTTTGTCACAACCTTCATCCTTTTGGTGAACGACGACCTCTGCAATTATTACAGCCTACCGTCATCCTTTTGGTGTCGGCGATCCTCATGGTGATGGGGTTCCTTGTCATTTTGGGTCGACCATCATCCTTTTGTTGATGGTGATCTTTGTTGTTGTGTCTAATCATCATCCTTTTGGTGATGACATCCAGTTCGATCTAAAAATCATCCTTTTGGTGATAGAGATTATGGAGTTCAGTTTAAGCTATCATCCTTTTGGTGATTGCGACATTAGGAAAGTTCAATCCTACTGTCATCCTTTTGGTGTCAATGATATTTGAAGATATTATGACTTAGTATCATCCTTTTGGTGGTAACAAGTTTGGAAATTATGATCTCACCTTCAGCCTTTTGGTGACGGTGATTGTTGACTCATTATCACCCTTTTGGTGGTAACAAGTTTTATAGTTGATCATACCTTCATCCTTTTGGTGATGGTGATCATTTTAAGTTTTGTGACTTATTATCATCCTTTTGGTGATAACAAGTTTTGTTGTTGATCATACCTTCATCCTTTTGGTGATGGTGATCATTTGAAGTTTGTGACTTATTATCATCCTTTTGGTGATAACAAGTTTTGTTGTTGATCATACCTTCATCCTTTTGGTGATGGTGATCATTTGAAGTTGTTGACTTATTATCATCCTTTTGGTGATAACGAGTTTCGTTGTTTGATAATACCTTCATCCTTTTGGTGACGAAGATCTTTGAAGTTGATGAGTTAACTATCATCCTTTTGGTGGTAGTCCTGCTATTATCCTTTCGATAATGGAAAGCTTTATCATGATAACAATCATCCTTTTGGTGATGGACATCATCCTTTTGGGTAATGGAAATCTTTGGATTTTATTGCGTTTGACTTTCATCCTTTTGGTGATAGCAAGTTTTGTTGTTGATCTTACCATCATCCTTTTGATGATGGCGATCTTTGTTATTACTGTAACCATCATCCTCTTGGTGATGGCTATCTTTGAAGCTTGGTTTATCCATCACCCTTTTGGTGATGACGATCTGGGAAATCATGGTGAATTACTATCATCCTTTTGGTGGTGGCAATTCCTCATCCCACTGCCATCCTTTTGGTGCCAGAAACCTGTTTCAATTTTAATATCACCTTCGTCCTTATATCAATGATGATCTTTGCAAGGTTTAAGTGTCACTCGAGGGTTGACAGTGATTTGATATCCTATCCCCAATATCCTGGTGCTCTCGAAACTCATTCTTACAATTGCTTTCTCTTCAGCCAAATTTGGGGACTTTTCATATATAATTGACTTCTACCTCGATAGTATCAATATTATAGCAGTTCGTCTTACTAGGTTTAAGATAATTAGATAGGGGCAACTGTCATACCCCAAATTTTCGCACCCCACTGTGTCATGTCATCTAAACACTTTAGCTTTATTAAGGAATAAAGTAATAGTCTAGAGGACAAGGTTATGCAGTATTTGTTTGCCTTTCTTTTAACCACAAGCATACATTCATCATTAGCTCATCTCGCCATTCATGCATTCATCCCATATTTCTTTCATAGCCAAAGTTTCCATAAGTTTGTCTTGCACATTAAAAAAAATCATCATGAAAGGATTTAAGTTGCATTATTGATTAAAGTGGTTTTGTGAGTTATGGTCATTCAAGGTCTACCATTGCAACAACATTTAGTCCAGACGAAAAATTCTTGCATCCGCGCATGGTGACCACACGGTAAAGATAATCGATTGTGAAATTGGACGTTGCTTAAAGGGTGTTAATGGGCCATATGAGGACGTTTTGGGTGGTTAGGCTCCATCAATTGCATCTACCTATACTTGTTAGTGGGAGCTTGGATCAAGAAGTTCGATTTTGGGATGCTAACGTATCTGAGTGCATAACATCTCACTATTTCTATCGCCCAATTTGCTTCCATTGCTCTTCATGCCAAAAGAGAAATTATTGTCGTCACATCAGACCACAAGCTGAACATATGTCACTATGACAAGAAAAGTGAAGCATCCTACTCAACATTTTTGTGTTGGAGACTATGTGATCTCTACGAGCTGTGCATTTTCACCCTCATGTTGCATCATATCTTTTAACTGTTGAGGCAATATCTGGAGACTAGGTGATCTCTACGAACTTGGTATTATTGGCCAAAGGTTGAACCAACTTTCGTCTCATCCTAATCCTTAAAACACCAACTCTAAATCCTAATCATAAGCTTCACAATCCCTCTTGAATCCTTGGTCAGCCCTACGACGAATTGCCTTTGTTTTCCCCACGAATACATAACCTGCAAGAAAGATGACAAAACAGGGCCAAAGTATGAATAAATAAGAAGCAGACCGTTTTGACATTAGATTTCGCGTATAACATCATGTGGTTTGCGTTACCAACTTGAACTTACGACCGCAACAATGGTTAATCGTGCATGCATGACTAAGACAAAATCAATGCAAAACGTTACAAACCTGAAGTCCAAACCATGAAATGAAGAAGGTCGTGGTCTATAAGCGCAGAGCCTAATGTTGGTGCATGTCTGCATCATAATCCACAAGCGCAATACTCACATTAAGAATTCAATGGTCTGTAGCATTTGGAAGGAGAGCCTCGACGCTTGTAGATACGTTTCTCTTAAACGATTCAGCGACCAAACGGGTGTAGCAGTACACATGAGTCAACCATGTTACCATAACTTGCTGCAAAATTGGCGCCAGCTTGCAACAACTAATCAAACGACATCAATATGTAGCAACAACCTGGCAATGTATAGAAGTTGGTGACAATACAGGATAAACATACTAATTACACCAGGGGGGTATGCCAATAATACCTGATCATTAAGCTTCAACCAATGCTGCAATAAGCAAAACGCCATGGGACGATGCTCATGCTGCAGACTAAGCAAGAAGCCTGTTACAGGAGGTGTGCCGTTTACCAATTGTTGTCATAAATAACACCAACCTGCAAAAGAGGATCAAAGTAACTCCAATGGCTAAACCAACAAAATCCACAATCATTGGTAGTAAGAAACAGGGTAGTAGGAACGCAAATACCACTATGATATACCATAAGATAACCAACCTCTTGCATTAACCTAGCATGAATGGAGTGTACACCAGAAGTGAATGCAAGTACATCACAAAGGAATCTAAACCATGTACCTGCTCGTTACCACATCATGGTGATTCAAACTAGGTGATTTCCCAAAACATTGCCATTACATTGTTCTGTAAACCGCGCATGAGCCATATAACTTATAGATTGATTGCGTTACGAGAAACAACTCAAAGCTTGATGCTGCATATCGTCAGCCACGATACATGCTTGTTCTTATGGCATTTCCAAGGGAGAAAATTACCTTCTAATCATCTTTGTACCTGCACCCAAATCAAGAGTATTTACAAACTTCACACAAAAGCTCATGCTGCCATTTGGCCCATGACATTTAAAAAGAGAAACAAATCTAGAGTACCTATTTGAAATCTTAGATAAGCGATAGCTTGGGAGAGGTAAGAGTTTTTCTTCTTCTTTCTCCATGAACTTCCAAGAGGTGTTTTGCTCGTACAAACAGAGAGTTTTGAGCCAGTATAATTTATAACCACTTGGCATGACAAAAATCGAGTTGGTAAAAGATTGTGTAGTAACAAAATCAACCTTAAAAAAGCACATGGTATAGAGGACACTGGAGACAAAAAAGATTACCTGCCACAATCACCCTGGTCCCCATAAAATCTAAGGCAAAATTTTCCAATAACGGAATAATCTGTTCCACCATTTACAGCTCAGGGTTCACATTGCCCTATAAAGACCAACACTCAGTCATTGTAACGGGGGATCCGAACAAAATTCTGAAGAGATTGAAAATAAACCTCATACCAAAAGCTCTCGCTATGAAGACCGTTACTCTGTAGAAAAATCCAAACATTATTGAAAGCTCAATTTTTCTTTTGGAGTTTGTTGAAGTTTCACACTGAACTTCAACAAACTTGAGCTAAGCCACGAATTGCTAAAAAGGGGAAACCATTACCATACCTATAACCGTGACGATGGAGGATTCACAAGGAAACAAAGGGAAGAAAACATTCACCAAGATCTTGTCTCATTGTTTACGCTCGCCAGAAACGCGCATTTCCCGTTAAGGTTCAGTTTACTCTTTTCTTCTTCACTCTTTATTCATGCGCTTCATATTAGCTTGATAACCAAGATAGCTTAGACTTACGACTTCTCCTTTACTCTCTTTGATTTGATGTTCATCTTGTTTTTTTCTTGCTGCTCACCATCGGTTAAAGTTCTGCACAAAGCATGTTTTAGATTTGGGTGTGTGATTTTGGATGGTTGAGAAGTTGTTCTCATAATCGGTTCAACTTTTTTTTCTTCTAGGTTGAGTTTCGTTTTGATTTTCTTCTGAGTATAGAGGCATTAAGAGCAGGAGAGGAAAGCTTGAAAGAGATCCGCGTGTGGTCTCTTCAAGTGGTTAAAGAATTTAGGATTAATGGTTTTTGGAAGCCCCAAAGTCTTTAATACATACACGTGTTTTCAATGCCTGAACGGTGGCTATCCGGTTTCCAATGAATCACCTGCTATGATTTTCTTTGGAGAAGCCAAAGGTGCATCGACCAAGGTTGGAATCTGGAAAGTTTCTTTCTTTTTAGACTTCACTTCCTTGTTTCAGATTAGGCCCGAGTCAAAGATTGTTGTGTGCCCGAAATTAGGGGCCCTCGCATGGGGCCTTTGTGATCATTTGGATCACACCCTATTTTCGCTTGGCCCACCCAGACTGGTTTTTTGGGAAGGCTTAGGAAAGGCCCATTATCTTTATTTTATCTTATTTGTTTATTTGTCTTTTTTATTTTGGTATATAATATGGTTTATTTAAAATAATTATGTGATTTTAGTTTTTTTAACTAATTAATATTTTCCATGTCGAGTCCAATTTTAACACCTTTGTAAGTCAATCTCTTTTAGCATCGCCATCAACCTCACATAACTTACTCTTGGGCTTTCTTAAAATGAGACATATTTGATTTTTAATTAATCGATTAGATGATTGATTCACTAAATAATCCAATTTATTCACAAAACACAAATTTAAAACCTCAATCCAATGTCGAGTATTTTTATTCAAATCAAATTAAAATACCCACTCATAATCAAATACCATTTCATTTGGAAATGAAAAGGGGGATGGTTTTGAGTTTTCAACTCCTCTCCTCGATTATTTGAATACGAGTTCACTTATCCGGTTAGTCAAATAGTCGTCATTTCTATCCGCTTAAACACAATCAAAACGAATCATTCTTGTAATAACAAAATGAAAAGGGAGATGGTTTAAAGCCTTTAACTCCTCTCCTCGATTGTTTGAGTGCGAGTTTTCTTACTCGGTCAGTTAGACACTCGTCATTTCATTACAAACCTTAAACCAAGATTAAATCCAAATTATTTTCAAAATAATGAAATGAAAAGGGAGGTGGTTTTGAGTTTTCAACTCCTCTCCTCAATTGTTTAAATACGAGTTCTCTTACTCGGTTAGTCAAACAATTGTCATTCTTCCGCAAACTTATAACTTAATCAAATCATTTTCACAATAAACTATACGAAAATGGAGATGGTCTTGAGTCTTCGGTTCCTCTCCTCAAATTCTTGGATATGAGTTATCTTACGCAGCCATTCGAGTACTTGTCATTTATTCTAAAACACATCAACCATACATAAACCTATTTTCATAATCACTTAGATGAAAAAGAAAGTGGTCTAGAGTCTTCTATTCCCTTTTCCGATTATTAGGATACGAGTTGTCTTACTCGACTGTCTGAGTATTCGTCATCCATTTAAAATACCTTAACTATTATCAAACTCCTTTTACAATAAAGGATGAAAAAGAAAATGGTCTAGAGTCTTCTATTCCCTTTCCCAACTATTAGGATACAAGTTGTCTTACTCGATTATCCGAGTAATCGTCATCCAACTAAAAATATCTGAACATATTAAATCTATCTATCCTCGCCCCCGTGCGATCGAAACCAATCAAACAAAACATCAAGCATATTAATTCAACTTGTCACCCCCGTGTGACCAAAACTCTTTTCAAAAAGAACATTGTTTTATCCCTTCTAACGTGTACAACAAACTAATGCTTAAGCCTCCGCCGAGAGTAGACAAGCCAACGTTTAGCCTTTAGAACACGATCTAAATAGCTGTTCGGTAAAAGACACCAACCAACCGTAGTTCCCCAAACTACTGATGCTCTGATTTCCTTATTGCACTATAAGGATACGTAGGCACGAGATTGCGAGATGTTGGCGAGCACACTAATAAAAAAATCCCCCTTTCTCCTTCTGAGGTCTTCATCCATCTCTATTAACAATTCTAATTACTCGAAGAAAGCGACTAACATTCAACTAACATTCAAATAGCAAATTGGACTAAAAGGTTGCCGTTGAGTACAACGGACGTGAGGGGTGCTAATACCTTCCCCTTGCGTAATTGACTCCCGAACCCGAATATAGTTGCGATGACCATTATTCCATTTTCTTAAAAGTTTTATCGATATTTTCCTATTCCTTTATTGGAATAAATAAAATTCGGTGGCGACTCTATTCGAACTAATATTTACCACGTCCATCGCGAGGGATCACATTTTTCAAGGTGCGACGGTCGGGCAATAGAATTTTGGTCTTAATGCATGTTAGAGACATAATATAATGGACTATGCTCATGAAACATACCACACACAAAAAGAATATGCAAAATAGGTGGCCTAATCTCATCCATACTTATGTTGATTTTTCAATCAACTAGCCTTAGGATCTTAAAATATCATAGGCCAAATGAAATGGATGCATAAAGAAGGGGAATTAGATGAAGAGGGAGGGGAATAGATCAAAATTCAAATTGGACAAAGGAGGACTTTTACCAAATTAAGATCATTCATTCATTTTGGGAGATGGAATATACATTTCATCAATCCCCTAAATCCAATGATCTTAACCTAGCAAAGTCAAATCAACCTTGACCAAGGCCCAACAACATAAGTCAAACTTATACTAACAATTAAAATGGCTCAACACAATTATTTGGCATTTATTCAATTTAAAAAAACTAAAAATAATGCATTTAATTAAATATGGTTTGTCAAATTTCTAAAATCTCATCAAAACACCAAAGAAATGGCCATGAGATTTATCATAGGTCAAACAAGGTCAAAGGACCTTAGAGAAAAAATTTCAGAATTTTTGGAAACTTAAAAGTATTTTTAAACAATTAAAAATAATCACAATATCAATTAAATCATGAAAAATATTAATAATTATCCAAAAAATAATTTTAATTCAAAATATGAAAGAGTATCTTATTTAAATTTTTTTGGTGAAACTCTCATATTTTTTGGATCAATATTAAAATTAATATGAATTAATGAAAATAAAACAAATTAAATGAAATTCAAATAATCATAAAAAACGTGGACCACTTGATCTCCCTCATTAATTGAGGTGACAGATCAAGTGGATGAAAATGCGCGCTCCATGGTACACTTGAGTCAACGCCTCACACCTAGGGTAATCAGAACCAACGTGTGAGATTAAAACATTTCAAACGAGATCAATGGTTCAAAATCTGTCCAGCACACCACCGGCGCTGGAACATCGGTCACCTTCTCAGGCGAGGCTCACCGGACTGGTTCAGTCATCACCATCAAAAATATGAAAAAGGAGGACATGATCTGAAATAAAAAATGGCGTAGAGCACGAATCTGACCTTAATTTCAACTAATTTCAAATATATAGAAAGATATGAGGAGTTGAATTTTGAGGTGTGTCAACTGAGTTGCTTCGATTTGACCTCAAAGCAACTCAATCTTCTTGCCTACATTGGTAAGACTTAAGACAACCAAAGATCCAAGAGAATTGATGAGAATTGAGTGAAAATTGAAGAGAAGAAGATTTCTGAAAATTACCTTCAATATTATGCAGAACTGGGTCTTGCTTGCTTCAAACTTGACTTGATCACACTTGAGGACCTTGTAGAAGTGGTTTGGTAATGGAACAAAGCTTTAGATCCTGGAGTTTTTGAATCTCCAAACAGTGAGATTCAAACTCAATTTTCAAGTTGAAAATTCACAGGTTTTCCTTTGAATTGTGAGGGTTTCCATTGGGGGGTAAAGCTAGCGCGCAAGGTGTGTTTGAAATGAGCTCAGAGGCCTTATATTTATAGCATTTGGGATTGATAATTGCACACTTGAAAATTTGCTAAATTTGGCAATGTGATGCACAAGCTTGCATGGGCGTGTACAGTCCCATGAAGCAATCCATTTTGATCCAATTGCAACTGTACTTAAGTTTAAATGATGCTTGAATAGCAAGGCAATGTGAAATGGAGTTTTGGACATTTGATTTTTCCACTTGATGCAGACCTGTTAAGACCATGTGCAGCCCTAACAAACCTCATCCAAAATGAATGAAATAGGACTCTTTGGAAAGCTTCGATCAAGGGGAACAACTTTGATGTTGGACACTTTTCCATTTCGAACTTGGATCAAGGTGAATTTTGAGGTGGAAGTTTGGAAATTTCAACATGTTGAAAATTTTTCTAAGTGTCAAGTCATATATCTCAATATTCCACCTTGCTTAACTTTTTATGTGAGCTCCAAATGAGGAAAGTGTCTTCATAAAAGTTGTAGCTATTTCAAATAATTTCAAAATGGTCACAAATTTCATGTCATTTTAATTTAGAATGATAGAGTTATGAATTTTTGAAGTTGAGGAAAATCACTTGTTCAATGGTATAGGGCGAAAATGACCTATAATGTATCCTCATATCACATGTTCATAAAAGTTGATTTAGCTCTCACTCCAAACATCAACATTGAAGTAGACATCTTGAATTTGATTATGCAACTTGTAAATATTCCATATCATAAAAATTGAGCAAGTTATGGTCTTGGGAAGTTGACTTTCAAATTAGGGTTTAGACAAAATGACCTATAATGTTTCAACATGTAAAATGACTTTCCAAGAAAAATTAGCTCTAGACTTCAACATTAAAGTTGTTTGTAATGTCATTTAGAGTAACTTTTATCTTAGAATCATTTTCATATGGTGAAAATTGTAGGAGATAGGGTCTAGGGAGACCCAATTTTGATCAGATGAATTCATCTGGCCAACCACCATCAACCAACTTGCTAAATTCCAATTATCTTGACTTTATAGGCTCATAAAAGATTATATATGCATAAGATGATGAATTTTATATGTCCCTTAAGAAATTTGATCAATTGGTGAGATAGCTTGTTGAAGAAGTTACTTAAGATACCCAGTCAAACTAGGGTTTCCAAGGCAAATCACCTCCAAATTCTTGAAGAATGATTGATCAAAATAACATGTAGAGATCATTGGGACTCATATATGATGCTTTGAGACATTGTGAATCAATCCTTGGTTGTGCTCTTAGCTATGATGGTCTTAAACCCTAGATATGAACTTGATAGATCAATGATGATCACGCCCTACCTACAAAAGAGTTAGGCAAATGCAAAGACATATTTTTGGTATTTTGGTTAGTAAAATGATGATACGTAAATATGATACAATCACATAGTGCTTGGTTATCTCTCCCAAATTAAACCCAATGAAAGAGGGGTAAGGAGGATGCCAAGGTATGATCCTAATGCCAATGCATATGTTGAAATTGCATGAGGGGTCTTAGGGTCAAAGTTAGGGTCTTACAATTACTTATATCATATATATAAATTGATCGATCTCATTTGTGTAACATATGGATGATCGATATATCGCTGATTCACCATACTAACATCGGATTCCGAAGCATAGTCAACATCAATCATCCAAATCGTACACACATGATGCCAAATTTAATTACTCGATTATTATTTAATTTATTCTGTCTTTTAATCATATTAATACAAAAAATACAGAAAACAAACAGTTATCAGATGCGTGGTTTCGTAAGTGACTCTGATACCACTGAAGGAAAATAGCGATCCAAAACGCGGTGGAAATTAAAAAATCTCCTTTAAGTGATCCTTACGAATGAGCATGATCAAAGATAGAAATGGTTACCTCTTGTGGCGATTGAAATCTTTGATGTAGATCTAAGGAGTGATCACGAGCGTTTAATGGTGACAACGCCTCTACTCAGTTCACACGAACATATTCCTTCAGTCTCAGTGATAGCTGATACGAATGAAGGCTTTGAGTGAGATAGAGATAGAGAGAGAGAGAGAGAGAGAGAGAGAAACAAAATTTCATATAATCAAATGCTTCTGCACAAAGGTTCTATTTATAGAACCACTTTTATAGGCTGCAAGCCAAAAAGCCCACTTAAGTGTATGTGGCCCATATCTTATGATATACCAAAATTCACTTAAGCGCGTGGTACCTTACCACGTTTCATATTCTACTTAAGTGCATCGTACCTTACAATGTTATACAATTCACTTAAGTGCACCATACCTTACGGTGTTCCATATTTACTCTATCTCTCATTAATCCGTCCTTTTGTGTGTGACCCTGTAGGTTTTCGCGACATTGGCAATTATATTAAATCACGTATTTAACATAGTACACAGTGAGCGGTATCTAGCAATACATCACTGCTACCCAAGATACGAAAATGTCATGTGATTTGACAAATCCTTTTGTGATAATACTTATGTGTACAATTACCCTTTTGCCCATATGTCTATATTGAACATAAGGCATAGACTGTGTCATCCTTGTCCAGTTCAATAATTGGCCCTTAGACATTTATCCTGATACGCAGGATGGACAAATTCCATCTAGGTCACTCATGTCCCTCAGCATGCTTCGTAGAGTATCCATCAAATGTCTTTAGGGTCATCCAGTCACGGACAATGTTTGATCATCAATAAAGCACTCAACTTTACATCTAGGGTCCATAGTGGTTTCAGGTTGAAGGGTGGTATACACCACTATCACCATGAGAATAACTTGTGATACTCTGCATAGCATTCTATGTAGTATTCTCATAGCGGTTTGTAAGACCCCAATTTTGACCCTAAGTTCCCTCATGCTACCTCATCATATGCATTAGCATTGGGATCATACTTTGGCATCCTCCTTACCCCTCATTCATTAGGTTTGCATTGGGAGAGATCACCATCACCAATTGATTGTATCTTACCTTGTATTTTATCATCTTTACTAACTAAAATACCAAAAATATGTCTTTGCATTTATCTAACTCTTTTGTAGGTAAGGCACATGATCACCTTTGATCCATCAAGCTCATATCTAGGGTTTACGACCCTCATGGCTAAGAGCACAATCAAGATTGGTCTATAATGGATTTATACATCATATATGAGTCCCTATGATCTTTACATGTTATTTTGGTCAAGAAAGCATCAAGAGTTTGGATTTGGTTTGCCTTGGAAACCCTAGTTAATCTAGGTATCTTGTGTAACTTCTTCACCAAGCTTCTTCAACCTTTGATCAAATACTTTAAGGGATACTTCAAATTCCATCATATTATGCATATATTATCTCCCACGAGTCCCAAAATTCAAGAGAATTGCAAGCTAGCAAGTTGGTTGATGGTGGTTGACCAGAAGATTTCATCTGATCAAAACTGGGGTCCCCTAGACTCTATCTCCTACTATGTTTATCATATGAAAATTATTCCAAGAACAAATTTACTCTAAATTACATTCCAAACAACTTTCATGTTGATGTATAGAGCTAGTGTTTCTTGGAAAGTCATTTTTATGTTGAAAGATTATAGGTCATTTTGTCTAAACCCTAATTTGGAGGTCAACTTCCCAAGGCCATAACTTGCTCAATTTTTATGAGATGAAAGATTTCCAAGTTGCAAAATCAAATTCAAGGTGTCAACTTCAACTTCTATTTTTAGAGGAAGATATAATTCAACTTTTATGAGCATGTGATATAAGGATACATTATAGGTCATTTTGGACCAATACCATTGAACAAGTGATTTTCCTCAACTTCAAAAATGCAAAACTCATTCGTATTAAATCCAAGTGAGGTCAAACTTGTGACCATTTTGAATGAATTTGAAATAGATACAACATTTATGAAGACACTTTTCTCGTTTGAAGCTCACACAAAAAGTTAGTCAAGGTGGAATAAGTGAACATATGACTTGACACTTAGAAAAAAATTTCATATGTTAAAATTTCCAAACTTCCAACTCAAAATTAACCATGATAAAAGCTTCAAATGGAAAAGTGTTGAACATAAGAGTTGTTCCTCTTGATCAAACCTTTCCAAAAAGTCCAATTTCATCCATTTTGGACAAGATTTGAATGGTCTGCGCATGGCTTGAACATGGCATCATCATTTGGCAAAATCAAAACTTCAAACAATTGTGCACAATTGCCTTGCATTCCAAGTTGATTTCAGACTCATTGACACTTGATTATGGACCTAAAGGAGTTACTTCATGGGCCTGTACACGCTCATGCAAACATGCATCATCCATTGCCAAATTTGGAAATTCAATTTGAAGGTGCAAATAACATGTGATTCAGCTATAAATAGAAGCCTCTATGTTCAGAATTGAGGATCCCCTCACGCCAGCTTTGCTCTAAGACCCCAAACCCTTCCATTTGAAAGGCTAATCCTGAGAATTTTCTTTGAAAATTGAGTTTGAATCTCACTGTTTTGAGATTCAAAACCCCATGGATACAAAGCCTTTGTTTGATTTTAATCTACTTCTGCAAGCTTCCTGAGTGAGATCAAGCACGAATCAAAGCAAGAGCAAGCAAATTCTGACCTGCATTGAAGGTATTTTCTAGAAATTTTCATCTCTTCGATTCTCACTTAATTCTCCATAATTCTCTTGGTTCCTTGTGAAATTCTGGTATCAGATATGAGATGTCGAAGGTAATGTCACGACACTAATATCTGAGTAATGCAAACAGGATAAAGATATAGAATAGTAATGCATGAGACACAAGCAATTATTAACCTAGTTCGGTCCAACTCACCTACATCTGGGGGCTACCGAGCCAGGAAGGAAATTCACTAAAATAGAATCAGTTCAAAGACTCTCCGTACACTTCAACAAGTTACAGTCTTTCTCACCTAATCTCTACCCGTGCAATTTCTACCTAAGCACTCTTAGATATGAGAACCCACTCACTTCCCTTCAATCACACATGTGATTTTAAACAACAATCCCTTGTGAAAAGAAAACACTTTTCAATAACACACACTTGATTTTACTTCACAGTTCCAATCAAGTAGACACACACTTGATCTTGCTTAACAGCTTTGATCAAGTAGACACACACTTGATCTTGCTTAACAGCTTTGATCAAGTAGACACACACTCTTGCTTAAAAGCTTTGAGTGACAAATTACAACCATAAATTAGACCAATTCAATCATCTATGGATAACTTGAATGGCTTACAAGTCTCACGACTAAACAAGACACAAACCCTAGCTCTCTCTCAATATTTCGCTCAGTATTGGTTGTGTATTAAATTAGGTTTTCCAAGTCCCTTTTTATAGAAGCTTTCAGTTGGGCTTGGACATCTTGAAAACCCTAAACTATTTTCCAATTAAATCTTCTCATGACAGCTGGTTAGATCTCCTTGGAAAATAAGCAAATCAAGTTGTAATCAATGATTGAATGCGCCTGCAAATCAGATCTTCAATCATACATAGATTGCCATTAAATGAGCAATCACATAACACCAAACATTCATACTGAATGTTCTGTGTACAGGATGTCATGACATCGGGTCTGACATCCTGGAACAATCCTGCATAATTGCATAATTCCTCTTATAATTTTCAGCAGGTATAAACATATCAGATGCCATGACATTGTGTATGACATCTTGAAACAATCCTGCATAATTATGTTTCTTAAACTCCAATAGGTTCATTATATCATATGCCATGACATGGTGTATGACATTCTGAAACAATCCTGCATAATTATGTTTTCCATTTAAACTCCAGCAGGTACACATATATCTTATGTTAAGACATCACATACAACATCTTGTGAACACTCTTTGTTTTACCAAAATTGCTGCCAACACTTAGAACCAACAAACTCCCCCGTTGGCAAATTTTGGCTAAAACATATATCTGTCCCTTTTGTTCACCAGGAAACACATCAGCAGTTAAACAGCATAACAGCAGTTTAAATAGCAGCAGAACCAAACACAGTTACTAGTTATAGCTACTAGTAATACACACATGCACAAGGGTATTTCTTCTCCCCCTCAATCTGTGCTACACAAACATCTCCTTTAATAATAACAGCACATGTAACCACAACACCTGTAACAATCAGAATGTCATTCTAACATCTGCTTTAACATCACCTGTGCACCACATCACCTACGCACCACATCAGACATCCCCTTTGACATCTGTAAGCAGAACAACATTCTGTCTTACATCAACCACATCTCCTTCAATAATATTTGTTCATCTGTTCAGCTACACCAGCACATACATCTCCTCACAGCGCCACATCTTTAACTGCTTCACATCAACACTTCTCCCCCTTTTTAGTCAAAATTGACCAAAGGTGACCAATTAGACAAAATAAATGTCAATTAGCCTAGTAGAGAATGTCAGATCAGATGTTATAACATTAAAAATGTTAAAACATAATTGTTAGGAGATACAAACCATCATCATATACAGTTGTGATAGCTGAGATAATGAAAAATCCATGGAACTCCTTAAGAGCCCAAAAAATTACATAAAGGCATCAGTAAGGACTACCACAAATTACACATATCTAAAAAAACAATAAATTCTTCAGCATCCAAAAACAACAGGGGAACCAGTCTTCATATCAGCACCCAGAATAACCAACCCAAAATAGTCTTCATCACATCACACAGTCTTCAACACAAGGGGAAACATTACCATTTAATCTGAGGAAGAAGTATCATCTTCACCTTCAGAATCAGAGTTGCCACTAGATTGAGCATTGGACCTCTCACTTGAGGTATTGGCATCTGAATCTTTGGTCTCACCAGCCTTCTCTATCTCTTCCTTCTCTAGGCTACTAATAAGAATCTCCAAAGCCTCTTTTCTTGCCTTGGCAACCCTTATTCCATCATCCAGTTCCTTGCAGTTTTCCTTTAATTGATCAATCAAGCTACCTTGAGATGCAGGCTCCTTTCTGGCAGATGTCATGCCAACATCATTGACATGACTTCCCTCAAACAGCTTGTAGTGAATGGATAGTCGGGGCTTTCTTCTGGTTGGAATGTCACTTGTATTAAGAATGCCTGGTTGCTGGCTCAAGATAATACCACAAATGATGGATGGGAAGGCAATGGGCAGCTTCACTGCATTTGTGGAAGCATGTCTGACAGTTTGATCAAACATAAAATTTCCAAAGTCAAAGTCTATCTTGGTTCCAATAGCATGAATGATTCTTCCAAGACCAATGGAGATGGTTGAGATATGATTAGTAGGCACCCAGTTGGCTGAACCAATCTTGTGCAAGATGGCATATTTGACAGTTAGCTTGCTATCTGATAGGTGATTCCTACTAGGCCACTCCTTAACTTGGCCAGCTGTAATAGTCCTACAGACCTCATTGTCTGTAGTCTCTAAATCCACTCCTCCATCAGTTCCTCTCCCTAGGAACTTATTGATTATGGTTGGGGAGAATCTCACACATCTACCTCTTACAAAAACCTTGTAGAATTCCATGTTGCTCTTTTCAGAAATATCCTCAGGGATATTCACAACACATTCTTTTACTAACCCCTCATAACATTGGGGTAAACCAACAACAGTTTTCATAAGACCAGCAACCTTAATTAATTCCATGACTTCCTTCACCTCAACAGCCTCCTTTCCCAGCTCTCTTTCAATAGCTACCCTCCTCTGAATGACAAACTTCCATTTTGTAGCACCATCTTCTAGATGAAAAGAGATATTGTCTAAGTGCATAGCTGCAGCTTTGCCAGGAGACTTCTTGACAGTTTGTCTTTTAGCAGGGGAGATGTCCGGGACATCGTCTTCAACAACATCATCAGAGTCAGAACTCTCTCTGATCTTCCTCTTCTTAACCTCAACTTTACTCTAAGATTTGGAGGGTCCTACACCAGCAACCTTTTTCACTCTTCTTGCTGTCCTCATTTCAGCCACAGTCTTTCCTTTTCTGGTCCTCAGTTTCTTTGCTACACTTGGTTTCACAAGATGAACCAAGGTGTCATCTTCTTCCTCAGAACTTTCTTCCTCCAGATCAATAATATTCTCAGCAGTTTCATGAGACACATTTGTTGGTTTCTTGCTAGGTAAGTTTTTACCTAGAGAACATAATCCCTCAGCAGCCACTTCCTTTTCTGATCTAGATGAGTCATCATCTTTCTCAGCTTGGGGTTCCACCTTAGGAGAGGGGTCCCTTCTGGACAGAGGGGTAGAGACACCCTTGACTGCATACCCTTTATTCAGAATCCTAGTAACTAGGTTCCTAATGGTACGATCAGTAAAGTGCATGTCATCTTTATGAGGAGATTTTTCAGGAATGTTACCTTGCTTACTTCCAGCCATGAAAGAGGGACCTGGGGCGTCACCTGGTATCACACAGAGAGGAGTAACATCCAACACATCTTCATCTAGAAACTCCATGGAGGGAGTCCTTGCATGATGAGTGGGTTTTGATCCTGAGGATGAGGGATGTTGAGACATTTTGTTGAACTTTTAAGAAAAATTTCTTTGCCCTAGCAGAGGTTTTTTGAGAAGTTGGATGAAGATGGAATTGGTTGTGTTTAGGTAGCGTGTGGAAATGGCATAGATACTAGTTCCAATACTAGGTAAAGATTCATCATTAATGTGGCTCTTTCTTTTAAGTGGGAAGACAATATTTTTATTAGCTTTTCCACTCCACATTAATTGCCATAACTTTACAATAATCCAAATCCCCAATTTCCCTCTTACATATTCAAGCTCATTATCATCCAAACCCCTTGCAATTTTGTCAGCTAATTACATTTCATGTTGTAGAGCTATGAATTTGTCTTCCACAAATTCTCTAATGGAGTGATGATAGAAATTAATGTGCTTGATCCAACTGTGTTGAATAGGATTTTTGGACATAGTTGTAGCATTCAGGTTGTCATAGTACAATGTTATGACATCGTGTGTGACATTGTATGCAATCATCAGTAGTTTCAACCAGCCCTGTTGAGAACAGCTACTTCCATCTGCTATATATTCAGCATAAACACCATTTTCATCTTTCAACTGTGTAGGAGCAGGTGTCCTTTCACTCTCCATCCCAATCTTCTCAACATTGTTCTTGGCACTTTTGCTTTGAGATAGATACATAGTCCCTTCTATCTGCTTGACTTATAGCCCAAGTCCAACACAGCTCTTTCCCACTTCAGACTACATATGACTAGTAACATGTTCACCCATCTGATCCAACCTCCTATCTATTTGAGCCATAATGAGCTTTTCTCCTTTGGAAGTGATGTTAAGTCTGAGCTTCTGGTGTGACATCCTTGTCTGACATTTCCCACAAACTTGTCTTTCATCACTCTTGAGAGTTTCTTTAGCAGATATACTCATCTTCATCCTTTTTTCATAGGCACACTTTAAGGAATAATCCATTTGAGAGCTCCACATGTAACAGTTGTCTTTGGTCCTGATTCCTTTCATAATTACTTCATTGTCTTTGTTAGTAATCAGACATTCAGTTTTGATGAAGTTAACATTCAGACCTTGATCACATAGTTGACTGATGCTTATTAGATTTGCAGTCAAGCCCTTAACCAGTAGGACCTTGTCAAGTTTAGGCACTCAAGGACAATCAAGCTTGCATATCCCATTGATTTCACCCTTTTCTCCATCACCAAAGGCTACATAGCTTATGGCATGAGGATGAAGTCCAGTTATCAGGTCTTTGTTTCCAGTCATGTGTCTGGAACATCCACTATCAAAATATCACTCTTCTTTGGCTGAGACTCTGAGGGGAATGTGAGCTATTAGACTTGTAATATTAGTCTTAGGAACCCATTGCTTCTTGTTGACAGGCCTGTGTTGTTTGGGTCTGGGTTGATAGTGAGTCTGATGATGAACAGGGCTAGGATAACCATACATCTTATAGCAGAAGGGCTTCAGGTGACCAAATTTCCCACAGTAATGGCATCTCCATCTTTGGTGTTTCCCTTTCTGATGTCTTCTCTTCTGATGTTGTAACATACGATGTGATATCACAAGTTTGCTTTTACTATGGTTGCATTTAGGTTTGGCTTGAGGTTTGCAACCAGTGTAACTATACTCAGGCTTAGATTCATTATACCCAATGACATATTTGTCTCCTTTTATTTTTCTAGTTTGGAGAATCTTGTCTAGGGAGTCAGATCCATTATTTAACATTCTTACATACTTGGTCATCTCTTCTAGTTTAGAATTCAAGAACATGGCTTCAGTTTTTAACTTGGAGATGGTTTCCACATGGTGTGCCTTCTCAATCTCCAGTTGTACTATCTTCTGGCTTTCAACTTGTTGACTTTCATCTAGCTTGGCATTCATAACCACTGCTTTTAATTTGGAGATGGTTTCCAAGTGTTCTACCTTTTCATTCTCAAGTTGAATTATTTCCTTCTTCTGGCTTTCAACCTGTTTGCACAACTCTACACTTTTGTGACACAGCTTTCTGTAGGTAGTGGCCAACTCTTCAAAGGTTACTTGATCATCACTTGAGTCTTCATCAGAACCCCATCTTCCACTCAAGGCAGTTACCAGATTTGCAGATTCTTCTGTTTCACTCTCATCAGACCAAGTGGCAGCAAGACTCATCTTCTGCTTCTTCAGGTAGGTTCCACATTCAGTTCTAATGTGTCCATACCCATCATATTCATATCACTGTACTTCTTTTCCTTCTTTGGGCTTATCTTCTGACCTTTCTCTTCTTCCAGCATTGTTGGATTTACTGATGTCAGATGAGATGTTCTTGACATTAGCCTTGGATCTTACATCCATCTTTTTCAACAGTCTGTTGAACTGTCTTCCCAGCATTGCTACTTCATTGGCCAAATCTTCATCAACATCCTGACTATTTTCCTCTTCTGTGTTTGACATGAAGGTCATGCTTTTGGTTTTCTTTTCAGAACCATCATTCAATCCCATCTCAAATGTTTGGAGGGAACCAATTAGCTCATCAACTCTCATGTTGGAGATGTCTTGAGACTCTTCTATGGCAGTCACCTTCATAGCAAATCTCTTAGGGAGTGACCTGAGTATTTTTCTTACCAATTTTTCATCTGACATCTTCTCTCCCAGGGCTCCTGAAGCATTAGCAATTTCAAGGATACTCATATGAAATTCATGAATATTTTCATCTTCTTTCATCCTTAAATTTTCAAACTTGAAGGTGAGCAGTTGTAGTCTAGACATCTTTACTCTAGAGATGCCTTCATGAGTGGTCTTGAGAATGTCCCGAGCATCTTTAGCCACTTCACAGTTGTTTACTAACCTGAAAATATTCTTGTCTACTCCATTGAATATTGCATTCAATGCTTTAGAATTTCCAAGGGCTAGATCATCTTTCTCCTTGGACCATTGTTCTTCAGGTTTCTTATCAGTTGTGGCTTCTCCTTCTTTAGTAATTACAGGATGTACCCAGCCTTCCAAGCCTTGTTATCAAGAGATATTAGGAAAGCTACCATTCGAGGTTTCCAATAGTCATAGTTAGATCCATCCAAAATTGGTGGCTTGTGAACAGATCCTCCATCTCTCTCCATTGTACCAGAAAGTATTGTCCCTAGATCTCACCCAGAACCAGAGCAGGATGCCTGCTCTGATACCAATTGAAATTCTAGTATCAGATATGAGATGTCGAAGGTAATGTCACGACACTAATATCTGAGTAATGCAAACAGGATAAAGATAGAGAATAGTAATGCAAGAGACACAAGCAATTGTTAACCCAGTTCGGTCCAACTCACCTACATCTGGAGGCTACCAAGCCAGGAAGGAAATTCACTAAAATATAATCAGTTCAAAGACTCTCCGTACACTTCAACAAGTTACAGTCTTTCTCACCTAATCTCTACCCGTGTAATTTCTACCTAAGCACTCTTAGATATGAGAACCCACTCACATCCCTTCAATCACACCTGTGATTTTAAACAACAATCCCTTATGAAAAGAAAACACTTTTCAATAACACACACTTGATTTTAGTTCACAGTTTCAATCAAGTAGACACACACTTGATCTTGTTTAACAACTTTGATCAAGTAGACACACACTTGATCTTGCTTAACAACTTTGATCAAGTAGACACACACTCTTGCTTAAAAGCTTTGAGTGACAAATTACAACCATAAATCATACCAATTCAATCATCTATGGATGACTTGAATGGCTTACAAGTCTCACGACTAAACAATACACAAACCCTACCTCTCTCTCAATATTTCGCTCAGTATTGGTTGTGTATTAAATCAGGTTTTCCAAGTCCCTTTTTATAGAAGCTTTCAGTTGGGCTTGGACATCTTGAAAACCCTAAACTATTTTCCAATTAAATCTTTTCATGACAGCTGGTTAGATCTCCTTGGAAAATAAGCAAATCAGGTTGTAACCAATGATTGAATGCGCCTGCAAATCAGATCTTCAATCATACATAGATTGCCATTAAATGCACAATCACATAACACCAGACATTCATACTGAATGTTCTGTGTACAGGATGTCATGACATCGGGTCTGACATCCTGGAACAAGCCTGTATAATTGCATAATTCCTCTTATAATTTTCAGCAGGTATAAACATATCAGATGCCATGACATTGTGTATGACATCCTGAAACAATCCTGCATAATTATGTTTCTTAAACTCCAGCAGGTACATAATATCAGATGCCATGACATGGTGTATGACATTCTGAAACAATCCTGCATAATCATGTTTTCCATTTAAACTCCAGCAAGTACACAGATATCTTATGTTAAGACATCACATACAACATCTTGTGAACACTCTTTGTTTTACCAAAATTGCTGCCAACACTTAGAACCGACACCTTGGTTGTCTGAAGTCCTACCAATGTAGGCAAGAAGATTGAGTTGCTTTGAGGTCAAATCGAAGCAACTCAGATCATGCACCTCAAATTTTAACTCCATGTATCTCTCAATATACTTGGAGTTAGGATAAATTGAGGTCAGATTCGTGCTCAGTGCCATTTTTACTTTAAAATCATGTCCTTCTTTTTTATTTTAGTGATGGTTATGATTGGACCAGTCTGGCGATGCTCGCCTAAGAAGGTGACCGAAGATTTGCTCTGGTGATGAGTTGGCAAGGTCCAGAGCCACATGATCTATTCAATTTGTTTTAATTACGAGCGTTGGTTTTGATTACTTGTTTTGTGGCACGTTGACTCAAGTCCACCATGGAACGCGCGCTTGTGGCTACTTAATCTGCCTCCTCAATTAATGAGGGAGATCAAGTGGTCCAAGTTTTTTCTGGTTATTTGAATTTCATTTTAATTGTGTTGATTCCATTCCCCATCCCTCTTCATCTCATTCCCATTCTTTATTCATTCATGTCATGGACCTATGGTATCTCTATATCCTAAGGCTAGTTGATTGCAAAATCAATATAAGTATGGATGAGATTAGGTCCACCACTTTGCATATTCTTTTTGTGTGTGGTATGTTTCATGAGCATAGTCCATTATACTATGTCTCTAACATGCATTAACACCAAAATTATATTGCTTGGCCTCAAATAGTTGTGACTTCTACATATGTACAACTACGATTGCTTAATATAACGCTAAATTTGTGACACAAAAAGGCATAGCATTCTAGTAAGTGAGATTGTAAGTCTCCCCTCTTTCATGGTATTGTGTGGAAACTTGGCCTTTTTTCCTTCCTTTGGAAAATATCTTGGCTCAAGGATCCATGCTTGTGATAAGTGGGTTGAGTGTTCTCCAAAGAATGACTTAAACAAAAAAATAAAGCAAAAGCAACACTAACTTCTAATCAACTAACAACTAACATTTAATTTCAAGTCATTTACTTTTATGTACTTTAAATTTTAAGCTTTTATTCATTTTCCATTATTCATACCATTCAATTTGTTTACTTTAATGCCATTTTCACTTTGCCCACTTGGGATATATTTTGTGATATTGTGTTTGTATATACTTGGTTGTTTGTGTGGTCTGTTGACCTTAATGTACATAATCAGAATAAAAACCCTAAAAAACATTTTGTGTGGACTGTTGGTTTGATCTGAGACTATTGGACTTAGAATTTAGGCAACACTCCCTATGCAAAGGACTTGGCCAATGCCAACTTTCATGAAACCAAGTGTTTGTGAAGAGAACATCCACCTGATACAATGTTGAAGATTCATTTGAGTTCATCTGCAACATGATCATATTGAAGCTGTTATTTTGAACATGTGTCTTATGCCATCTTTGAAGCCATCTGATACATAGGAAATTTTGAAGAAGATCATGGAGTTGCTAACATTGGATGTGCCTATCTTTATTTGATGCCTTGCTCTTCATCTTGCTATTTGTGTATTGATATTGCTTGATTCTAAAGTCCAAGGGAAATTTGGGTTTCTATATGACATTCTTGTCTATCGGGTTGCAGCCCATTGGTCAGATCTTTTCAACTTTTAACCTTTTATTTTTCTTAGGATTAGTCTTGTAAGACCCCAATTTTGACCCTAAGATCCCTCATGCATTTCATCATAAGCATTGGAATTGGGATCATACCTTGGCATCCTCCTTACCCCTTCTTCATTGGGTTTGTTTTAAGAGAGATCACCAAGCACTTTGTGATTATATCATACTTATATTTTATCATTTCACTAACCAAAATACCAAAAGTATGTCTTTGTATCTATCTAACTCTTTTGTAGGTAGGGACATGATTTCCTTGATTCGTTGATCACATCTAGGGTTTGAGACCCTCATAAACAAAGAGCACAATCAAGAATTTATTCAAGAATGGTTATGAGTATCATATATGAGTCCTAATTGTTTCTACATGTTATATTGATCATGTTTGCTTCAAGAGTTTGAGGGTGATTTGCCTTGGAAACCCTAGTTTGACTGGGTATCTTAAGTAACTTCTCCAATAAGCTATCTCACCAATTGATCAAATCTCTCAAGGAAAACTTCAAAATTCATAATATTATGCATATATGATCCACCATGAGCCAAGAAAGTCAAGAGAATTGGAAATTAGCAAGTTGGTTGATGATGGTTGGCTAGATGAATTCATCTAATCAAAACTGGGTCTCCCTAGACCCTATCTCCTACAATTTTCACCATATGAAAATTATTCCAAGAGAAAACATACTCTAAATGACATTATAAACAACTTTCATGTTGAGACCTAGATCTAGTTTTGCTTGTGAAATCATTTTCTATGTTGATACATTATAGGTCATTTTGTCTAAACTCTATTTTGAAAGTCAACTTCCCAAGGCCATAACTTGCTCAATTTTTATGAGATGAAATATTTCCAAGTTGCATAATCAAATTCAATGTTCCTACTTCAACTTTTATGTTTGGAGTGAGAGCTAATTCAACTTCTTTGCACATGTGATATGAGGCTACATTATAGGTCACTTTTACCTATACCATTGATCAAGTGATTTTGCCAAACTTCAAAAATGCATAACTCTATCATTTGAAATCCAAATGACATGAAATTGGTGACCATTTTTAAGGTATTTGATAGATATACAACTTTGATGGAGACACTTTTCTCATTTGAAGCTCCCATAAAAAGTTAAGCAAGTTGGAATATTGAGACATATGGCTTGACACTTAGAAAATTTTCAATATGTCAAATTTTCCAAACTTCCACCTCAAATATCTCCAAGTTCCAAGCTCCAAATGAAAAAGTTATCAACATCAAACTTGTACCTCTTGATCTCACCTTTCCAAAGAGCTAAAATTCATGCATTTTGGATGAGAAATGCATGGGCTGCGCATGGCTTAAACAAACTGGTATCATGTGTCATGAATCAAACTTCAAATTCAAATTCTCAATTGCCTTGCATTCCAAGCTTGCTTCAACATATCTGAACTTCAAATTTGGACTTTTAACAATCATTTGATGGGCCTATGCGCGCCCATGCATCAGCTGACCTCACTTTGCCAATTTTAGAAACTTGAATGGAGTGTGCAATTAACACTTGAATCCTCTATAAATTGAAGCTCATTTGCTCATAATCAGACACACACTGCGCCAGCTTTGAATCCCCACAGAAAACCCTTCACATTGAGAGGATAAACCTGAAAAATTCAACTGAATTTGAGCTTGAATCTCCATTGCTTTGGAATTCAATTCTCCAGGAGTCCATTGATTCTAAGCCATTCCATTCCTCTTCTGCAAGCTATTGGAGTGAAGCAAAGCACAACTCAGATCGAGATCTAGCAAGTTCAGACCTCCATTGAAGGTGAATTTCAGAAAATTTGATCTCTTCGATTCTCCTTGTTTCTTGCTCAATTCTCTTGATTATTGTGTTGGCTGAAGTCCTACCAATGTAGGCAAGGTGTTTGAGTTGTTTTGATGATGAATCGAAGCAACTCAGATCATGAACCTCATTTTTCAATTCCATATATCTCTTAATATAGTTGGAATTGGAAGAAATGGAGGTGATATTCTTGCTCAGTGATGTTTTCTCTTTAAAATCATGTCACTGCTTTGCATTTTGGTGATGGTTCATCTTAACCAGACCGGTGGAGCTCACCGGGAAAGATGACCGGAGCTCTGGCTCCGGCCATGAGGTGTCTCACCTCTGGACCACTTGATCCAAGTCCCACGTTATAAACTGGACCGCTTGATTTGATTACTCATTTTGCCACGCTGTTGACTAAGGAACACATGGAACGCGTGTTTTGGATCATCAGATCTGCCACCTCAATTAATGAGGGAGATCTGATGGTCCACGTTTTTTGTAATTTCTGATTTTCCATTTAATTCCATTATTTTCAAAAATTCAGAATAAATTTAATATTGATCCAAAAAATATGGAACTTCCACTAAAAAATTTCAAATATTTTTCTCTTTCATATTCTGAATTAAAATTATTTTTTGAATCATTATTAATATTTTTCATGAATTAATTGATTTTTCACTTGTTTTTAATTGTTTAAAAATATTTTTAAGTGTCCAAAAATTATGATTTTTTTTATCCAAGGTCCTTTGACCTTGTTTGACCTATGATAAATCACATGGCCATTTATTTGGTGTTTTGATGTGATTTTAGGATTTTTGACAAAACATATTTGAATTTAATGTATTATTTTGATATTTTTAATTGAATAAATGCCATTTTAATTGTGTTGACCATTTGGATTGACTTATTTGAGTTTCTCATCTGTTGTTAGGCCTTGGTCAAAGTTGATTTGACTTTGTCAAGTTAATATTATTGGATTTAGGGGATTGATGGAATGTACATTCCATCTCCCAAAATGAATGAATAATATTAATTTGGTAAAAGTCCTCCTTTGACCAATTTGTGATCTCATTCATCCCTTTCCCTCTTCATCTAATTCCCCTTCTTCATTCATTCATTTCCATTAGCCAATGACATCTCAAAGTCCTAATGCTAGTTGATTGAAAGATTAACATGGATATGGATGAGATTAGGCCACACCTTTACTTTTAATGCAATTTATTTTTATCATTTGTCATTGTACATATCATTCTAATTGTTTATGTTTATGCAATTTTCACTTTGTCCATTTGGACCATTTTGTGAGATATACTTTGTTTCCTTGTTTGTTTGATTGGTCCTTGACCATTAATGCACATAATAATAACAAAAACCCTAAAAGACAATTTGAATGGTCTGTTATTTTGATCTCCCCAATTGGACTTAGAATTTAGGCAACATTCCTTTGCTAATGGACTTGGCCAATGCCAATTTGTTGAAAGACCAAGAATTTGCAAGTCTGAATTCATCTGATACATCATTCAAAATCTCTCCAGATTCATCTGCAGTATTGATCATTGTTAAGCTGTTATGTTGAACCTATGACTGGTGAATTTCATCTGCTACATAGGTTATTTTGAAGAAGATCATTGAAGTCGATAAGCTTGGATGAGGCCATATTTATTTAATGCCTTTGCTCTTCAAGATTGATATAATTATGCATTTGTGTGTTGCTTGATTCTAAAAAGTCCAAGGGAATTCTGGATTTCTATTGACATACTTGTCTATTGGATTGCTCCTATTTGGTCAGATCTTTTCAACTTTAAACTTTTAAATTTCTTGTATCTAGGGTAGTCTCTTCATCTTCTCCTCATTTCTTTAATTTCGAAGTCTCTCCCTCCATTTTCAAAACCTTCTTTGTGTGAACTACTTTTGTTCTAAACTTTGACCACTTTTACAAAAGGTAGAAACTTTGGCCTTATGCCATTGCGTTTTCAAACTTATTTTCTTAAATCAAACTTGTAAATAAACTTAACTATACTTGACTTAAACTTTCAAAAAGCCAAAAAGAACTAACCCATTCAAACCATTTTTAGGCCTTTGTGCCTTTCCAAACTCAATTTTTGTTAAAACCAACATACTCACTTTGAAATTTCTAACACGAACTACGAGGTTTTGACCCTCATTTATGTGTTGGTACGTAGGCACAAGACCGAAGGTCTTGTCAAACACAAAAATATAATTAATCAATTCTTTTTCTCATAAGTATGATATAATCTGCTTGTTGTGCTTGGTGATCTCTGAGTGGTGAGATAAGTTCTAACCCACACTTGAGTGCAATTAAGATAGGAGGATGGTATAGTCATGTTCGACTTGTGTGGAGTAGTCCTTAACAAGTTGGCCTGAGACCCATCTACTCAGTGGAAACCCTTTTGGAGTTATGAATGTCCCACAAGTTATTTCTGGCTAGGCATTACTATCTCTGATTTGGGGTCCGAGAAGCTGAGGACCATATAACATTTAACCCATCTTTGTTGGTGTAAGCCCTAGAGGCCAATAATTTTGGTACTTGTATCGAATTATTTATTAATAATAAAAGGCTTTTTCTTTATTATGTTTGTCTAATAAAGTCCCTAGAATAGCTAGTCTGTTTAATGTATCAAGTGTGACTTAATCATGAGATCACATTAAACATAAGGACACTATTCTTAAAGTATCCGTAGTCGAGCTTTATTGTGAAGTTGGATAACATTAAAGCATTAAGACTATTATGTATATAGATTGATGATCACATCTCATGGATCATGGATAAGGAGTTATCAAGTCTTAAACATAGGTATGAATATTAAGAGTAATATTTATACTGGATTGACCCGCTATGAGAATACTATATAGAATGTTATGCAAAGTGTCATAAGTTATTCTCATGGTGATAATGGTGTATACCACCCTTCGACCTGAAACCACTATGGACCCTAGATGTAGAGTCGGGTGCCTTATTGTTGATCAAACACTGTCCGTAACTAGATGACCATAAAGACAGTTGATGGGTACTCCACGAAGCATGCTAAGGGACATGAGTGACCTAGATGGAATTTGTCCATCCTGCATAACAGGATAAGTGTCTATGGGCCCAATATTGAACTGGACAAGGATGACACGGTCTATGACTTGTGTTTAATATAGACATAAGGGCAAAAGGGTAATTGTACACATAAGTATTATCACAAAAGGATTTGTCAGATCATATGAATTTTCGTGTCTTGGGTAGCAGTGATGTGTTGCTAGATACCGCTCGCTGTTTATTATGTTAAATACGTGATTTAATATAATTGTCAATGCCGCGAAAACCTACAGGGTCACACACAAAAGGATAGATTGATGAGAGATAGGGTAACTAAGGAATACCGTAATGTACGGTGCCCTTAAGTGAATTGTAGAACATCATAAGGTACGATGTACTTAAGTAGAATACGAAATATGGTAAGGTACCACGCGCTTAAGTGATTTTGGCATATTAAAAGATATGCGCCACATACACTTGAGTGGGCTTTTTAGCTTGCAGCCCACACAAGTGGTTCTATAAATAGAATCCTTGTGTAAAAGCATTTGTGCAGTTGCAATTTCGTTTCTCTCTCTCTCTCTCTCTCTCTCTCTCTCTCTCTCTCTCTCCACTCAAAGCCTTCATTCGTAGCAGCTAACACTGAGATTGAAGGAATCCATTCGTATGGACTGAGTATAGGCGTTGTCATCGTTCAACGTTCGTGATCGCTCCGTAGATCTGCATCAAAGGTTACAATCTCCACAAGAGGTAACGATTCTATCACTGATCATGCCCATTCGTAAGGATCACTGAAGGAGAAAATTTAAATTCCACTGCATTTTGGATCGCTCTTCTCCTTCAGTGGTATCAGAGCCACTTACGAAACCATGCATCTGACAACTGTTTATTTTCTGTATTTTATGTATTAATATGATTAAAAGATAGAATGAATCAAAGAATAAATGAGTAATTAAATTTGGCATCATATGTGTACGATTTGGATGATTGATGTTGACTATGCTTTGGAATCCGACATTAGTATGGTGAAGCAGCGATACATCGATCAACCATAGGTTATGCAATTGAGATCGATCAAGTTATATATATGATATAAGTAATCCTGATGCAAAATATAGTATATCTGATATACTGTTTCTGTTTCGTTCATTCAAACACTTAATGGTTGTTTTTCTTTGAGCGATCAATGGTCGTTTGCTTCTTGATCCGACATTAGTATGGTGAAGCAATGACGTGTTGATCAATCATACTGAATCAACAATCGAGATGTGTTTGACGGTCTGAAATTGGTGCATTAGGGTTAATGACGGCACAAGGGTTGTGTTGTCAAAGAGTTATGCGATTAGGGTTGTGACTGCGCAAGAGTTGTGCTTTAAAGTATCAAGTGTTGATGTGAAAAACGATGTCGATTTCAAATGAATTGTTCATTAAAAATTTCAGTCAGGGGCGTTGCCCCTACAACCCCGCAAGGGGGCGCTGCCCCCTTGACCCCCGTCCGCTGATCGGTCAGCGGACCCCTAGCTAACTCTGCGTAGTGTGATCGGTCGCCGAAATTTAATTTGGTTTTAATTAATTAAAAGAATTAATATTAATAATAATAATGTGTTTATTATTATTGTCTTGTGGTGATCGGTTATGGCCTTAGTTTTCCTTTATTTTGTTTTGGGTTTTTAAAATACGACCTGTGTGTCGTGCCTCTCTTTTAATCTCTTAATGTAACTTCTTTTCTCATCTCACTCCCTCGTATGTAAAACGAGTTTATTTTATCTAATGTAATGTTATGAAGAAAGAGAAGAATTCAATATCAAAGGAGGACAACCTTGAAGATCTTGCTTGGAGAAGCTTAGATCGTTATTAGTTAGCTTAGGTTCTCTCATTGGCTTGGGAGAACAATTGTGCTAGGGGCCATATTTGTTTCATTATGTATGTTGATGTTGTGAATGTATGTTGATGCATGTGAGAGACGATTTATATGATAAATAAGCCGGTGAGATCAGAATAATTGCAAATTCCCTCAAATTAAATATTAAGTTTATGCTTTCCAAGTTTTAGCACTCATCAAGACTAGTATCAGATAATGCAGGTTTCGCCTACGTGAGGTGCATGTTCTATATTAGTAAGGTGCGACAAGATAATTGTAATATCCAATTGCTAAAACAATGGGTCAAACATAACTAAACAAATTATAATAAGATTATATATGTTTAGAAGCAAGAGTTGGAAATGATCCATGTGATGGATTGGAATAAGGAGTTAGTCGCCCAACTAAAATATTCGAGAGTTGTATTAGATACGATTGGAAGGAGTTCCTACCTAAATAACCTAGTTTTGTGTAATCCTCCTACGCGGACTTAAAACAAAGTGAAATGTAGATCTCGACCCACTAGAAAATCTTCCAACGGGATTTTCCGAATCAAATGTTAAGGGTCATTTGTTTTGAGTAAAATAGTGGGAGCATATTTAGTTAAAGGCCTAATTAAATATGTTATTGATACTTATATTTTTATTATTTTCATGTAGATTACCATGACAACAAACACATCTAACAACATTTTACGATCAATCCTTGACAAGGAAAAATTGTCTGGGACAATTTTCTGGATTGGCACCGAAATATGAGGATTGTCCTCAAATATGATAGAAAGCTGTATGTCTTGGAGAAACCTGTTCCTGAAGAGGAACCTCCTAGTTCTGCACCTAAGGCAGAAAGAGATGCTTATAAGAAGCATGTCGATGATGCCAATGAAACTGCTTGCCTCATGCTAGCTACCATGAACTCAGAGTTGCAAAAGCAACATGAGAACATGGCAGCGTTTGATATGATCGAACACCTGAAGATGCTCTATCAAGAGCAAGTAAGGCATGAAAGGTTTGAAGTTTCAAAAGCCCTTTTTCAAGGCAAGTTAACTGAGGGAGCCCCTGTAGGTCCCCATGTGCTCAAGATGATTGGGTATGTAGAAAACCTTGAGAGGTTGGGTTTTCCCCTCTGAAAGGAACTTGCGACTGATTTGATCTTGCAATCGTTTCCATATAGGTTCAGTCAATTTGTCCTAAATTTCAATATGAATGATATGGACAAATCTCTTCTTGAACTGCTAGCCATGTTAAGAACTGCTGAGCAGAATCTGAAGTCAAAAGGGAAGTCCATTCTGATGATCGGAAATGGAAAGAGACAGAACAAAAGGCCCACCAAGCAGGGTGATAAAGGGAAAGGCAAGGAAGTTGCCAAACCCAAACCCACTGTTGCTGCTTTGAAGCCTAGTGGAGGCATAGCAAAGGAAGGCACCTGCTTCCATTGCGGTAAAACCGGACACTAGAAGAGAAACTACCCAAAGTACCTGGAAGATAAGAAGAATGGAGTAGAGACTTCAACTTCAGGTATTTTTGTTATTGAAATTAATTTATCTACTTTTGCATCATGGGTATTAGATACTGGATGCGGTTCTCACATTTGTACCAATGTGTAGGGGCTAAAAAGGAGTAGAGATTTGGCAAAAGGTGAAGTTGACCTACGAGTTGCCAATGGAGCAAAGGTTGTTGCTTTAGCCATAGGAACTTATGTATTGACTTTACCTAGTGGTTTAATAATTCAGTTAGAGAACTGTTATTATGTACCTGCAATTAGCAGGAATATATTTCCGTTTCTTGTTTGGACAAGTTTGGTTTTTCATTTATAATAAAGAACAATTGTTGATCAATTTATTTGAATGATATATTCTATGCTACTGCACAAATGAACAATGGACTATATGTCCTTGATCTTGAAATGCCTATCTATAACATTAATACTAAAAGGATAAAACCTAATGAGTTAAATCCAACTTACCTTTGGCATTGTCGATTAGGCCACATAAATGAGAAACGCATTTCCAAACTCCATAAAGATGGACTCTTGGACTAATTTGATTATGAATCCTATGATACATGTAGATCTTGTTTAATTGGAAAGATCACAAAGTCTCCATTCATAGGAAAAGGTAAAAGAGCTAATGATCTTTTGGCCCTCATACATACTGATGTATGTGGACCACTGAACATACCAGCCAGAGGAGGTTTTCAGTACTTCATCACATTTACTGATGATTTTAGTAGATATGGTTATGTGTATTTAATGAAACACAAATCAGAGTCCTTTGAAAATTTCAAGGAATTCATGAATGAAGTACAAAACCAACTAGGTAAGAATATTAAAACTCTTCGATCAGATCGAGGTGGTGAGTATTTAAGCCTAGAGTTTGATGACCATCTGAAAGAGTGTGGGATCCTATCCAACTTACTCCTCCTGAAACACCCCAATGGAATGGCGTATCTGAGAGAAGAAATCGAGCCCTGTTAGACATGGTCCGATCCATGATGAGTCACGTCGATCTTCCAAACTCCTTTTGGGGACATGCACTATTGGCAGCAACTTACATACTTAACCGTGTTCCATCCAAAAAGGTTGAGAAGACGCCATATGAGATATGGAGTGGTAAGAAACCACATATGTCTTACATGAAGATTTGGGGTTGCGAAGTTTATGTGAAACGACAAATTTCAACTAAGCTTGAGCCCAAATTTGAAAAATGCTTATTTGTGGGGTATCCTAAAGAAACGAGAGGGTACTACTTCTACAATCCTTCTGAGGGCAAAGTGTTTGTCGTTCGAACTGGAGTTTTCCCAGAAAAGGATTTTATTTCCAAAGGAATCAGTGGGAGGAAAGTAGAGCTTGAAGAAATTCAAGAATCACAAAGCATTGATACACCTATGGAGGAACTAGAGCAGGAAACACAAGTAGTTGCGGAAGAGCAACCTGCTCAAGTAGAACAAGACCAGCGTAGGTCAAGCAGGATACTTCACATACCTGAGAGATATGGATATCTCATAACTGATCAAGGTGATGTATTACTCATGGATCAAGATGAGCCTGTGACCTACCAAGAGGCCATAACTGGTCCCGAGCCTGAGAAGTGGCTAGAAGGCATGAAATCTGAAATGGATTCCATGTACACAAACCAAGTTTGGACCTTGGTAGAGCCTCCTATAGGAGTTAACCCTATAGGATGCAAGTGGGTCTTCAAAAAGAAGACTGACATGGATGGTAAGGTACATACCTATAAGGCAAGACTAGTTGCAAAAGGATATAAACAAATTCATCGGGTTGACTATGATGAAACCTTTTCACCAATTACAATGCTTAAATCTGTTCGGATTTTACTTGCTATCGCTACATATCATGATTATGAAATATGGCAGATGGATGTCAAAAATGCTTTCCTTAATGGGAATCTTCTTGAGGATGTGTACATGACACAACCTGAAGGACTTGACATACCAGAAGAAGCCAAAAAGATATGTAAGTTACAAAGATCAATCTATGGATTGAAGCAAGCTTCTAGAAGCTAGAATCTTCGTTTTGATGAAACAGTAAAACAATATGGATTCATCAAGAACGAAGATGAGCCTTGTGTCTACAAGAAGGTTAGTGGGAGCATGATCATTTTCCTGGTACTATATGTAGATGACATATTACTCATTGGAAACGATGTCCCTACCCTGCAACAAGTAAAGTTTTGGTTGGGGAAATGCTTTTCTATGAAGGACCTAGGTGAAGCAACCTATATATTAGGAATCAGAATCTATAGAGATAGATCACAAAAACTGCTTGGCCTAAGTCAGAGTACGTACATAGACAAAGTGCTGAGACGCTTTAATATGAATGATTCCAAGAAAGGATTCATACCTATGTGTAAGACCCCAATTTTGGCCCTAAGATCCCTCATGGCATCATAACATTGCATTTGCAAAGCCTCAAGGATCATGAGCATCTTGGTTCCCTTTGCCTTTGGGTGGGACCTCTTGTGAGTGGTTTGAGATCACCAAGCATTCTTTAATTGTATATCATTGCTTTTATCATTTTATTTACTAACCAAAAGCACAAAAATATGTCACTAACATTTCTTGTTTGTAGCTTGAGCAATCACAAGGTCTAAAAGCTTCTAGGAGATCCTTTGTGCAATGAAAAGGTCAAGAGGAGATGAAAGCAAGCATGGTAATGGTACCCAAAGCTCTCATCCATCAAATATGCCTCCCAAGTATCTCAATTCATCATTTTGATCAAATCAAGTCAAGGGGTTTGAGGTTTGTTTCCCAAGGAAACCCTAATTCATTTGTTCATCAACTGTGCCTTGCTCTTGAAGCAACCTCAACCCAAGATCAAATCCAATCAAGGGAAGTTTTTTAGTTCATCATTTCATGAATATTTGAACTTGTTTGAGTGCCCTCAATCATCAATTCATCAAGGTATGAGTTTTGGACTTGAGAAGTTGATCAGTCAATTCATCTGACTATCTTGAAATACACTGAGACCTAACTTTTTATGTGTTGGTCAAATTGAGATTATCCCAAGAGAAACAATGTTCTTAGGGACAATATGAACAACTTTCATGTTCATCAAAATTTGATTTGAATCTTGGAAGGTCATCATCCATTCCAAGACATTATAGGTCATTTTGACTGAAACCCTAATTTTGGGTCACCTTACCAAGCACATAACTCATTCATTTTTCATGATTTTGAGGTGGGACCAAATGCATTGGAAATCGTATTGTGTCCACTTCAAATGTTATGTTGAGCAAAATTTCAAAATCTCAAAATAAATACATGTGATAATGCAAAACATTATAGGTCACTTTGGGCTAAATGCATTGAAATGTGAAAAAGTCCAACTTCAAGTGCCCATAACTTCTTCATTAAAAATCCAAATGATGCAAACTTTAAGTCCACATTTATTGCTTTGAAATGATCTACAACTTTCCTGTTGAAGATTTTATCAGTTGGAGCTTTCATCATTGAGACAAAAGGGCTTGAACATTGGCCAAATTTGGAAACTTCACATATGCATGTTTTGCACCCTACACTTCAAGCTCAAATTTCACTAATTTCCAAGGCCCAATTGGAATTTTGATCAACATAGCATTTTTTCCTTATGAAACAAGCTTTCTAACCATTACTCATAAGGAAGCATTTGGAGTTTGGAAGCACCATTTTCGAAGACATGAAGAATTAAGTGCATTTTGTGAAATTCAATTCAATTGCCATGCATGAGCTGATTACACTTGATGTCCACGTCCATTTGCATTTCACATGAACTCAGCAGGTTGTTTCCGCCTTCATTGGGCCTTCCACAAGATCACACAAGCCCATGCAATGCAAAATCCATTTGCCATGCACACGAGTTAGCTCATGCATTCAGCTCTCTCCATCTATAAATACCTTGCCATAGCTCTTCAATTCTCCAACTTAAAGGCGCCTGAAATGCTGCAAGATTGAATCCCTAGCCATACCTAAAGGAACAAGTTCATTTTTCTCCAAAAATTCAGATCTGAAATTCAATTGCATTTGGTTGAATTTTCAGATCTAAAGTTCCTAGACCTTCATCATTTGATCTATTGAAGTTTCTGTTTGCAAAAGGAACCAAATAGAGTGACTTAATTCTTCACAATCCAAAGGTTTCGCTCCACTGAATTTGGCTTCGAATCTCATCATACTTTGCTCCATTTGCCTTGATATTGTGTTGTCTGAAGTCCTCTCTATAGGCATCATTATTGTGTGCTTAATTGTTGAAATCGAGCAAGTTCAGTTGAACACCACCAAACTTCCATCTCTGATTTCTCTCTTAACAGGAATCTAGAGTGGAAGTGAGTGGCATAGGAGTGATGTACATCACTTCACCTTTCGAATGGTGTCTGAATCGTTCATTTTAGTTAGCATTTGAACCTCTGTGTTTTTAGATCTTCGCCGGAGCTCACCGGAGAAGACGGTGGCGCTGGCCACCGTCTCTTTGCCAGATCAAACATGAGTCGTTGGATGCATTTCCCAGTTTATATCACAGCCATCAAATCTTATGACTTTTGATAATGCGCCATGTGATTCATTTGACTAAGGACTTTGGTAGGTGCGCGCTGATAGCCTTTGGATGTGCCAGCTCAATTAATGAGCCATCATCCAACGCCTCTCCTTTTTTCATATTTTCTTATTTTTGATTTTATTTTCTTTTATTTCTTTTAATTCCATTTTATTTCTAAAATTCATATCTCTTTTATTATTGGTCTAAAAAATATGGGACCAATTGCATTATTTCTCTTTTAATTTCTAGTTTCTAAAAATGATTTTTAATATTTTTTATTTTATCATTTGCTATTTTTTAATAATTTTCTCTTTTCTGGTTATTTATAATTCATTTTAAATAGTTTTTGATATTCAAAAAATACAAAAATATTTTCTCAACCTCTTTGAAAGATGATGGATCTATGAAAAATATTCTCATCAATTTATTAATTGATTTGAGATTTATTTGAGATTTTAGTTCAATTAGGTTATTTTTCTTCATTTTTAATTGATTAAAAATAGTTTCTGACCTTTAAAAATGCTGAAATTTTTTGTCAAACTTTGTTTGACCTTGTTGAACTTGGGATAATTCACTTGGACTTTTCAAAGTTGATTTGAGGTGAATTTGAAGTTTGACCTTTCTTTAATATTTTAATTCAAGTTTATTTTCAAATATTAAAAGTGCCAAAAATATTTTGTTTATTTCTTGACTTCCAATCTTCATCCCACTTCTGTTTTTATGGTTTGACTTTGATCTTCCCTATCTTTGGTCAACATTGATAGATTGGTACATTCCATTTCATCTAATGCACTTTATTTTTTTCATTTCCATTATCTTTTTCTTCTTCTTCTTCTTCTTCTTCTTTTCTTTTGATCAATGAGTTAAAGGTTGATAAGTTAGCATTGATTAGGGAGGTTTAATCTTCCTTGATTCAAATCTAATTCATCTTGATCAATTGATCAAGTGAATGGCTTTGCATTAAGGATAGATTGCTTCTTAAATCATGCAAAAGACTTAAACCAATACAAGATCATTTCTCATCTTCTTTTGGCATGGCAAGTTGTTGGAACTTGGTTCACTAATCAAGACTTCTAACTTATGTTGTTGCCTACATTATTATTAACCGGCCTCAAATAGTTGTGACTTCTACATAAGTCCAATTACGATTGCTTAACATAGCGCTAAATTTGCCTTTTGGCACACTAACTACTAATACTAATCATTAACTATTAACATTTACTTTTGCTCTTTACATTTATGCAATTTATTATTCTTGTACATATTATTCGTTTGCTTTTTCCTTTGCTCACTTGAGCACATGTTTATGTTAATGCAATTTTCCTTTTGCTCACTTGAGCACATAATTGTGTATATATCTTTGTGTTTTGTTTTGTTTTGATTGTTGTGGACCAAATGCAAAGAAATGAACAATTGGACTTAGACTTTAGGACTTTCCCTATGCAAAATTTGGAGTCAAAGAGAAACTAGGCATTGAGCCTTTAGAGTGCTATAAAAGTCAAAGAGCAACTAGGCATTGGGCCTTTAGAGTGCTATAAATGTTGAAGAGAACTTTGAAAGGACCAATTTCTAAACTCCTTCTTGTTCATTCTTTGTTTGTTGATAGAACTTTTTGATGTGTGTGTTCTTGTGCTAGGAATTCCAACATTGAGCCAAATTGCGAAACCATTGCCATAAGCTTCTAAGAGAGAGAGATCTAAAAGCCATTTGAAGATTCCTAGGAGCTTGTTGTGATTGTGTGCTTGATTGCTTGAGTATTTGCTTATCTTGCTTGCATATTCCAAAGGATGGGAGCTACTTGGATCATCAATATGATCTCAAGAGAGGAAATCCATTTGTGGTCTTACTTCTTATCCCTCGCTTCTTGTATGATTAGGACTTTAGCCATTCTTCTTCTTCCCTCCATTCTAACACAAGCCAAAACTTTTGTGCAAACATTTAACACTTGTTTTCAAACATTAGAAACCTAAGCCTTATGCTTTTGATTTTCAAACTTTTCATAACACTTATTTTGAATTGAACCTTTAAGTCAACTTTGACCATACTTTGTACATACCCTTTCATTGGTAAATATAACCCATTCAAATGTCTTTTTGTGGTTTCAATGGCCACTTTATTATCAAAACTTTTCATAACCTTTAGCTATTAGGTTTGAGTTATCCTTGAGGTAGATGTAATACTCACATATGTCCTTAGTGACGGACAATGAGTCTTCCATGCTTATTATAGGGTTAACCCCTCACTAGCATGTTGAAGCTATCCTCACATGGTGGATTTGTGGTTTTGGGTCGATTTTTCTCCCTTGGATAACAAAAGACCTTAAGGCTTTTGGAACAATCAATTCACCAACTCATTTTTGAGATTTTTACCCCGAATTACGAGGTTTTGATCCTAATCTTTTTAAGATGGTACATAGGCAATGGGTTCATCCATCCAAACACAAAATGTAAATAAACTTGTATATTCTTTCCTCATCTCTACAATCATGTTTGCACAAATAAATATTCACAAAAATACCAACCTTACAACCAATATGAGAAGGTCTCCCTAGGAGTACCTAGGATGCTTTGGGTGCTTAAAACCTTCCCATTGCATAACCAAACCCCTTACCCAGATCTCTGACATTTTTACTAGTTTTTGATTCGATAAAACTTTTAGATTTTTGTTCGCTTTCTAACCATTCCTTTGGATAAATAAAAGTGCCGTGGCGACTTGACTTGTATGGTTTACCTTGGATTTAGTCAATATCTCTAATGGTAACGAATACCCCCGCTACACTATGCAACATGGCCTATGTCTATCGAAAACACAGTCCTCTTCAACTAAGGAAGAAAGGGATCGCATGAATAAGATTCCATATGCATCTGCAATAGGATCTATCATGTATGCCATGTTATGTACTCGATCAGATGTCTCGTATGCTTTAAGTGCAACAAGTAGGTACCAATCTGATCCTGGTGATGCTCATTGGGTAGCTGTCAAGAATATCCTTAAGTATTTGAGAAGGACTAAGGACTTATTCTTTATATATGGAGGTCAAGAAGAGCTGGTTGTAATTGGATACACCGATGCTAGCTTCCAGACAGATAAGGATGACTTTAGATCGCAATCTGGTTATGTGTTTTGCTTAAACAGTGGCGCTGTGAGCTGGAAAAGTTCAAAGCAAGATACAGCTGCTGATTCTACAACCGAGGTCGAGTATATTGTTGCCTCAAGTGCAGAAAAGGAAGTTTTTTGGATCAAAAAGTTCATTAGTGAACTTGGCATAGTTCCTAGCATTGTGGATTCCATTGGTCTCTATTGTGATAACAATGGTGCTATCGCACAAGTTAAGGAACCTAGATCTCACCAACGATCCAAACACATACTTAGGCGTTATCACCTTATTCGAGAGATAATAGATAGAGGAGATGTGAAAATTAACAGAATACCTACATTTGACAATATTGATGACCCACTGACAAAGCCTCTTGCGCAGTAGAAGCATGATGGACGTACTAGATCTATGGGCATTAGGGGTATGCCTGATTGGCTCTAGTGTTAGTGGGAGATTGTTGGTGTAAGCCCTAGAGGCAATACTTTTGGTACTTGTATCGAATTATTTATTAATAATAAAAGGCTTTTTCTTTATTATGTTTGTCTAATAAAGTCCCTAGAATAGCTAGTCCGTTTAATGTATCAAGTGTGATTTAATCATGAGATCACATTAAACATAAGGACATTATTCTTAATGTATCCGTAGTCGAGCTTTATTATGAAGTGGGATAACATTAAAGCATTAAGACTATTATGTATATAGACTGATGATCACATCTCATGGATCATGGATAAGGAGTTATCAAGTCTTAAACATAGGTATGAATATTAAGAGTAATATTTATACTGGATTGACCCGCTATGAGAATACTATATAGAATGTTATGCAAAGTGTCATAAGTTATTCTCATGATCATAATGGTGTATACCACCCTTCGACCTGAAACCACTATGCACCCTAGATGTAGAGTCGAGTGCCTTATTGCTGATCAAACATTGTCCATAACTGGATGACCATAAAGACAATTGATGGGTACTCCAGGAAGCATGCTAAGGGACATGAGTGACCTATATGGAATTTGCCCATCCTGCGTAACAGGATAAATGTCTATGGGCCCAATATTGAACTGGACAAGGATGACGCGGTCTATGCCTTATGTTCAATATAGACATAAGGGCAAAAGGGTAATTGTACACATAAGTATTATCACAAAATAATTTGTCAGATCACATGACATTTTCGTGTCTTGGATAACAGTGATGTGTTGCTAGATACCACTCACTGTTTATTATGTTAAATACGTGATTTAATATAATTGCCAATGCCGCGAAAACCTACAGTGTCACACACAAAAGGACGGATTGATGAGAGATAGAGTAACTAAGGAATACCGTAATGTACGGTGCCCTAAAGTGAATTGTAGAACATCGTAAGGTACGGTGTACTTAAGTAGAATACGAAATATGGTAAGGTACCACGCGCTTAAGTGATTTTAGCATATTCTAAGATATGGGCCACATACACTTGAGTGGGTTTTTCAGCTTGCAGCCCACACAAGTGGTTCTATAAATAGAACCCTTGTGTAGAAGCATTTGTGCAGTTGCAATTTCGTTTCCCCCTCTCTCTCACTCACTTAAAGCCTTCATTCGTAGCAGCTAGCACTGAGATTGAAGGAATCCGTTTGTGTGGACTGAGTAGAGGCGTTGTCATCGTTCAACGTTCGTGATCGCTCCGTAGATCTGCATCAAAGGTTACAATCGCCACAAGAGGTAACGATTCTATCACTGATCGTGCCCATTCGTAAGGATCACTAAAGGAGAAATTTTAAATTCTGTTGCATTTTGGATCGCTCTTCTCCTTCAATCTTTGCCTATTTAGGATGTAGTGCGGAGACTGTTCAGGTGTAGACTTGATAACAGTTGTTACGTGATACTACACTCAGGCGAGTTTCTCTTGAGAATATTATGGGTTGATGAGTCAGTCATCCTAACTTGTAATATTCGATGGATGGAATTAAGACTCTGGGAACTTTTTAGAACATGATCTACAGGTTTTATCCTTAGTTCACTCCTTAAGGATGGTCCTTACCCAGGCTCCATGCTCGTGACTCACAATAAACCCTTGATTCATGGTTGATCCAATCAGGTATTGTCAATATGAATGGAACTTGGGTGTTGATAAGGTGTAAACCATAATCCACCAAAATGGATGATTGATCTTGACAATGACTTGATTCATCCCTTGACCTTTGTTTGTTTGCCTTGTGTGTGATCCCTTATTTATGATTGTTGCATTCATGCACTCATGCGCATCATAACATTCATCACACGAAAAAAAATTCAAGGAACTGAGGTCTTATTTGCAAATATTTTCAGACCATGAATTGTGGACGAAGGAACACTAAGAAGTACAGTTTCAGATGTCCCGACTTGAAAGAGTTATGGAAGCTAGCATCTTTTGTATTAGATCCCTTGGGCTTTAAGCAATGTCATGGGAATCTTCTATCTGTGTTGTCTACTGATGTGGTTGAAGGAATCTTGAGTGTGTTGGTTCAATTTTATAACCCTCTCTACTGTTGCTTCACTTTTCCTGATTATCAGCTTGTGCCTACGTTGGAGGAGTATGTGAAGGAGAATTGCCATCCAAGGCGCAGCGGAATTTCAAATTTTCTCCTTTAATGATCCTTACGAATGGGCATGATCAGTGATAGAATTGTTACCTCTTGTGGCGATCACGAACGTTGAACGATGACAACGCCTCTACTCAGTCCACACGAACGGGTTCCTTCAATCTCAGTGCTAGCTGCTACGAATGAAGGCTTTGAGTGTGAGAGAGAGAGAAACGAAATTCCAATTAGAGTTACAATGCTTCTACCCAAGGGTTCTATTTATAGAACCACTTGTGTGGGCTTTAAGCTAAAAAGCCCACTTAAGTATGGCCCATATCTTATAATATGCCAAAATCACTTAAGTATTTGGTACCTTACCATATTTCGTATTCTATTTAAGTACACCGTACCTTACGATGTTCTATAATTCACTTAAGAAAACTGTACATTACAATATTCCTTAATTACTCTATCTCTCATCAATCTGTCCTTTGTGTGTGACCCTATAGGTTTTCGCAGCATTGGCAATTATATTAAATCACGTATTTAACATAATAAACAGTGAGCGATATCTAGCAACACATCACTGCTACCCAAGACACGAAAATGTCATGTGATCTGACAAGTCCTTCTGTGATAATAATTATGTGTATAATTACCCTTTTGCCCTTATGTCTATATTGAAAACAAGGCATAGACCGTGTCATCCTTGTCCAGTTTAATATTGGGCCCATAGACATTTATCCTGTTACGCAGGATAGGCAAATTCCGTCTAGGTCACTCATGTCCCTCAGTATGCTTCGTGGAGTACCCATAAACTGTCTTTATGGTTATCCAGTTACGGACAATGTTTGATCAGCAATAAAGCACTCGACTCTACATCTAGGGTCCATAGTGGTTTCAGGTCGAAGAGTGGTATACACCATTATCACCATGAGAATAACTTATGACATTTTGCATAACTTTCTATATAGTATTCTCATAGCGGGTCAATCCGGTATAAATATTACTCTTAATATTCATACCTATGTTTAAGACTTGATAACTCTTTATCTATGATCCATGAGATGTGATCATCAGTCTATAAACATAATAGTCTCCATGCTTTAATGTTATCCCACTTCACAATAAAGCTCGACTACGGATACTTTAAGAATAGTGTCCTTATGTTTAATGTGATCTCATGATTAAGTCACACTTGATACATTAAACGGACTAGCTATTCTAGGGACTTTATTAAACAACCATAATAAAGAAAAAGCCTTTTATTATTAATAAATAATTCGATACAAGTACCAAAAGTATTGGCCTCTAGGGCTTACACCAACAATCTCCCACTAGCACTAGAGCCAATCAAGCATACCCCTAATGCCCATTGATCTAGTATGGTCATCATGCTTCTGCTGCGCAAGAGACTTTGTTAATGGGTCAGCAATATTGTCAAGTGTTGGTACTCTACATATTTTCACATCTCCTCTATCTATTATCTCTCGTATGAGGTGATAATGCCTAAGTATCTGTTTGGATCGTTGGTGAGATCTAGGCTCCTTAGCTTGTGCGATAGCACCATTGTTATCATAATAGAGACCAATGGGATCCACAATGCCAGGAACTGTGCCAAGTTCACTAAGGAACTTTTGATCCAAACAACTTCCTTTGCTGCACTTGAGGCAACAATATACTCGGCCTCGGTTGTAGAATCAGCAACTGTATCTTGCTTTGATCTTTTCTAGCTCACAGCGCCACCATTTAAGCAAAACACATAACCATTGGAATCATTCATATTAAAGGGTCTCAGCACTTTGTCTATGTACTATGACTTAGGCCAAGCATTTTTGTGATCTATCTCTATGGGTTCTGATTCCTAATATATAGGCTGCTTCACCTAGGTCCTTCATAGAAAAGCATTTCCCCAACCAAGACTTTACTTGTTGCAGGGTAGGGATATCGTTTCTAATGAGTAATATGTCATCTACATATAATACCAGGAAAACGATCATGCTCCCACTAACCTTCTTTTAGACACAGGGCTCATGTTCATACTTGATCCATGAGTAATACATCACCTTGATCAGTTATGAGATATCAATATCTCTCAGGTAGGTGACGTATCCTGCCTGACCCACGCTGGTCTTGTTCTACTTGATCAGGTTGCTCTTTACACAACTATTTGTGTTTCCTTCTCTAATTCCTCCATAGGTGTATGAATGCCTTGTGATTCTTGAATTTCTTCAAGCTCTACTTTCCTCCCACTGATTCCTTTGGAAATAAAATCCTTTTCTAGGAAAACTCCAGTTCGAGCGACAAACACTTTGCCCTTAGAAGGATTGTAGAAGTGATACCCTCTTGTTTCTTTAGGATACCCCACAAATAAGCATTTGTCATATTTGGGCTCAAGCTTAGTTGAAATTTGTCGTTTTATATAAACTTCGCAACCCCAAATATTCATGTAAAACATATGTGGTTTCTTACCACTCCATATATCATATGGTGTCTTCTCAACCTTTTTGGATGGAACACGGTTAAGTGTGTAAGCTGCTGTCAAAAGTGCATGTCCCTAAAAGGAGTTTGGAAGATCAGCGTGACTCATCATGGATCGGACCATGTCTAACAGGGTTCGATTTCTTCTCTCAGATACACCATTCCATTAAGGTGTTCCAGGAGGAGTAAGTTGGGATATGATCCCACACTCTTTCAGATGGTCATCAAACTCTAGGCTTAAATACTCACCACCTCGATCTGATCGAAGAGTTTTAATATTCTTACCTAGTTGGTTTTGTACTTCATTCTTGAATTCCTTGAACTTTTCAAAGGACTCTGATTTGTGTTTCATTAAATACACATAACCATATCTACTAAAATCATCAGTGAATGTGATGAAGTACTGAAAACCTTCTCTGGCTGGTATGTTCAGTGGTCCACATACATCAGTATGTATGAGGGCCAAAAGATCATTAGCTCTTTCACCTTTTCCTGTGAATGGAGACTTTGTCATCTTTCCAATTAAACAAGATCTGCATGTCTCATATGATTCATAATCAAAAGAGTCCAAGAGTCCATCTTTATGGAGTTTGGAAATGCGCTTCTCATTTATGTGGCCTAATCGACAATGCCAAAGGTAAGTTGGATTTAACTCATTAGGTTTCATCCTTTTAGTATTAATGTTATAAATAGGCATTTCAAGATCAAGGACATATAATCCATTGTTCATTTGTGCAGTAGCATAGAATATATCATTCAAATAAATTGAGCAACAATTGTTCTTTATTATAAATGAAAAACCAAACTTGTCCAAACAAGAAACGGAAATAATATTCCTGCTAATTGCAGGTACATAATAACAGTTCTCTAACTGAATTATTAAACCACTAGGTAAAGTCAATACATAAGTTCCTACGGCTAAAGCAGCAACCTTTGCTCCATTGCCAAATCGTAGGTCGACTTCACCTTTTGCCAAATCTCTACTCCTTTTTAGTCCCTGCACACTTGTACAAATGTGAGAACCGCATCCAGTATCTAATACCCATGATGCAGAAGTAGATAAATTAATTTCAATAATAAAAATACCTGAAGTTGAAGTCTCTACTCCATTCTTCTTATCTTCCAGGTACTTTGGGCAGTTTCTCTTCCAGTTTCCGGTCTTACCGCAATGGAAGTAGGTGCCTTCTTTTGCTATGCCTCCACTAGGCTTTAAAGCAGCAACGCTGGGTTTGGGTTTGGCAACTTCCTTGCCTTTCCCTTTATCACCCTGCTTGGTGGGCCTTTTGTTCTGTCTCTTTCCATTTCCGATCATCAGAATGGACTTCCCTTTTGACTTCAGATTCTGCTCAGCAGTTCTTAACATGGCGAGCAGTTTAGGAAGAGATTTATCCATATCATTCATATTGAAATTTAGGACAAATTGACTGAATCCATCTGGCAATGATTGCAAGATTAAATCAGTCGCAAGTTCCTTTCCGAGGGGAAAACCCAATCTCTCAAGGTTTTCCACATACCCAATCATCTTGAGCACATGGGGACCTACAAGGGCTCCCTCATCTAACTTGCCTTGAAAAAGGGCTTTTGAAACTTCAAACCTCTCATTCCTTGCTTGCTCTTGATAGAGCATCTTCAGGTGTTCGATCATATCGAACGCTACCATGTTCTCATGTTGCTTTTGCAATTCTGAGTTCATGGTAGCTAGCATGAGACAAGCAGTTTTATTTGCATCATCGACATGCTTCTTATAAGCATCTCTTTCTGCCTTAGGTGCAGAACTAGGAGGTTCCTCTTCAGGAACAGGTTTCTCCAAGACATACAGCTTTTTATCATGTTTGAGGGCAATCCTCAGGTTTCGGTGCCAATCCAGAAAATTTGTCCCAGACAATTTTTCTTTGTCAAGGATTGATCGCAAGATGTTGTTAGAGGTGTTTGTTGTCATGATAATCTACATAAGGACTAATGAAAATATAATTATCATTGACATATTTAATTAGGCCTTTAATTAAATATGCTCCCACTATTTTACTCAAAACAAATGACCCTCATCATTTGATTCGGAAAATCCCGTTGGAAGATTTTCTAGTGGGTCGAGATCCATATTTCACTTCGTTCTAAGTCCGCGTAGGCGGATTACACAAAACTAGGTTATTTAGGTAGGAACTCCTTCCAATTGTATCTCATACAACTCTCGAAAATTTCAGTTGGGTGAATAACTCCTTATTCCAATCCATCATATGGATCATTCCCAACTCTTGCTTCTAAACACATATATAATATTATTATAATTAAGTTTGACCCATTGTTTTAGCAGTTGGATATTACAATTATCCCATCGCACCTTACTAATACAGAACATGCACCTCGCGTAGGCGAAACCTACATTATCCGATACTAGTCTTGATGAGTGCTAAAACTTGGAAAGCAAACATATATAATATTATCATAATTTGTTTAGTTAAGTTTGACCCATTGTTTTAACAATTGAATATTACAATTATCCCATCGCACCTTACTAATATAGAACATGCACCTCGCGTAGGCGAAACCTACATTATCCGATACTAGTCTTGATGAGTGTTAAAACTTGGAAAGCATAAACTTAATATTTAATTTGAGGTAATTTGCAATTATCCTGATCTTACCGGCTTATTTATCATATAAATCGTCTCTCACATGCATCAACATACATACACATGCATCAACATACATATATAATGAAACATTTATGTCCCCTAGCGCAATTGTTCTCCCAAGCCAATGAGAGAACCTAAGCTAACCTAATAACGATCTAAGCTTCTCCAAGCAAGATTTTCAAGGTTGTCCTCCTTTGGCACTGACTTCTTTGCTTTCTTCATAACATTACATTACATAAAGAAACTCGTTTAACATACGAGGGAGTGAGAAGAGAAAAGAAGTTACATTTAGAGATTAAAAGAGAGGCACGACACGCAAGTCGTATTTTAAAACCCAAAACAAAATAAAGGAAAACTAAGGCCATAACCGATCACCACAAGACATTAATAAACACGTTATTATTATTATCAATCTTAATTCTTTTAATCAATTAAAACCAAATTAAATCTCGACGACCGATCATATTACGCAGAGTTAGCCGAACGGGTGAATTTTGCCTTGCGTTAACCGGTTAAACATATACGTTAACCGGTTAACACTGTTTGAAAATCTGTTCATAATTTGTATTCTGTTTTGCGTTAACCGGTTAACCAAATGCGTTAACTGGTTAACACTGTTTGAAAACTTAGAAAATTGAATTTCGTCTTGCGTTAACCGGTTAACCAAATGCGTTAACCGGTTAACACTGTTTGAAAATTGTTAGAAAGTTGAATTCCATTTCGCGTTAACCGGTTAACCATATGCGTTAACCGGTTAACACTGTTCAAAAAAGTATTTAGAAAGCACAACTCTTGTGCAGTCACAACCCCAATCGCATAACTCTCTGACAACACAACCCTTGTGCTGTCACTAACCCTGATGCACCAATTTCAGACCGTCAAACACATCTCGATTGTTGATTCAGTATGATTGATCAATACGTCATTGCTTCACCATACTAATGTCGGATCAAGAAACAAACGACCATTGATCACTCAAAGGAAAACAACCATTGAGTTCTTGAATGAACGAAACAAGAACAATATATCATATATAATGTATTTTGCATCAGGATTACTTATATCATATATATAACTTGATCAACCATTGAGCTCTTGAAGCAACCTCAACCCAAGATCAAATCCAATCAAGGGAAGTTCTTTATTTCATCATTTCATTCATATTTGAACTTGTTTGAGTGCCCTCAATCATCAATTCATCAAGGTATGAGTTTTGGACTTGAGAAGTTGATCAGTCAATTCATCTGACTATCTTGAAATACACTGAGACCTAACTTTTTATGTGTTGGTCAAATGGAGATGATCCCAAGAGAAACAAATGTTCTTAAGGACAATATGAACAACTTTCATGTTCATCAAAATTTGATTTGAAGCTTGGAAGGTCATCATCCATTCCAAGACATTATAGGTCATTTTGACTGAAACCCTAATTTTGGGTCAACTTCCCAAGCACATAACTCATTCATTTTTTATGATTTTGAGGTGGGACCAAATGAATTGGAAATATTATTGTGTCCACTTCAAATGTTATGTTGAGCAAAATTTCAAAATCTCAAAATAAATACATGTCATAATGCAAAACATTATAGGTCACTTTGGGTCAAATGCATTGAAATGTGAAAAAGTCCAACTTCAAGTGCCCATAACTTATTTATTAAAAATCCAAATGATGCACAATTTAAGTCTAAATTTATTGTATTGAAAATATCTATAACTTTCATGTTGAAGATTTTATCATTTGGAGCTTGCATCATTGAGGCAGAAGGGCTTGAACATTGGCCAAATTTGGAAACTTCACATATGCATGTTTTGCACCCTACACTTCAAGCTCAAATTTCACTAATTTCCAAGGCCCAATTGGAATTTTTATCAACATAGCAATTTTTCCTTATGCAACAAGCTTTCTAACCATTACTCATAAGGTAGCATTTGGAGTTTGGAAGCACCATTTTCGAAGACATGAAGAATTAAGTGCATTTTGTGAAATTCAATTCAATTGCCATGCATGAGCTAATTACACTTGATGTACACGTCCATTTGCATTTCACATGAACTCAGCAGGTTGTTTCAGCCTTCATTGGGCCTTCCACAAGATCACACAAGCCCATGCAATGCAAAATCCATTTGCCATGCAGACGAGTTAGCTCATGCATTCAGCTCTCTCCATCTATAAATACCTTGCCATAGCTCTTCAATTCTCCAACCTAAAGGCGCCTGAAATGCTGCAAGATTGAATCCCTAGCCATACCTAAAGGAACAAGTTCATTTTTCTCCAAAAATTCAGATATGAAATTCAATTGCATTTGGTTGAATTTTCAGATCTAAAGTTCCTAGACCTCATCATTTGATCTATTGAAGTTTCTGTTTGCAAAAGGAACCAAATAGAGTGACTTAATTCTTCATAATCCAAAGGTTTCGCTCCACTGAATTTTGCTTCCAATCTCATCATACTTTGCTCCATTTGCCTTGATATTGTGTTGTCTGAAGTCCTCTCTATAGAGGCATCATTATTGTGTGCTTAATTGTTGAAATCGAGCAAGTCAGTTGAACACCACAAAACTTCCATCTCTGATTTCTCTCTTAATAGGAATCTAGAGTGGAAGTGAGTGGCGTAGGAGTGATGTACATCACTTCACCTTTCGAATGGTGCCTGGATCGTTCATTTTAGTTAGCATTTGAACCTCTGTGTTTTTTTATCTTCGCCGAAGCTCACCGGAGAAGACGGTGGCGCTGGCCACCGTCTCTTTGCCAGATCAAACATGAGCCGTTGGATGCATTTCCCAGTTTATATCACAGCCATCAGATCTTATGACTTTTGATAATGCGCCATGTGATTCATTTGACTAAGGACTTTGGTAGGAGCGCGCTGATAGCCCTTGGATGTGCCAGCTCAATTAATGAGCCATCATCCAACACCTCTCCTTTTTTCATATTTTCTTATTTCTGATTTTATTTTCTTTTAATTCCATTTTATTTCTAAAATCCATATCTCTTTTATTATTGGTCCAAAAAATGTGGGACCAATTGCATTATTTCTCTTTTAATTTCTAGTTTCTAAAAATGATTTTTAATATTTTTTATTTTATCATTTGCTATTTTTTAATAATTTTCTCTTTTCTGGTTATTTTTAATTCATTTTAAATAGTTTTTGATATTCAAAAAATACAAAAATATTTTCTCAACCTCTTTGAATGATGATGGATCTAAGAAAAATATTCTCATCAATTTATTAATTGATTTGAGATTTATTTGATATTTTAGTTCAATTAGGTTATTTTTCTTCATTTTTAATTGATTAAAAATAGTTTCTGACCTTTAAAAATGCTGAAATTTTTTGTCAAACTTTGTTTGACCTTGTTGAACTTGGGATAATTCACTTGGACTTTTCAAAGTTGATTTGAAGTGAATTTGAAGTTTGACCTTTCTTTAATATTTTAATTCAAGTTTATTTTCAAATATTAAAAGTGCCAAAAATATTTTATTTATTTCTTGACTTCCAATCTTCATCCCACTTCTGTTTTTATGGTTTGGCTTTGATCTTCCCTATCTTTGGTCAACATTGATAGATTGGTACATTCCATTTCATCTAATGCACTTTATTTTCTTCATTTCCATTATCTTCTTCTTCTTCTTCTTCTTCTTTTCTTTTGATCAATGAGTTAAAGGTTGATAAGTTAACATTGATTAGGGAGGTTTAATCTTCCTTGATTCAAATCTAATTCATCTTGATCAATTGATCAAGTGAATGGCTTTGCATTAAGGATAGATTGCTTCTTAAATCATGCAAAAGACTTAAACCAATACAAGATCATTTCTCATCTTCTTTTGGCATGGCAAGTTGTTGGAACTTGGTTCACTAATCAAGACTTCTAACTTATGTTGTTGCCTACATTATTACTGACCGGCCTCAGATAGTTGTGACTTCTACATAAGTCCAATTACGATTGCTTAACATAGCGCTAAATTTGCCTTTTGGCACACTAACTACTAATACTAATCATTAACTATTAACATTTACTTTTTCTCTTTACATTTATGCAATTTATTATTCTTGTACATATTATTCATTTGCTTTTTCCTTTGCTCACTTGAGCACATGTTTATGTTAATGCAATTTTCCTTTTGCTCACTTGAGCACATAATTGTGTATATATCTTTGTGTTTTGTTTTGTTTTGATTGTTGTGGACCAAATGCAAAGAAATGAACAATTGGACTTAGACTTTAGGACTTTCCCTATGCAAAATTTGGAGTCAAAGAGAAACTAGGCATTGAGCCTTTAGAGTGCTATAAAAGTCAAAGAGCAACTAGGCATTGGGCCTTTAGAGTGCTATAAGTGTTGAAGAGAACTTTGAAAGGACCAATTTCTAAACTCCTTCTTGTTCATTCTTTGTTTGTTGATAGAACTTTTTGATGTGTGTGTTCTTGTGCTAGGACCAATTTCTAAACTCCTTCTTGTTCATTCTTTGGCAGGTTTAAACCCTAGTACACTCCCTTTGGGTGGTTCCTAACCGAGACCCCATGCTCGTGACTTGCAACAAACCCTTGATTCATGGTTGATCCGATCATGTATCCTTAATATCAATGGAACTTGGGTGTTGATAAGGTGTAAACCATAATCCACCAAAATGGATGATTGATATTAAGGATGACACGAGCCATCCCATGACCTTTGTTTGGTGTGCTTTGCTTGATCCTTGAGTGTGATTGTTGCATCCATGCATCCATGCACCCATTTGCATCCATATCTTCAAGACAATAAGAAAATTTTCAAGGAAATTAAGAGGTCTATTTGCAAATTTTCAGACATGGAAAGACAAAGAAGGAATACAAAGAAGTACAGTTTCAGACAACCAGACTTGAAAGAGCTAAGGAATTTGACATCCTATGTATTAGATCCCTTGGGTTTCAAGGCTTGTTTTGGGAAGCTTCTTTCTCTTCTGACTGCTCAAGTGGACGAAGGGTTGATGAGTGTATTGGTGCAGTTTTATGATCCCTTGTATCGTTGCTTCACTTTTCCGAATTTCCAGCTTTTGCCCACACTTGAGGAGTATGCCTACCTTGTGGGTATACCTATTCTAGACCAGTTGCCATTCAGTGGCTTAGAGAGTATTCCTACTTCTCAAGAGATAGCTGATATGATGCATATAGATGAATCTCTGGTTGGTGCGCATATGACTACCAAAGGTGGAATTCAAGGTCTCCCTTCTGAGTTCTTCATTTCTCAAGCTACTATGTATGGGAAGGCCATGAGTAAGGACGCCTTTGAGGCCATATTTGTACTTCTCATATATGGGCTAGTGTTATTCCCCGACATCGACAAGTTTGTGGATGTGAACGCTATTAGGATTTTCTCTACTCTTAATCCCGTTCTGACTCTGTTGGGTGACACTTATTTTTCTTTGCATATGAGGAATGCAAAGGGTGGTGGTACCATTGTGTGCTGTTTGCCGCTGTTGTACAAGTGGTTTATTTCGCACTTGCCGCAGACGGTCGCCTTTAAGGAGAACAAAGGATGTCTACGGTGGTCCACGAGACTTATGTCTCTCACCAATGATGATATCTTTTGGTACAACCGTGTGTATGATGGTGTGCATATTATCGACTCTTGTGGTGAATTCTCCAATGTGCCCCTTCTTGGTACATGTCGTGGGATTAACTACAACCCTATTTTGGCACGTCGTCAGCTTGGGTTCCCCCTAAAGGATAAACCCAATAAAATTCTGTTAGAGGGTGTGTTCTTTCAGGAGGGTAAAGATCCCCAAGGCTTGAAGGGCAGGATGGTCCGCGCTTGGCGTAAGATCCATAAGAATGGAAGGAAGGAGCTAGGTCCGAAGAACTGTATCGCCTTGGAGCCTAATACTTATTGGGTTAGGAGGAGAGCTTCCGAATACCTCATGCCTTACGAGTATCCGAGACCTACACCTTTGGTTGTGGTTGGGCCTTCAACCCTCCCTGACTAAGGAGGAGAGGAGTTGAGAGATGAAGACCGTTCACGTGCTTGGATCCGTGAACGAGAGGAGTTGCTTCAGCAGATCAAGGAGAATGATGATTTGATAGAGTTCCTCGAGCATCAGGTTATTGATGATCCTAATGATGCATGGACTTCTCTGCTTCCTCAGTCTTCCAAGTTTTGGAAGAGGAAGTACGATCGTCTCGCCAAGGAGAAGGCAGATATGGAGGTAACCTATGAGGAGGAGGTGAAGAGGCTTTGTGCATCTTATCTTCCAATCTCTCGAGCTTTAGATGATTGTTTCTAGGGATCCATAGGATGATCATTTTCCTTCTCTCTTGTATTATATTTGGTTACCAAAACTGTACTTCTTTGGTGTAAAAATATTTCCATATATTATTAATGAGATATTTCCATATGTGATAAATGTTTAATATTTCCAACATTCGCAAATAGAACTCTAAAAGTTCCTCTGATAAATAAAAACAAATCATACACACAAGCATTGCATGCATCATGTGCATAAGCAGGTTTTGCTCCAGGCTTCTTGTTCTACGGTCTAACTCTGTGTTCTTCATTTATTTTGAAGACAAGCTGACTCACCGGTACTACACCAGAGCCAACTCATCGAAACTGATGGATCATTTGGAACAAGAGAACCGCGAGCTAAAGGAGGAAGTAGCCAGATTTACTGCCCTGATGGAGTCATTCATGGCTGCCCAGAGCCAGTCTTCTCCGACACCCTTAACTCCTCCCCAAAGGACGGTCATTTATGATATCGTAACTTCTACTGTGCCTGCTGCAACAGCCCACTTTGTGCCATCTATGCCAGCCGAATCCCCGTGGGGAATGCCTGCCAATTTTGTGCCAGAGGGTTTTGCTCCTACTCTTGCTTCTTTGCCGGCATCTAGCCCGGTCCTTTCAGTGCCACCTCCCGTCGTGCATACATTACCAAGAGTTGAAGATACCATCTACCATTCTGAACCATCTGAAGGTCCAGATGTTTATGAGAAGATGGATGACATGAAAGACCAATTCCTTGAGCTTCGCAAGGAACTAAAGACTCTGAGGGGGAAGGACCTCTTTGGTAAAAGTGCTGCTGAGTTGTGCCTTGTGCCCAACGTGAAGATCCCTATTAAATTCAAAGTACCTGACTTTGAGAAGTATAAGGGAAACACATGTCCTCTCAACCATCTTGTGATGTATGCTTGCAAGATGTCGACGCAAACTGATAATGACCAATTGCTCATCCACTATTTCCAGGACAATCTGTCTGGTGCCGCTCTCCGGTGGTACATGGGTCTTGAAAGTTTGAACATCCGCTCTTTCAATGATCTTGGCGAGGCCTTCGTCAAGCAATATAAATATAATGTGGATATGGCTCCTGATAGGGACCAGCTGAGGCCAATGTCCCAGAAAGAGAAAGAGACCTTAAAAGAATACGCCCAGAGGTGGCGCGAGTTGGCAGCTCAGATAGTACCACCCCTTGAGGAAAAAGAGATGACCAAGATCTTTTTGAAGACCTTGAGTTCATTCTACTATGAGAAAATGATGGCCAGTGCTCCCTCAGACTTCACCGAGATGGTGAATATGGGAATGAGACTGGAAGAGGGGGTTCGTGAAGGGCGTTTGACTCGAGATGAAGGCTCTTCGGCAAAGAGATATGGAAGCTTTACAAAGAAGAAGGAGGGAGAGGCACATGATGTGTCTTCCCATGTCAAGAGAAGACCCTCTGTGAAGAGGAAGATTGCCCGCCCCAGGTCGATACTCTATGCTTGAGAAGACGTGTTGTGCTTTGGCTTGGGCTGCTAAGCATTTGCGCCAGTACATGATAAATCATACAACTTGGCTGATATCCAGAATGGATCCAATCAAGTATATTTTCGAGAAGCCTGCTTTAACCGGGAGGATTTCCCGTTGGCAGATGCTGTTGTCTGAGTATGATATCGAGTATCGAGCTCAGAAAGCTATCAAAGGTAGTATCTTGGCTGACCATTTAGCGCACCAGCCGATTGAAGATCATCAGTCTGTTCAGTACGACTTCCCAGATGAGGATATTCTGTATTTGAAAATGAAAGATTGTGATGAGCCTACACTTGATGAAAGTCCGGAACCTGGTTCCAGATGGACGATGGTGTTTGATGGCGCTGTAAATCAATATGGAAATGGAATTGGGGCAGTAATCATTACTCCTCATGGCACACATATTCCGTTTACAGCAAGGCTAACTTTCAAATGCACGAATAATATGGCTGAGTATGAGGCTTGTATTATGGGATTGGAAGAATGTATTGATTTGAGAATCAAGCATCTTGATGTGTATGGCGATTCGGCCCTGGTTGTCAATCAGATCAAGGGTGAATGGGAGACGAATCAGCCAAGTCTCATTCCGTATAGAGATTATGCGAGGAGGATTTCAACATTCTTTACTGAAGTTGACTTTCATCATATTCCTCGAGAGGATAATCGGATGGCAGATGCTCTTGCTACGCTTGCTTCCATGATTATGGTCAAGTATTGGAATGAAGTTCCCAACATTGCCGTGATGCGCTTGGATAGACCAGCTCACGTGTTTGCAGTTGAAGAAGTGAATGATGACAAGCCTTGGTATTTTGATATCAAGAATTTCCTCCAGAACCAGGTCTACCCGCCAGGGGCATCTGTGAAAGATAGGAAAACTTTGAGAAGGTTGTCAGGCAGTTTCTACCTCAGTGGTGAAGTGTTGTATAAGAGAAATTTTGACATGGTTTTGCTCAGATGCGTGGATAGACACGAAGCAAACCTGTTGATGACTGAGGTCCATGAGGGTTCATTTGGTACTCATTCCAATGGACATGCCATGGCTAGAAATATGTTGAGAGCAGGCTACTATTGGCTGACAATGGAGTCTGACTGCTGCAAATATGTGAAGAAATGCCACAAGTGTCAGATTTACGCGGATAAGATTCATATCCCTCCGACACTTCTGAATGTGATTTCATCACCATGGTCTTTCTCTATATGGGGAATCGACATGATAGGCATGATTGAACCGAAAGCGTCCAACGGACACAGGTTTATTCTCGTAGCAATTGACTACTTCACCAAATGGGTTGAAGTCGCTTCGTATGCGAATGTGACTAGGCAGGTGGTCGTGAAGTTTATCAAGAACCAGCTAATTTGCCGTTATGGTGTGCCAGATAAGATCATTACTGATAATGGATCTAATCTGAATAATAAGATGATGGAAGATTTGTGCGCTGAGTTCAAGATTGCACACCATAATTCCTCTCCTTACAGACCAAAGATGAATGGGGTTGTTGAAGCTGCTAATAAGAATATCAAGAAGATTATCCAGAAGATGACAGTTACGTACAAAGATTGGCATGAGATGCTGCCATATGCTTTGCATGGTTATCGTACGTCTGTCCGCACTTCAACAGGGGCAACCCCTTTCTCTCTTGTTTACGGCATGGAGGTTGTTCTCCCAGTAGAGGTGGAGATCCCATCAATGAGAGTCTTGATGGAAGCCAAGTTGACTGATGCTGAATGGATTCAGAGTCGTTATGACCAACTGAATTTGATTGAAGAGAAGCGGTTGACTGCCATGTGCCATGGTCAGTTATATCAGCAAAGAATGAAGAAAGCATTCGATAAGAAGGTCAAGCCTCGTGTGTTCCGAGAAGGTGACCTCGTGCTCAAGAAAGTCTTGTCTTTCGCGCCCGATTCCAAGGGCAAGTGGACTCCAAACTATGAAGGTCCATATGTTGTCAAGAGAGCCTTTTCAGGCGGAGCTTTGATGCTTACAACAATGGATGGGGAGGATTTCACTCGTCCTGTGAATTCAGATGCAGTCAAGAAATACTTTGCCTAAAAAAAAAGAAAAGTATGCAAAAGAAAAACAGAATTGCTCGCTAAGTTGAAAACCCGAAAGGGCGGCTTAGGCAAAAATGAGCGTCTCGGTGGAGAACCTGAAAGGTGATCCAGGCAAAAGTTAGAGACATGAAAAAAATGGGTTTGCATCCCGCTAGATTGAGCACCTCACCCTGGGGAAATCTAGGCAAAAATTAGGGATATGGCAAGTAACTGCATCCGGACAAGACTTTCTGTTCCGCAGCTGTCTTTTCGTCAGAGACTCTCGATTCGTCGTCAACTGAAGCTTCGAATACATCGAGATTCAAATTGGTAGAGAAAGGATCATTATGTTCAATGTAGCCCTCTTCCAATATACATCACTGATTTTAAATTTGTACAGATCTATGGAGTCTTGCCATTTGCAGGCTACCATTCCATCAAATCAATTTGAGCTTTTTATCCAATTATTTGCACTCTTATTTGTTTCAATTCAACAAATGTTTTGCATGTTTTAATTGATAAAATGTCATTGTTTTAAACAAATAAATTTTTCAAACTATTGTTTTAAACAAAGTGAACATTCACAATGATGAAAGGATACTTAAGAATTTCTCATTGCTCTCCCAAGGGTGGCATGATTTCCAACAGGTAAGATATTTGTTCATATTCCTGGCATGGTTGTATCCTCTTTTTCCAGATTGTTGTTGGGGTTGTTCCCCAAGCAGAGCTTTTGTTGGGGTTGTTCCCCAAGCAGAATGCTTGTTGAAGACTTCGTTTTCTTCTCCAATAGTTTTTTCTCCCCAGCATGGGTGCTTTCCTTTGGAAGATTCGGTATTTGGTGGTTTGAGACCCTGGTACCCCATCACTCTCCCCAGTGCAGTCGCCAGCGGAGTTGTTGCTCCTTAGCATTGTCGCCAGGGTTGTTGATATGATATACTGCATTTGATGCTATATCCCCATCGGAGTGTTTGTTGAGGTTTTTACCTATTATCCCTTCAGCAGAGCAGTGTTTATTTTCCTCCTCGGCAGTTGTGGGTTTATTCTTGGAAGGTTCAGCATTTGGTGGTTGATCCCCAGCTCTCCTCCTCATCCCCGGTGAATTCCCCAGTGGATTCCCCAGTGAAGCCATCGGTAGATTTGTGGTATGGTGGATCTAAGTTGTGATTTCCCTAGTGAAGCCGCCAGTAGGTTTGTGGTATGGTGGATTTTATCTGAAAAGTTTCCTGCAGAAGCTTTGTGCTTTCCCTGCAGAATCCTCAATGGAGTTGGTATCCCAAACAGAGCCAGAGTCCCCGCCAGAGTTGGTATTCTCGACGGAGTTGTGTTGTGGCAGTTTTTGCCTGTTGAAATCTCTGTTCCCCCAGTGGGATCGATTGGTGATCTATCATCCTCAGATTTGGTTGATTTCCTGATGCTTTTGATCCCTAGTAGAGTGGCTTGTTGCAGAAACTACTTGTGTGATCTATTTTTTTTCCTCAGTGGGTGTATCCCCGATGGAATGGCTGACATTGTTCCCAGTAGAGTTGTTCTAGCAGTTAGATTCTACATGGATGATCTGTTCTCCCTTTGTGGGTTGTTCCCCAGCGAAGTTATTTGGAGTTGCTTTCGTGGCAGTTCTCGCCTGTGCAGTGAACTCTTGTTTTCCAGTTGATACTGAGAAACCCCCTGCAGATATTTTGGGATTTTTCCCATTCCCCAACAGATTTGTCTTTGTGGCCGTTGTTGCCTGTTGTGACTTTCTGTTCTCCAGTTGGGTTGATTGTTGATCCATCACTCAGAGATTTTGTGATATCCTCTGATCTTTTGCCTCCCCGCAGATCTTTGCTTTTCAGCATGTAGATCTTCAGCAGATTGGCTCTCCAGTTGGTTTTTCCCCTGGAAGTGTAGTACCGGGCGTTTGATCCCTGGGCCTGTTTGTGTTAGAAATGTCTGTTTTGTCAGCATTCATCAAACATAAATCACGCATATTCATGCATAATCATAAACATTCAGATATTCATGTTGCATTTTTGGCCATATATCTCTTGTTTGTTGTCTCCTGCTATGGGTGATATAGATCTCCAATAGATCTTCCCAAGCAGACGTCGGGTATTTAATCTCTCAATTTAGAGTTAACCCCATAAGCAGAAAGTGTCTGTCTTTCCTTCTGTAGTTCCCCACTGAGATATATCCTCGTGGATGATGGTAGTCGTTGGTTTTCTACCCAGTATTCGGTAGTCGTAAATCCTAGTTTTGCTTTCTCCTCAGCAGTTGGTGGTTTGTTATAAACCCTGTTTTGTTTCCCGTGCGGAACTGTGATTATTTCATTCCCACGCGGACGTTGTGGTTTTCTACCCCGTATTCGGTAGATGTAAACCCTATTTTTTATCCTCATCAGAGTTGTTGGCTACTACCCCGTATTCGGTAGTTGTAAGTCCTATCTCTTTTCCCCTAGCAGAGGTAACCTTTGTGGTTCGTTCTGGTTGATGGTGGATTTTGTGGTCTTCTACCCAGTATTCGGTAGTTGTAAATCCTATGTTGTTGTGGTTTTATTCCCAATGGAGTCTGTGCTTTTTGTGGATAGTTGCCGGATGCTAGCAATTTTTATCCTCAGCCAGAGTTTCGGTCTTCTACCCCGTATTCAGTAGTTGTAAACCCTAATTTCTCCTCTTTGCAGAGTTAACCTTGTTGTTCATCCTAACCGATGATGGTTACTCTTTGTGGTTATCTTCATTCAATATTCGATGTTGATATTCCCTCCTTGCTTCTGGATATTTGCCTTTTGCTAGCAATTGTATCCGCAGCAAATCTTCTTCTGGATAATTGTCGTTTGCCTGCAATTTTATCCCCTTTGAAGTCGCCAGCAAGTCCTTGTGGATAATTGTTGTTTATGCAATTCATCCCCGGTGAGTCTTCTTTCATTTACTCTTTTGCTTGGTAATGATTGTTGCTCCCTTTGATCAGTCATCTTTATATACCTAGTTTTGGTATCCCGATGCCTTTCTTTTCGGTTGATTTATCCTTTATTAACCCAGTAACCGGTTGTGGATAATCTTCCATGCGAGTATGTTATCCACGTTTTGACGGTAATGGATAATATATCTCATGCACTCTTCAGTCGAAGCCTGTTGTGTTTCCCCAGTCGAGTAAGATTCGTATTCCTTTTTGGGGAATCGAATATTCTTTGTTTTTGGATAATTGTCGGATGCTTGCAATTTATCCCCTGTGAGTTATCTTTCGTTTACCCTGTTGTTGTGGTATCGATCGTCTCTCTTTTTGGTTAGTCACCTATTATATATCCAGTAACCGGTATCTCTGGTGTCTCTTCCTTTTCGAGTATATTATTCACGTTTTGACGGTAATGAATAGTATATCTCTTTCACTCTTTGGTAGGAGTCCTTTGTTGATCTTCCCCAGTAGAGTAAGATTCGTATTCTTTGTAGAATCGAATATCCATCCTTTAACAAGTTTGTGTTTTGGATGATGAGTGTCTTGGCATATATACCAATTCACGTTTTCGGTAGGTCACCTATTATATACCCAGTAACCGGTATCTCTGGTGTCTCTTCCATGCGAGTGTGTTATCTACGTTCTGACGGTAATAGATAATATATCTCATGCGAGTATTCTATCCACGTTTTGACGGTAATGGATATTATATCTCATGCGCTCTTTGGGTTTGTTTCCCCAGATGAGTAAGATTCGTTTTCCAGTTGTGGATTCGAATGTCCATCCTGTAAGTCGATTTGCTTTTTTCAAGTCCTCCTTTCGGATGATGAGTGTTTTGGCATATATACCAATCCACGCTTTGGTCGGTCACCTATTATATACCCAGTAATCGGTATCCCTGGTGTTCCTTCCTTTCTGCTCCCTATTATGACCTTGGTCCCCTGTGGAGTCAGATTTTCCTGAGTTGATGTACCTCTTTTTTCAGGTCTTTCTCAGATGTTTGGTTGATTGATATCTCTCACCCTTATACCGGTCTTAGATATTCATTCTTCCTGAGTTTGTTACCCTTATACCGGTAACACCTCATTCTTTGTTGCTTCTCCAGGAGAGTCTCTTTGTTAGACCTTCTCCAGTGGAGTTTCCTGTGGTGATCTTTACCCCGGTGCTGTATTGGCGTTTTCCCCAATATATGCAATTTTCCCCGGCATGGAGGTTCTTTGTGAATCTTTTCCTTGGTCCGAGTCCGGATTTTTATCCGAAGTATCCTTTGTGGATAATTTGAGTATTTGAGTCTTTCCAATGGATTGGCCTTCCTTTGGAATTCTTTCCTTTCCCCAGTGTGAGTCCTTCACTCCCCAGTGAGGTCTCTAATCCAGTCGTGTCTTGTTCACGCAATGTCAGTTTTACCCTAATTCAGAGTCGTGTCCTGCTCACGCATTCTTTTTCTTTTTTATTATCCCCATGAGAGTCTTGTTAGAATCTCTGTTCCTGGTGAGTGTATTACTCCGATGGATCGTCTTTTCTTCTTTGTGGACCCATATTCCCCACAGAGTTTGTTTTACATGCATACATCTGCATCATGAGGTCTCTTAGGGACCAAAATTTGTCTCATTACTGTTATTTAAGCCCATTCTACCGCGTCGAGATGAAGATTTCTAAACTTCACTTCTCTGGCTAGAATGACCTTAAATAGGGGCATCTGTAAGACCCCAATTTTGTCCCTAAGATCCCTCATGGCATCATATCATACCATATCATTGCCTCAAGGATCATTGTGCACCTTGCCTGCTTCCTTGTGGGTTGGTTATCCTTTTGTGAGTGTTTCTTGATCACCAAGCATATTTTGCATTTGTATATCATTGCTTTTCCTTTTATCATTAACCAAAAGTACAAAAATATGTCATCTAACCTTGTTACTTGCAGATGAAGCAACCACAGGTCAAGGCAGTCACTGCATTCATTGAGCTATAGATAGTGGCTATTCTTGAGAATTTGGACCCCATAATCATTATCAAGAGTTCATATAAGCTATGATGTTATTTTGAATCAGAATCCCAAGTGGTAGAGGCTTGAATTTCATTAGAACATTGTCAGGTCAACTGAAGGCCTAGAAAGTCAACTGCCAGGTCAACTGTAGATTTGGAGGTGGGAAGTGATTAGAAATACTTCATTCATGTTCAAACAAGTCTCATTTGACATTTCAAACATCAACATTGAAGAAAATAAAGTCAGGTCAAAACTTTCCAACAATAGAAAGTGACCTATAATTCAAAATTGCCAAAAATGGAAAGGTTTTAACCTAACTTCAACTTCAAATTACATCACCGAAAAAGCTTCAAATGAAATTTTGTTGAACATGAAAGTTGTAGATCTTTCTCTCCCATTTCCAAAAAGTCAAAGATCATCAATTTCTCATGTGTGGTTGAAGAGATATGATCAAAACATGGCAAAGTGTACATTGAACTTCAAATGTGCATAACTTCTCAACCAAAGCTCCAATTCAAGTGGTTCTTTTTGCTAAATTCTTCTCTTGACCTCTACTTTACAAATCATGCATTGCATTTCATGAATTATGATCACATGAACATTTGGTATTTCACTTGATTTTTGGAGAGAAATCTTGAAATTTAAAATTGGTGAATTATTTGAGCATTTTGCCATTTCTAATGATTTTAAAAATTCATTTTAAGTGAAATTAACTTGAACTCGTGTACTGTTCACATGCCATTTCCATGCATAAGGGTGAAAACCAAAATTTGTCAAAGCACCTCCAAACTTAATCCATTTTCATTAGCATTGGTTAATCTTGATTAGAGCATGATTAGGAGGGAGTATATAACATAAAACCCTAACAGAATTTCATAACAACACATACAATTTTCAGATCTAGATCTAGAATACCAAATTTTCTCTCACTTTTTTCTGGCAATTTCTTCATTTCCAATCCATTCTTCTTGCTTAATCCTTGTGTTTGAGTTGTTCTTGAGCAGGATTACACATAGAACCAAAGGAAATCGTGCAGCATTGAAGCATATGCAAGCTTGGAAGCAACAATGGTGAATCAAAATTCTTGCAAGATCGTGTACAATTGAGCTTTGATTTTCCTTTCAAACACTTGTAGGAGCATCATAGAAGGACTGTTTGAGCTTTGCAAGCCTTGGATCCACAAAATTCCAGTTCTGCACTTCAGCAAGGTTCCAAATCGACCTCTTTAATTCTCGAAATTATTATGTTGATGTTATAGATCTTGCTACACTGAGTATTATGAGCTTTGAATCAATGAATTTCGTGCAAAATTGAGTGAGAACTGGTTGTTTAAAGTTTTGATAATGAATCTTCCTTGCTTCGATCCATGCGTAAAATTGAGTGAGAACTGGTTGTTTAAAGTTTTGATAATGAATCTTCCTTGCTTCGATCCATGCGTGTTGTGATGTTTTTTTGATGAAATGCTTGTTGATTCTTGTTGTATGATGTAAGATCTTTACGATGCCATGCTCATTTGTGATTTCTGTACATTTTGAGAATTTCTGGAAAAATTGGATGAAGATCTTCATGATCTTCATCGTGTTCTTCATATGATTTCCAGATTTTCCAGTTACCTGCGAATTTTGTTGCAACCTTCATTCAGTTACCTGCGAATTTTGCTACGTGTTCATCGACTTTACCTGCGGATTATGCATGCACGTGTACTTAGGGTTTGTACCAAAACGGCTGCGTTTCAGCCAAGGCGCGCGCCAATTTGAATTTTGCTTCGGTTCGATTCTCCGTGCCAGCATATTTCCATTGCTTCATTTATTTATTTTCTCCATGTGTTCATATGCTTCTCATATCATTTTTTTCATTTTTTCTTCATCTTCTAAAATCCATATCTAATTGAAAATACATCCAAAAAATGTGTGGTTTTTTGCATCATGTCGTATTTTCTCTCTAGTTTTTTTTGAATATTTTTCCATAAATTGTGCTTGGCTGGAAAACTATTTTGCCTAGGGTTTGTGAATATGTATGCTACTTGTACCTTGCTTTTCCATATCATTTGTGAAATGCTGAGTTTTTATCCAATGAATCTGAAAATTGTCATGATGAAACTAGACTCTTGGCTTGACATTTTGGTGTTGATTTGGTATTTTTACCATTTGTAGTTTATGTTTTATGATCATGTGAATGTAGGTGTGACAATTTGTGTCACACCTTTGCTTGTTCAACTTATGTGATGTGATTACCCTATCAAATGATCTCCAATTGTCCTGATTTTTTGTGTGATACATATTACGAATGTTGTGAATGAGCATGAATTTTCTTGGAATTATTTAATTGAGTTCTGATTTAATTGAGATTTTTCATTCTGGTTGGTCACATTTGAGCTTTAAAATTGCCTTGAACTTCAATTGATCATGAAATGGATTTGGTATATGATATTGATGTGAGACCTTTTGGATTATTTCAAGATATGTTTGAAGTTGATTCATGTTAATTTTCAGCTTCTGTTTTGAATTTTTTTCTCCATCTTTGACCCTAGGCTTCGACCTAGTGGTTTGCCTCTCATGTTTGAGCTTTGATTTCAGGTTGAACATCCAAGTTATATGGTTCATGATGATCCATCATTTGAGCATTTGATGTTTGCCTTTGGATACTAACATTGTGTGTTTTGTAGGGTTGTTAACTCATTTGAGCTTGACTTGTGGCTTATGCCTTTGCTTATTGGGTTTGACTGTTGATATTAACTGTTGGTTATTTGTCTGTATAGTTGTACTGATTTGTTTGATGTTTCCACAGGTACATAAGTTGCTTAAGTTCATTTTGAACTTGCTTTTGCTTGGTTGCTTAACCACTTAGGTATAACCTCTCTTCTTCATGTAGTCTGGAGGACCTGTCCTGTTATGGGGGCAGGCACCTGTCTGAAGTCCTCCTTAAGAGGCAATGCTTGTGATTGTTTACTCTTTGTGCCAAGCAGGAAAAGTCCTCTTATGAGGCAATTGGTAGATAAAAGAGATGTGTAGTCCATCTCCTACTATCCAGTGTGTCATCCCTTTGCTCACATAACATGTTGATGCATTGTGGATACTAACCCAAGATCTTATAGAGTCAAATCACTTGTGGAGAAGAGTTCCCACTTTCTAAACTCCCACACATTCTATTGTTTAAAGCTCTCCCAGGCCAGGGATAAGAGCTATGATGCACACCCCTCATCTCCATTTCATCTGCTTCACCCTAACTCTCAATGTTAGGGTTAAGAGCATAACATACCCCATTCCAGTTGACTTTAAAGTCTAACCTTGCTTGAGCCTAATTGCTTGTATATAGCGTGTGCTAACTGAATTGATTGTCTGCTTACTTGATTCATCTGTACATATCTGCTTGAGTGTGCCTTAGTGCATTTATCATCATCATTTGTATATCATTTCATAAACTTTGCTTTATAGCATTTTTGCTTTGTCCATGGAGGAGACAAGCATAAGTCCATTACTTGGCAGTTGTTCCAATGATATGGTGTGAGATTAGTGTAAGTCCATTGATTGGCATCTGGTATCATTGTTTTGTTTTAGGAGATTGGTGTAAATCCATTGATTGGTATCCGGTATCCACCTTTGTTTGTGAGATTGGTATAAGTCCATTGATTGGCATCCGGTATCATTGTTTTGTTTTAGGAGATTGGTGTAAATCCATTGATTGGTATCCGGTATCCACCTTTGTTTGTGAGATTGGTATAAGTCCATTGATTGGCATCCGGTATCATTGTTTTGTTTTAGGAGATTGGTGTAAATCCATTGATTGGTATCCGGTATCCACCTTTGTTTGTGAGATTAGTGTAAGTCCATTGATTGGCACCTGGTATCATTTGTTTTGTTTTAGGAGATTGGTGTAAGTCCATTGATTGGCCTCCGGTATCCATTTGCTTTGTTCATTTGCTTATTTGCTCATTGCTCATTCCAAAGGAATCACTTGAATCATCTACATATGATCTCAAGAGGTGAACATCTAAGAAGTTTTACACTCCCTCACCCTCCCACCTTTTGTTTCTTTAAACCTCCATGTGCATGTTAATCCAAAACCTGAAAAATATTGTGCAAACATTTTCATTTCTTTTCAAATTAGAAACCTAGGCTTTAGGCCTTTGATTTTTCAAACTCCATTTCATAATACTTCTTTTGAATTGAATTCTAATCATACTTTGACCCTCTTTTGTGAATAATCCTAATTGGTTAATCCAACTCATTCAATTGTTTTGTGGCTTTGTCCATTCTTGATAAGTTTTCATACATTAGCCATAGGTTTGATTTATCCTAGTTGGTTGATGTTAATCTCACCTTCTGTCCTTAGTGATTGAATTGTAAGACTTCCTTGCTTATTATAGGGTTAACCCCTCACTAGCAAGTTAAAGCTTTTCTCACATGGTGGACTTGTTGTTTGTATAAGGTTGAGTTTTCTCCCGTGGATAACGAAAGACCTTAGGGCTTTTGTTTAAAATGAACCCACTCATATTTTGGAAATCTTTTAGTCGAACTACGGCGTTTTGATCCTTACCTTCCATGGAAAGGTACGTAGGCAACGGGTTCATCCGTTCAAACACAAAAATAATAAATTGTATATTCTTTTCTCATCTTCCCAATCATGTTTGCATAATAAATATTTCATAAACAAATAACATTTCGTACAACAAGTGTGAAAAGGGCTCCCTAGGAGTACCTAGGATGTTTTGGGTGCCTAACACCTTCCCATTGCGTAATTTACCCCTTACCCAGATCTCTGATCTTTTCATTGGTTTTCTATGTGTAAAACTTCTTAGGCTTTTGTTCGCTTTTTAGCCATTCCTTTGGATAAATAAAAGTGCGGTGGCGACTCGATTCTTTGTATGCTTTGCTTTTGGTTTAATCAATAAATCATAAAGTGACGAATACACCGCTACAGAAAAGTGGCGACTCTGCTGGACAAAAGATCTTGGGCTCTTGTTCTGAAACATCGACACATAGTGCGAGCATAAAGAACGACACACTGAATAACGGGGGACTGACTACTAATCCCTTTTATCCGTCAATTGCCTCTTCATGGAGGTCTTTAGCATTGGTGCCTCTTCTTGGAGGTCTTTGGGTACAAAAGTAAACACACAAAAACATTGCCTCTTATCGAGGTCTTCCAGCTAAGAAAGCGGTAAAATGCTGAAAAAAGATGTAAAAGGGATCAAGAGATCTACCACACGGATAAAGATCCGAAGTAACAGCAACTAAAGAAATAAGAAACCCAGAGATCTCTCAGGCTAGCACCGTCAAAGAAAACAAGTCAGCAAAGCAATCAGAATAAATCTCCAAATGGTATCCCACAAATAAAGTGGAATACCAAGCAAGCTATCTCTTCAAGAGTCATGTGAGCCCTCACAAAAAAAAAAACTCGACAAACAGGTTAGAATAACAAGGTGGGGTGCAATCAAGAGTTGCACCGAATAAGAGAATCAAAATGTAACCACATGAATCATGCCATTAAAGTTCACAAAAAGCTCACAAAAAGCAACCAAGAATAGGAGGCCTAAACCTCTTATCAAACAAATGCATCAAAAGGGTATCAGAACTCAAAGTCAGGGGTAAGGATCCACACATCAAGACATGACATACCTATTGATTGGAGAGATCGATTGAAATTGAATTGCACCGTTGGCTTTGCAGAACAATTTTAGGGTTTATATGAGAGGGAATTGGTTCTTTGCAGATGAGTTCCCTTCATTCTCTGGAGGTTGCTCTGAATTAGTTAGAATCTCTCTCGGTTTTTTTCCATTGAATTTTTTTAGAATTTATAACCTGATTTTCGTGGCTTTGTGAGCTAAAATGAGAGAGGTCCAAGTCCAAGATTTTTCTGTTATATATATATATATATATATTTTTTATTTTATTTTTTTATATATTTTTTTTTTATTTCTTTCTTTTCGTTTTCTTTTTTTTTTTTTGCTTTTTTTGCTTTTTTTTTTCTTTTTTCTTTTTTTTTTTTTTTTTTTTTTTCTTTTTTTTTTTCTTTTTTTTTTTCGTTTTTTTTTTTTCAAAATGGGTGGGCTTCGCCTAGCGAGCATGACAGTTCAAGAAATTCCTCTGAGCGCAGGTGATTCTGGTGGCTTTTCTTGGGACTCGCTAGGTGACCCATTCTGCTCGCCTAGCGAGAATGACAGCTCATGAACAAACTTTTGCTCCTTCAAGATTAACGTTTTGAATGATGAATAAACCCTATTTGAACATGTCGGAAGTAACTCAAGTCATTCCCTGGCCATTTCACCTTCAGTTGACCAACAGTTGACTAGAGGTCGAACCCCAATTCAGATGAACTTTGCTGAAATGCAATATGAAATGTTAAATGACCTAAAAATGAATGCATGAATGAGGAGGGCAAATTTGAGGTACTACAGCTGCCCCTATTCAATCAACTGTGAACCTGAACGAATGAAGGCAACGGCTATCAGACTTTCAAGGTAAACAGGGATTGAATACCAAAAGAACCGGAGAATTTGCACTCTGTAGGTGACGAATCAAGGAAAGCGGGGCCATTTACCGATGGCGGCTTCAAAACAAAACTGATATTTACCGATATCAAGGAAAGCGAGGCCATTTACGGATGGCGGCTTCAAAAGCAAATTGATATTTACCGATATCAAGGAAAGCGAGGCCATTTACCGATGGCGGCTTCAAAACAGATTTGGTATTTACCGATATCAAGGAAAGCGAGGCCATTTACCGATGGCGGCTTCAAAAGCAAATTGATATTTACCGATATCAAGGAATGCGAGGCCATTTACCGATGGCGGCTTCAAAACAGATTTGATATTTACCGATATCAAGGAAAGCGAGGCCATTTACCGATGGCGGCTTCAAAACAGATTTGATATTTACCGATATCAAGGAAAGCAAGGTCATTTACCGATGGCGGCTTCACTGGGGAGGAACAAGATGTTTACAAGTGAACCAAGACCAGACATTTACCGATGACTGGGAAGGAACCCGATGTTTACCGACATCGAACGAAGATGTTTATAAATGAAACAAGACCAGACATTTACCGATGACTGGGAAGGAACTCGATGTTTACCGACATCGAAAAAAGATGTTTATAAGTGAAACAAGACCAGACATTTACCGATGACTAGGAAGGAACTCGATGTTTACCGACATCGAACAAAGATGTTTATAAGTGAAACAAGACCAGACATTTACCGATGACTAGGAAGGAACTCGATGTTTACCGACATCGAACAAAGATGTTTACCGACACCAACGAAAGGATATATTTATGAAACGAAACCATTTACCGATGGCGAAAATGAAATACTCGATATTTACGGATAGCGAATCTGCTGGGGAATCTCAACGACAAAACCATTTACCGATGGTTAACAAGCAGCTGATGTTTACTGACATCGAACAATGATGTTTACCGACACCAAAAAGGGAAAGGACACACACGGGTGTTGACAGAATGATTTTTTTGTAGACACCACGAGAGACATGCCATTTACTGATGGCCAACGATTGGGATTCGACGTTTACCAACATCGAAAGATGATATTCGCCGACATCAAAGAAAAGCACAAACATTTACGGGGATCAATACGACACTTACCGGTATCGCAAGGACGACATCTACATATGTCGAAATAAGGCAGACACTTACTGATGACTAAATTGGAAGAAAATCAAGCTTTCCTTTCACGGACTGGTGGGAAAATAAATCTCACGGGGATTATCGATTCTGAATGTTGCCCAGAGCAACTGCTGCAAATGTGATACACTGATGTTGAAAAATGATCCTTCTCTTCCGGAGATAAGATCAAATCTGGTTTAATACATGTATGCATATGTTTGAGTTTTCTATGGTTTAATGCTCCATACTGGATGGAAATGCTACGCGATTTGAGAATGAGAATGCAAATGATGATTACTACATGCAAGATACAAAGGGAGGAAAATTCCTGCTGGGAAAGCAAATGATCACTTTACTGAGCACACAATTTCTGATTCGATCTTCCAACTCTGTGGGGAGATACAACAATCTGCTGAGGATACTTACTGATCTGACATTCTCGGAACGGCAGAGAAACCGACTCAACTGGGGAGGCATTTGTCGGGAAAACACCAACCTCTCGACTATGCTGGGGAAACAAATTCTGAACTCGACTTAGACGACCCAACTTCTTACACGACTGGATAGTGTTGAAACAACAGGGTCTTCCTTCGAACAAACTTTGGCTCATCTGCTTTAGCCATCAATCAAAGATAGTAACCTACAAAACGGCAAGACATACATGCCCCAGGGGATCGTATGGACAAGATATACTCAAGTGTACTCATCATTCAAAATGATTTTCAGATGTTTTATCTTTCCGCACGTCATTGTCTAGCCTTCATGTTCTTAGATGCAATGTTTATAAAAAATTCGAACGTTTTTTACAAACAAAACCGTAAAATAAAAAACAAGAGAGCAATTTGACTGGATAACGACTTTTATTGATTGAAAATGGCCTATAAAGGCAAATACATCAGGAAGCAATTCCTAGGAAGAGGCAATTGCGCCAAAAGAGAAAATAAACTATCCTATTGGCAATGTGAACACGGCATTCCACTATTTTCCAATTCTGTTATGACTCATAGATCTTCAATTTCCCCCAAATTCTTTGCTTTCTGAGAAGAATGATTGGACCGATCATATCCTTCAAGATGGTAGACCCTGAAACGCGATGAAGTAAAGATAACTCAGACTGTAGTTTTCGCTTTAATCCTCTTTTGCCTGGACCGCCTTTTCAGGTTTTCAATCCACCGGGATACCCATTTTTGCCTAAGCCTACTTTGCAGGTTTTCGACTTACCGGGTGTACATATTATTTTTATTCTTTATCCCTAACTTTTGCCCGAACCTTTTTCTTTTCTTTTTCTCTTGGTTCGCCGGGATGCCCCTTTTTGCCTGGACTTTTTTTTTGTCCAGCGGGTCAGTTTATGCGAAGCATTTTTTGACTACATCTGAATTCACAGGGGACGGAAAATCTTCACCATCCATAGTTGTAAGCATCAAAGCTCCACCAGAAAAGACCTTTTTAACAACATATGGACCTTCATAATTCGGAGTCCACTTGCCCCTATTATCTGTACCGGGAGGAAGGATCCTCTTTAAAACTAAGTCACCTATCTGATAGCTTCGAGGACGCACTTTTTGATCAAAGGCCTTCTTCATCCTTCTCTGATATAGTTGTCCATGGCACACAGCTGCTAATCGTTTTTCCTCAATTAAATTTAACTCATCAAACCTGGCTTGAACCCACTCAGTCTCGTCAAGTTTTACATCCATCATCACCCTCAAAGAAGGGATTTCAACTTCTACTGGCAAGACTGCCTTCATGCCATACACAAGTGAAAACGGAGTTGCCCCGGTTGACGTACGTACTGAGATACGATACCCATGCAAAGCGAAAGGCAACATCTCATGCCAATCCTTGCACGTCACAACCATCTTTTGCACAATCTTCTTAATGTTCTTGTTTGCCGCCTCTACAGCACCATTCATCTTTGGTCTGTAAGGAGAATAATTGTGGTGTTCGATCTTAAAGTCTTTGCAAAGCTCTTTCATCATCTTGTTATTGAGATTCAAACCATTATCAGTGATGATTCTCTCAAGAACCCCATAACGACAGATAATTTCTTTCTTAATGAATCGAGCAACCACTTGTCTGGTAACATTGGCATAGGAAGCTGCTTCCACCCACTTAGTAAAGCAATCAATCGCGATTAGGATGAAGCGATGTCCATTAGAAGTAGTAGGTTCAATCTTTCCAATCATATCGATGCCCCACATTGCGAATGGCCAAGGATAATTCATAACATTCAGAGGGTTTGGTGGTACATGCACTTTATCTACATAGATCTGACATTTGTGGCACCTATGGGCGTATTTGAAACAATCAGATTCCATGGTTATCCAGTAATAACCCGCTCTCAACAACTTCTTGGCCATTGCATGACCACCAGCATGGGTACCGAAAGATCCCTCGTGTACTTCCTGCATTAACATGTCTGCTTCGTGTCTAACCACGCATCTGAGCAGAACCATGTCAAAGTTCCTCTTGTACAATACATCATCATTGTTCAAGTAAAAGCTTCCAGCTAGCCTTCTCAATGTCTTCTTGTCATTCTTTGACGCTCCTTCAGGATACTCTTGGCTTTTGAGGAAATTCTTAATATCATAAAACCACGGCTTCTCATCAATAACAGACTCGGCTGCAAACACATACGCAGGCCTCTCGAGCCGATTCACAGCAACGTGTGGCACATGATTCTGCCAATGAACTTTAATCATGGAAGACAATGTGGCCAAGGCATCAGCCATTTGATTTTCATCTCGGGGTACATGATACAACTTTACTGTCTTGAAGAAAGTCAGGATCCTTCTGGTGTAATCTCTATAGGGAATCAAATGCGGCTGATGAGTATTCCAGTCTCCATTGACTTGGTTAATCACTAGAGCAGAATCTCCATAAATGTCCATAGTTTTGATCCTTAGATCGATGGCTTCCTCAATCCCCGTGATACAGGCCTCGTACTCAGCTTCGTTGTTGGTTACTTCAAAAGTCAATATGGCGGAAAAAGGTATGTGTGCACCTTTAGGATTAATGAGTACTGCCCTAACACCATTTCCATTCACATTTACCGCCCCATCAAACATCAGTGTCCACTTGTCATCGGGATCCGGTCCTTCCTCGACAAGAGGCTCTTCACAATCTTTCATTTTTAAGTACATGATATCTTCATCGGGGAATTCAAACATCATCGGCTGATAGTCATCAATTGGTTGCTCGGCAAGGTAATCAGACAGAATACTACCCTTGATGGCCTTTTGCAACGTGTACTGGATATCATACTCTGTCAAAATCATCTGCCAACGAGCCACTCGTCCGGTAAGAGCCGGTTTTTCAAAGATATACTTTACTGGGTCCATCTTAGAAATCAACAAGGTGGTATGGTTCAACATATATTGTCTTAGTCGGCGAGCAGCCCATGCCAAAGCGCAACAAGTTTTCTCGAGCAGCGAATATCTTGTTTCACAGTCGGTAAACTTTTTGCTAATGTAGTATATTGCATGCTCTTTTCGACCAGACTCGTCATGTTGTCCCAATACACACCCCATCGAATTCTTTGTTACTGAAAGGTACATTATAGGGGCCTCCCAGGAACTGGAGGTATAAGAATTGGAGGTTTATGCAAATATTCTTTTATCTTATCAAAAGCTTTTTGACAATCATTGTTCCACCTGATTGCTTGATTTTTTCTTAGCAATTTAAATATCGGTTCGCACGTAGCTGTTAGGTGAGATATGAACCGGGAAATGTAGTTCAGCCTCCCTAAAAACCCACGAACCTGCTTTTCCGTTCTTGGTTCAGGCATTTCTTGAATAGCTTTTACTTTCGCTGGATCAACCTCAATCCCTTTCTCATTGACAATGAAACCTAACAGCTTTCCAGATCTCACTCCAAATGTACACTTGTTTGGATTCAGCCTCAGTTTGAACTTTCTCAATCTTTCAAACAACTTTTGCAAGTTTACCAAGTGCTCCTCTTCTGTCAGAGACTTGGCAATCATATCATCCACGTACACTTCAATTTCTTTGTGCATCATGTCATGAAAGAGAGTCGTCATAGCTCTTTGGTAAGTAGCACCGTTGTTCTTCAACCCAAATGGCATTACCTTATAACAGAACATGCCCCAAGGTGTAATGAATGTCGTCTTCTCCATGTCTTCTGGCGCCATCTTGATCTGATTATAGCCAGAAAATCCATCCATGAAAGAGAAAACCAAGGACTGAGCAGTGTTATCGACCAATACATCAATGTGAGGTAATGGGAAGTCATCTTTCGGACTGGCTCTGTTTAAATCTCGGTAATCGACACACATCCTGACTTTACCATCCTTCTTCGGCACCGGTACGATGTTAGCCACCCAAGGGGGATAATTGGTAACTGCTAGAAAACCTGCATCCAACTGTTTCTGAACCTCCTCTTTGATCTTGACAGCCATATCAGGACTAGTTCTGTGAAGCTTCTGCTTTACCGAAGGACAATCTTCTCTGAGAGGTAGCCTGTGCACCACAATATCTGTATCCAAACCAGGCATATCTTGATACGACCATGCGAATACGTCCACATATTCTTGCAACATTTCAATCAGCCCTCTCTTGACCTTTTCCTCTAAAGCAGTCCATATCTTGATCTCTTTCTTTGCGTCCTCAGTACCAAGGTTAATGACTTACAACTCTTCTTGCAGAGGTTGAATGACCCTTTCCTCCTGTTTCAATAGTCTGGCCAATTCTTTGGGGAGTTCACAATCTTCTTCACTCTCCTCTTCGGCTTGGTAAATGGGATTATCAAAGTCATACTGAGCCATAACAGAACTGTTTTTAATGGAATCCGCAAGATCAATTCTGCACGAATGATGTTTCATGCTTTATTTTAGAAAAGAGTTCAAGGAAGTCACAAAAAACAAAAAAATATTGCCATTTTTATTGTTTTGAAAATGAAAAAAAAATAGAAAGACAGTGAACACAAATTTGATTGCAAAACATCCTTTATTGATGATAATCATTGAAAATTCAAAACATGATGTGGCCCTACAATGAACCACTACGCCTTAGGCAGAGCGTAGGGCTTTCATGCAAAATGAAAAACAAAAGAAAATTACTCTGTCTGAAGAGTAACTTGGACTATTTCTTCAGCAGTCCAGTTGTTGATCTTCTCCCCTGGAGTACACGGGCGCACTCAACTATCCATATCACAATCACTGTCACCATCTTCATTGTCTGTTGCAAAGACATCCCCGTGATTCATCAATCCAGCACTAGTGAAAGTACACGACCCTTTCACTACTCGATCAAACTGTAAACAACTTTCATTCATCAATTCCTGGATACCTTCTTTCAACTTCACACAGCCGTTTTCATGATTACCACAATCTGAACAATTCTTGTCACATCCCGGGAATACTCCCCCTCTAAGCAGACGTTCCTTCACTACAATCAACGAAGTCCGAACATCGTTAATATTTACTACCAAGTTCAAATTTTCCCCATCTTCCACATTATTTACTCTGGGCCCTCCATGCTGAGGCATAGGATTATTCACCACATTCGGAGTAGGAGCGAAGTTAATCGTCTTGGCATCGATCAAGTCTTGGACTTTATGGTGAAAAGCCCAACAATTCTCGATGTGGTGCCCTGGCGCACCAGAATGAAAATCACAACGGACATTAGCATCATAACCAGCGGGAATCCTTGTTAATGGAGCCATTGTGCGAAGTTCAACAAACTTTAACCTGAGCATATCAGTCAATTCTCTCTCCAACATCGGAGGTTGTACTCTCGCAGCTAGTTCACGCCACCTCTGGGCGTATTCCTTGAAACTCTCACCAGTCTTTTGAAACAAACTCTGCAACTGGGTTCTGCTCGGAGCCATGTCCATATTATGCTTGTACTGCCTCAGAAAAGTTTCACCTAACTCTCTCCAACTTCTGACAGATTCTTTTCTCAAGTCCATGTACCAATCCAAAGATGCTCTAGACAAGCTGTCTTGGAAAAAGTACATCCACATTTTTTCATCATCAGTATAAGCGGATATCTTCCGGTAGTAAGCTTGCACATGAGTTCGGGGACAAGAAGTTCCATTGTACTTGTCGAAAGATGGCGCCTTGAACTTGTACGGGATCCTCAACCCATCAACTAAACCCATGTTAGTAACATCAAAACCCAAAGAATTCTGGCACTCCATGGCGTGAATCTTTTCAGCAAGGGCGTCGACCTTTCTATCTCTCTCTTCCGCCTTTCCAAAATCATCATCATCACTGGGAATAATGAACATATCTTCTTGCTTGTCAACCAAATGAGAAGGATGGTGAACTGGAGCACGTGCCGCTCGAGCATTAGCAGCCTCTGTAATGATGGGTTGTCCATTGATTCTAATACCACGCAATTCGTCACCAGTAGCATGGTTGTTGACAGGGTTGGTAACAGCAGCGTCATCGACAGGGGTCCCTTCTGGCGGATTCTGACCAACAGGGGGAATCACAGTTTCTTGTCTCTGGACCAAGGCTCGGAGTTCCTCTTGCCCTTGCACTACCCCTTGCATCATACTCACGAATTAGGCCATGTTGGTCCTCATCTCTGCTAGATCTGCTTGAAATTGATTCATGGTCTTTTGTTGATTCTGCCTTGTCGCGTAACGATGCGGACGATACTCAGTAATTCTGCCTGAAACGGGAACCAGAATGAGAAATCCTCTTCAAGAACACCTATAATGATGCAAGAATGATATGTGTATGATGCGTATGATGTGTATGCTATGTTTTATCATTTCTCAGGTATTCAAGAGTCTCGTCCACCTTTGAAAAATGGCAACCTGTACTCGTAAGCGGAACATAAACAACAAAGAAGCAACATACACTGGACGGCAAGCGAAAGTGACACATCAATAATCTCATCCATAGGCATAAGAAATAAGGTTCATACAAACATAGTTCAAGCAAAGATTCAGTTCATCAGTGTAGAACAAGGAATCCCATCCAACAATCCTGGAGGTGGTTCTCAAAATAACAACAAGACAAACTAGGGAAGTCGTCCTTCAGGAATGAGAGTCTTCAAATACTGGCACTGATCCATCAATCGGTCACACTCTGAACACTCAGGTAGAGGGGTGAGCTTCTCTTTCAGTTGCACCCTGAGTTCAACAACTTCCTCTAGGAAATGAGATGCACGGATGTCACTTCCTCGGAGCTGGCTTTCTGCTGCATGCCTCAGATCTACCTCTTTCTTCAACTGAGTATCTTTGTCTCTAAGCTGTCTTTCTAAGTCTCGTATCTTCCTTTTGTAATTGGCTTCCGCTTTTTGTAATCTCAAGCGTTCATGGTGTTCTTCATCCAACATTGTTTCTATCTCATCATTGGACCTCTTTTTGCTTCCTGATCTACTAGCACTTTCACCTTGCACTCCTTTGAGTTTATGAGCCAAATTCAGCCTATCAGCTTTTGCTTTGTAAAGCTCCATTTGGATCTCTTGCTCATTTTCTTTCAACTGGAGATTCTCCATTAAGGCTTGTTTGTAATATTCAGCAGGCACACTCTCAGAAAGGATCAAAGGCGGTTGCTTCTGTAATGGTTCCATCCGGTCATATGGTAGCAACAAAGTTCCAACTCTTTCCTTGACCCACTCAGTGTAAGCAGGCATAGCAATTGCAAATTTCCTCCCTAAAACAGATCCATCTTTTATACCAATATTCTCCCAAGCTTTTCCCACTTGCTCCAATCTTGCTGGATCGCTCCGTTTCTCAAAGTACACACTTTCAGCTATCTCGACATCTTGCGGCCTTTCGTTCATGACAAAACCCAACTAACGGAGAGAAAGAACCGGGTTGTAGTTGATGCAACCCCTAGTTCCTATGAGTCGAACATTGCGAAACTCTCCACAACTCATAATGACGTTGTGCACATTAATCCTATAAGCTTGCCACTTGATATCATAAGATGTAAGCGACATGATCCTCTGAGTCCATTTATGAATATTCTGAGTATCCACAAATGGTCCATTGGTTGGTAGAAAAGACAAGAACCACTTGAGTAGCAACGGGAGACAACACCTGATAGCTCCACACTTGTCATGCCTGTTGTGTATCGCATAATAGGTGTCAGCTAACAAGGTAGGCACCGGGTTTCCTTCAATGAAAATAGTGATTGCTGCCAGGTCCACGAAACTAGGCATACTAGGGAACAAAACAACTCCATAAATCATGACAGCCAACTGAGCGTTGAAAGCTACCCAATTTCCTTTCTTTGCTTCTTCCTTAGCCATCCTTACCAAGAACTTCAAGGATAAGCCCACAACATCACCGCTTGGTTTCCAATTATCGCTCACTTCTCTGATGCTCAAATAAAGAGCCTTAGCGACAACTTTGAAATCCACCTCCTTTGGCACATCCAGGAAAGGTACTCGATTTTTTATTCGAACATTCATAAGGATGGAATACTCTTCAAGAGTGGGAGCTAGCTGGTAGTCCTGAAAAGTAAAGCAACGAAGCTCCGGATCATAGAACTGTAGGAGAGTCTGCAGAGGTATCGGATCCACCACCATCTTCAACAATGCCAAGATATCCCCATACTGACCATCAAAAACTTTCTGATTATGGTCGGTCATGAGATTACCCAATTCTTCCAAAGATGTCAACGGCTCACGGTAGAAGCTGTAGGTGCAAGTCTTCCTCTTCAATTCTGGAATGGCAGCCATCTCTCGGTGTGAACAGACTCCTGAATAAACCTAAAAAATGATATGCATATGCAGGTTAACTTTTTTTCTTTTTTTTATGCATTTTTTTTTTAAAAATAAACATGCTATGATTCAAAATGATGAAACAATGGATGGTTGGCTGTGTATCTCGAGACACAAGATCAGAACTTCAACATGAATTCGGAACCGGGAACCGTAGAACACAGTCATCAACTCAAAACCCATACTTCAGAACCAACGGTCACCAACAAGAACCAAACAAAAGTCACCAACGGGACACGGTCACCAACAGAACAAGTCACCATTAGTACTTGTAAATGATTCATTCCCGCCCCACTCACGGGTGTAATCTAGGCCAGGGTAAGGTCAAGAGAAACGCAGGATAAACAATCCTTTCAAGAATATCATCATACGCACACCAGGTGTATGCAATGATAATACCCCATCAGAATCTAAACTGCTCGTGATACCATGTTCCGCTAAGTGGCGCCATACCACCCGCTTCCCATGAATCACTCTATTCCTAGGTGTCCTAAAGTTCACTCATAGCCTGTGTATTGGGCCTTTTACCTCTTGTGACTCCCACCCAACAGCGAAACAGATACACAGCCAGCACAGTATGCATGAAACAGTAAAGCGCACATATGATGCAATGCAAGCAGATAAGTATGCAAAGCAATAAATAAATAACACACAATAGACAATAAACAAATAAACGCTAGGAAAGGCCCACTAGGGAAAATAAGTCCCCAACAGAGTCGCCAGCTGTCGCTCCCCGGATTTCCCGAATCCAAGTACAAACGCGAAAAGGAGTGGCGAGGAAAGAAAGAGTAGAGTCGTCAGCTATGTACTTTTATCCCAAGAGGAGGGAAAGGTAGTACTGCATAACCAAGAGGGAACGGATAAAACAAAGTCTCGAACCAAAGAAAACTGAGTAAGGGGGCCGGTTACGTGGAGGGAAGGTTATCGCACCCCTTCACGTCTGTGGTACTCCACAGGATCCACGTTTGCTATTTATGTCTAAAGTGTGTGTATAAAAAGTCCTATATGCGATGCGAAAGAGAGAAAATCAAAGTAGGGAAAAGAAAGAGTTATTGCTCGCACAGGCCCTACCCTGCTGCATACGTATCTCAAGAAGGATTGAGAATCAGAGCACCGTAGCTCGGCTAACCTATGTGTTTGTTTTTTGTGATGAATGATGTTACTACACAATCTACCGGATGCTCGACCTTTGGAGACTTACTCACCTGTAGTATAAGGAGTTAACGTGTTCTTAGGAGAAGAAAAATCAATGAGTTTGTTTGCTTTAGGAATGCTCATGCAAAAAGGAAGTCCTAGACGAAGGAACCGTGCTACCTTAATTGACATGCAAACGAGAGACTATACGAAGCCTAGCAATCCTATGGGGAGACGATCACACCATACAAAACAAACATGCATAAAGTAAACACGCCAACAAGGAGGGCTCAAACATACGTGGGTAGGGCTTTAGTCAAGAGGGGTCATATCAACCTCGACAAACAAGCCATGGAAAGGTAATCAAATGGGCTCTTAGCCACTGACATTGAACGTCAGGGTGAGCAGATCAAGCGGGTAATGAGGATAAGACCTCATAGCTCTTAACCCTGATAGGGTGAGCTCATGACAAAAAGTGGGGATTCAGAAAGGTGGAACCCTCTCCACTGACTTACCAGACAAAAGATCTTGGGCTCTTGTTCTGAAACATCAACACGTAGTGCGAGCATAAAGAACGACACACTGAATAACAAGGGATTGACTACTAATCCCTTTTATCCATCAATTGCCTCTTCATGGAGGTCTTTAGAATTGGTGCCTCTTCTTGGAGGTCTTTGGGTACAAAAGGAAACACACAAAAACATTGCCTCTTATTGAGGTCTTCCAGCTAAGAAAGCGGTAAAATGCTGAAAAAAGATGTAAAAGGGGTCAAGAGATCTACCACACGGACAAAGATCCGAAGTAACAGCAACTAAAGAAATAAGAAACCCAGAGATCTCTCAGGCTAGCACCGTCAAAGAAAACAAGTCAGCAAAGCAATCAGAATAAATCTCCAAATGGTATCCCACAAATAAAGTGGAATACCAAGCAAGCTATCTCTTCAAGAGTCATGTGAGCCCTCACAAAAAAAAACTCGACAAACAGGTTAGAATAACAAGGTGGGGTGCAATCAAGAGTTGCACCGAATAAGAGAATCAAAATGTAACCACATGAATCATGCCATTAAAGTTCACAAAAAGCTCACAAAAAGCAACCAAGGATAGGAGGCCTAAACCTCTTGTCAAACAAATGCATCAAAAGGGTATCAGAACTCAAAGTCAGGGGTAAGGATCCACACATCAAGACATGACATACCTACTGATTGGAGAGATCGATTGAAGTTGAATTGCACCGTTGGCTTTGCAGAACAATTTTAGGGTTTATATGAGAGGGAATTGGTTCTTTGCAGATGAGTTCCTTCAGTCTCTGGAGGTTGCTCTGAATTAGTTAGAATCTCTCTCGGCTTTTTTCCACTGAATTTTTTTAGAATTTATAACCTGATTTTCGTGGCTTTGTGGGCTCAAATGAGAGAGGTCCAAGTCAAAGATTTTTCTGTTATATATATATATATATATATATATATATATATATATATATATATATATATATATATATATATATATATATATATATATATATATATATATATATATATATATATATATATATATTTCTTTTTTTATTTCTTTTTTCGTTTTTTTTTTCTTTTCTTTTTTTTGATTTTTTTTTCTTTTCTTTCTTTTTTTCGTTTTTTTTTTCAAAACGCGTGGGCTTCGCCTAGCGAGCATGACAGTTCAGGAAATTCTTCTGAGCATAGGTGATTCTGGTGGCTTTTCTTGGGACTCGCTAGGCAACCCATTCTGCTCGCCTAGCAAGCATGACAGCTCATGAACAAACTTTTTCTCCTTCAAGATTAACGTTTTGAATGATGAATAGACCCTATTTAAACATGTTGGAAGTAACTCAAGTCATTCCCTGGCCATTTCACCTTCAGTTGACCAACAGTTGACTAGAGGTCGAACCCCAATTTAGATGAACTTTGCTGAAATGCAATATGAAATGTTAAATGACCTAAAAATGAATGCATGAATGAGGAGGGAAAATTTGAGGTGCTACAAGGTGCCCCTGCCCTCTTCGTCTGTCGTTAATATTACCGACGTCAGCGGCCTAACCCGCAGCGGTCGTGTTTTCTCGGCTCCGCCGAAGCCGCAAGCTGACGCTCGAAGGAACGACAATGCTGATTATGCTGAAAGCCCGATTGGGAATGCTGTCAACGCTCCGAATCCGGCACTTGTTGCTAAACCTGCCTCTACGTTAAGAACTCCTGCTTCTGCTGGCCCGAGTGGAAATGCGAAAGAAGATTGTGATGAGATGTTGAGGCTCATCAAGAGAAGTGAGTACAACGTGGTAGATCAACTTCTACAAATTCCATCCAAAATCTTTGTATTATCCTTGCTGATGAATTCAGAACCACACCGAGAAGCTCTGCAGAAGGTGTTGGATGTGGCGTATGTGGATCACGACGTCACGATTGAACAATTTGACAGTATTGTTGCAAACATCACCGCTTGTAATAATTTAAGTTTTTGTGATGTTGATCTCCCCGAGGAGGGAAGAGACCACAACCTGGCATTACACATATCTATGAGCTGCAAAGATGACGCCATGTCCAATGTGCTGGTGGACACTAGGTCGTCATTAAATGTATTGCCAAAGACCACTCTTGCAAAGTTATCATATCAGGGGCCTCCCATGAGGCAGAGTGGAGTAGTTATGAAAGCTTTTGATGGGTCGCGTAAAATTGTGATTGGAGAGGTTGATCTCCCAGTCAAAATCGGACTAAGTAATTACCAGATTACCTTCCAGGTTATGGACATTCACCCATCGTATAGTTGTCTCTTAGGCAGACCATGGATTCACGAGGCAGGCGCCGTGGCATCCACCTTACACCAGAAACTGAAGTTTGTGAAGAATAAGAAGCTGGTGGTGGTAGGGGGAGAGAAGGCTCTCCTGGTTAGCCATTTGTCTTCTTTCTCATATATAGATGCTAAGGATGAAGTTGGAACTTCGTTCCAAGCTTTATCTATTGCTGAACCTATTAAGAAGGGAACTCCTTCATTTGCTTCCTATAAAGATGCGAAGTTGGCCATTGAGCATGGTGCAACTGCTGGATTAGGGAAAATGATCAAGTTGGAAGATAAAAAGTCTCGGGCTGGCATAGGCTATTCTTCTGGGATCTTCAACAAGCAAGGGTTGTCCAAGAGTGTTGGATTTATCCACACCGGTCAAGACGAAGAGGCTGCTACTATTCTGGAAGAAGATGAAGAGGATTCTGGCAATTTCATCATCCCTGGCGGGATTTGCAATAATTGGGTCGCTGTGGATATTCCGACAGTTATGCATAAGTCAAAGTAATGATCATTGTGTTTAAAAACCCTTCTCCCATGCCAAAAGGAGGAGTGATGACATTGTTGGCGCATAAATACAATGAAATTTTCATTCAATAAATTCATGTTAAATGTTTGTTTTTCCAATTATTTTTTCCCTTTTCGCTTTCGCATGAAAATGGTGATCACATAAAACCCTTAAAATAAGAATAAAATCAATCTTTTCATCTGCATAATGATTTGCCTTGTTTGAATTCTAAAATCTTTTATATCCAAAATCGTTATGCAGGTTAATAAACCCATTGAACATAATGATCCAACACCATCTTCAAACTTTGAATTCCCTGTATTTGAGGCGGAAGAAGATGATGTTGAAGAGATTCCTGAAGAGATTACCCGTTTACTTGAGCATGAAGAAAAGATCATTCAGCCGCATCTGGAGAATCTGGAAGCAATCAACTTGGGGTCTGAAGATTGTATACGAGAAGTGAAGATTGGTGCACTCTTGGAAGAATCTGTTAAGAATGGGTTGATTGAGTTTCTACGAGAATATGTCGAGGTCTTTGCCTGGTCGTATGAAGACATGCCTGGTCTGGATACAAATATCGTGTAACATTTCCTGCCTTTGAAGCCTGAGTGTGTGCCTGTGAAGCAGAAGCTCAGAAGAACTCATCCTGATATGGCAGTGAAGATCAAGGAAGAAGTTCAGAAGCAAATTGATGCGGGGTTTCTGGTGACTTCTACATATCCTCAATGGGTGGCCAATATTGTGCCCGTGCCTAAGAAAGATGGAAAAGTTCGAATGTGTGTGGACTATAGAGACTTGAATAAAGCTAGTCCGAAAGATGATTTCCATTTACCACATATTGATATGTTGGTAGATAATACAGCTAAATTCAATGTCTTCTCATTTATGGATGGATTTTACGGATATAATCAGATTAAGATGGCACCTGAGGATATGGAGAAGACAACATTCATCACACCTTGGGGAACATTTTGTTATCGAGTGATGCCCTTCGGTTTGAAGAACGCCAGAGCCACGTATCAACGAGCTATGACTACCTTGTTTCACGATATGATGCACAAGGAGATCGAGGTATATGTTGATGATATGATTGCAAAATCAAGAACTGAAGTGGAGCATGTAGAGCACTTGTTGAAGCTTTTTCAGCGTTTGAGGAAGTACAAACTTCGCTTGAATCCTAACAAGTGTACATTTGGAGTCCGTTCCGGCAAGTTATTGGGCTTTATTGTCAGCGAAAGAGGTGTTGAGGTTGATCCTACGAAAGTCAATGCAATACAAGAGATGCTTGCGCCCAAAACTAAGAAACAAGTCCGAGGTTTTCTTGGCCGCTTGAATTATATTTCCATATTCATATCCCACATGATTGCCACATGTGCACCAATATTCAAGCTCCTCCGGAAAGATCAGTCTCATGATTGGACCGAAGATTGCCAAAAAGCCTTTGATAGCATTAAAGAGTATTTGTCTGAGCCTCTGATTCTGTCTCTGCCTGTGGAAGGGAGACCATTGATTATGTATCTGACAGTTCTTGAAGATTCAATGGGTTGTGTCCTTGGTCAGCAAGACGAATCAGGGAAGAAAGAATATGCTATCTACTATCTGAGTAAGAAACTCACTGATTGTGAGTCTCGATACTCAATGCTTGAGAAAACGTGTTGTGCTTTGGCTTGGGCTGCTAAGCGCTTACGCCACTATATGTTGAATCATACGACTTGGTTAATATCCAAAATGGATTCAATCAAGTATATCTTTGAGAAGCCTGCTTTAACTGGGAGGATTTCCCGTTGGCAGATGTTGTCATCTGAGTATGATATTGAGTATCGAGCTCAGAAGGCTATTAAAGGTAGTATCTTGGCTGACCACTTGGCACACCAACCAATTGAGGATTATCAGTCAGTTCAGTATGCCTTCCCAGATGAGGAAATTTTGTATTTGAAAATGAAATATTGCGATGAGCCTACGCTCGATGAACGGCCAGAGCCTGGTTCCAAATGGAATATGGTGTTTGATGGCGTTGTAAATCAATATGGAAATGGTATTGGGGAAATGATTATTACTCCTCAGGGCACACATTTTCCTTTTACAGCAAGGCTAACTTTCAAATGCACGAATAATATGGCTGAGTACGGGGCCTGTATTATGGGATTGGAAGAGTGCATTGATCTAAGGATCAAGCATCTTGATGTTTATGGAGATTCGGCCCTTGTTGTTAATCAGATTAAGGGTGAGTGGGAAACGAATCAGCCTGGCCTCATCCCATACAGAGATTATGCAAGGAGGATGTCAACGTTCTTTACTAAGGTTGACTTCCATCATATTCCTCGAGATGAGAATCAGATGGCAGATGCTCTTGCTACACTTGCTTCGATGATTGTGGTAAGACTTTGAAATGAAGTTCCCAATATCACTGTGATGCGCTTGGACAGACCAGCTCATGTATTTGCGGTAGAGGAGGTGCAAGATGATAAGCCATGGTACTATGATATTAAGTGCTTCCTTCAGAGTCAAATTTACCCGCCTGGGGCATCTGTGAAAGATAGGAAGACTTTGAGGAGATTATCTGGCAGTTTCTACCTCAATGGCGATGTGCTTTATAAGAGAAATTTTGATATGGTGTTGCTCAGATGCGTGGATAGACACGAAGCAGACCTGTTAATGACTGAGGTCCATGAGGGTTCATTTGGTACTCATTCCAATGGACATGCCATGGCTAGAAAGATGTTGAGAGCAGGCTACTATTGGCTGACAATGGAGTCTGACTGCTGTAAATATGTGAAGAAATGCCATAAATGTCAGATTTATGCGGATAAGATTCATATTCCTCCGACACTTCTGAATGTGATTTCATCACCATGACCTTTCTCTATGTGGGGAATCGACATGATTGGCATGATAGAGCCGAAAGCATCCAACGGTCACAGATTTATTCTCGTAGCAATTGATTACTTCACCAAGTGGGTTGAAGCGGCATCGTACGCAAATGTGACCAGGCAGGTGGTCGTGAAGTTTATCAAGAACCAACTCATATGCCGTTATGGTGTGCCAGATAAGATCATTACTGATAATGGATCTAACTTGAACAACAAGATGATGAAAGAGCTGTGTAGTGAGTTCAAGATAGCACATCATAATTCTTCTCCTTATAGACCCAAGATGAATGGGGTTGTTGAAGCTGCTAATAAGAATATCAAGAAGATTATCCAGAAGATGGTTGTTATGTACAAAGATTGGCATGAGATGTTTCCATTCGCTTTGCATGGATATCGTACGTCTGTCCGCACTTCAACAGGGGCAACCCCTTTTTTCTCTTGTTTACGGCATAGAGGTTGTGCTCCCAGTAGAGGTGGAGATCCCATCAATGAGAGTCTTGATGGAAGCCAAGTTGATTGATGTTGAATGGATTCAGAGTCGTTATGACCAACTGAATTTGATAGAAGAAAAGAGATTGACTGCCATGTGCCATGGTCAGTTATATCAGCAAAGGATGAAGAAGGCCTTGGATAAGAAGGTCAAGCCTCGTGTGTTCCGAGAGGGTGACCTTGTTGTAGCGGTGTATTCGTCATTTTATGATTTATTGACTAAATCAAAAGCAAAGCATACAAAGATAGAGTCACCACCGCACTTTTGTTTATCCAAAGGAATGGCTAAAAAGCGAACAAAAGCCTAAGAAGTTTTACACATAGAAAACTAATGAAAGGTCAGAGATCTGGGTAAGGGGGTAATTATGCAAAGGGAAGGTGTTAGGCACCCAATGCATCCTAGGTACTCCTAGGGAACCTCTTTTCACAACTTGTTGTAAAATTATTTGTTTATGAAATATTTTTGTGCAAACATTGATGGAAGAGATGAGAAAAGAATATACAAGTTTTATTATTTTTGTGTTTGGATGGATGAAACCCATTGCCTACGTACCTTTTCATGAAAGATAAGGATCAAAACGCCGTAGTTCGGCTAAAAGATTTCCAAAATATGAGTGGATTGATTTTAAACAAAAGCTTTAAGGTCTTTCATTATCCACGGGAGAAAACTCAACCTAAATCAACAACAAGTCCACCATGTGAGAACAGCTTCGACATACTAGAGGGGTTAACTCTGTTTTCAGTATGGAAGTCTTACAGTTCGATCACTAAGGACAAAAGGTGAGATTCACATCAACCACTAAGATAATTCAGATCTATGGCTAATGCATGAAAATTTGATTAGGAAGTGGACAAGGGCCACAAAAGCAATTGAGTGAGTGAAATTAACCAATTAGAGTATTCACAAAAATGGTCAAAGTTGACATTAGATTCAATTCAGAAGAAGTATTGTGAAAATTAAGTTTGAAGATCAAAGGCTTAAGGCCTAGGTTTCTAATTTTGAAAACAAGTGAAAATGTTTGCACAAAATTTTCTGGTTTAGGTTAACATGCAAAATGGAGGTTTAAAGAACAAAAAGGGTGGGATGTAAAGGGATGTAAAACTTCTTAATTGTTCACCTCTTGAGATCATATGTAGATGATCCAAGTGATTCCTTTGGAAAAGGCAATAAGCAAATAACAGATAAACAACATAAATGGAAACCAGATGCCAATCAATGGACTTATACCAGACTCACAAAACAAAGATGGATACCAGATGCCAATCAATGGACTTACACTAGTCTCACAAAACAAAGAAAAAAACATGGATACTAGATGCCAATCAAATGACTTATACTAGCCTCACAAAGCAAAGATGGATACCAGATGCCAATCAATGGACTTATACTAGCCTCACAAAGCAAAGATGGATACCAGATGCCAATCAATGGACTTACACTAGTCTCACAAAACAAAGAAAAAACATGGATACCAGATGCCAATCTATGGACTTACACCAATCTCACAAAACAAAGAAAACAAATGCAATAAGCAAGAGGAAACAAGTTGCCAATAAATGGTCTTACACTCGACTCCAAGGAAATGGGATGCCAATCAATGGTCTTAGTCCCAACTCTTACCAGATCACAGGAAACAACTGCCAATAAATGGACTTACAATTGACTCCTCAATGGACAAAGCAAAATGTCACAAAGTATGAACAATGATCATGTTAATGATATACAATTAATGCTCAAAGATGAAAACAATGCACAAAGGCACACACAAACAATTATGCACATATGGGCAAACAAACAACAATCAACCAATTAGCACACATTATACACAATCAAGAGGCTCAAGCAAGGTTGGGCTTTAGAAACAAGCCAACTGGAATGGGGTGTTTTAAGCTCTTAACCCTAACATTGAGAGTTACGGTGAAGCAGATGAAATGGAGATGAGGGTTATGCCTCATAGCTCTTATCCCTGGACTGGGAGAGCTTTAATCAATAGAAAGTGTGGGAGTTCAGAATGTAGGAACTCTTCTCCACAAATGACTGACTTTATGGACAAGATTTTGGGTTTTTATTCAAAATGCATCAACACATGGTGTGAGCAAAGTGAATGACACAACTGAATAGCAGGGGATGGATTGCACATCCCTTTTATCTTCCAATTGCCTCTTAAGAGGACTTAACCTGCTTGGCACAAAGATAAACAAACAAGAACATGGCCTCTTAAGGAGGGCTTCAGACAGGTGCCTGCCAATAACAACAGGTCTTCCAGACTACATGAAGATTAGGGATTATACCTAAGTGGTATGCCAACCACAAGCAAAAGCAAAGCAAAGTTCAAATGAACTTAAAGCAACTTAGGTACCTGTGGAAACAACTAAACAAATCAGTACAATACTCAGACAAACAGACCACACTCAATAACAAACAGACAATCCCAATGTACAACACATAAGCCATAAGGCAAACTCAAGTGACTTATCATCAACCTACAAAACAGCAAATGTTAGTAATCAAAAGCAAATATCAACATTCAAATGATGAAGCAACATCAACCATGGAATTTGGATGCTTGAACCTGAAATTCAAAGCTCACATGTAAGTCCAAACCACTAGGTCAAAGCCTAGGGTCAAAAGTGAAGAAAAAATCCAAAAAAGGAGCTGAAATTCAACACAATGCAACTTCAAACACATATTAACATGTCCTAAAAAGGAACACATCAAAATCATCAAGCAAAGGCATTTCATGATCAAAAGAAGTCAAAGACAATTTCAAAGTTCATATTAGGACATCATGAATGAAAATTCCAAATCAAAACAGAAATGATTCAAATAATTCTGGAAAAAATCATGAGCATTCAACACATCCAATCCAATCATCATACAAAAACTCAGAAGCATCAAAGATCAATTGGCATGGAAATTAAATTGCACAAGTTGAACAACCAAAGGTGTGACACAAATTGTCATACCATGAAAACATGTGCATAAAACAGAAATGGTAAATGAGAAAAATACCAAACCAAGCCTAAAATATCCATCAATGTGTCAATAATCATCATGTAAAATTTCATGTCCATTGGATTAAAATCAAGTATTTCATGATAAGAAGAGCAAGGCAAGGTCACACAAGCACATATGATCAAAGAGTCTAACACCATTCAAAATCCAGCCATTCACAACTTCAGTAATTATCATCATAAAAAACTAGACAAACAGAGGATCATGCTACAAAAAATTTGGAATTATTTGAGTCATTTTTCAATTTGTTATGAATTTTCTAAGTTGGAAAAAAATAAATGAAATCAAGATGAACATATATTGGAAATTATGGAGGGAAATGTATAAATGGTGAATGGATTTGAAATATTGTCCTCGCCAGGAATCGAACCATGCTAACATTCAAAAGAAGCGCGCGCCAACACACGAAACGACACCGTTTCACAAAAACCCTAGCCAGAACCAGTTGGACGCAAATCCGTCACTAAACGGACGCTAACCTGGAAAACTTCATCTTCTTCACAAAGATGAAGATGAACAACATGAACTTCATACGAGTTTTTCTAGAATTTTCCAGAATTTCAAAAATTATACATCATTTTAAAGCTCTCATCACGTACATCATAGATCAACTCATATCTAATCCTAATTCCACATGATCCAAGAGAATCGATAGAAAACATTTATGAATGCAAAACTTGAATCACACATAACTCAGTCAATAATGCATCATTTCACATGAAATTTAGCTCATAATCATCAGCAAGAATAGATCTACAAGAATATGGCAATGAATTGCAAAATTATGAGATTCGAAACTTGACCTCTTGAAGAGCAGATTCTTGGATTCGCACGATTCACAGCTTTGAATGATCCAAATCCACTCTATAACACTTGTAATGATGTTTGATGAAGAAATTGGAGCTCGAAACAGTGTAGATCTAGCTTAAATCAGAATCTCCATCTTCACCTTCATGAACTTGCTATGCATAATTCTTGCTCGAATTCAACAATCTAACACTTGATCTGCACTCAATTCACACCAGAGAACAGGAACATGGAAAGAAATAACAATGTTATTTGGAAAAAATTTGAATTATGCTTGAGAGAAAATTTTGGAGGGAAAGAGAATTTGGATCTTGAAATGGTGAAAAATGATTAACCTCCTTCAAATTCTGTTAGATTAGAGTATTTATATGCTTCCTTAATCACCTTGCTAATCCATACTTAACTTGGTTAATTAAAATAAGGTGTTTTGCAAAATTTCAAAAATGCATGGTGCATGGATTAATCCCACGTGAACAGTACCATTTGCTTAATCATTTTCACTTAAAATCACTTTTTAAACACAATGGCAATGGTAGAAAGTTCTCATGATGCACCATTTTTGAATTTTGCAATTTCCCTCCAAAAAAGGCATGGAATAGCAAATGATCATGTGATAACATTTTATGCAATGTGATGATTGATTTGAAAACTTCATGTCATGAGAAGCAAAATGCAAAAAGAACCACCAAATTTGGAGTTATGGATCAAAAGATATGGCCATTTGAAGTTCCATGCACCCTTGTCAATGATTGGATCATATCTCCTCAACCATTCATCAGATGCTCTTGATCTTGGACTTTTTGGAAATGGGAGAGAGAGAGATCTTCAACTTTCATGTTGGACAAAATTTCATTTGAAGCTTCTTTGATATTGGAAAGTTGAGTTGAAGTTGGATTAAAAACTTGCCATTTTTGGAAAGTTGAAATTATAGGTCACTTTCCATTTTTGGAAACCTTTGACTTGACTTCAAATTCTTCAACCTTGATCTTTGGTATGATTAATAAGCATGATTTGGACATGAATGGGATAAAGAAACTCAATTTCTCAATTCAAAATCCACAGTTGACTTTTCAGTTGACTGCATTGGTCCTTAGATGACCTGAAAATGTCCTGATGAATTTGGGGCCTCAACCACTTGGGAATTGCTCCAAAATGAACCTATAGCTCAAATAAGCTCCATGAAATGATCAGATGATCCATATACCAAGAAAACTTCATCTCTTGCTCAAAAGATTTATTTGAATTGCCTTGACCGTTGACTGCTTAAGCTGCAAGTAACAAAGGTTAATGACATATTTTTGTACATTTTTGGTTAGTGATTGAAAGAAAAGTAATGATATACAAATGCAAGCAATGCTTGGTGATCAAGAACCACTCTCAAAGGGATCCCACCCACAGGGAAGGAAGCAAGGTGTCCAATGATCCTTGAGGCAAAGCAATGTTATGTTATGATGCCATGAGGGATCTTAGGGACAAAATTGGGGTCTTACAGATGCCCCTATTTAAGGTCATTCTAGCCGGAGAAGTGAAGGTTAAAATCTTCATCTCGACGCGGTAGAATGGGCTTAAATAACAGTAATTAGATAAATTTTGGTCCCTAAGAGACCTCATGATGCAAATGTATGAATCCAAAAGAAACAAACTCTGTGGGGAATATGGGTCCACAAAGAAGAAAAGACGATCCATCAGAGTAATACACTCACCAGGAACAGAGACTTCAACAGGACTCTCCTGGGGATAAGAAAAGAAAAATGCGTGAGCAGGACACGACTCTGAATTAGGGGAAAAAGAGCTGACACTGCGCGAGCAGGACACGACTGGATTGGAGACCTCACTGGGGAGTAAAGGACTCAAACTGGGAAAAAGAAATTTCCAAAGGGAACAAATCCATTGGAAAGACTCAAGCTGACTCAAAGATGCGTGTATTGGGGAAAACGCCAATACAGCAAAACTATCCACAAAGGATACTTCGGATAAAAATCCGGACTTGGGCTGGGGAAAGATTCACACAAGAACCTCCCTGCCGGGGAAAATTGCATATATTGGGGAAAACGCCAATACAGCAAAAGGGTAAATCACAACAGAAACTCCACTGGGGAAATGTCTATCAAAGACTCTCCAGGGGAAAACAACAGGGGTGAGGTGTTACCGGTTACTGGGTAACAAGCTCAAAGAGACATGTGATCTAAACACCGGTTACTGGGTGAAAGAACAACAAGCTCAGGAAGAATGAATATCTAAGACCGGTATAAGGGTGAGAGATATCAATCAACCAAAACATCTGAGAAAGACCTGAAAAAGGTACATCAACTCAGGAAAATCTGACTCCGCAGGGGATCAAGGTCATAATAGGGAGCAGAAAGGAAGGAACACCAGGGATACCGGTTACTGGGTATATAATAGATGACCAACCAAAGCGTGAATTGGGTTTTACTGCCAAAACACTCATCATTCAAAAGGAGGGCTTAAAAAAGCAAATCGACTTACAGGATGGACATTCGACTCCGCAACAGGAAAACGAATCTTACTCAAATTGGGAAGGACAAAAGGCTTCAACCAAAGAGCGCATGAGATATATTATCCATTACCGTCAGAACATGGATAGTATACTCGCATGAGATATATTATCTATTACCGTTAGAACGTAGATAATATACTGGAAAGGAAGAATCACCAGGGATACCGGTTACTGGGCATATAATAGGTGATCAACCGAGACGTGAATTGGTTTTTACTGCCAAAACACTCATCATCCTGAAAGAAAGCGAAACGCAGACTTGTTTATAGGATGGACATTCGATTCCACAAGGAATACGAATCTTACTCTGCTGGAGAAGAAATCAAAAGATTTGACCCAAAGAGTGCACGAGATATATTATCTATTACCGTCAGAACGTAGATAATATACTCGCACGGAAGGAACACCAGGGATACCGGTTACTGGGTATATAATAGGTGACCTACCGAAAAGAGAAACAATCGTTACCAACAACAACAGGGTATACGAGAGATAACTCGCTGGGGATAAATTGCAAGCATACGGCAATTACCCAGGAGACATATCACCGGTTACAGGGAGATACGCTCAAAAAGGGGTAGAAATGAACATTCGATTCCGCAAAAGGAAATACGAATCATACTCGACTGGGGAAATACAACAGGCTTCGACTGAAGAGTGCATGAGATATATTATCCATTACCGTCAGAACGTGGATAGTATACTCGCATGGAAGATTATCCACAACCGGTTACTGGGTTAATAAAGGATAAATCAACCGACAAGAAAGGCATCGAGATACCAAAACTAGGTATATAAAGATGACCGATCAAAGGGAGCAACAATCATTACCGACAAAAGGGTAGATGAAAGAGAACTCACAGGGGATGCACTGATAAAAATCAATGATCTGAGGAACAAATCACTGGCATACGGTGAAAGGACCCACTGAGGATAAAATTGCTAGCATACGACAATTATCCACAAAAACATGTTGGGGATACAATTGCTTACTCATAGCAATTACCCAGATAAGGGAATATCAACATCGAATACTAGATGAGGATAACCAACAAGAGTAAACATCATCGGTTAGGATGAACAACAAGGTTAACTCTGCAAAGGGGAGAACAAAGGATTTACAACTACCGAAAACTGGGTAGAAGACCAAAGACTCTGGCTGAGGAAACAAGAGGTTTACCACTACCGACTACTGGGTAGAAAACCAAAGACTCAGCTGCGGATAAAATTGCTAGCATACGGCAATTACCCATAAGAAAGCACAGACTCCACTAGGGAGACAACAACAACATAGGATTTACAACTACCGAATACTGGGTAGAAGACCACAAAATCCACCATCAACCAGAATGAACCACAAAGGTTACCTCCGCTAGGGGAAAAGAGATAGGACTTACAACTACCGGCTACTGGGTAGAAGGCCATAACTCTGATGAGGATACAAAAATAGGGTTTACAACTACCGAATACTGGGTAGAAAACCAACAACTCTGCTGAGGAACAAAATGTTCACAACCACAGATTCCACAAAAGGGAAAAAGGTATATAGGATTTACAACTACCGGTTACTGGGTAGAAAACCGCAAAGAAAAAGACTTATAACTACCGGTTACTGGGTAGAATCCACAAAGGATAGGACTTACAACTACCGGTTACTGGGTAGAAGGCCCAAACTCCGCTGGGGATAGAATGAACTATTGCCGGTTACTGGGCAATTTATTCATTTATTCCACAGGGAAGCACAAGAGACAGTTGAAAAAAGGCCAATTCAGGATCAAACCAAAAAGGCAAACTGAATCAAGACTCGTCCTAATGAGGATATAACTCAATAAAGAAAACCCATCCCAATATATGTGTTGGGAGGAAACGGAAACAACTGTCATCCACGAGGATATATCTCAGTGGGGAACTGCAGAAGAAAAGACAGACACTTTCTGCTTATGGGGCTGACTCTTATATTGAGAGATTAAACACCCGACATATGCTTGGGAAGATCTATTGGGGAGATCTATATCACCAATTAGCAGGAGACAACAAACAAAAGATATATGGCAAAAAATGCAACATGAATATCTGAATGTTGAAAGTATGCATGAATATGCGTGATTTATGTTTGATGAATGCTGACAAAACAGACATTTCTAACACAAACAGGTCTAGGAATCAAAAGCCCGGTACTACACTTCCAGAGGAAAAACCAAGAAAACCAACTGGAAAGCCAATCTGCTGGAGATCTTAATGCTAAAAAGCAAAGATCTGCTGGTAAGAAATCCAGAGATATCAAGAAATCACAAAATCTCTGAGCGATGGATCATCAATCAACCCAACTGGGGATCAGAAGTTCACAGCAGGCAGAAACTGCCACAAAAGCAAATCTGTTAGGAAAGCAAAGAAATCACGAGATTCCTGCAGGGAAATCAGTCTCAACTGAAAAGAGCTCATTGTACGGGTGATAAATGCCATGAAAGCAACTCCAAACATCTCCACTGGGGGGAAACCCACTGAGGGAGAAAAGATCACACAAGTAGATTCTGCCATACAAGCCACTCTACTGGGGATCGAAACATCAGAGAATCACCAAATCTCTACATAGGAGGAATCATCACAGATACAATCCTTCATACCACAAATCTACTGGGGATTTATCGGAGGCAGAGAAGGAGGGCTGGGGATCAACCACCAAATATCAAACCTTCCAAAAGGAAAACACAACTGCTGAGGAGGAGAAAAAAATCACTGCTCTGCTGAAGGGAGTGGAGGTGACAAGCACTCTGATAGGGAGATATAGCATAGATGAAGTACATCATACCAACAACTCCGCTGGCGACTTCATTGAGGAAACGACGTAGTACTGGGATGTCAACCTCACCAATTACCGAATCTTCCAAAAGGAAAGCACCCATGTTGGGGAGAGAATATTGCTGAAGAGGAAACTTGAAGTCTTCAACAAGCACTCTGCTCTAGGGAACACAAAATCTCAACAGAAGCTCTGCTTGGGGAACAACCCCAACAATAATCTGGAGAAAGAGGATACAACCATGCCAGGAATATGAACAAATGTCCTACCCTGTTGGAAATCATGCCACCCTTGGGAGAGCACTGAGAGATTCTTAAGTATCCTTTCGTCATTGTGAATGTTCACTTTGTTAAAAAACAAATTTTGAAAAATTTATTTATTTAAAACAATGACATTTTATCAATTAAAACATGCAAAACATTTGTTGAAATGAAACAAATAAGAGTGCAAATAATTGGATAAAAGCTCAAATTTATTTGATGGAATGGTAGCCTGCAAATGGCAAGACTCCATAGATCTGTACAAATTTGAAATCGGTGATATATATTGGAAGAGGGCTACATTGAACATAATGACCATTTCTCTACCAATTTGAATCCGATGTATTCGAAGCTTCAGTTGACGACGAATCAAGAATCTCTGACGAACAGACGGCTGTGGAACAGAAAGTCTTGTCAGGATGCAGTTACTTGCCAAATCCCTAATTTTTGCCTAGATTGCCCCAGGGTGAGGTACTCAATCCAGCGGGATGCAAATACTCTCTTTTTTTCATGTCTCTAATTTTTCCTGGATCACCCTTTCGGGTTCTCCACCGAGACGCTCATTTTTGCCTAAGCCGCCCTTTCGGGTTTTCAACTTAGCGAGCTATTCTGTTTTTCTTTTTAGGCGAAGTATTTCTTGACTGCATCTGAATTCACAGGACGAGTGAAATCCTCCCCATCCATAGTTGTGAGCATCAAAGCACCGCCTGAAAAGGCTCTCTTGATAACATATGGACCTTCATAGTTTGGAGTCCACTTGCCCCTGGAATCGGGCGCGAAAGACAAGACTTTCTTGAGCACGAGGTCACCTTCTCGGAACACACGAGGCTTGACCTTCTTATCGAATGCTTTCTTCATTCTCTGTTGACATAACTGACCATGGCACATGACAGTCAATCGCTTCTCTTCAATCAAATTCAACTGGTTGTAACGACTCTGAACCCATTCAGCATCAGTCAACTTGGCTTCCATCAAGACTCTCATTGATGGGATCTCCACCTCTACTGGGAGAACAGCCTCCATGCCGTAAACAAGAGAAAAAGGGGTTTCCCCTGTTGAAGTGCGGACAGATGTACGATATCCATGCAAAGCAAATGGCAGCATCTCATGCCAATCTTTGTACGTAACTGTCATCTTCTGGATAATCTTCTTGATATTCTTATTAGCAGCTTCAACAGCCCCATTCATCTTGGGTCTGTAAGGAGAGGAATTATGGTGTGCAATCTTGAACTCAGCACACAACTCTTCCATCATTTTGTTGTTCAAGTTAAATCCATTATCAGTAATGATCTTATCAGGCACACCATAACGGAAAATCAGCTGATTCTTGACAAACTTCACGACCACATGCCTGGTCACATTAGCATATGATGCGGCTTCAACCCATTTGGTGAAGTAGTCAATTGCTACGAGAATAAACCTGTGTCCGTTGGACGCTTTCGGTTCAATCATGTCGATCATGTCGATTCCCCACATAGAGAAAGGCCATGGTGATGAAATCACATTCAGAAGTGTCGGAGGAATATGAATCTTATCCGCGTAAATCTGACACTTGTGGCATCTCTTCACGTATTTGCAGCAGTCAGACTCCATTGTCAGCCAATAGTAGCCTGCTCTCAGCATCTTTCTAGCCATGGCATGTCCATTGGAATGAGTACCAAATGAACCCTCATGGACCTCAGTCATCAACAGGTCTGCTTCGTGTCTATCCACGCATCTGAGCAGAACCATGTCAAAATTTCTCTTATACAGCACTTCACCACTGAGGTAGAAACTGCCTGACAACCTTCTCAAAGTTTTTATATCTTTCACAGATGTCCCAGGCGGGTAGACCTGGTTCTGGAGGAAATTCTTGATATCAAAATACCAAGGCTTGTCATCTTGTACTTCTTCAACTGCAAACACGTGAGCTGGTCTATCCAAGCGCATCACGGTGATATTGGGAACTTCATTCCAATACTTCACTACAATCATTGAAGCAAGCGTAGCAAGAGCATCTGCCATCTGATTATCCTCTCGAGGAATATGATGAAAGTCAACTTCTGTAAAGAACGTCGAAATCCTCCTCGCATAATCTCTGTATGGAATGAGACTGGGTTGATTCGTTTCCCACTCACCCTTGATCTGATTGACAACCAGGGCCGAATCACCATACACATCAAGATGCTTGATCCTTAGATCAATGCACTCTTCTAATCCCATAATGCAGGCTTCGTACTCCGCCATATTATTCGTGCATTTGAAAGTTAGCCTTGCTGTAAATGGAATATGTGTGCCCTGAGGAGTAATGATCACTGCCCCAATTCCATTTTCGTACTGATTCACAGCGCCATCAAACACCATCGTCCATCTGGAACCAGGTTCTGGACCTTCATCAAGTGTAGGCTCATCGCAATCTTTCATTTTCAAATACAGAATTTCCTCATCTGGGAAGTCGTACTGAACAGACTGATGATCTTCAATCGGCTGATGGGCCAAGTGGTCAGCCAAAATACTACCTTTGATAGCTTTTTGAGCTCGATACTCGATATCATACTCAGATAACAACATCTGCCAACGGGCGATCCTCCCAGTTAAAGCAGGCTTCTCGAAGATCTACTTGATCGGATCCATTCTGGATATCAACCAAGTTGTATGATTTATCATGTACTGGCGCAAACGCTTAGCAGCCCAAGCCAAAGCACAACACGTTTTCTCAAGCATAGAGTATCGAGACTCACAATCAGTGAACTTTTTACTCAGGTAGTAGATAGCAGATTCCTTCTTCCCTGATTTGTCTTGTTGACCGAGTACACAACCCATCGAGTCTTCAAGAATAGTCAGATACATGATCAGAGGTCTTCCTTCCACAGGCGGAGACAAGATCGGAGGTTCAGACAGATACTCTTTGATACTGTCGAAAGCTTTCTGGCAATCCTCGGTCCAATCAATAGATTGATCTTTCCGGAGGAGCTTGAATATCGGTGCACATGTGGCATTCATGTGGGATATAAATCTGGAAATATAGTTCAAGCGGCCAAGAAAACCTCGGACTTGCTTCTCAGTTTTGGGTGCAGGCATCTCTTGTATTGCTTTGACCTTTGCAGGATCAACCTTAATACCTCTTTCGCTGACAACAAAACCCAATAACTTGCCAGAACGGAATCCAAATGTACATTTGTTTGGATTCAGACGAAGCCTGGACTTCCTCAAACGCTGAAACAACTTCAAAAAATGCTCAACATGTTCAACTTCCGTTCGTGACTTAGCAATCATGTCATCGACATAGACCTCTATCTTCTTGTGCATCATATCATGAAACAAGGTAGTCATAGCTCGTTGATACGTGGCTCCGGCGTTCTTCAAACCGAAGGGCATCACTCGATAACAGAATGTTCCCCAAGGTGCGATGAATATTGTCTTCTCCATATCCTCGGGTGCCATCTTGATTTGATTATATCCGGAAAATCCGTCCATAAACGAAAAGACTTTGAATTTAGCTGTATTGTCTACTAACATATCAATGTGTGGTAGAGGGAAATCATCTTTTGGACTAGCTTTATTCAAATCTCTGTAATCAACACACATACGGACTTTTCCGTCTTTCTTAGGCACAGGCACAATATTGGCCACCCATTGAGGACATGTGGAAGTCACCAGAAACCCCGCATCAATTTGCTTCTGAAATTCCTCTTTGATCTTCACTGCCATATCTGGATGAGTTCTTCTGAGCTTTTGCTTCACAGGCACGCACTCAGGCTTCAAAGGCAGGAAATGTTGCACAATATTTGTATCTAGACCCGGCATGTCTTCGTATGACCAAGTGAAGATATCGGAATATTCTCGTAGCAAACTGATCAACCCCCTCTTGACAGACTCTTCAAGGAGTGCCCCAATCTTCACTAACCGAACACAATCTTCGGACCCCAAGTTGACTGTTTCCAGATTCTCAAGGTGCGGCTGAATGATCTTCTCTTCGTGCTCAAGAAGACGGGTAATCTCATCAGGAATCCCTTCAACGTCATCTTCCTCTACTTCGAATACAGGGAATTCAAAATTGGGAGATGGCGTTGGATCATTATGTTCAATGGGTTTTAGAATCAACCTGCATAATGATTTTGGATAATAAAAACTTTAGAATTTAAACAAGCAAATCATTATGCAGATGAAAAGCTTGCTTTTATTCTTGTTTTTTTTAGGGTTTTTTGTGATCACCGATTTCATGTAAAAAGCAAAAAGTGAAAACAAATGGAAAAACAAATGTTTAACATGAATTTACTGAATGAAATATCATTGTATATATGATGCCAACAATGTAATCACTTCTCCTTTTGGCATGGGAGAAGGGTTTTCTGAACAAAGTGAACATATTACGCTGACTTATGAATGACCGTAGGAACATCCACAGCGACCCAATTGTGGCAGATCCCGCCAGAGATTACAAAGTTGTCAATATCCTCTGCATCCTCTTCCAGAATAGCAGCAGCTTCTTCAGCTTGAGCAGCATGGATGAAACCTCCACTCTTGAACAACCCTTCTTTGTTGAAGACCCCAGAAGAATAGCCAATGCCAGCCCGGGACTTGTTATCTTCAAGCTCAATCATCTTCCCTAAACCAGCGACTGCACCACATTCAATGGCCAATTTAGCATCTCGATAGGAAGCAAATGAAGGAGTCTTCTTCTCAATCGGCTTAGCAATAGACAAAGCTTGGAAAGGCGTTCCAACTTCATCCTTAGCATCAATATATGAGAAAGAAGATAAGTGGCTAACCAGGAGAGCCTTTTCTCCCCCCTACTACAACCAGTTTCTTATTCTTAACGAATTTCAGCTTCTGGTGTAGGGTGGATGTCACGGCGCCAGCCTCGTGAATCCATGGTCTACCAAGGAGACAACTATAAGATGGGTGGATATCCATAACCTGAAAGGTAACCTGGAAATCACTTGGTCCAATCTTGATTGGGAGATCAACTTCCCCAATCGCAGTCTTACGTGACCCATCGAAAGCTTTCACAACAACACCACTTTGCCTCATGGGAGGCCCTTGATATGACAATCTAGAGAGAGTGGTATTCGGCAATACATTTAAAGATGACCCAGTATCCACCAGCACATTGGACATGGCGTCGTTCTTGCAATTCATGGATATATGTAAAGCCATGTTGTGGTCTCTTCCCTCCTTAGGGAGATCAGCGTCACAGAAACTCAAAGTGTTGCAAGCAGTGATGTTTGCAACAATGCTATCAAACTGTTCAATAGTGACATCATGATCAGCATAAGCCAAATCCAAAGCTTTCTGCAGAGCCTCCCTATGGGGTTCTGAATTCAGAAGCAACGATAATACGGATATCTTGGACGGCGTTTGTAGAAGCTGGTCTACAACGTTGTACTCACTCTTCTTGATGAGCCTCAGCATCTCATCACAGTCTTCATTCACAGCGCCACTAGGGCCAACAAAAGAAGTAGGAGTCTTTTGTACAGAGGAGGGTTTAACAACAGGTCCCGGATTCGGAGGATTAACAGCATTCCCAACCGGACGCTCAACAGAATCAGCAACAGCCTGAGGCTTCGGGGGTGCAGAAAACACACGACTGCTACGGGTCAATCCACTGACATCAACTATGTTTACAACAGAGGATGAAGGCAACGACACTTCTTTCCCATCTTCCACAGCAATAGGATTATAGCGGAATGGAACAGCTCTATCTGAAGAATAAGGCACAGGGCCTGCAGGCTTGATCACCAAAGAAGGAGAGACCTTCTGCTTGCTACCATCATAACGGATGACAACAGGCTCAGGTATCTTGAACACAGGAGAAATCACATTCACCTCTGGTTCATCTTCATCAACATTTCTATTCTGAAGAATCTCAATAGTTCCATCATCCAACAGCTCTTGCAGCTCTCTACGCACTTGGCGACAACCCAATCTGTTGACAGAGCAGATACGGCATTTGTCATGGTCGTGCTCCATATGACTGTAATCACACAACAGATGATGCAACTCAACCAATGACTGTCGAATATGGCTTACATATTTGACTTTGTACTTGCCAGGGCAACCCTGGACCATGTTAACCGACTTCCCATGCTCGGGCAATGGGTTCTTCGTAACATTAGGGCCTGAGTCCTCAAAGCTCAGAATGCCGCATCTCATAAGGTCTTGAACCTTAGTCTTCAACGGATAGCAATTTTCCACATTATGACCCGGAGCACCGGAGTGGTAAACACAATGTTGATCAGGCTTATACCACCACTGCAGGTTAGCAGGTACAACCGGAGGATCCCTTGGAGTAATCAATTTCCGCTCTATTAAAGAGGGATACAGCTCTGCATATGATACAGAAATCGGATCGAAGGTGATCTTCTTCCTCTCATAACTCGTATTAGCCTGATTACTGTTGCTGCGAGGCTAGTAAGCCTGTTGCTGAGGACGATGTTGCTGTTGATACTGTTGAGGTTGTTGATTGGAATGCTGATATTGCTGATTGTCACGGAAGACAGGTGTTATGTGAGCCACCTGATGTTGATTGCTGGCATGACGTACAGGCTTCCTCTTGGCAGAGGGTCTTCTGGGTTTAGCATGGGATTGCATAGCATGTGCCTCCCCATCTTTCTTCTTAGCAAACGCCCCATATCGCTTGCTTGAAGAGCCTTCATCTTTGGATAACCGTCCTTCCCGGACTCCTTCCTCCAATCGCATCCCCATGTTCACCATCTCGGTGAAGTCAGAGGGAGCACTAGCGATCATCCGCTCATAATAAAATGAACTCAAAGTCTTAAAAAAGATTTTGGTCATTTCCTTCTCTTCCAGCGGAGGAGTAATCTGAGCTGCCAGCTCTCGCCACCTCTGGGCGTACTCTTTAAATGTCTCTTTGTCCTTTTGGGACATGGCTCTGAGCTGATCCCGATCGGGAGCCATATCCACATTATATTTGTACTGCTTGATGAAAGCTTCGCCAAGATCATTGAAGGAACGGATGTTTGCACTATCCAGGCTCATATACCACCGAAGAGTTGCACCGGACAAACTATCCTGGAAGTAATGAATCAGCAGTTGATCATTATCTGTCTGAGTAGACATTTTTCTGGCATACATGACCAGGTGGCTGAGCGGGCAGGTGTTCCCCTTGTACTTCTCAAAGTCTGGGACCTTGAATTTGACAGGTATCTTGACACCGGGAACTAAACAGAGCTCGGTTGCAGACTTGCCGAACAAATCCTTCCCTCGAAGGGTCTTCAATTCCTTGCGGAGTTCAAGAAATTGGTCGTTCATTGCATCCATCTTTTCATTAACATCTGGGCCCTCAGACAGCTCAAAATGATAGATGGTGTCGTCTACCCTAGGAATGGTATGCACGACAGAAGGAGGCATTGCAAGGACCGGGCTAGATGCCGGCATAGAAGCAAATGTCGGAGCTGGAATATCAGGCATAAAACCAGGAGGCATCCCCCACGGAAACCCGGGCGGCATGGCTGTTGGCACAAAATGGGCACTGGCAGCTGGCACTATCGAGGAGACAATCTCAGATATAACAGTCCTCTGGGGAGGAGTTGCAGGTGGTGGAGACGGCTGGTTCTGAGCAGCTAAGAATTGCTCCATCAAACCAATGAGTCTGGCGACTTCATCCTTCAGCTCACGGTTCACTTGTTCGAGTTGATCCATCACTCTTGTAGAGTTGGCTCTGGTGTAGTACCGATGAGTCAGCTTGTCTTCAAAATAAATGAAGAGCACAGAGTTAGGCCACACACAAGAAGACCAGAACAACACTTGCTTATGCAAAATGATGCATGCAATGCTCGTGCACATGATTTGTTTTTATTTTAAAGGAACTTTAGGGTATTATTTGCAACAAAAAAAATTGAATATTAAGCATTTAATCGTATATGGAAAATATCTCATCAAATATATTTGAAACAAAGAAGTACAACATTGTCAATTATTACAAGAGAAAAGGAAAATAAACATCCTATGGATCCCTAGAAGCTCGGGATGCCGGAAGATAAGCTGCACGAAGCCTCTTGATCTCTCTCTCATATGCTGCTTCCATATCTGCCTTATCTTTGGCGAGTTTGTCATACCTCCTTTTCCAGAATTTGGAAGACTGAGGAAGTAAAGAAGTCCATGTATCATCAGGATCGTCAATGACCTGATGCTCGAGGAACTCAATCAGAGCGTCCTTCTCCTTAAGCTGTTGAAGCAACACTTCTCTTTCACGGATCCAGGCACGTGAAAGGTCTTCGTCTCTCAACTCCTCTATGCCTTGGTTAGGGAGGGTTGAAGGCCCAGCCACAACCAATGGTGTAGGTCTCGGATAATCATAAGGCATGAGATACTCAGATGCTCTCTTCCTCACCTAAGTCGTATATGGCTCCAAAGCTATGCAGTTTTTCGGACCCAACTCACTTCTACCCTTCTTGTGAATCTTGCGCCAAGCGCGGACCATCCTGGCTTTCAGGCCTTGGGGATCTTTACCCTCCTGAAAGAACACACCTTCTAACAGAATGTTATTAGGTTTATCCTTTAGGAGGAACCCAAGCTGACGACGTGCTAATATCGGGTTGTAGCTAATCCCACCACATGTACCAAGAAGAGGCACATTGGAGAATTCACCACAAGAATCAATGATCTGGACAGTGTCATATACACGATCATACCAAGAGATATCATCATTAGTGAGAGACATGAGTCTCGTAGACCACCGTAGACATCCCTTGTTCTCCTTGAAAGCGACTGTCTGAGGCAAGTGAGAAATAAACCACTTATACAACAGAGGCAAACAGCACACAATAACGCCACCAACCTTTGCATTCCTCAGGTGCAAAGAGACATAGGTATCACCCAATAGAGTCGGAACGGGATTAAGAGCAGAGAAGATCCTAATAGCGTTCACATCCACAAATTTGTCGATGTTGGGGAACAATACCAATCCATAGATGAGCAACACGAATATAGCCTCAAAGGCATCCTCACTCATGGCCTTCCCATAAACAGTAGCTTGAGCGATGAGGAACTCAGAAGGAAGACCTTGAATTCTACCTTTGGAAGTCATATGGGCTTTAACCAAGGATTCATCTATGTGCAACATGTCAACTATCTCTCGGGAAGTAGGAATACTCTCCAAGCCACTGAACGGCACCTGATCCAGAATCGGAATACCCACAAGATGAGCATACTCCTCAAGGGTAGGCAATAGTTGAAAGTCTGGAAAAGAAAAGCAGTGATACAGAGGCTCATAGAACTGCGCCAAAGTATTCATCAACCTGAGTAGTCAGCAGAGGCAGAAGCTTCCCATAACGAGCTTTGAAACCCAAGGGATCTAATACATAAGATGTCAGATTCCTTAACTCTTTCAGATCGGGCTGTCTAAAGCTGTACTTCTTTGTATGCCTTTTTGGTCTTTCTATATCTGAAAATTTTGCAAATAAACCCCTTAAGTTCCTTGAAAATTTTCTTTTTATCTGATGATATGGATGCAGATGAATGCATGAATGCAACAATCACACTCAAGGATCAAGCAAATCACACCAGACAAAGGTCATGGGAAAGCTCATAGCATCCTTAATATCAATCATCCATTTTGGTGGATTATGGTTTTCACCTTATCGACACCCAAGTTCCATTGATATTAACGATACATGAACCGGCTCAATCATCCTTAATATCAATCATCCATTTTGGTGGATTATGGTTTTCACCTTATCGACACCCAAGTTCCATTGATATTAAGGATGTCTGAACGACTCAACCATGAATCACGGGTTCGTTGTGAGTCACGAGCATGGAGTCTCGGTTGAGGACCATCCAAAGGGAGTGTATTATGGTTTAAACCTGCCGAACATGTTCTACAAGAGGTTCCCATAGTCATCATTCCATCTTTCGAATATTGTCGGAGGAACGAATACTCGTATTCCAAAAATATTCTCAAGAGAGACTCTTATGAGTGTAGTATCGCGTAACAATCGCATCAAATCTGACATTTGAACGACCTCCGCACTACATCCTAAAAATAGGCCAGGATGGGCTTGGTAAACTAAGGTCCTTGGCTTCTACGGCACATATTGAAAGAATAATGCCTAACCACAAATAACTTGTGTGACATTATTAATCCAACATGACCTCCACCAAGTGAATGGACTCGCAGGTCAACTTGCTAAGGAATAACTCCACACAAGTCAACGAGACTATGCCATTCTCCTATCATAGGGTGCACTCGAGTTCGGGTATAGAACTCATCTCATAGAGATCACCAAAGCAAACAAGCAATTGTATATCAAGCAATTCAAACATTACAATCAATACAGTAATCCCAAATTATACAAAAATATGTCATAAACAATAGACAAATATAATACAACAAAGTGTGAAAAGTAGGCAAACCCACCAGGAGTTGCTCCCCAGCAGAGTCGCCACTTTTCTGTAGCGGTGTATTCGTCACTTTATGATTTATTGACTAAATCAAAAGCAAAGCCTACAAAGATAGAGTCACCACCGCACTTTTATTTATCCAAAGGAATGGCTAAAAAGCGAACAAAAGCCTAAGTTTTACACATAGAAAACTAATGAAAGGTCAGAGATCTGGGTAAAGGGGTAATTATGCAAAGGGAAGGTGTTAGGCACCCAATGCATCCTAGGTACTCCTAGGGAACCTCTTTTCACAGCTTGTTGTAAAATTATTTGTTTATGAAATATTTTTGTGCAAACATTGATGGAAGAGATGAGAAAAGAATATACAAGTTTTATTATTTTTGTGTTTGGATGGATGAAACTCATTGCCTACGTACCTTTTCATGAAAGATAAGGATCAAAACGCCGTAGTTCGGCTAAAAGATTTCCAAAATATGAGTGGATTGATTTTAAACAAAAGCTTTAAGGTCTTTCATTATCCACGGGAGAAAACTCGACCTAAATCAACAACAAGTCCACCATGTGAGAACAGCTTCGACATACTAGAGGGGTTAACCCTGTTTTCAGTATGGAAGTCTTACAGTTCGATCACTAAGGACAAAAGGTGAGATTCACATCAACCACTAAGATAATTCAGATCTATGGCTAATGCATGAAAATTTGATTAGGAAGTGGACAAGGGCCACAAAAGCAATTGAGTGAGTGAAATTAATCAATTAGAATATTCACAAAAATGGTCAAAGTTGACATTAGATTCAATTCAGAAGAAGTATTGTGAAAATGAAGTTTGAAGATCAAAGGCTTAAGGCCTAGGTTTCTAATTTTGAAAACAAGTGAAAATGTTTGCACAAAATTTTCTAGTTTAGGTTAACATGCAAAATGGAGGTTTAAAGAACAAAAAGGGTGGGATGTAAAGGGATGTAAAACTTCTTAATTGTTCACCTCTTGAGATCATATGTAGATGATCCAAGTGATTCCTTTGGAAAAGGCAACAAGCAAATAACAGATAAACAACATAAATGGAAACCAGATGCCAATCAATGGACTTATACCAGACTCACAAAACAAAGATGGATACCAGATGCCAATCAATGGACTTACACTAGTCTCACAAAACAAAGAAAAAAACATGGATACCAGATGCCAATCAATGGACTTATACTAGCCTCACAAAGCAAAGATGGATACCGGATGCCAATCAATGGACTTATACTAGCCTCACAAAGCAAAGATGGATACCAGATTCCAATCAATGGACTTACACTAGTCTCATAAAACAAAGAAAAAACATGGATACCAGATGCCAATCTATGGACTTACACCAATCTCACAAAACAAAGAAAACAAATGCAATAAGCAAGAGGAAACAAGTTGCCAATAAATGGTCTTACACTCGACTCCAAGGAAATGGGATGCCAATCAATGGTCTTAGTCCCAACTCTTACCAGATCACAGGAAACAACTGCCAATAAATGGACTTACAATTGACTCCTCAATGGACAAAGCAAAATGTCACAAAGTATGAACAATGATCATGTTAATGATATACAATTAATGCTCAAAGATGAAAACAATGCACAAAGGCACACACAAACAATTATGCACATATGGGCAAACAAACAACAATCAACCAATTAGCACACACTATACACAATCAAGAGGCTCAAGCAAGGTTGGGCTTTAGAAACAAGCCAACTGGAATGGGGTGTTTTGAGCTCTTAACCTTAACACTGAGAGTTAGGGTGAAGCAGATGAAATGGAGATGAGGGTTATGCCTCATAGCTCTTATCCCTGGCCTGGGAGAGCTTTAATCAATAGAAAGTGTGGGAGTTCATAATGTAGGAACTCTTCTCCACAAATGACTGACTTTATGGACAAGATTTTGGGTTTTTATTCAAAATGCATCAACACATAGTGTGAGCAAAGTGAATGACACAACTGAATAGCAGGGGATGGATTGCACATCCCTTTTATCTGCCAATTGCCTCTTAAGAGGACTTAACCTGCTTGGCACAAAGATAAACAAACAAGAACATGGCCTCTTAAGGAGGGCTTCAGACAGGTGCCTGCCAATAACAGCAGGTCTTCCAGACTACATGAAGATTAGGGATTATACCTAAGTGGTATGCCAACCACAAGCAAAAGCAAAGCAAATTTCAAATGAACTTAAAGCAACTTAGGTACCTGTGGAAGCAACTAAACAAATCGGTACAATACTCAGACAAACAGACAACAGTCAATAACAAACAGACAATCCCAATGTACAACACATAAGCCATAAGGCAAACTCAAGTGACTTATCATCAACCTACAAAACAGCGAATGTTAGTAATCAAAAGCAAATATCAACATTTAAATGATGAAGCAACATCAACCAGGGAATTTGGATGCTTGAACCTGAAATTCAAAGCTCACATGTAAGTCCAAACCACTAGGTCAAAGCCTAGGGTCAAAAGTGAAGAAAAAATCCAAAACAGGAGCTGAAATTCAACACAATGCAACTTGAAACACATATTAACATGTCCTAAAAAGGAACACATCAAAATCATCAAGCAAAGGCATTTCATGATCAAAAGAAGTCAAAGACAATTTCAAAGTTCATATTAGGACATCATGAATGAAAATTCCAAATCAAAACAGAAATGATTCAAATAATTCTGGAAAAAATCATGAGCATTCAACACATCCAATCCAATCATCATACAAAAAATCAGAAGCATCAAAGATCAATTGGCATGGAAATTAAATTGCACAAGTTGAACAACCAAAGGTGTGACACAAATTGTCACACCATGCAAACATGTGCATAAAACAAAAATGGTAAATGAGAAAAATACCAAACCAAGCCTAAAACATCCATCAATGTGTAAAGAATCATCATGTAAAATTTCATGTCCATTGGATTAAAATCAAGCATTTCATGATAAGAAGAGCAAGGTAAGGTCACACAAGCACATATGATCAAAGAGTCTAACACCATTCAAAATCCAGCCATGCACAACTTCAGCAATTATCATCATAAAAAACTAGAGAAACAGAGGATCATGCTACAAAACATTTAGAATTATTTGAGTCATTTTTCAATTTGTTATGAATTTTCTAAGTTGGAAAAAAATAAATGAAATCAAGATGAACATATATTGGAAATTATGGAGGGAAATGTATAAAAGGTGAATGGATTTGAAATATTGTCCTCGCCAGGAACCGAACCATGCTAACATTTAAAAGAAGTGCGCGCCAACACATGAAACGACGCCGTTTCACAAAAACCCTAGCCAGAACCAGTTGGACGCAAATCCGTCACTAAACGGACGCTAACCTGGAAAACTTCATCTTCTTCACGAAGATGAAGATGAACAGCATGAACTTCATACGAGTTTTTCCAGAATTTTCCAGAATTTCAAAAATTATACATCATTTTGAAGCTCTCATCACGTACATCATAGATCAACTCATATCTAATCCTAATTCCACATGATCCAAGAGAATCGATAGAAAACATTTATGAATGCAAAACTTGAATCACACATAACTCAGTTAATAATGCATCATTTCACATGAAATTTAGCTCAGAATCATCAGCAAGAATAGATCTATAAGAATATGGCAATGAATTGCAAAATTATGAGATTAGAAACTTGACCTCTTGAAGAGCAGATTCTTGAATTCGCACGACTCACAGCTTTGAATGATCCAAATCCACTCTATAACACTTGTAATGATGTTTGATGAAGAAATTGGAGCTCGAAACAGTGTAGATCTAGCTTAAATCAGAAACTCCATCTTCACCTTCATGAACTTGCTATGCACAATTCTTGCTCGAATTCAACAATCTAACACTTGATCTGCACTCAATTCACACCAGAGAACAGGAGGAACATGGAAAGAAATAAGAATGTTATTTGGAAAAAATTTGAATTATGCTTGAGAGAAAATTTTGGAGGGAGAGAGAATTTGGATCTTGAAATGGTGAAAAATGATTAACCTCCTTCAAATTCTGTTAGATTAGAGTATTTATATGCTTCCTTAATCACCTTGCTAATCCATACTTAACTTGGTTAATTAAAATAAGGTGTTTTGCAAAATTTCAAAAATGCATGGTGCATGGACTAATCCCACGTGAACAGTACCATTTGCTTAATCATTTTCACTTAAAATCACTTTTTAAACACAATGGCAATGGTAGAAAGTTCTCATGATGCACCATTTTTGAATTTTGCAATTTCCCTCCAAAAAAGGCATGGAATAGCAAATGATCATGTGATAACATTTTATGCAATGTGATGATTGATTTGAAAACTTCATGTCATGAGAAGCAAAATGCAAAAAGAACCACCAAATTTGGAGTTATGGATCAAAAGATATGGCCATTTGAAGTTCCATGCACCCTTGTCAATGATTGGATAATATCTCCTCAACCATTCATCAGATGCTCATGATCTTGGACTTTTTGGAAATGGGAGAGAGAGATCTTCAACTTTCATGTTGGACAAAATTTCATTTGAAGCTTATTTGGTGTTGGAAAGTTGAGTTGAAGTTGGATCAAAAACTTTCCATTTTTGGAAAGTTGAAATTATAGGTCACTTTCCATTTTTGGAAACCTTTGACTTGACTTCAAATTCTTCAACCTTGATCTTTGGTATGATGAATAAGCATGATTTGGACATGAATGGGATGAAGAAACTCAGTTTCTCAATTCAAAATCCACAGTTGACTTTTCAGTTGACTGCATTGGTCCTTAGATGATCTGAAAATGTCTTGATGAATTTGGGGCCTCAACCACTTGGGAATTGCTCCAAAATGAACCTATAGCTCAAATAAGCTCCATGAAATGATCACATGATCCATATACCAAGAAAACTTCATCTCTTGCTCAAAAGATTTATTTGAATTGCCTTGACCGTTGACTGCTTAAGCTGCAAGTAACAAAGGTTAATGACATATTTTTGTACATTTTTGGTTAGTGATTGAAAGAAAAGTAATGATATACAAATGCAAGCAATGCTTGGTGATCAAGAACCACTCTCAAAGGGATCCCACCCACAGGGAAGGAAGCAAGGTGTCCAATGATCCTTGAGGCAATGCAATGTTATGTTATGATGTCATGAGGGATCTTAGGGACAAAATTGGGGTCTTACACTTGTGCTCAAGAAAGTCTTGTCTTTCGCGCCCGATTTCAGGGGCAAGTGGACTCCAAACTATGAAGTTCCATATGTTGTCAAGAGAGCCTTTTCAGGCGGTACCTTGATACTTACAACTATGGATGGGGAGGATTTCACTCGTCCTGTGAATTCAGATGCAGTCAAGAAACACTTCGCCTAAAAATAAAAACAGAATAGCTCGCTAAGCCGAAAACCCGAAAGGGCGGCTTAGGCAAAAATGAGCGTCTCGGTGGATTGAAAACCCGAAAGGGCGATCCAGGCAAAAGTTAGAGACATAAAAATGAATATGTATCTCGCTAGATTGAGTACCTCACCCTGGTGCAATCTAGGCAAAAATTAGGGATTTGGCAAGTAACTGCTTCCTGACAAGACTGTGTTCTACAAACGGTCATCCGTCAGAGATTCTCGCTCAGTCATCATCAACTGAAGCTTCAAATACATCGAATTCAGAATTGGTGGAGAAATGGTCATTATGTTCAATGTAGCCCTTTTCCAATATATATCACCAATTTCAAATTTGTAAAGATCTATGGAGTCTTGCCATTTGCAGACTACCATTCCATCAAATAAATTTGAGCCTTTATCCAATTATTTACACTCTTATTTGTTCCTATTCAACAAATGTTTTGCATGTTTTAATTGAGAAATATCATTGTTTTTAAAAATTAAACTTTTCATAACTTGTTTCTAAACAAAGTGAACATTCACAACGATAAAAGGATACCGGGGATATCTTCAGTGCTCTGCCAAAGATGGTAGGATTCTCGACAGGGTAAGACAGTTGTTCATATTCCTGGCATGTTAGTATTCTCTTCCTCCGGAGCCTTTTGTGGTTTTCCCTCCCGAGCAGAGTGTGTGGTAGAGGTATTCAGCCTCCTTCCTCCTTAATAGATGTGAGCTCTTGATTTGAATGACCTTGGAAGCTTCTGATTGGTGGTTGTTCCCCACGGAGATCCATTCTCCCCTTTGATAATTTCCCCGGTGGAGTGGCTTCCCCAATGGAGTGTATCTATGTCGTGATACTGTTCCCAGTTGGAATGGTTGTTGTTCATTCCCCCACAGAAGTCTTCGTTTCCTGGTACCCCTGATCCCCAGGAGATGGCATGTTCTCCACTGAGCCTGGCTTTCTCTCTTGAGATGTAGTACCGGATGTTTATTCAATCGATCAGAGGACTTGTTTGTGTTAGATATGTCTGTTCTGTCAGCATTCATCATACATAAACCACACATATATGCATAGTTTTAACATTCAGATATTCATGTTGCATTCTTTGCCACATATCTTCGCTTATTATCTGTTGCTAATGGGTAATATGCTTCCCCAAGCAGTTTGTTTGTGTTTGATCTCCCCATGAAGAGTCAGCCCTATAAGAAGAAAATGTTTATCCTTTTTTCCATATTCCCCACCGAGTTATGTCCTCGTGGATGATGGTTGTTTCTGTTTCCTCCAAACATATATATTGGGATGGAACCCCCCATTGAGTTATATCCTCATAGGAATGAGTCTTGTTTCATTGTGCATCTTTAGTTTATTCCTAGATTTGGCTTCTGGAGATTATCCTTGCATTTCCCTCGTAGTTCGGATGAATGATTACTCAATAACCAGTAATTATCCATCTTTTCCACGGCGGAGTTTGTGGTTTTCTACCTTTATACCGGTGGTCGCAAACCCTATTTTTATCCCCTTTGCAGAGTTAACCTTTTTTGCTCATCCTAACCGATGACAGTTACTCTTCCGTGGTTTTCTACCCAGTATCTGGTAGATGTAATCCCCTTCTTGACGGTTATCTTTATCCAATATTCGATATTGATAGTCCTTCACCCTTTTTGAAGTATATCTCTCGGATCATTTCCTTTGTCAATGTATCCCCAGCGAGTCATCTTTCATTTGCCTTTCGTCGGAAATGATCGTTTCTCCCTTTGACTTGGTCATCATTTTATACCTAGTAGTTGGTATCCTGATGCCCTTTTCTTTCGGTCGATTTATCCTTTATTAACCCAGTAACCGGTTGTGGATAATCTTCCATGCGAGTATGTTATCTACGTTCTGACGGTAATAGATAATATATCTCATACGCTCTTTAGTCGAAGTCGTTGTTCTTCCCCAGTCGAGTAAGATTTGTCTTCCCTTTGTGGAAACGAATGTCCATCCTGTAATTGAGTTTGCTTTTCGGCCCTCTTTTGGATGATGAGTGTCTTGGGAATATTCCCCAATTCACGCCTTGGTTGGTCACCTATTATATGCCCGGTAACCGGTATCCCTGGTGTTCCTTCCCTTCTGCTCCCTATTATGACCTTTGTCCCCTGTGGAGTCAGATTTTCCTGAGTTGAAATATACCTTTTTAGGTCTTTCTCAGATGATTTTTGGATGTTTGATATCTCTCACCTGTATACTGGTCTTAGATATTCATTCTCCCTGAGTGTGTTGTTCTTTCGCCCTCATACCGGTGTTCGGATTACATGTCTCATTGAGCTTATTACCCAGTAACCGGTAATACCTCGCCCTGGTGTTTCCCCGGAGGAGTCCTGTTGGGATGTTCCCCTAGCAAGGTCCCTTAGTTGATTCTCCCCATCTGAGTCCGGACTTTCATCCGAAGTATCCTTTGTGGATAATTTCGCTGTATTGGCATATTCCCCAATAAATGCGCCTGTGAGTCAGCTCGGGTCTTTCCACTGATTTATTCTTTTGGAATTCTACTCCCCAAGCTTTGAGTCGTGCCCTGCTCACGCAATTTATCCCTTTTTCTATCCCCATGAGAGTCCTAGAGTCTCCGTCCCATTGAGTGTGTTACTCATATGGATTGTCAGTTTCTCCTGATTTCTTTTCTCTTTGTGGACACACATCCCCACGAAGTATTACCCTTCTTGCATACATACATCTGCATCATGAGGTCTCTTAGGGACCAAAATTCGTCTCTTTGTTATTATTTAAGCCCATTTTACCTCGTCGAGACGAAGATTTTAACCTTCACTTCTCCTGCTAGAATGACCTTAAATAGGGGCATCTGTAAGACCCCAATTTTGGCCCTAAGATCCCTCATGGCATCATAACATTGCATTTGCAAAACCTCAAGGATCATGAGCATCTTGGTTCCCTTTGCCTTTGGGTGGGACCTCTTGTGAGTGGTTTGAGATCACCAAGCATTCTTGAATTGTATATCATTGCTTTTCTCATTTTATTTACTAACCAAAAGCACAAAAATATATCACTAACATTTCTTGTTTGTAGCTTGAGCAATCACAAGGTCTAAAAGCTTTTAGGAGATCCGTTGTGCAATGAAAAGGTCAAGAGGAGATGAAAGCAAGCATGGTAATGGTTCCCAAAGCTCTCATCCATCAAATATGCCTCCCAAGTATCTCAATTCTTCATTTTGATCAAAGCAAGTCAAGGGGTTTGAGGTTTGTTTCCCAAGGAAACCCTAATTCATCTATTCATCAACTGTGCCTTGCTCTTGAAGCAACCTCAACCCAAGATCAAATCCAATCAAGGGAAGTTCTTTATTTCATCATTTAATTCATATTTTAACTTTTTGAGTGCCCTCAATCATCAATTCATCAAGGTATGAGTTTTGGACTTGAGAAGTTGATCAGTCAATTCATCTGACTATCTTGAAATACACTGAGACCTAACTTTTTATGTGTTAGTCAAATGGAGATGATCCCAAGAGAAAACATTTTCTTATGAACAATATGAACAACTTTCATGTTCATAAAAATTTGATTTGAAGCTTGGAAGGTCATCATCCATTCTAAGATATTATAGGTCATTTTGATTGAAACCCTAATTTTGGGTCAACTTCCCAAGCACATAACTCATTCATTTTTCATGATTTTGAGGTGGGAAAAAATGAATTGGAAATCTTATTGTGTAGACTTCAAATTTTATGTTGAGAAAAATTTCAAAATCTCAAAAGAAATACATGTGATAATGCAAAACATTATAGGTCACTTTGGGCCAAATGCATTGAAATGTGAAAAAGTCCAACTTCAAGTGCCCATAACTTCTTCATTAAAACTCCAAATGATGCAAAATTTAATTCCAAATTTATTGTCTTGGAAAGATCTACAACTTGCATGTTGAAGATTTTATCATTTGGAGCTTGAATCATTGAGAAAGAAGGGCTTGAACATTGGCCAAATTTGGAAACTTCACATATGCATGTTTTGCACCCTACACTTCAAGCTCAAATTTCACTAATTTACAAGGCCCAATTGGAATTTTGATCAACATAGCATTTTTTCCTTATGAAACAAGCTTTCTAACCATTACTCATAAGGTAGCATTTGGAGTTTAGAAGCACCATTTTCGAAGACATGAAGAATTAAGTGCATTTTGTGAAATTCAATTCAATTTCCATGCATGAGCTGATTACACTTGATGTACACGTCCATTTGCATTTCACATGAACTCAGCAGGTTGTTTCAGCCTTCATTGGGCCTTCCACATGATCACACAAGCCCATGCAATGCAAAATCCATTTGCCATGCACATGAGTTAGCTCATGCATTCAGCTCTCTCCATCTATAAATACCTTGCCATAGCTCTTCAATTCTCCAACCTAAAGGCGCCTGAAATGCTGCAAGATTGAATCCCTAGCCATACCTAAAGGAACAAGTTCATTTTTCTCCAAAAATTCATATCTGAAATAAAATTGCATTTGGTTGAATTTTCAGATCTAAAGTTCCTAGACCTTCATCATTTGATCTATTGAAGTTTCTGTTTGCAAAAGGAACCAAAGAGAGTGACTTAATTCTTCACAATCCAAAGGTTTCGCTCCACTGAATTTTGCTTCGAATATCATCATACTTTGCTCCATTTGCCTTGATATTGTGTTGTCTGAAGTCCTCTCTATAGAGGCATCATTATTGTGTGCTTAATTGTTGAAATCGAGCAAGTTCAGTTGAACACCACCAAACTTCCATCTCTGATTTCTCTCTTAATAGGAAACTATAGTGGAAGTGAGTGGCGTAGGAGTGATGTACATCACTTCACCTTTCGAATGGTGCCTGGATCGTTCATTTTAGTTAGCATTTGAACCTCTGTGTTTTTTGATCTTCGCCGGAGCTCACCGGAGAAGACGGTGGCGCTGGCCACCATCTCTTTGCCAGATCAAACATGAGCCGTTGGATGCATTTCCCAGTTTATATCACAGCCATCAGATCTTATGACTTTTGATAATGCGCCATGTGATTCATTTGACTAAGGACTTTGGTAGGCGTGCATTGATAGCCCTTGGATGTGCCAGCTCAATTAATGAGTCATCATCAAACGCCTCTCCTTTTTTCATATTTTCTTATTTCTGATTTTATTTTATTTTATTTCTTTTAATTCCATTTTATTTCTAAAATCCATATCTCTTTTATTATTGGTCCAAAAAATATGGGACCAATTGCATTATTTCTCTTTTAATTTATATTTTCTAAAAATGATTTTTAATATTTTTTATTTTATCATTTGCTATTTTTTAATAATTTTCTCTTTTCTGGTTATTTTTAATTCATTTTAAATAGTTTTTGATATTCAAAAAATACAAAAATATTTTCTCAACCTCTTTGAATGATGATGGATCTATGAAAAATATTCTCATCAATTTACTAATTGATTTGAGATTTATTTGAGATTTTAGTTCAATTAGGTTATTTTTCTTCATTTTTAATTGATTAAAAATAGTTTCTGACCTTTAAAAATGCTGAAATTTTTTGTCAAACTTTGTTTGACCTTGTTGAACTTGGGATAATTCACTTGGACTTTTCAAAGTTGATTTGAAGTGAATTTGAAGTTTGACCTTTCTTTAATATTTTAATTCAAGTTTATTTTCAAATATTAAAAATGCCAAAAATATTTTGTTTATTTCTTGACTTCCAATCTTCATCCCACTTCTGTTTTTATGGTTTGACTTTGATCTTCCCTATCTTTGGTCAACATTGATAGATTGGTACATTCCATTTCATCTAATGCACTTTATTTTCTTCATTTCCATTATCTTCTTCTTCTTCTTTTCTTTTGATCAATGAGTTAAAGGTTGATAAGTTAGCATTGATTAGGGAGGTTTAATCTTCCTTGATTCAAATCTAATTCATCTTGATCAATTGATCAAGTGAATGACTTTGCATTAAGGATAGATTGCTTCTTAAATCATGCAAAAGACTTAAACCAATACAAGATCATTTCTCATCTTCTTTTGGCATGGCAAGTTGTTGGAACTTGGTTCACTAATCAAGACTTCTAACTTATGTTGTTGCCTACATTATTATTGACCGACCTCAGATAGTTGTGACTTCTACATAAGTCCAATTACGATTGCTTAACATAGCGCTAAATTTGCCTTTTGGCACACTAACTACTAATACTAATCATTAACTATTAACATTTACTTTTGCTTTTTACATTTATGCAATTTATTATTCTTGTACATATTATTCATTTGCTTTTTCCTTTGCTCACTTGAGCACATGTTTATGTTAATGTAATTTTCCTTTTGCTCACTTGAGCACATAATTGTGTATATATCATTGTGTTTGTGTTTTGTTTTGATTGTTGTGGACCAAATGCAAAGAAATGAACAATTGGACTTAGACTTTAGGACTTTCCCTATGCAAAATTTGGAGTCAAAGAGCAACTAGGCATTGAGCCTTTAGAGTGCTATAAAAGTCAAAGAGCAACTAGGCATTGGGCCTTTAGAGTGCTATAAATGTTGAAGAGAACTTTGAAAGAACCAATTTCTAAACTCCTTCTTGTTCATTCGTTGTTTGTTGATAGAACTTTTTGATGTGTGTGTTCTTGTGCTAGGAATTCCAACATTGAGCCAAATTGAGAAACCATTTCCATAAGCTTCTAAGAGAGAGAGATCTAAAAGCGATTGGAAGATTCCTAGGAGCTTGTTGTGATTGTGCGATTGATTGCTTGAGTATTTGCTTATCTTGCTTGCATATTCCAAAGGATGGGAGCTACTTGGATCATCAATATGATCTCAAGAGAGGAACTCCATTTGTGGTCTTACTTCTTATCCCTCGCCTCTTGTATGATTAGGACTTTAGCCATTCTTCTTCTTCCCTCCACTCTAACCCAAGCCAAAACTTTTGTGCAAATATTTAACACTCGTTTTCAAACATTAGAAACCTAAGCCTTATGCTTTTGATTTTCAAACTTTTCATAACACTTATTTTGAATTGAACCTTTAAGTCAACTTTGACCATACTTTGTACATACCCTTCCATTGGTAAATATAACCCATTCAAATGTCTTTTTGTGGTTTCAATGGCCACTTTCTTATCAAAACTTTTCATAACCTTTAGCTATTAGGTTTGAGTTATCCTTGAGGTAGATGTAATACTCACATATATCCTTAGTGATGGACAACGAGTCTTCCATGCTTATTATTGGGTTAACCCCTCACTAGCATGTTGAAGCTATCCTCACATGGTGGATTTGTGGTTTTGGGTCGAGTTTTCTCCCTTGGATAACAAAAGACCTTAAGGCTTTTGGACCAATCAATTCACCAACTCATTTTTGAGATTTTTACCCCGAACTACGAGGTTTTGATCCTAATCTTTTTAAGATGGTACGTAGGCAATGGGTTCATCCATCCAAACACAAAATGTTAATAAACTTGTATATTCTTTCCTCATCTCTTCAATCATGTTTGCACAAATAAATCTTCACAAAAATACCAACCTTACAACCAATATGAGAAGGGCTCCCTAGGAGTACCTAGGATGTTTTGGGTGCTTAAAACCTTCCCATTGCATAACCAACCCCCTTACCCAGATCTCTGACATTTTTACTAGTTTTTGATTCGATAAAACTTTTAGGTTTTTGTTCGCTTTCTAACCATTCCTTTGGATAAATAGAAGTGCGGTGGCGACTTGACTTGTATGGTTTACCTTGGATTTAGTCAATATCTCTAATGGTAACGAATACCCCGCTACACTATGCAACATGGCCTATGTCTATCGAAAACACAATCCTCTTCAACTAAGGAAGAAAGGGATCGCATGAATAAGATTCCATATGCATCTGCAATAGGATCTATCATGTATGCCATGTTATGTACTCGACCAGATGTCTCGTATGCTTTAAGTGCAGCGGAATTTAAAATTTTCTCCTTTAATGATCCTTACGAATGGGCATGATCAGTGATAGAATCGTTACCTCTTGTGGCGATCACGAACGTTGAACGATGACAACGCCTCTACTCAGTCCACACGAACGGGTTCCTTCAATCTCAGTGCTAGATGCTACGAATGAAGGCTTTGAGTGAGTGAGAGAGAGAGAGAAACAAAATTCCAATTAGAGTTACAATGCTTCTACCCAAGGGTTCTATTTATAGAATCACTTGTGTGGGCTTCAAGCTAAAAAGCCCACTTAAGTGTATATGGCCCATATCTTATAATATGCCAAAATCACTTAAGTATTTGGTACCTTACCATATTTCGTATTCTATTTAAGTACACCGTACCTTACGATGTTCTATAATTCACTTAAGGAAACCGTACATTACAGTATTCCTTAATTACTCTATCTCTCATCAATCCGTCCTTTGTGTGTGACCCTATAGGTTTTCGCAGCGTTGACAATTATATTAAATCACGTATTTAACATAATAAACAGTGAGCGGTATCTAGCAACACATCACTACTACCTAAGACACGAAAATGTCATGTGATCTGACAAGTCCTTCTGTGATAATAATTATGTGTATAATTATCCTTTTGCCCTTATGTCTATATTGAACACAAGGCATAGACCGTGTCATCCTTGTCCAGTTCAATATTGGGCCCATAGACATTTATCCTGTTACGCAGAATGGGAAAATTCCATCTAGGTCACTCATGTCCCTCAGCATGTTTTGTGGAGTACCCATCAACTGTCTTTATGGTTATCCAGTTACGGACAACGTTTGATCAGCAATAAAGCACTTGACTCTACATCTAGGGTCCATAGTGGTTTCAGGTCGAAGAGTGGTATACACCATTATCACCATGAGAATAACTTATGACACTTTGCATAACTTTCTATACAGTATTCTCATAGCGGGTCAATCCGGTATAAATATTACTCTTAATATTCATACCTATGTTTAAGACTTGATAACTCCTTATCTATGATCCATGAGATGTGATCATCAGTCTATAAACATAATAGTCTCCATGCTTTAATGTTATCCCACTTCACAATAAAGCTCGACTACGGATACTTTAAGAATAGTGTCCTTATGTTTAATGTGATCTCATGATTAAGTCACACTTGATACATTAAACGGACTAGCTATTCTAGGGACTTTATTAAACAACCATAATAAAGAAAAAGCCTTTTATTATTAATAAATAATTCAATACAAGTACCAAAAGTATTGGCCTCTAGGGCTTACACCAACAATCTCCCACTAGCACTAGAGCCAATCAAGCATACCCCTAATGCCCATTGATCTAGTATGGCCATCATACTTCTGCTGCGCAAGAGGCTTTGTCAATGGGTCAGCAATATTGTCAAGTGTTGGTACTCTACATATTTTCACATCTCCTCTATCTATTATCTCTCGTATGAGGTGATAATGCCTAAGTATCTGTTTGGATCGTTGGTGAGATCTAGGCTCCTTAACTTGTGCGATAGCACCATTGTTATCATAATAGAGACTAATGGGATCCACAATGCCAGGAACTATGCCAAGTTCACTAAGGAACTTTTGATCCAAACAACTTCCTTGGCTGCACTTGAGGCAACAATATACTCGGCCTCGGTTGTAGAATCAGCAACTGTATCTTGCTTTGAACTTTTCTAGCTCACAGCGCCACCATTTAAGCAAAACACATAACCATTGGAATCATTCATATTAAAGCGTCTCAGCTCTTTGTCTATGTACTCTGACTTAGGCCAAGCATTTTTGTGATCTATCTCTATAGATTCTGATTCCTAATATATAGGCTGCTTCACCTAGGTCCTTCATAGAAAAGCATTTCCCCAACCAAGACTTTACTTGTTGCAGGGTAGGGATATCGTTTCCAATGAGTAATATGTCATCTATATATAATACCAGGAAAACGATCATGCTCCCACTAACCTTCTTGTAGACACAGGGCTCATGTTCGTACTTGATTCATGAGTAATACATCACCTTGATCAGTTATGAGATATCAATATCTCTCAGGTAGGTGAAGTATCCTGACTGACCTACGCTGGTCTTGTTCTACTTGAGCATGTTGCTCTTTACACAACTATTTGTGTTTCCTTCTCTAATTCCTCCATAGGTGTATCAATGCCTTGTGATTCTTGAATTTCTTCAATCTCTACTTTCCTCCCACTGATTCCTTTGGAAATAAAATCCTTTTCTAGGAAAACTCCAGTTCGAGCGACAAACACTTTGCCCTTAGAAGGATTGTAGAAATGATACCCTCTTGTTTCTTTACGATACCCCACAAATAAGCATTTGTCAGATTTGGGCTCAAGCTTAGTTGAAATTTGTCGTTTCATATAAACTTCGCAACCCCAAATATTCATGTAAGACATATGTGGTTTCTTACCACTCCATATCTCATATGGTGTCTTCTCAACCTTTTTGGATGGAACACGGTTAAGTGTGTAAGCTGTTGTCAATAGTGCATGTCCCCAAAAGGAGTTTGGAAGATCGGCGTGACTCATAATGGATCGGACCATGTCTAACAGGGTTCGATTTCTTCTCTCATATACACCATTCCATTGGGGTGTTCCAGGAGGAGTAAGTTGGGATAGAATCCCACACTCTTTCAGATGGTCATCAAACTCTAGGCTTAAATACTCACCACCTCGATCTGATCAAAGCGTTTTAATATTCTTACCTAGTTGGTTTTGTACTTCATTCTTGAATTCCTTGAACTTTTCAAAGGACTCTGATTTGTGTTTCATTAAATACACATAACCATATCTACTGAAATCATCAGTGAATGTGATGAAGTACTGAAAACCTCCTCTGGCTGGTATGTACAGTGGTCCACATACATCAGTATGTATGAGGGCCAAAAGATCATTAGCTCTTTCACCTTTTCCTGTGAATGGAGACTTTGTCATCTTTCCAATTAAACAAGATCTGCATGTCTCATATGATTCATAATCAAAAGAGTCTAAGAGTCCATCTTTATGGAGTTTGGAAATGCGCTTCTCATTTATGTGGCCTAATCGACAATGCCAAAGGTAAGTTGGATTTAACTCATTAGGTTTCATCCTTTTAGTATTAATGTTATAAATAGGCATTTCAAGATCAAGGACATATAATCCATTGTTCATTTGTGCAGTAGCATAGAATATATCATTCAAATAAATTGAGCAACAATTGTTCTTTATTATAAATGAAAACCCAAACTTGTCCAAACAAGAAACAGAAATAATATTCCTGCTAATTGCAGGTACATAATAACAAATCTCTAACTAAATTATTAAACCACTAGGTAAAGTCAATACATAAGTTCCTACGGCTAAAGCAGCAACCTTTGCTCCATTGCCAACTCATAGGTCGACTTCACCTTTTGCCAAATATCTACTCCTTTTTAGTCCATGCACACTTGTACAAATGTGAGAACCGCATCTAGTATCTAATACCCATGATGCAGAAGTAGATAAATTAATTTCAATAACAAAAATACCTGAAGTTGAAGTCTCTACTCCATTCTTCTTATCTTCCAGGTACTTTGGGTAGTTTCTCTTCCAGTGTCCGATCTTACCGCAATGGAAGCAAGTGCCTTCTTTTGTTATACCTCCACTAGGCTTTAAAGCAGCAACGGTGGGTTTGGGTTTGGCAACTTCCTTGCCTTTCCCTTTATCACCCTGATTGGTGGGCCTTTTGTTCTGTCTCTTTCCATTTCCGATCATTAGAATGGACTTCCCTTTTGACTTCAGATTCTACTCAGCAGTTCTTAACATGGCGAGCAGTTCAGGAAGAGATTTGTCCATATCATTCATATTGAAATTTAGGACAAATTGACTGAATCCATCTGGCAACGATTGCAAGATTAAATCAGTCGCAAGTTCCTTTCCGAGGGGAAAACCCAATCTCTCAAGGTTTTCCACATACCCAATCATCTTTAGCACATGGGGACCTACAGGGGCTCCCTCAGCTAACTTGCCTTGAAAAAGGGATTTTAAAACTTCAAACCTCTCATGCCTTACTTGCTCTTGATAGAGCATCTTCAGGTGTTCGATCATATCGAACGCTGCCATGTTCTCATGTTGCTTTTGCAATTCTGAGTTCATGGTAGCTAGCATGAGACAAGCAGTTTCATTTGCATCATCGACATGCTTCTTATAAGCATCTCTTTCTGTCTTAGGTTCAGAACTAGGAGGTTCCTCTTCAGGAACAGGTTTCTCCAAGACATACAGCTTTTTATCATGTTTGAGGACAATCCTTAGGTTTCGGTGCCAATCCAGAAAATTTGTCCCAGACAATTTTTCTTTGTCAAGGATTGATCGCAAGATGTTGTTAGAGGTGTTTGTTGTCATGATAATCTACATAAGGATTAATGAAAATATAAGTTTCATTGACATATTTAATTAGGCCTTTAATTAAATATGCTCCCACTATTTTACTCAAAACAAATGACCCTCATCATTTGATTCGGAAAATCCCATTGGAATATTTTCTAGTGGGTCGAGATCCATATTTCACTTCGTTCTAAGTCCGCGTAGGCGGATTACACAAAACTAGGTTATTTAGGTAGGAACTCCTTCCAATTGTATCTCATACAACTCTCAAAAATTTCAGTTGGGTGAATAACTCCTTATTCCAATCCATCATATGGATCATTCCCAACTCTTGCTTCTAAACATATATATATATATATAATATTATTATAATTAAGTTTGACCCATCATTTTAGCAGTTGGATATTACAATTATCTCATTGCACCTTACTAATACAGAACATGCACCTCGCGTAGGCGAAACCTACATTATCCGATACTAGTCTTGATGAGTGCTAAAACTTGGAAAGAAAACATATATAATATTATCATAATTTGTTTAGTTAAGTTTGACCCATTGTTTTAACAATTGGATATTACAATTATCCCATCGCACCTTACTAATATAGAACATGCATCTCGCGTAGGCGAAACCTACATTATCCGATACTAGTCTTGATGAGTGTTAAAACTTGGAAAGCATAAACTTAATATTTAATTTGAGAGAATTTGCAATTATCCTAATCTCACCGGCTTATTTATCATATAAATCGTCTCTCACATGCATCAACATACATATATAATGAAACAGTTATGGCCCCTAGCGCAATTGTTATCCCAAGCCAATGAGAGAACCTAAGCTAACCTAATAACGATTTAAGCTTCTCCAAGCAAGATCTTCAAGGTTGTCCTCTTTTGGCACTGACTTCTTTGCTTTCTTCATAACATTACATTACATAAAGAAACTCGTTTTACATACGAGGGAGTGAGATGAGAAAAGAAGTTACATTTAGAGATTAAAAGAGAGGCACGACACGCAGGTCGTATTTTAAAACACGAAACAAAATAAAGGAAAACTAAGGCCATAACCGATCACCACAAGACAATAATAAACACATTATTATTATTATCAATCTTAATTCTTTTAATCAATTAAAACCAAATTAAATCTCGACGACCGATCACATTACGCAGTTAGCCGAACGGGTGAATTTTGCCTTGCGTTAACCGGTTAACCATATACGTTAACCGGTTAACACTGTTTGAAAATCTGTTCATAATTTGTATTCTGTTTTGCGTTAACCGGTTAACCAAATGCGTTAACCAGTTAACACTGTTTGAAAAACTTAGAAAATTGAATTTCGTCTTGCGTTAACTGGTTAACCAAATGCGTTAACCGGTTAACACTGTTTGAAAATTGTTAGAAAGTTGAATTCCGTTTCGCGTTAACCGGTTAACCATATGCGTTAACAGGTTAACACTGTTCGAAAAAAGTGTTTAGAAAGCACAACTCTTGTGCAGTCACAACCCCAATCGCATAACTTTCTGACAACACAACCCTTGTGCCGTCACTAACCCTGATGCACCAATTTCAGACCGTCAAACACATCTCGATTGTTGATTCAGTATGATTGATCAATACGTCATTGCTTCACCATACTAATGTTGGATCAAGAAGCAAACGACCATTGATCGCTTAAAGGAAAACAACCATTGAGTTCTTGAATGAACGAAACAAGAACACTATATCATATATAATGTATTTTGCATCAGGATTACTTATATCATATATATAACTTGATCGATCTAAATTTAATCTTTGATTCATTCTGTCTTTAATCGTATTAATACAGAAAATAAACAGTTATCAGATTCATGGTTTCGTAACTGGCTTTGATACCACTGAAGGAGAATTGCCATCCAAGGCGCAGCGGAATTTAAAATTTTCTCCTTTAATGATCCTTATGAATGGGCATGATCAGTGATAGAATTGATACCTCTTGTGGCGATCACGAACGTTGAACGATGACAACGCCTCTACTCAGTCCACACGAACGGGTTCCTTCAATCTCAGTGCTAGCTGCTACTAATGAAGGCTTTGAGTGAGAGAGAGAGAGAAACGAAATTCCAATTAGAGTTAAAATGCTTCTACCCAAGGGTTCTATTTATAGAACCACTTGTGTAGGCTTCAAGCTAAAAAGCCCACTTAAGTGTATATGACCCATATCTTATAATATGCCAAAATCACTTAAGTATTTGGTACCTTACCATATTTCGTATTCTATTTAAGTACACCGTACCTTACGATGTTCTATAATTCACTTAAGGAAACCGTACATTACAGTATTCCTTAATTACTCTATCTCTCATCAATCCGTCCTTTGTGTGTGACCCTATAGGTTTTCGCAGCGTTGGCAATTATATTAAATCACGTATTTAACATAGTAAACAGTGAGCGGTATCTAGCAACACATCACTGCTACCTAAGACACGAAAATGTCATGTGATCTGACAAGTCCTTCTGTGATAATAATTATGTGTATAATTACCCTTTTGCCCTTATGTCTATATTGAACACAAGGCATAGACCGTGTCATCCTTGTCCAGTTCAATATTGGGCCCATAGACATTTATCCTGTTACGCAGGATGGGCAAATTCCATCTAGGTCACTCATGTCCCTCAGCATGCTTCGTGGAGTACCCATCAACTGTCTTTATGGTTATCCAGTTACGGACAACGTTTGATCAGCAATAAAGCACTCGACTCTACATCTAGGGTCCATAGTGGTTTCAGGTCGAAGAGTGGTATACACCATTATCACCATGAGAATAACTTATGACACTTTGCATAACTTTCTATATAGTATTCTCATAGGGGGTCAATCCAGTATAAATATTACTCTTAATATTCATACCTATGTTTAAGACTTGATAACTCCTTATCTATGATCCATGAGATGTGATCATCAGTCTATAAACATAATAGTCTCCATGCTTTAATGTTATCCCACTTCACAATAAAGCTCGACTACGGATACTTTAAGAATAGTGTCCTTATGTTTAATGTGATCTCATGATTAAGTCACACTTGATACATTAAACGGACTAGCTATTCTAGGGACTTTATTAAACAACCATAATAAAGAAAAAGCCTTTTATTATTAATAAATAATTCGATACAAGTACCAAAAGTATTGGCCTCTAGGGCTTACACCAACAGTATGTCCATCTTTTGGGAATACATGTTTGTAACAAAGTGACCTTTAGTGGATTGGAGGAGGTTCCCAGATCTCATATTATAGCTGAAGCTCTTCACTTGAAGAAGTTTGAGATAGAGGCTCATTGGGTGAGGAAAGGAGAATTGTTTGGATTGACTTCTGAGTTCCTCTTCAAGGAAGCTACTACCTTTCCTAAAGCCGGTAGTGTGGACGCTTTCAAAGCTATCTTTGTGTTTCTCATCTATGGATTAGATTTGTTCCCTAACATTGATGGTTTCGTTGATGTTAACGCTATTAGAATTTTCTTGATTGAGAATCCTGTGTCTACTTTGTTGGGTGATATGTACTTCTCTTTGCATCTAAGGAATTCTAAAGGTGGTGGAATGATTGTGTGTTGTGTTCCTCTTCTGTACAAGTGGTTTATTTCGCACTTGCCTCAGACGCATGCTTTTGTTGAGAACAAACAAAGTTTAAGGTGGTCTCAGAGACTAATGTCTCTCACTAATGATGATATATTTTGGTATGAGTCTTCATTGAGTAGCTTGGAGATTATTGATTATTGTGGTGAATTCTCTAATGTGCCTCTCATTGGTACACAAGGAGGAATTAACTACAACCCTGCTTTGGCTCGTCGTCAACTTGGGTTCCCCTTGAGAGACAAACCTAATAACACTTTGTTAGAAGGTCTTTTCTATCAAGAGGTTAAAGATCCCTAATATTTGAAGCAGAAGATTGTGCATGCTTGGCATAATATGCATAGTAAAGGAAGATCTTAGCTTGGTCCACGCAACTATGTAGCTTTGGAAGCTTACACTCTTTGGGTGAAGAAGAGAGCTTTGGAGTTGAAGATGCCTTATGCATGTGAAAGACCTATGTCTATGATTGTGGTTGAGCCATTAACTCTCCCTAAACAAGATATAGAGGAGTTGGAAGACGCGCTCTCCAAGATGAAGCAAGAGAAGGAGATGTGGGAAGAGCGTTTCCATGCTCTAAGTAGAAAGCATGAGGAGTTGCAGCTTGAGTCTAAGGACAAAGATGCACTTATTGAGCTTCTTGAAGACCGAGTAACACAGAGACAGAGAGAGCCGGAGGTTTCATCTTCCTCTAGTATGCCTCAGCCTTCTGTTGCTTGGAAGAAGATTGTTGATCAACTTGTCCTTGAGAAGACTCAAATGAAGGCTTATTTTGAGTCTGAGATCCGACACATTCGAAGGAAGTACGCGCCTGCAGCTAGGCCTTCTGATGTTGTTATTGGGGATCCTTAGGATGACTAATCTCCTTAACTCTTGTATTTTGTATTTTGGTTTCGGAAATTGTACTCAGTGTAATCCTTCCAATTATATAAATAAAAGAGATTCTTTATGGTCAATCAAATTGTTACAATTGTTATTATTATATATCTGCAACTAATATAGTAGGTTCCTCGAAAATAAAAACAATCAAGCATTGCATTTCATGCATCATTTGCATAGCAGGTTTCTCTTTCGCCAGATGTCTTATTGGTATTTCTTATGTGCTTCAGCCAAGCTGACTCATCGATACAATACCCGCGCCAATCACTCAAGAATCATGGAACATCTAGAGCAAGATAACCTAGATTTGAAGGACGAGATCGCCCGTCTAACTGCCATGATGGAGTCAGTGTTAGCTGCTCAAAACAAATCTTCTCCAACACCTGGAACTCCTCCTCCTCAGAGGACTGTTATTTCAGAGGTGTCTACCTTTACCATTCCTACTACTGCAGCTCATTTCGCGCCTAACACGCCTGCCAGATTCCCGTGGGGAATTCCGCCCAATTTTGTGCCCGAGGGTTTCGCGCCTACTTTTACTTCCATGTCGGCATCTAGCCCGATCATGTCTGTGCCGCCACCAGTTGTGCATACTCTACCCCATATGGAAGATACCATCTATCATTCTGAGTCGTCTGAGGGCTCTGATGTGTATGAGAAGATAGACAAAATGAAAGATCAATTCCTTGAGATGCGAAAGGAGTTGAAAACTTTGAGGGGTAAAGATTTATTTGGTAAGAGTGCTGCAGAGCTTTGTTTTGTTCCAAATGTGAAAATCCCGGTGAAGTTCAAAGTGCCTGACTTTGAAAAGTACAAAGGTAATACTTGTCCACTCAGTCATCTTGTGATGTACGGCTGAAAGATGTCGATGCAAACTGATAATGATCAGTTATTGATCCATTATTTCCAAGACAACTTGATGGGTGTCGCTTTGAGGTGGTACATGGGCTTGGATAGTGCGAGCATCCGAACATTCAATGATTTGGGTGAAGCATTTGTGAAGCAGTACAAGTATAATGTGGATATGGCACCAGATAGAGACTAGTTGAGGTCGTTGTCTCAGAAGGACAAGGAGACGTTCAAGGAGTATGCTCAAAGATGGAAAGAGCTTTCCACTTGGATTACTCATCCTTTGGAAGAAAAAGAGATGACCAAGATCTTCCTCAAGACACTGAGCTCATTTTACTATGAGCGAATGATTGTCAGTGCCCTCAGTGATTTTACCGAGATGGTAAACATGGGGATAAGGCTAGAAGAAGGTGTCCGAGAGGGACGGTTATCTAAGGAGGAAGTATCATCAAGCAAGAGGCGTGGTAACAGTTTCGCTAAGAAGAAGGAGGGCGAGACCAATGTTGTATTTGTTGGGAGGCAGAGGAGGCCTCATGTGAGAATAAGTCAACCACCTCGTCAACACCATCATCAAGTACTATCTGTAATTCCAGTATTTTCTAACAATCAGTCAACACCAATTCAACAACAACGTCAACAACCGCCGCCACAACGAACAAACGCCTACAACAACAATAATAACAATCATCATCAATAACAACCACCAACTTTTGAGAGGAAGAAGATCTCTTTTGACCCAATTCCTATGACTTATGTTGAACTGTATCCATCTTTGGTTCTCAAGAACCTTTTGCAACCGAGAAATCCTCCACAGATTCCTAAACCACTTCCATGGTGGTACAAGCCAGAGCTTCACTGTGCCTTTCACGAAGGGGCTCCTAGCCATGATATTGATAACTGTTACCCTCTAAAATATGAAGTCCAAAAGCTGGTTACAAATGGAATGGTGTCCTTTGAGGACCGTGCGCCTAATGTCAAAGCTAACCCACTGCTTGTCCTTGGAAATTCATCTATTAATATGGTGGACGGCTGTCCCGGGGAATTCAAGGTATTTGATGTACGCTTCATAAGAAGGTCCTTGGTGAGGATGCACAAGGATATCTGTTTGGTAAGCGAGTGTGAGCATGACGATGATGGTTGTGCAATTTGCAGTGTCAATTCCAGAGGTTGTATGATTGTGAAGAGAGACATCCAGAGGTTGATAGATGAAGGTATGATTCAGATTCTCCAGTCCCGTCACTTAGGTGACAATGTGAATGTTATAGTCCCCATTTTTAAAACTCCAGAAAGGGTAGTAATCCAGTATGATAGCAGTAGCAGTAACAGCGTCAGCAACAGATCGGTATTGTCGTTGGTTATACGGTTATCAGGCTCCATCCCGTATGCATCCGATAAGGTTGTCCCATATCAGTATAATGCTACTATGTTAGAGAATGGTCAAGAGGTTCCTTTGCCTACGACCAGTTCTGTTGTGAGTATAGTTGATGTTACTAAGGTGACCCGCAATGGTCGTGTCTTTGGGCGGGTGTTCCCGAAGGATGTGGAAGATATATCTGTTAGCAAGAAAGTTGATGTGCTTGTGGTAGATTCTGTTAGCGCTCCAAAGTGTTAGACTGGTGAATCCAGTAGCTTGAAGCCTAACGATGATGATGAGGTGCTCAGATTGATTAAGAAGAGCGAGTTCAATATGGTGGAGCAGTTGCTCCAAACTCCCTCCAAGATTTCGGTGTTGTCTCTTCTAATGAACTCAGAAGTGCATAGAGAAGCACTGCAGAAAGTCCTATAGCAAGCTTATGTGGAACATGATCTTACGGTGGATCAGTTTGATCATATTGTAGCTAACATCACTTCCTGCAACAATATCAGTTTTTGTGATGAAGAACTCCCCGAGGAGGGTAGAAATCATAACTTTGCTCTACACATTTCAATAAATTACAAGGAGGACGCTCTGTCAAATGTGTTGGTTGACACCGGTTCTTCATTGAACGTACTTCCGAAGTCGACTCTTTCCAGGATGTCATATCAAGGAGCTCCAATGAGATATAGTGGCGTGATCGTCAAAGCATTTGATGGTTCTTGCAAAACTGTGATTGATGAAGTGGACCTTCCAGTGAAGATAGGTTCGAGTGATTTCCAAATTACTTTTCAAGTAATGGATATCCACCCGGCCTATAGCTGCTTGTTGGGAAGGCCATGGATTCATGAGGCAGGATCCATTACTTTAACGTTGCATCAGAAATTAAAGTTTGTCAAGAATGGGAAGCTGGTTATTGTTGGTGGGGAGAAGGCTTTATTGGTAACCCACCTGTCATATTTCTCTTATGTAGAAGTTGAGGATGAGGTTGGAACTCCTCTCCAAGCTTTGTCTATTGCTGAAGAAAAGAGAGTTGGGGCACCCATGTCCTCATATAAAGATGCGTAGAGAATTGTTAAGGATGGTAAGTATGATCAGTGGGGACAGATGGTAGAGGTCTCCGACAACAAGAGCAAAGCCGGTTTGGGCTTCCAACGAGGTTCATCAGTGGCTAGAGCTGAAGATGTGCGACCTAGTTTCTGTAGTGAAGGGTTCATTCATGGTAATGAACAACACTTAGCTGTTGCGATAGAGGGTGATGAAGATGAAGATTGCACCGATTTTATGATGCATGGAAAAGCTTGCAAAAATTGGATTGTTGTTGATGTTCATATTATTGTGCACCGATCTAAGTAATTGCTTTTATTTGTTTTTAAAAATCTTTCTCCTATGCCTAAGGGAGAAGTGAACGTTGTTTGGGCATTTTCAAATTTTGATCATCAATAAAATATAATTCTATTCATCCATATCTATGATGTTTTATTTTTGCTTTTTGCTTTTTGCTTTATTCTGAAAATGGTAATCACAAAAAACATAAATGAATAAATAAATTTGTCCATCTGCATAATATTTGGTCACAAATCACTTCTCTAAAATCAAAATATCAAATCATTATGCAGGTTGGTTTCTAAACCCATCGAATACAATTATCCTAATCCTTCTCCAAATTTTGAATTCCCTGTGTTTGAAGCTGAGGGGGAAAGTGATGAAGAAGTAAGTGATGAATTGTCTCGTCTTCTTGAGCACGAGGAAAAACCCATTCAGCCGTTCGAAGAGCAGATTGAACTAGTCAACTTGGGTTCCGAGGATGATGTGAAGGAAGTCAAGGTTGGGTCTCGACTGTGTCCAGATGTTAAGAAGGGATTGATTGATCTTCTCTGAGAGTATTCAAATGTGTTTGCTTAGTCCTATCAAGACATGCCTGGTTTGGATTCTGAGATTATGGAGCATAGGTTATCGTTGAAGCCAGAATGCCCGCCAGTCAAGCAGAAGTTGAGGAGAACTCATCTTGATATGATAGTAAAGATCAAAGAAGAAGTGCAAAAGCATATTGATGTCGGTTTCCTTGTGACTGCTGAATATCCACAATGGGTGGCCAATATTGCGCTTGTTCCGAAGAAGGATGGAAAGGTCCGTATGTATGTTGATTATAGAGATTTGAATAAAGCCAGTCTGAAAGATGATTTCCCTCTGTCACACATTGATATGTTGGTAGACAATACAGCTAAGTTCAAAGTCTTTTCATTTATGGACGGATTTTCCGGTTATAATCAGATCAAGATGGCACCCAAAGATATGGATAAGACCATATTCAATACACCCTAGGGAACATTCTGTTATAGAGTGATGCCTTTCGGTTTAAAGAATGATGGTGCAACTTACCAAAGAGCAATGACTACTCTTTTTCATGATATGATGCATAAAGAGATTGAAGTCTATGTTGATGACATGATTGCTAAATCCATTGATAAAGAAGAACATGTTGAGCATTTGTTGAAGCTATTCCAGCGTCTGAGGAAGTATGAACTCCGCTTGAATCCCAATAAGTGTACTTTTGGTGTTCGTTCTGGTAAGTTGTTGGGCTTTATTATCAGTGAGAATGGTATTGAAGTTAATCCTTCCAAGGTCAAAGCAATACAAGAGATGCCTACGCCAAAAACTGAGAAGCAAGTCAGAGGTTTTCTCGGCCGCTTGAATTACATTTCCAGATTCATTTTGCATATGACTGCCACATGTGCGCCTATATTCAAGCTTCTTCGGAAAGATCAGTCTTGTGATTGGACCGAGGATTGCCAGAAAGCTTTTGACAGTATCAAAGAGTATCTGCTTGAGCCTCTGATTCTGTCTCCGCCTGTTGAAGGAAGACCGTTGATCATGTATTTGACTGTGCTTGAAGAGATACGGGTTGTGTTCTAGGTCAGCAAGATGAGACTGGAAAGAAAGAATATGTTATTTACTACCTCGGTAAGAAATTCACTGATTGTGAGACTCGTTATTCTATGCTTGAGAAGACTTGTTGCGCATTGGCTTGGGCTACTAAGCGTCTGCGTCAATATATGTTGAATCATACAACTTGGTTGATATCCAAAATGGATCCAATCAAGTATATTTTTGAGAAGCCTTCTTTAACTGGGAGGATTGCCCATTGGCAGATGTTGTTATCAGAGTATGATATTGAATACCAATCTCAGAAAGCTTTCAAAGGTAGTGTCTTGGCTGACCATTTAGCTCACCAACCGATTGAAGATTATCAATCATTACAGTATGATTTTCCTGATGAAGAGATCTTGTACTTGAAAATGAAAGATTGTGATGAACCATTACTTGAAGAAGGGCCAGAACCTGGTTCCCGTTGGGGCATGGTATTTGATGGAGCTGTTAATCAGTATGGTAATGTAATTGGGGTAATGATTATTACTCTTCAAGGCACGCATTTTCCATTTACAACTAGATTGACTTTCAAGTGTACAAATAATATGGTAGAGTATGAAGCTTGCATTATGGGGCTTGAAGAGGCCATTGATCTCAGAATCAAATATTTGGACGTCTATGGAGATTCAGCTTTGGTTGTGAATCAGATCAAATGTGAATGGGAGACGAATCAACCCAGTTTGATACCATATAGAGATTATGCGAGGAGGATTTCAACTTTCTTTACAAAGGTTGAGTTTCATCATATCCCTCGAGATGAAAACCGGATGGCAGATCCTCTTGTAACGTTGGCTTCAATGATTGTAGTGAAGTATTGGAATGAGGTTTCCAATCTGAATGTGATGCATCTTGATAGGCCAGCTCATGTGTTTGTTGTTGAAGAAGTCAAAGACGAAAAGCCGTGGTATTTTGATATCAAATGTTTCCTCCAAAGTCAGATTTACCCGTCTGGGGAGTCTTTGAAAGATAAGAAGACTTTGAGAAGATTAGCCGATAACTTTTACCTGAATGGTGATATATTTTATAAGAGAAACTTCGATATGATTATGCTCAGATGCGTGGATAGACACGAAGAAAACCTATTGATGACTGAAGTCCATGAAGGTTCCTTTGGTACTCATTATAATGGACATGCAATGGTAAAGAAGATGTTGCGAGTAGGTTACTATTGGCTGACAATGGAATCTGACTGTTGCAAGTTTGTGAAGAAATGCCACAAGTGTCAAATTTATGCGGATAAGATTCATGTTCCCCCCGACACTGTTGAACGTCATTTCCTCTCCATGGCCATTCTCCATGTGGGGAATTGATATGATTGGCATGATTGATGCCAAAGCTTCGAACATGTATCGTTTCATTTTGGTGGCAATCGACTACTTCATAAAGTGGGTTGAAGCGGCATCGTATGCAAATGTAACCAAGCAAGTTGTTGTAAGGTTTATCAAGAATTAGATCATATGCCGTTATGGTGTGCCAAGTAAGATCATTATTGATAATGGATCGAACTTGAATAATAATATGGTGGAAGCTCTTTACAAAGACTGCATGATTTCACATCATAATTCTTCTCCCTACAGACCTAAGATGAATGGGGTTATTGAAGATGCAAATAAGAACATCAAAAAGATCATTCAGAAGATAGTTCTAACGTACAAGGATTGGCATGAGATGCTCCCATTTGCTTTACACGGGTATCGTACATCCATCCGCACTTCAACAGAGGCAACCCCCTTCTCTCTTGTATATGGTATGGAGGTTGTCCTCCCCGTAGAGGTTGAGATCTCAATACTGCGTGTTCCGATGGAAGCCAAGTTGACTGAGGCTGAATGGTGTCAGACCACGTATGATCAGTTGAATTTAATTGAAGAGAAGAGGTTAACTGCCATGTGTCATGGACAGTTATATCAGCAGAGAATGAAGAAAGCCTTTGATAAGAAGGTCAGACCTCGCGTGTTTAGAGAAGGTGACCTTGTGCTCAAGAAGACCTTATCTTTCAAACCAGATTCTAGGGGAAAATGGACTCTTAATTATGAAGGCTCATATGTTGTTAAGAGAGCCTTTTCAGGTAGTGCTTTGATTCTTACAACTATGGATGGTGAAGATTTCACTCCTCTTGTGAACACAAATGCAGTCCAAAAATACTTTGCCTAAAAAAAGAAAAGAACAACTCGCTAAGTTGAAGACCGAGCGTCTCGGTGGATTGAAAACCAGAAAGGGCGATCCAGTTGAGTTTGTGTTTATTCCCAGCTGAGTGTAGGCATTTCATGACAGCAGTTTGCATAGTTCCGATAGAACTTTGTTTCCCCACTAGGCGCTATCAGATTCGCTCCCAGTCAGAGTTTCCACCTGGTTTCTGAGCAACCATTTGTGTTTATCCCCTGCAGGGCTGTCTCCCATTTGATATGGTATTGACCTAAAATTCCCCGCCGAGTTTGCAGCAGTTTCCTCAGCAGATCTCCTCCTTCCTTCCCCAGTTAGGGTTAAACCTTTGAGATGTTTGGTCTTTTCTTCAATAGTTGTTTCCCTCTTTTGTGGATTGGGTCAGAATTGTATCGATGATTCAATCAGCGACATTTTGTATCCTTTGTGTTTGTTTTGTCAGCATAATCATCATATATACATATACATATACATATACATATACATATACATATACATATACATATATATATATATATATATATATATATATATATATATATATATACACTTATATAACTTCATTATTGCATCATTATACCTGTTGATTCATTCTTGTGATTTTTATCCTCTGACATGGTGATACTTTATCCCCATACAGATTTGGTGTGTATGTCCTACTTCAATTATAGAGTGTCAGCCCCCTAAGCAGAAAAACTTTAACCTTTCTCCTTTCCCCATTGAGTTATTTCCTCGTGGATGATTATTATTTCAGCTTCCACCCCAGTTGATTATCTGGATGGAACCACTCCCCTTGAGTTATATCCTCGTTGGGTTGAGTCTTGATTGACCGTTTCTTTCTAAATCTTACCTAGATAGATGCTTTTGGTCCCCTGAGAGTTTATTACTTAGTAACTGGTAATATTCTTCTTAGTTTGAAGTTTGTTACTTCTTGCCCAATACCCGGAAAAAGTAACCCCTTTTCTCCCCAGCGGATTCGTTTTCATGTTTCCCAGGAAGTATATCCTTGATATGTTCATCCTAACCAATGAAAGATATTTTCTTCCCCTGCTTTGAGTTTATCCTTAAAATGTTCATCCTAACCGATGACGGATATTCTCATTCGTGGTATCCTACCCAGTAAAAAGGTAGTTGTAGTCCCTATTTGCTTCCCAGAGAGCTAATCCTTGATATGTTCATCCTAACCGATGACGGGTTTCTTTCTCTTTGCGGTTTTCTTCCCAGTAACCGATAGTTGTAAATCCTGCTTTTTCTCCCCTTTGTAGAGTCTATCCTTGATATGTTCATCCTAACCGGTGACGGATATTCTCTTTTTGGTATTCTATCCAGCATTCGATAGATGTAATTCCTACTTTTTTGCTTGGATGGTTTATCCTTGATATGTTCATCCTAATCGGTGACGGATATCCTCCTTAGCATCCCCAGGCAAGTCTATCCTTGATATGTTCATCTTAACTGATGACAAATTTTCTTTCCTTTGAGTATATCCTTGATATGTTCACTTTAACCAGTGATGGATATTCTCTTCTTTGTGGTCTTCTGCCCAGTAACCGCTAGTTGTAAATCCTATTTTCAGCTTTCCCCCAGCAAGTCTATTCTTACCCAGTAACCGGTAATAAATACACCTCATGCCGGCCCTCAGCGAGTCATCCTTGATATGTTTACCCTAACCGGTAATAGATGTTCTCCCTGTTTGATTTTGTTATCCCCGTACCCAGTAACCGGTAGTGGATAATATATTTTTGCTCCTCCTGTGTCGAAGATCTTTTCTTCCCCAGTCGAGTTTGAGGGCGTATTTCCTTAGTAGTGGAATCATTGTTCCTGCTTGGTTCGAGTATTTCAGTTTTGTTCTAATTTACCTATGTCCCCTTGCAGATGATCTTTGTACCTCCCCGGTTGAGTCTTTCCATTGTTTTTCATGGAAACCCCTCGTGTCCCCCAGTAGTTTTTAAGTCGTGGCCTGGCCTACGCATAACCTTTTGTCCCCCTAGAGTCTCTGTCTCCCCAGTGAGCTTTCCTTACGAAATGCATTACGCTCCTGCGGACTTTCAGTCTCTCTGGATTCTTTTCCTTTGTGGCAACATTCCCCCCACAAAGATTTATTTTAACATTCATAGCATATGCATCATTAGGTCTCTTAGGGACCAAAATTTATTTCTATATTTTGTTTTTTAAGCTCATTCTACTAAGTCGATACAAAGATTTTAACCTTCATCTCCTCAGTCAGAACATCCTTAAATAAGGGCAGCTTTAAGACCCCAATTTTGACCCTAAGATCCCTCATGCTACATCATCATATGTGTAAGACCCTAATTTTGACCCCAAGATCCCTCATGGCATCATAACATTGCATTTGCATATTGCCACAAGGATCATAGCATCTTGGCTCCTTACCTTTGGGTGGGATCTCTTGAGAGTGGGTTTGAGATCACCAAGCATGCTTGAATTGTACATTATTGCTTTTATCATTTTATTCACTAACCAAAATCACAAAAATATGTCACTAACATCTTTTGTTTGTAGCTTGAGCAGTCACAAGGTCCAAAGCTTCTAGGAGATCCTATGTGCATTGATATGGCCAAGGAGAGATGAAAGTAAGCATGGAAATGGTTCCCAAAGCTATCATCCATCAACTATGCCTCCCAAGTGTCTCAATTCACCATTTCGATCAAAGCAAACCAAAGGGCTTGAGGCTTGTTTCTCAAGGAAACCCTAATTCATCTGTTCATCAGCTGTGCCTTGCTCATGAAGCAACCTCAACCCATGATCAAATACAATCAAGGGAAGTTATTTAATTCATAATTTTATGCATATATGAACTTATTTGAGTGTCCTCAATCATCAACTCATCAAGATATAAGGTTTGGACTTGAGAAGTTGATCAGTCAATTCATCTGACTATTTTGAAATACACTGAGACCTACATTTTGATGTGTTTGTCAAATGGAGATGACCCCAAGAGAAAACATGTTCTTAAGAACCATATGAACAACTTTTCATGTTCATTAAAAATTGATTTGAAGCTTGGAAGGTCATCATCCATTCCAAAACATTATAGGTCATTTTGACTGAAACCCTAATTTTGGGTCAACTTCCCAAGGACATAACTCATTCATTCTTCATGATTTTGAGGTGGAATAAAATGCATTGAAAATTTTAAGATGTCTACTTAAAATTTTATGTTTAGCAAAATTTCAAAATCTTAAAAGAAAGACATTTGATAATGCAAAATATTATAGGTCACTTTGGACCAAATGCATTGAAATGTGACAAAGTCCAACTTCAAGTACCCATAACTTCTTCATCAAAAATACAAATGATGCAAAATCTAAGTCCAAATTGATTGTATTGAAAATATCTACAACTTTTATGTTGAGGATTTTGTCATTTGGAGCTTGCATCATTGAAACAAAGGTGCTTAAAGATTGGCTATTTTTGAAAATCTCACATGTACATGTTTTGCACCCTACACTTCATGTCCACTTTTCATCAATTTCCAAGTTTCAAATGGAGTTTTGATCAGCATAACAAATGATCCTCATGCAAAAAGCTTTCCAACCATTACTCATGAGGTTGTGTTTCAAGTTTGGACATGGCATTTTCGAAGACATGAACACATTGGTGCATTTTTGAAAATCAATAAAATTTGCATTGCATGAGCCATTACTATATAATCTGCACATCCAGTTTGCATATGCTGATGCTTAGCTACCAAATCCAAGTGGAATTGGGCCCTCCATGCGCCTGTACAGGCCCATGCATGGAGCCCTTTCCATTCATGCAATGGAATGTTCATGCATATCAGCTGCTTTCTCCTATAAATACATTGCTCATGCCTCTCATTTCAGCAACCTAAAGGTGCCCCAAATGTTGCACAACTAATCCCTCAACCTCACTCAAAAGGACTCACCATTTTCATTCATAATTTTCAGATCTGAATTTTAATTACCTCAATTGATTTTCAGATCTAAAAGTTCCTAAACCTTGCTACCTCATTCCCTAGAACAAACTGCAAGCATCAGCTCCAAGGAATTATGCTCTCAATCTCTGCAAATCAGAGGTTTACTTCAGTTTTCATTTTCTTCGAATTAGCTTATATTGTGCTTGTTTCTTGATGTTGTTGTGTGATCTGAAGTCCTCTGCATAGAGGCAACATTTTAGAGCTTTGAATTTTTAAATTCCATTAAGTTCAGTTGAACACCACAGAAATTCCATCTCTGATTTCTCTCAATGTAGAAACCTAGAGTCGATTTGGTTGGTACAGGGGTGATGTACATCACCCCAGCTTTCGATTGATACCTAGATCGTGGCATTTGGTTAACATTTTTTCTCCGCCAGAGCTGGCCGAAGAAGACGGTGGCGCTGGTCACCGTCCAATATCCAGAATGAATCTGAACCATCCTTTCTTTTTTCAAGATCAAATCTCATCTGTTCCATGTTATGACTTATTTAAATGCTACATGTGATGCATTGACCAAGGAACATGGTAGGCGCGCGTGTGTGAGCCTCATGATTCGCCAGCTCAATTAATGAGCTCAGATCAGACGCTTCATGTTTTTTCATCATTTTTAATTTCTGATTCTATTTTCTTTTATTTCTTTTAATTCCATTTCTTTTTAAAAATTCATATCTCCTTCATTATTGGTCCAAAAAATGTGAGACCAATTGCATTTTTCTTCTTTTAATTTCTAGTTTCTAAAAATGATTTTTAATATTTTTTATTTTGTCATTTGATATTTTTTAGGAATTTTCTCTTTTCTGGTTATTTTTAATTCATTTAAAATAGTTTTTGATATTCAAAAAATACAAAAATATTTTTCCAACCTCTTTGAATGATGATAGATCTATGAAAAATATTCTCATCAATTTATTAATTTATTTGAGATTTATTTGAGATTTTAATTCAATTAGATCATTTTTTATGCATTTTAATTGATTAAAAATAGTTTCTGACTTCTAAAAATGCTGAAATTTTTTGTCAAACTTTGTTTTACCTTGTTGAACTTGGGATAATTCACTTGGACTTTTCAAAGTTGATTTGAAGTGAGTTTGAAGTTTGACCTTTCTTTATTATTTTAATTCAAGTTTTATTTTAATATTGAAAAATACCAAAAATATTTCATTTGTTTCTTGACTTCTAATCTTCATCTTACTTCTGTTTACCATTGTTTGGCCTTGATCTTCTCTATCTTTGGTCAATGCTTGTTGATTATTTTATTTCATTTCCATTAATGAAATTCTAGTTATCAGACTTTAGATGTCACACGGGTTGTTATGACATCCAATTCTGCACAGACAGGAATTATGCAGAACTTAAACGTAAGTGCAGTAAATAACACAAGTAATTGTTTACCCAGTTCAGTCCAACATGACCTACATCTGGGGGCTACCAAGCCAGGGAGGAAATCCACTATTAGTAGTATCAATTCAAAGCTAAACTCACCCGTTTACAACTTATCACTTAATCCCTACCCAATGCAATTTCAATCTTACACTAAGATCAGAGTTCCTACTCACTCCCCCTCAATCACCTCAGTGATTACTACCTTTAATCAATATTAAAGACAATTTGAAGTCACACTTCAAACAACTCTTGATTGTGCTTCACAACTTTAATCAAGATACACAGCACTCACGCTTAAAAGCTTTGAGCGACACAACACTTACAACTCAATGAACACCCTATGCCACAGCAATCATCTACTTGATAATGGCTTGGCTTACAAGATACGTCTAATACAAGACTCACACAAATACAGCAGTGAAGTATGATGGACACACAAAATCTTCACGCCTCAAAATCCCTGAAACTGAATGAAGGAACGCCTTCCTTTTATATTGCAGTACCTGGGCTTTTGCACCTGTATTCTCCTGAATTTAAGGTCACGCGAGTTCCCATAAATTCAACATTTAGGTTACTAACAAATAGGCTATTTGTTAGGTTCATTAAATGTAGCTTGGTTGTTGATTTCCTGGATTTTCTCTCAGCTGTTGAATCCCTGAAGAATAGCCTGAGAAAAAGCTGAAACAGAAAACTGAACAACCTACAATATAGCATATGCTGTCACGAATGAATGTCACGACATTCAGCTTGACATCAAGGTCCATATGCTGAGTCTGTTTTTCCAAAAAACAGATTGTACAATTTTGCTGACCTGTACATGATCAAAATGACCATACTACAGTAACAGCTTACATTAATAAATGTTAAAGTGTCCAATTTAACATTTACACATTTGGCCTTAAGTTAGTTCTGTTATTCTCTTGAAGAACAGACTAAGTAACATGCTGAAGTATAGCAGAACACCACTCTGTCTAATGTTCAGTAGCTGCTGTCAATGATGAATGTCATAACATCCAGTTTGACATTCAGTCAGTAGGCCTTATGCCAGGTCTGGTCTTTCCTTGATAACCAGACTGGAAATAAATACTAAGTTCTAACAGAACACCAGCTGTTCTATTCCTTAGTATCTGCTGACAGGTATGAATGTCACAGCATCCAGTTTGACATTCAATAAATCATGTGTTAGCTAATCCTGCAGTAACTACTCAAGTGTGTCATGACTTCAGTCAAGACATCAGAGTACAGTTAGATATTCTAACCTACAATGTAGTCACACATACATACCATATCATGAGATCAGTCAAGACATTAGTAACCACCTAGTGTTTTACCATATAATGCAGCCAATTAAGCACCTACAATTAATGCACTTTAATATTCATCTTCTTCTTCTTCTTATTTTTCTTTTTTGATCAATGAGTTAATGATTGGTGGATAGCCTTGATACATGGGAGATTTAACCTTCCTTGATTCAAATCTAATTCAACTTGATCATGGATCAAGTGAATGGCTTTGCATTAAGGATAGGTTGCTTCCTAATCAAGCAAAGAACCTAAATCAATACAAGATCATTTCTCATCTTCTTTTTGGCATGGCAAGTTGTAGGAGCTTGATTCACTAATCAAGATCTCTAACTTGTGTTATTGCCTACATTATTATTGATCGGCCTCAGATAGTTGTGACTTCTACATAAGTCCAATTACGATTGCTTAACATAGCGCTAAATTGCCTTATGGCAGACTAACTCTAACACTAACCATTAACCATTAACATTTAATTCTTGCTCTTTACAATTATGCAATTTACTATTCTTGTACATATTATTCATTTGCTTTTTCCTTTGCTCATTTGAGCACATGTTTATGTTAATGCAATTTGCCTTTTGCTCACTTGAGCACATAATTGTGTATATATTATTGTGCTTGTGCTTTTGTTTAGATTGTTGTGGACCAAATGCAAAAATGGACAAATGGACTTAGATTTTAGGACATACCCTATGCAAAATGGAGTAAAAAGGCCTTAATGTTGAAGATGGATTAGAAGGACCAAACCTCTAAAACTCACTCTTGTCCATTCTTGATTTACTTCATGGAACTTTTTGATGTGTGTGCTTTTGTGCTAGGGAATCCTATTTGAGCTAAATTGAAGAACCATTGCCATATGCTTCAAAGGAGAAAGATACAAGAGCCATTGGGGATCTTCTAAGAGCTTGCTTGATTAATTTGATTGCTTGAGCTTACACTTATTTTGCTTGCATATTCCAAAGGATGGGAGCTACTTGGATCATCAATATGATATCAAGAGAGGAACTCAATTTGTGGTCTTGTTTCTTATCCTTCATCTCTTGTATGATTAGGACTTTAGCCATTCTTTTTCTTCCCTCCACTCTAACCCAAGCCAAAACTTTTGTACAAACATTTAACACTTGTTTTTTAAACATACGAAACCTAAGCATTATGCTTTTGATTTTCAAAACTTTCTTTTCATAACACTTATCTTGAATTGAATCTTTAAGTCAACTTTGACCATATTTTGTAAATACCTTTCATTGGCAAATATAACCCATTCAAATACTTTTGTGGTTTCAATGGCCACTTTCTTATCAAAAACCTTTCATAACCTTTAGCTATTAGGTTTGAGTTATCCTTGAGGTAGATATAATACTCACCTATATCCTTAGTGATGGACAATGAGTCTTCCATGCTTATTATAAGGTTAACCCCTCACTAGCATGTTGAAGCTATCCTCACATGGTGGATTTGTGGTTTTAGGTTGAGTTTCCTCCCTTGGATAACAAAAGACCTTAAGGCTTTTGGACCAATCAATTCACCAACTTGTTTTGAGATTTTTACCCCGAACTACGAGGTTTTGATCCTAATCTTTTTTAAGATGGTACGTAGGCAATGGGTTTATCCATTCAAACACAAATCATAAATAACTTGTATATTCTTTTCTCATCTCTTCAATCATGTTTGCACAAACAAATTTTTCACAAAATACCAACCTTACAACTAGTGTGAAAAGGGCTCCCTAGGAGTACCTAGGATGCTTTGGGTGCTTAACACCTTCCCATTGCATAACCAACCCCCTTACCCCGATCTCTGACATTTTTACTAGTTTTTTATTCGATAAAACTATTAGGTTTGTGTTCGCTTTTTAACCATTCCTTTGGATAAATAGAAGTGCGGTGGCGACTCGACTTGTATGGTTTACCTTGGATTTAGTCAATATGTCTAATGGTAACGAATACCCCGCTACAGAAAAGTGGCGACTCTGCTAGGGAATCTTTGCCTAGTGGGTTTTGCCTACTTTTCACATTTTGTGTTGTATTGTATTGTATATTTTTTTGTGACATATTTTTTTGCAATTTGGGATTATTGTATTGTATGTAATGATTGAATTGCTTGAATATTAATTCCTTGTATGCTTGGTGATCTTTGTGAGATGAGTTCTATACCCGAACTCGAGTGCACTTAGGATAGGAGAATGGCATAGTCTTGTCAACTTGTGTGGAGTTATTCCTTAGCAAGTTGACTTGCAAGCCCATTCACTTGGTGGAGGTTGTGTTGGGATCAATAATGTCACATGAGTAGTCGTAGTTAGGCATTACTCTTTCCAATATAGACCTTAGAAGCCAAGGACCTTAGTTTACCAAGCCCGTCTTGGCCTATTTTTTAGGACGTAGTGCAAAAGTCGTTCAAATGTAAGATTTGATACGATTGTTACGCGATACTACACTCATAAGAGTCTCTCTTGAGAATATTTTTGGAATACGAGTAGTCGTTTATCCGATAATATCCGACAGATGGGATGATGACTATGGGAACCTCTTGTAGAACATGCTTGGCAGGTTTAAACCCTAGTACACTCCCTTTGGGTGGTTCTTAACCAAGACTTCATGCTCGTGACTTGCAACAAACCCTTGATTCATGGTTGATCCGTTCTTGTGTATCCTTAATATCAATGGAACTTGGGTGTTGATAAGGTGTAAACCATAATCCACCAAAATGGATGATTGATATTAAGGATGACTTGATCCATCCCATGACCTTTGTGTGGTGTGCTTTGCTTGATCCTTGAGTGTGATTGTTGCATCCATGCATTCATGCACCCATTTGCATCCATATCATCGATAATGAGAAAATTTTGAAGGAACTTAAGTGAACTATTTGCAAATTTTCAGACATGGAAAGACAAAGAAGGAATACGAAGAAGTACAGTTTCAGACAACCCGACTTGAAAGAGTTAAGGAATTTGACATCCTATGTACTAGATCCCTTGGGTTTCAAGGCTCGTTATGGGAAGCTTCTATCTATTCTTACTACTCAAGTGGGCGAAGGTTTGATGAGTGTATTGGTGCAGTTCTATGATCCCTTGTACCTTTGCTTCACATTTCCGGATTTCCAACTTTTGCCCATGCTTGAGGAGTATGCCTATCTTGTGGGCATACCTATCGTAGACCAGTTGTCGTTCAGTGGCTTAGTGAGTGTTCCTACTTCTCAAGAGATAGCTGATATGTTGCATATAGATGAATATCTGGTTGGTGCTCATATGACTACCAAAGGTGGAATTCAAGGTCTCCCTTTTGAGTTCCTCATCGCTCAAGCTACTATGTATGGGAAGGCCATGAGTGAGGACGCCTTTGAAGCCATATTTGTACTTCTAATCTATGGGCTAGTGTTATTCCCCAACATCGACAAATTTGTGGATGTGAATGCTATTAGGATCTTCTCTACTCTTAATTCCGTTCCGACTCTGTAGGGTGACACTTATTTCTCTTTGCATATGAGGAATGCAAAGGGTGGTGGTACCATTGTGTGCTGTTTGCTTCTGTTGTACAAGTGGTTTATTTTGCACTTGCCACAGACGGTCGCCTTCAAGGAGAACAAAATATTTCTACGATGGTCCACGAGACTTATGTCTCTCACTAATGATGATATCTTTTGGTACAACCATGTATATGATGGTGTGCAGATTATCGACTTCTTGTGGTGAATTCTCCAATGTGCCTCTTCTTGGTACATGTGGTGGGATTAACTACAACCCTATTTTGGCACGTCGTCAGCTTGGATTCCCCCTGAAGGATAAACCTAATAACATTTTGTTAGAAGGTGTATTCTTCCAGGAGGGTAAAGATCCCCAAGGCTTGAAGGGCAGGATGGTTCACGCTTGGCGCAAGATCCATAGGAAGGGAAGGAAAGAGCTTGGTTCGAAGAACTGTATTGCTTTCGAACCCTATACCTCTTGGGTTAAGAGGAGAGCTTCCGAGTACCTTATGCCTTATGAGTATCCGAGACCTACACCTTTGGTTGTGGCTGGGCCTTCAACCCTCCCTGACCAAGGAGTAGAGGAGTTGAGAGACGAAGACTGTTCATGTGCCTGGATCCGTGAACGAGAGGAGTTGCTTCAGCAGATTAGAGAGAAGGATGCTTTGATAGAGTTCCTCGAGCACCAGGTTATTGATGAGCCTGAGGATGCATTGACTTCTCTTCTTCCTCAGTCTTCCAAATTCTGGAAGAGGAAGTATGATCGACTCGCCAAAGAGAAGGCAGATATGGAGGCAGCCTTTGAGAGGGAGGTGAAGAGGCTTCGTGCAGCCTATCTTCCGGTCTCCAGAGCTTTAGATGATTGCTTCTAGGGTTTCATAGGATGTTTATTTTCCTTCTCTCTTGTATTGTATTTGGTTACCGAGACTGTACTTCTTTGGGGTAAAAATATTTTCCAGATATTATTGATATGATATTTCTATATATGTTTAAATGATTAATATGTTCAATATTTGCAAATAGGACTCTAAAGTTCCTCTGATATAAATAATAAATCATATGCACAAGCATTGCATGCATCATGTGCATAAGCAGGTTTTGCTCCAAGCTTCTTGTTCTATGGTCTAACTCTGTGTTCTTCATTTATTTTGAAGACAAGCTGACTCACCGGTACTACACTCGAGCCAACGCTTCAAGACTAATGGATCATCTAGAGCAAGAGAACCGTGAACTCAAGGAGGAAGTGGCCAAATTGACTTCCCTGATGGAGTCATTCATGGCCGCCCAGAGCCAGTCGTCTCCGACACCTTCAACTCCTCCCCAGAGGACAGTCATCTTTGAGATTGCCTCTTCAACAGTGCCTGCGGCCAGCGCCCACTTTGCACCAACATCTATGCCAACCGGGTTTCCTTGGGGGATGCCTCCCAATTTTATTCCTGAGGGTCTTTTGCCCACCTTTGCTTCTCTGCCGGCATCTAGCCCGGTCCTTGCCGTTCCACCTCCTGTCGTGCCTACTATGCCCAGAGTAGACGACACCATCTATCACTCTGAGCCGTCTGAGGGCCCAGATGTCTATGAAAAGATGGATGCTATGAATGATCAGTTTCTTGAGCTCTGCAAGGAACTCAAAACTCTCAGAGGAAAGGACCTCTTCGGCAAGTCTTCTGCTGAACTCTGCTTAGTTCCAAATGTCAAAATCCCTGTAAAATTCAAAGTGCCTGACTTTGAAAAATACAAGGGAAATACTTGCCCTCTCAGCCACCTGGTCATGTATGCCAGGAAGATGTCGACTCAAACTGACAACGATCAACTTCTTATTCACTATTTCCAAGACAGTTTGTTCGGTGTTGCCCTAAGATGGTATACGGGCTTGGACAGCGCGAACATCCGATCCTTCAATGATCTTGGCGAGGCCTTCGTCAAGCAATACAAGTATAATATGGATATGGCTCCTGATAGGGATCAATTGAGAGCCATGTCCCAGAAGGATAAGGAAACTTTCAAAGAGTACGCCCAGAGGTGGCAAGAGCTAGCAGCACAGATTGTGCCTCCGCTGGAGGAGAAAGAAATAACCAAGATCTTCTTGAAGACCTTGAGCTCATTTTACTATGAGGGGATGATTGCCAGCGCTCCTTCTGATTTCACCGAGATGGTGAACATGGGGATGCGTTTGGAGGAAGGAGTCAGGGAAGGGCGCCTGACCAGAGAAGAAGGCTCTTCTGCAAAACGATATGGGGCGTTTGGAAAGAAGAAAGATGGCGAGGCACATGCTGTGACCTCCCATGTCAAACCAAGAAGACCCTCAGTAAGGAGGAAGACCGTGCGTCATGCCGGTAATCAGCATCAGGTGGCTCACGTAGCACCTGTTTTCAGAGATAATCAGCACTATCAGCACAACAATAACCAGCAACAGCAACATCAGCAATATCAACAACAACAACATCGTCCTCAACAACAGGCCTACTGTTAGGGACCAATTAGTACTACTTTTTATATAATTTTATTGGTCCCTTTTACCAAGTTTTCATGTAATTACACACTTTTATTCTCACTATTTTGTATAAATGCAATTAGGTTTTAATTATGTTGTTTTAAGTAGTTATTTCACATATTTGTTAGTTTTGTAGAATTTTTGGGCAAGAGAGCTTCGGAATGCACGATCATATGTTGGAAGAAGTGTTGAATGCACTTTGGAGGCTTAATTTTGAAGATTTACACTTGGAAGATTAATTGTATGAAGCTTGCAAGGCAAGGAAGCTGAAGTAGCTTCAGTTCGCACCGTGAACCTTGCGAATCCAACAAGCTGTTTTGGCCAAGTGTGTTGTTTTCAAGGCCATGTGTTTTGCCATTTCTGTATCTGTTTTAGGGGGATTTTCAACTTTATATGAAAATATGCATTTTAGGAAAGGTCAACCCTTTTCAGAAAATAGAGTGGAAAATGTTGATTCATTCATTGATAGCTTGATATTTTGTAAAAGAAAAACAGAGTTTTATTCTCCATTGCATTTTGCTTTCCAAAATGATGATGAGGAGCTAAACCCCCTTTTGTCAAGATTAGAGGTAGTAGCTATTCTTACTTGTTTATGTATTCCATTTAACTCTTATATATGATAAAAGATTGTTGATGTATTGAATGATATTTTTGCCCTAAGTTGAATATGAGATTTGAGTAGTTGTTGAAAGAGATTATTTAAGTCTTGACATAAAATATATTTTCAAGTAGTGAATAAGTTGTAGAAATAGATTTATTCACTACTCTTCTTTTGTATCAACCATTAAAGATTGCTATATTGATAGTTAGGTGGAGAAATCGTCTAAAGATTAATATAGTGATTATCACAATATCATTTAGACATAAATGATATTGAGAGGATACTTGAACATCATCAATAATCTTGAATCTATATAGTTGTCATAACGAATCATAAGCAATTTGAATAGTGAACTCCAATCTTGCCAAGCTTTTACATTTGATTAAAACCATTTTATTGTTTTAGTGACATTTTACTCAAAAGATAACTTTTCAAACAAAACAACTTGGTTACTTTTTAAACTTATAACAATTTGGATTATAGAACGGCGGTAATAACAACCAATCTCTGTGGATACGATATTAAAATATTTGCCGAAAATATACTTTTCAATAAATTGGCGTCGTTGCCGGGGTTTGGTGTTCGATATTACAAGCATTGCAATAATTCATTGTTTTAAGTTTTGTTACTTTTATTACTATCCCTTTTGTGTTTCACTTGGTTTGTTAGTTTTGTAGATTCTAGTGCATGCGAGGAAAAGCTGCCGAGGAGCAATTTCAATTCGATCTCGAAATTGAAAGAACACTTCGAAAGCTCAATAGCAAAACACGCAGAAGAAGGAAACTAGCCGAAGAGAGGAACCGGCGAGAAGAAGCATCTACTTCCGCACTTGTTCAAATCGAAGAAGTGGTTGTAGAGGCTTGTGACGGAAACATGGCGGATGACACTCCTACCGAAATGTCCGCTAATAGTCCAAGAAGGAATGCTCAATTTGCTCGTGGAGGAAGGAATACGGAGATGAAGACCGGAATCCTCCAACTTCTCTATGCAAATCCATTCACCGGAATGGACCATGAAGATCCGTATACCCATCTCATCAAATTCTATGAGATTGCGGGTTCTACGGGAATTGATGAAACGGGTGAAGAGGCATTATTCAAGAGGATATTCCCACACTCCTTAGTGGGAAAGGCAAAAGAGTGGTACCTTGATCAAGCACCAAGAGTGATGACGGATTGGAATTTGCTAGAAGAAAAGTTCTTAGAAAGATATTTCCCTCAATACCGATTCATGGAACCCAAAACGGCTATTGCGGTATTCACTCAAGGAAGCAACGAGTCTCCAAATGAGGCTTGGGAAAGATTCAAGTCAATGTTGAGGAAATGCAAGGGTCATGGTTTTGATGAGCTCACTCAAATCCATATTTTTCTAAATGGGCTCCAATCAACTCACAGAACACTTTTGGATGCTACCGCGGGTGGCTCTCTTATGTCAAAGAATGCGGAAGAAGCTAAAGTCATTATTGACCGGATGGCACTCAATGATCGTCAAAGTCAACATGACTGTAGTCCTTTACAACGTAAACCGGGAGTTCTTGAGTTAAATACCAATGATGCCATTCTTGCTCAAAACAAGCTACTCTCTCAACAAGTGGAGTTGCTTACTCAACAAATGGCCAAGCTTCCACAGCAAATGAAGGAAATTCAAGGGTCTCAAGTTCGACATCAAGTAGCATGTTGTGAATTATGTCAAGGAGATTATCCTACTGATTTTTGCCCTCCCCTAGAAGAAGTGAGTTATGTGAACAATCAAAATCAAGGCTATCAAAGACAACCTCCCAACAACTCATATCCAAGAAACAATCAAGGTTATCAACCATCAAGGTTCAATAACCAAAATTTTCAGCAACAAAGTCCTTATCAACACCCAAACTCTCAAGGCCAACAATCGCAAGGAGGAAATTCAAAGCTAGAGGACACTCTTCAACAATTCATGCAAGCTTCCATGGAAAATCAGAAGAGTAACGAGGAAGCAATCAAGAATTTGGAAAATCAAGTAGGCCAACTTGCGAAGCAATTGTCGAAACAAACTGCGGGATCCTCTTTCTCCGCTAACACTCAAACTAATCCAAAGGAGCATTATAAAGAAATTTTTACTAGAAGCGGTAGAGAGTTGACAAGTGGAAAAAGTGAGGAAATTACAGTAGAGAATGATATGGATGTTGTACTGGAAAACGAGGGTGTGGATTGTGAAAAGGAGAAAGTGACAGAAACTGCTCAGTTCGCGCCGCGATCTTCCTTTGCGCCACGAAAACAGCAGAACTAGCAATTGATGGAGGAACAGCAGTGTGAAGCGGAAATGAAGAAGGAAATTGAACCAAGAAAAAAGAAAAAAAAGAGACAAAGGAGTGAATGTCATTCCAGTTCAACATCTACCCTATCCACACGCACCATCAAAGAAGGATAATGCTAGACGCTATGCACGGTTTATGGACATATTCAAACAATTTCAAATCAATATTCCATTTGCCGATGCATTAGAGCAAATGCCACGGTATGCAAAGTTCATGAAGGATATTCTCACAAAGAAAAGGAGACATGTGGAAGACGAGACAATCTTGCTTGATGCACGTTGTAGTGCCATCATTCAAAAAAATCTCCCAAGAAAGGAATCTGATCCGGGCCGAGTCGTTTTACCGGTAACCATTGAAAGGCACCTACATTGGTAATGGTTTGATTGACTTGGGATCTAGCATCAATTTAATCCCCCTATCCATTGTTAAAAGATTGGGAAATGTTGAGATCAAATCTACAAGGATGACTTTACAACTAGCTGATAAGTCTACCACTTCACCATATGGAGTTGCTCAAGACATGTTAGTGAAGGTGGACAAATTCTTGTTTCCGATAGATTTTGTGATAGTAGACATGGATGAGGATCGTGATGTTCCTATAATTCTTGGAAGACCATTCATGAAAACGGCCCGAATGATGATTGATATTGATGATGGACTAATGAAAGTGAGGGTGCAGGATGAAGAGGTAGCCTTCAATCTTTTTGAAGCCAAAAAGCATCCTAATGATAAGCATGGTTCTTTCCGAATCGATGCCGTCAAGGAGAAACTAGTGGAGATCGCAAACCAGGTTCATGTTTCTAATCCATCAGAGAGATCTCTTATCGGAGTCTACAAAGTTTCAACCAAAAATGAAGGAAAAGAGATTGAAGCAATGTTGTATGAATTAGAGTCTTGTGGAGAGCTTGTTTATCATGAAGAGACAAACGAAGGCTTGGATATGACAAAGAAAGTGGAAGAGCCAAAACTAGAGCCACATTTGAAGTATGTGTTCCTTGGTGATGACTGTGTTAAACTGGTGATCATTAGCAATACCTTGTCCGAAAAAGAGGAGAATCAATTGATACGAGTGCTGAAAAAGAAGGAAGTTGTCGAACTATTGGAGGTCGGGATGATTTGTCCTATCTCCGATGGTGAATGGGTGAGTGTTGTGCAAGTAGTTCCGAAAAAGGGTGGTATCGGATTTTATCGAAGGTTCATCAAGAACCTCTTGAAGACAACAAATCCCTTGGGTAAGTTTCTTAGCAAAGTCGGATCGTGAAGAGAATCATTGAACCGTCGAGCTCATAACGACGTTAAACAAAGCGCTTGTTGGGAGGCAACCCAACGTTGTAAGTCTGCATTTTAAATTTTCTCAACTATGCTGATATGATATTCTGTTGTGTTAATTTTTGTGAAACTTGAGTTCTGTCCACTGCCAATTAATTTTTTCAAAAATTCCTTTAGTTCGCCCCGCGATTATCTTTCGCCCCGCGAACTGAATGGAAAACTTCAGGTCGCGCCGCGAACAGAGTTCGCCCAGCGAACTGAGCGTGGCAGAACCATTTAAGTTCTGTTTTATGTCATTTTCATTTCACTCCTATTTTCACAAACTTAAGATTTTCTTCAACAACCTCACTGCCCCACTTCCAAACCTCCAAATTTCAAAATTATTCCTCTCCATTCCCTTCCTAGGCGGATTATGTTGCTTATGCTAAGTGGCCTGAGGGCAGACCAGCTTTTATGGGGGGGGTGCAAAAGGTGGTGCGAACCATGACGATGAGATGAAGGATGTCCTTGGATCCGTTGGTGGTGGCCAAGAGAAGGAAGATTGAGGAGTTTGTTGAATTTTAGAGTTTGTTTTTATTTTGAGTTTTCTTTGTATTATTAGTGTTTGTTGTAAAATTTTAATTGTACTTTTGGGTGGCTCTAGTTCACCAAAACTTTGGTTTGTTAGTTGTTTTGATAATTGCATGAATACTCTTTGAAATTTAAGTGTGTTACAATCAATTTGGTTCACCAACAATTTTTTTGTTTAATTGTTCTTACTCTTAAGTCAAGCTTAAAGCAACCAAGAAATGTTCGCAAGGAAAGAAGCATAGGACACTTCGAGTGGTGATGATAAGAATTAGTGTCGGCATTTCAAGGTACACTTTATCGCTTTCTAGACTTAACATGAGTAGTTTGATGGTGTGTGCAAATTCCATATCATAAATTCATTGAAATACATGTCATTCTTGAATCAAAATAGGACTTAACCAATTGTGAGGAGGCTTTCCATTGTACACTAAAATGCGGGAAACCGAGCATTATTTCAACTCATTCTTATCATGCTAAACCATGCATCAATCTATTTTTGTGTGAAAATCTTGAAAATGATAGAGGCATTGTTTGTTATGAGAAAAACCACTTGACCAAAAAATTTGAATCAACTAACCTTGTGAGGAGTGATCCTTAGTTAACCCCCTTTGAACTTATTTTAGGATTCATTTGATTGATAATTGTAAAATCAATTGAAAATTTTGTGAATAAATGAATCCTAATTTCTTTCGTATCAATTGAACCCTCAAACTGAGTTGTTTGCAAATTTTGCCTTTTGCTTATGTCTAAGTAGGGAGCATTAGTGAATAAAATTGGTTGTGGAATCTAAAGTTGGGGAGAGTAAAGAAAAAAAAAGGTTGATTAGAAACTTGGAGAAGTGAGTTTTTATGAAAGGGTGAAAGTATGAAAAGAAACAACGAAAAAGAAATCACCCTTGAAACCATAGAGCAAAGAAAAAGAAAAGAAAGAAAAAACAAAGAAAAGGCTCATGGTTGTGTGGATGTGAAAAGAAAAAGAAAAAGAAAAAGATAGGGATCAAAGAAATGGAAATTGTGTAGAGTTGAATGTTTGGGAATGCTCCCTTAGGATAGGCAACTTTGTTGAATTCTCTTAATCATATCCTTTCTTGTAACCCAAGCCACATTACAACCCTTGAAAGACCTCTTGATTCTCATTTTTCACATGATTTGGTATTTGTTTTGATGACCGCATGATTTGAGTTGTTGTTGTTTTAATTGCTTGGATGAGTGAAAGTAAACCTTCATGTTATTCATCATTACTATGATGTGTGTGTAAGTTTGATTCAATTTTGACATATATGGCTTTGAATTCCTTGGTATGATTTTTGCACCCAACCATTGCTCTTGTTCATGTTTCGTCTAGCATTGAGATAGGTGGATTGAGAAAGTGCCAAACACTTTTGAACCATTTGAATATACTTGGTTAATCCTTGTTTCAATCTTTTGTGTCATTGCTTTGGTTGTGATGGTGGAAACTTTTGTTTAGGGACAAACAAAATGCTAAGTTGGGGAGAGTTGTTAGGGACCAATTAGTACTACTTTTTATATAATTTTATTGGTCCCTTTTACCAAGTTTTCATGTAATTACACACTTTTATTCTCACTATTTTGTATAAATGCAATTAGATTTTAATTATGTTGTTTTGAGTAGTTATTTAACATATTTGTTAGTTTTGTAGAATTTTTGGGGAAGAGAGCTTCGGAATGCACGATCATATTTTGGAAGAAGTGTTGAATGCACTTTGGAGGCTTAATTTTGAAGATTTACACTTGGAAGATTAATTGGATGAAGCTTGCAAGGCAAGGAAGCTGAAGTAGCTTCAATTCGCGCCGCGAACTCCCTTCTCACCGCGAACCTTGCGAATCCAGCAAGTTGTTTTGGCCAAGTGTGTTGTTTTCAAGGCCAACTGTGTTTTGCCATTTTTGTATCTGTTTTAGGGGGCTTTTCAACTTAGATGAAAATGTGCATTTTAGGAAAGGTCGACCCTTTTTAGAAAACAGAGTGGAAAATGTTGATTCATTCATTGATAGCTTGATATTTTGTAAAAGAAAAACAGAGTTTTATTCTCCATTGCATTTTGCTTTCCAAAATGATGATGAGGAGTTAAACCCCATTTTGTCAAGATTGGAGGTAGTAGCTATTCTTATTTGTTTATGTATTCCATTTAACTCTTATATATGATAAAAGATTGTTGATGTATTGAATGATATTTTTGCCCTAAGTTGAATATGAGATTTGAGTAGTTATTGAAAGAGATTATTTAAGTCTTGACATAAAATATATTTTCAAGTAGTGAATAAGTTGTAGAAATAGATTTATTTACTACCCTTCTTTTGTATCAACCATTAAAGATTGCTATATTGATAGTTAGGTGGAGAAATCGTCTAAAGATTAATATAGTGATTATCACAATATCATTTAGACATAAATGATATTGAGAGGATACTTGAACATCATCAATAATCTTGAATCTATATAGTTGTCATAAGGAATCATAAGCAATTTGAATAGTGAACTCCAATCTTGCCAAGCTTTTACATTTGATTAAAACCATTTTATTGTTTTAGTGACATCTTACTCAAAAGATAACTTTTCAAACAAAACAACTTGGTTACTTTTTAAACTTATAACAATTTGGATTATAGAACGGCAGTAATAACAACCAATCTCTGTGGATACGATATTAAAATATTTGCCGAAAATATACTTTTCAATACCTACCAGCCTCGAAACAACAATCAAGCCAGTACAAGCTATGAGAGGAAGAGGGTCACCTTTGATCCTATTCCTATGACCTATGCAAAATTGTATCCCTCTTTGATAGAGAGGAAGCTGATTACTCCACGAGACCCACCGGCTATACCTACCAACCCTCAGTGGTGGTATAAGCCCGAGCTACACTTTGTTTATCATTCTGGTGCTCCTGGGCATGACGTGGAAAACTGTTATCCGCTGAAGACCAAGGTTCAAGACCTTGTTAGATGTGGTATCTTATGTTTCGAGGACGTAGGTCCCAATGTAAAGAAGAACCCATTGCCCGAGCATGGGAAATCCTCTATCAACATGGTCCAGGGCTGCCCTGGTAAATATAAGGTCAAATATGTCAGCCATATTCGACAATCATTGGTCCAGATGCACAGACTGTTGTGTGAATACAGTCATTATGAGCATGACCATGACAGATGCCGAGTTTGCACTGTCAATCAAAGGGGATGTCGCCAAGTCCGTAAAGACATCCAAAAAATGTTGGATGAAGGTGTAATTGAAATACTTCAGGATCGAGATGTTGATGATGATAAAGTCAATGTGATATCTCTGGTGTTTCGGATCCCTGAGCCTGTTGTCATCCGGTATGATGGCAACAAGAAGGAGGCTTCTCCCTCTTTGATTATTAAACCAGCTGGCCCTGTGCCATACTCTTCTAATAAAGCGGTCCCCTATCGTTACAATGTTGTGGCATTAGAAGATGGGAAGGAGGTGCCCTTGCCCTCTACTTCTGTTGTTAATATTGTCGATGTCAGCGGCCTGACCCGTAGCGGTCATGTTTTCTCGGCTCCGCCGAAACCCCAAGCTGACACCAGAAGGGCTGATGTTGCTGATTATGCTGAACGACCGGTTGGGAATGCTGTTATTTCTCTGAATTCGGCACTTGTTGCCAATAAACCTGCCTCTGTTGTAAGAACTCCTGTCTCTACTGGCCAGAGTGGTACCATGAAAGAAGACTGTGATGAGATATTGAGGCTCATCAAAAGGAGTGAATACAATGTTGTAGATCAGCTTCTACATACGCCATCAAAGATCTCTGTGCTATCTTTGTTGATGAATTCAGAACCACACCGTGAAGCTCTGCAGAAGGTGTTGGATGTGGCGTATGTAGATCATGACGTCACAATAGAACAATTTGGTAGTATTTTTGCAAACATTACCGCTTGTAACAATTTGAGTTTTTATGATGTTGATCTCCATGAGGAGGGAAGAAACCATAATTTGGCACTACACATATCCATGAGCTGTAAGGATGATGCCATGTCCAATGTGCTAGTGGACACTAGATCACCACTGAATGTGTTCTGAAATCCACTATGGCCAGATTGTCATACCAGGGGCCTCCCATGAGGCAAAGTGGAGTAGTGGTTAAAGCTTTTGATGGGTCTCGCAAGACGGTGATCGAAGAGGTTGAACTCCCAGTCAAGATCGGACCGAGTGATTTCCAAATTACTTTTTAGGTCATGGATATCCACCCATCATATAGTTGTCTGTTAGGCAGACCATGGATTCACGAGGCAGGCGCCGTGACATCCACCCTACACCAGGAACTGAAATTTGTCAAAAACAAGAAGCTGGTGGTGGTAGGGGGAGAAAAGGCTCTCCTGGTTAGAAATTTGTCTTCCTTTTCTTACATAGATGCTGAGGATGAAGTTGGAACGCCCTTCCAAGCTTTATCTATTGTTGAACCTGCTAAGAAAGTAACTTCTTCATTTGCGTCCTACAATGATGCTAAATTGGCCATTGAACATGGTACAACTACCGGTTTAGGATAAATGATCAAGCTGGAAGACAACAAATCCCGGGCTGGCATAGGGTATTCTTCTGGAATTTTCAACAAGCATGGGCTGTTTCAGAGTGGTGGATTCATCCACACTGTTCAAGACGAGGAAGCAGTTGCTATTATGGAAAAGGATGCAGAGGAGGATTCTGGCAACTTTGTCATCTCCGGAGGGGTCTGCAATAACTGGGTCGCTGTTGATGTTCCAACAGTCGTCCATAAGTCAACGTAATGTTCATTTTGTTCAAAAAACCCTTCTCTCATGCCAAAAGGAGGAGTGATGACATTGTTGGCTCATAAATACAATGATATTTTCATTCAATAAATTCATGTTAAATATTGTTTTTTCCAATTATTTTCACTTTTTGCTTTTTGCATGAAATTGGTGATTACATAAAACCTTAAAAATAGAATAAAATCAATCTTTTCATCTGCATAATGATTTGCCTTGTTTGAATTCTAAAATCTCTTTATATCCAAAATCATTATGCAGGTTGATCAAACCCATTGAACATAATGATCCAACACCATCTCCCAACTTTGAATTCCCTGTATTTGAGGCGGAAGAAGATGATATTGAAGAGATTCTTGACGAGATTACCTGTCTACTTGAGCATGAAGAGAAGATCATTCAGCCGCATCTTGAGAATCTAGAAACAGTCAACTTGGGTCTGAAGATTGTGTGCGAGAAGTGAAGATCGGGGCACTTCTGGAAGAACCTGTTAAGAAGGGGTTGATTGAGTTGCTACGAGAATACGTCGACGTCTTCGCCTGGTCATATGAAGACATGCCTGATCTAAATACTGATATCGTGCAACATTTCCTGCCTTTGAAGCCTGAGTGTGTGCCCGTGAAATAGAAGCACAGAAGAACTCATCCTGATATGGCAGTGAAGATCAAAGAAGAAGTTCAGAAGCAAATTGATGCGGGGTTTCTGGTGACTTCTACATATCCTCAGTGCGTGGCCAATATTGTGTCCGTGCCTAAGAAAGATGGAAAAGTCCGAATGTGTGTGGACTATAGAGACTTGAATAAAGCTAGTCCGAAAGATGATTTCCCTTTACCACATATTGATATGTTGGTAGATAATACAGCTAAATTCAATGTCTTCTCGTTTATGGACGGATTTTCCGGATATAATCAGATTAAAATGGCACCCGAGGATATGGAGAAGACAACATTCATCACACCTTGGGGAATATTCTGTTATCGAGTGATGCCCTTTGTCGCATACGCGAAAAACAACCGGCGGGAAAAAGACACAGAGCCGCCACCGTGCGTTATTTATCCCATAGGAGGGAAAGGAAACGCTCGAAGTAAACCTGAAAAAGGGAAAGGAATGGTCTTACGACCAGAGATTGCAAGGATCGGGAGTCGGTTACGCAAGGGGAAGGTATTAGCACCCCCTCACGCCCGTCGTACTCGACGGGATCCACGCTCAGAAAGAATAGAATAAGGTTGCTGAATAACTGCTCAAAGAATGCACACACACTGGAATGAAACACAGGTGAAAGAAAACGGAAGAAGGTGACTCGTCAGGATGTCGCATCTTGGGCCTACGTAGTTTGTCAGAAACAAACATCAGAGTCGACGTAGTTCGGGGAAATGGGGAACATGCTCGCTAGGACCTCGCATCCTATGCATACGTATCTTCTCTAACCAAAGGAAGAATCAGAGCACTCGTAGCTCGGCTAACGCACGCCGAAATAAAACACTGAAAGGACGCTGAGACGTCAAAGCAAACACACGACTGGGAACAGACTGCCAATGGCCGGTCTTACATCTGACTCCGAACAAACAAACGCAAACGAGGAAACAGAATGCCAATCGCTGGGCTTACATCAGACTCCAAACAAACAACAAACAAACGGGAAACCGAATGCCAATCGCTGGACTTACATCAGACTCTAGACAAATGCACACGAAAAGAAGAAGGGTCTCGATTGCAACTAGGGCAAGAGAAAAGGAAGGTCTCAATCGCAACGAGGGCGAGAGAAAAGGATCAAAGTTAGTTGTCAGTCAAACTCGACAAGACATCGCATCTCGTGCCTACGTATCTCATCTGAAAATGAGAATCAGAGTTGCCGTAGTTCGGCTAAACTATTTCTATTTGTTTTGTGTTTTTTAGATGAACAACGTCACTACGCAATCTACCGGATGCTCGACCTTGGGAGACTTACTCGCCTGTAGTAGAAGGACGTGTCCTTAAGGGAAGATAATGTTTGTTTGTGTTTTAGGAAAGCTCACGCAAGAAAGGAAGTCCTAGACGAAGGAACCGTGCTACCTTAATTGACATGCAAACGAGAGACTATGTGAAGTCTAGAAAACCTAAGGGGATACAATCACACCACACAAAAACATATAACATGAAGTAAACACACCAACAAGGGGCTCAAACATCAAGGGTAAGGCTTTAGTCAAGGGGTCATATCAACCTCGACAAACAAGTCGGGCTTTAGTCAAAGGGTCATATCAACCTCGACAAACAAGCCAACTGGAAGGGTATCTGAGGGCTCTTAACCACTGACATTGACCGTCAGGGTGAGCAGATGAAAGGTAATGAGGGTAAGACCTCATAGCTCTTAACCCGGGCCTGGGTGAGCTTCAATCAAATGAAAACGTGGGGATCCAGAATGAGGGACCCTACTCCACTTGACTGACTCTATATACAAGGATCTTGGGTTAGGTTCAAGAGCCTCAGCATGTAGTGCGAGCTTAGTGAACGACTTAAGCGATTAGCAGGGGACTGACTGCTAGTCCCTTCTATCTGCCAATTGCCTCTTCACTTAGGAGGACTTGAAGTTGTAAGACCCCAATTTTGGCCCTAAGATCCCTCATGGCCCATAACATATCATACCATGGCCTCAAGGATCACTGCATGCCCTAGTTTCCCTCCTAGTGGGTAGATTGCTTTGTGGGTTGATTCTTGATCACCAAGCATACTTTGCATTCGTATATCTTTGCCTTTCATATGTTTACTAACCAAAAAGTACAAAAATATTGTCAGTTTAACCTTGTTGCTTGCAGTTGAAGCAATCATCAGCAATTAGGTCAAAGACAGTCAACAGTCAGTCAAAGCAATGGATGGTGGCCATTCTTGCAGAATTTGGGCACCATGATCAATAATCAAGAGTTCATATGACTTGGGACATCATTTGGAATCAAGTTCTCAAGGAATCAGGGTTTGGAATTCATCAGAAATGCTTCAATCATCCAAAACCCTAGAAAAGTCAAACTTGGTCAACTGTGGATTTAATCAGTGATTTGATGGATGGAATTGATTTGAAGGAACTCATTCATGCTTGTATAAGCCTCATATATCATGCCAAACCTCATCATGGAAGAAAGTCAAGTCAAACAGAAAATTTCCCAAAATAGAAAGTGGACCTGTAATTTCAACTGCCAAAAATGGAAACTTCTTGATCCTCAACTTACATCATGATACAAGCTTCAAATGAATTTTTGCCCAACATGAAAGTTGAAGATCTTGTTCTCCCATTTTCAAAAAGTCCAAGAAGTCTCAATTCCCATGTGTGGTTGTCAAGATATGATCAATTCAATTTCAAAAAATTGTGAACTTCAACAAGCCATATCTCATGAACCATAAGGCCAAATTTGGTGGGGTTTTTTCCTACAAACCACATTTTTCCTCCTCTTTCCAAAAATATAAATTTCATGAACCAAAACCTTACCAATCAAAATGGCATTTTTGGCCTTGACTTTATTCATTTCAAGTTTGACCCAAAGTTGACTTTTTGATTTATTGATTTTTTCTCACATTGGCCAATTGGGATTCATTTTAAATGTCATTTGCAAGATGTTCCAAGCCCAAAAACGAGCAGCATCCCATCATACCACCTCCATATGCACCTTTGGCAAAATTTGCAAATAATGCATTTTGGTTCATTTAAGTATAACAAGGTTAACAATTCATGAGCAGACCAAAAACAGCAAATTGGAAGGTCTGTTCACAGCCTGTATCAAGCCCAAACCGTGCAAGCATACACCCTCCACTTTCACTTATGCAAGTTTAGCAAAAATGTGCAATTGGTCATTTTGAGTTAAGCAAGATTAAGCATTTCATTAGCCATGATAAACAGTCATATTTAAAGTGATTTTCTGCCAGATTCCAACCCTAAAGAGACAGCAGCCACACGACCAAAAAACCTCCATTCTCCCAATTTGCATCTGAACCAAATTTGATTTTCTGCACAAAATTTCCAAAACCTTCGAGTAACCTTTGGTTGATTCATCACATGGACATCATCTAGAAGTGATTTGTGGCATCAAACACCAGCTGTACAACCGTTTTCTCATCTGTTTTCTTCAAGCTCTTCCAATGGCAGATCGTGATTTACTTATGTCCAAGCATTCTTGAGCTGAAACAACTTCATCATCCATCATTTGGAGCTGGAACCTTCGACTGTTTGAGCAAATATCATCGAAATAACAACTGCTTCTTCCATTTCTTCACAACCAAGTAAAATCTCGACTCTCTCTTTTCTCTTATCCATGCTATGTGTTTGATAGTCCTTGCCTTGCTGGTTGTTATGAACTTGGAATCATATTAAATGGTTGGTTGGTTTAGGAGAAATCTGGCTTTGAAATTCTATGTGCAAACTTGTTTCCATCGATTCCTCTTGTATGAGCTTGTTTTAATGATTTTGCTTGCTGGTATGTGATGCTTATTGTTGGTAGATTAGATAGCCATGCTTGATTTTAGCTTCTGGGGATTTTGTTCATGTTCGATTTTGCATGATGATGATGAATGCCCTGCTGTTTTGCAACCTTAAACCTGCCCAGAAATCCACATGAATCATGTCCTGTTTGTTGGTGTTATGATGCTGCATGAGTGTTAATGCCATGATGTTGTGTTTTGCTGCTTGGAATTTGTTTTATGATGATGAACTCGCATGAAGATACCATGAACATTGCTGCTAAAACCCTAGGGTTTTTGAACCCAGAACACTGAAGCTTCATTGGCCACGGTACTGTTCCATTGGCCATCAGCCAATGAGAACATTTCCTCTGCGTGCTCCAAAACGCAGAGTTTTGATAAGTGGTACACTTATTTACCAAAATGCCATGCGCTGACTATCTTTGACTTATTTGCCATGTTATGTTGCTCATGTTGTTACAATTATTCACTCGTCTTCAAAAATCCATTTCTCACTCAAATTAAATCCAAAAATCCTGAAAACTTTTGCATAATGTTCACAAGAATGTCTAGTATTTTATTATGATTTTTAATTAATTTTTGGTTGGCTGGATTTTAAATGGTATGAGTTTTCTTGTCATGTATGCTCATTTGATACCTTTGGCCATTCCTTTTGTGAAATGATGAGGATGTATCCAATGCCCCTGAAATTTTTTGTGGTGTAACTAGACTCATTCATCTTTGTTTTGATGTAGAGATTGTGCATTTATCATTTGTGGTTTGCTAGATATGAATTTTTGAAGTAGGGTGTGACAATTTGTGTCACACCAATGATATGCTAATTCATGATTTTTGTTCACATACTTCCTGGTTTCCAAACAAATTGAAATTTTGCAAGAATGATCTCTTACATGTCTAGTTTGTGTATGAATTTTCCTGGAATTAATTATGCCGTTTCCAATATGTTTGAGAATTTTCTTCCCTGCCTAGTCAAATGTTGACTTTGTGTGATGCATCTTGCCAAATCCTTTGTGAAATTCTCATATCTTATTGTATGATCATGGAATTTCATATATGCATACTAGACATCTTGAGCTTTGCATTGGTGTTAATCCCATCCATTTCTCATCTGTTTCCAATTTGTTATGATTTTTTGAAGTTGACCCATGTTTGTTGACCTTCATTGTGCACATTTGAAATTATGTTGACTTCCTGATTTTATTTGACTATCTTCCCATGATCCAATTAAGCTGAAATTTAATATGCATGCTATGTTATGGATTGTGATTGAGTATGAATTATTTCATGATTTTTGGAATTGATTATGCTTACTTTTGAGCTTGGTCTTGCTGTTGACCTTTTGTGTGCTCCCTCTTGCCATGTTTTGACTTCTTTGGTTTATGAAATGACATTGATGCATGATATGAGTGTGGATCCAATTGAGATAGCTTCTTAGATGTTTGAACATGAATTGGGTTGACTTTTCTTTGCTGTTTTGACCTTTTCTTTCATCTTTGACCCTAGGCTAGTCCTAGTGGTCTTTTGAGCTTACAATTGAGTTAATGTTTCAGGTTAAGCACCAATGCCTCAAAGATCATTCAAATTTGATTGAGTTGGATTATATATATCATGTGCTAACCCTTGTTTTGTAGGTGTGACTCATGTAGTTGAGTCTTGTGCTTTGCACATTGGTCCCTCTGTGGTTGACTGTTGTTTATCCATTCCTTTTGTTTTAAACTGTTGAACTGTTTACTAATTGGTTTGACTTTTTCAGGTACTTTAGTTGCTTAAGTTCTTTGAACTTGCTTGCTTTGCTATTTAGCAATTGCTTTTGAGGTATAATTACTCTTTCTTCATGTAGTCTGGAGACCCGGCTTGTTATTTGGCCGGGCAAACTGTCTGAAGTCCTCCTTAAGAGGCAATGCTTGTGTGTGTTTAAAATTGTCCCAAGCAGGAAAAGTCCTTCAAGTAAGGCAATTGGTAGATCAAAGGGATAAGTAGCCTATCCCCTACTATTCAGTGAATCCTCTCCTTGCTCCCATTACATGGTTGTAGCATTGAGATAAATACCCAAGATCTATCGAGTCAATAATGTGGAAAGAGCTCCATCTTTCTGAGCTCCCACACTTTCTTTGATGCTCTCCCTGATCAGGGATAAGAGCAATGAGGCACACCCCTCATCTCCTTTTCATCTGCTTCACCTTAGCCTCTCAATGGCAAGGTTAACAGCGACATTTACCTATTACAGTGGACTTTCATAGTCAAACCCTCTTGTGTGAGCCCCCTTGTTTGGCTATAGAGTGTGTTGTTTGTTATTCATTGATTGATTGATTACTTCATATGCACATGTTTGCTTGTATGCTTCATGCATTTATCATCATTTATTGCTCATCAATACATAATCATCTCATTTGTCTTTATGACTTGCTTTTGTTGTTTACCCATTGAGGACAATTGTAAGACCATCCATTGGCCATTGCTCCTATGATATGGAAGTGAGTATAAGACCGTCACCTTGGCCACTCATCTTATCTTTGCTTGATGCATTTGATTGTATGTGAGGAAGCAACTGTAAGTCCCTGCAAGTTGGCATTTGCTTTCCTATGATCACATGTTGCTTTGTTTGTTTGTATGTGAGGATACAACTGTAAGTCCCTGCAAGTTGGCATTTGTATTCCTAGGACCATACTGTGGAGGTTAGAGTAAGCCCAGATAGATTGGCATCTGACATCCATGTCTTGCTTTTGTTTGTTTATGTGAGGTTGCAACTGTAAGTCCCTGCAAGTTGGCATTTGCTTTCCTATGATCATATGTTGGATATTGGTGTAAGTCCAGACAGATTGGCATCCGGTATCCAAGTTTCATTTTGTTTTAGGAGATTAGTATAAGTCCATTGAGTGGCTTCTGATATCCATTTCTTTTTAGGAGACTGGTGTAAATCCATCTATTGGTATCCGGTATCCATATTTTATTTCTTTGCTTGAGGAGATTAGTGTAAGACCATTGAGTGGCATCTGATATCCCGTTTTGTTTTAGGAGATTGGTATAAGCCCAGTGATTGGCATCCGATATCCGCTTTTGTCGACTTTCTTGTTTGTTTGTTATTATCCATTGCCCATTCCAAAGGACACACTTGAATCATCTTCTATATGATTTCAAGAAGTGAACCTTCTAAGAAGTTTTACAATCCATATTCATCAATTCATCCCCATTATGTCCTAAACCTTTTCACACTTTGATTTCAAACTTGACATAGATATTGTGCAAACTTCTTCATGTTTTTTTTCAAACTAAAAACCTGGACTCAAGTCCTTGACTTTTTTTTCAAACTTCATTTCATAATACTTCTTTTGAATCAATCTTAATCATACTTTGACTCCACTTTCATAATCACAATCAATTAACTTCACTCATTCACTTGTTTTGGCTTTGTCCATTGTTAATCTTTTCATGCATTAGCCATAGGTTTCAATTATCATTGTGGTTGATGTAAATCTTGCCTATCCTTAGTGAGTCGACAGTAAGACTTCCGTACTGAAAACAGGGCTAACCCCTCTAGTACGTCGAAGCTATCCTCGCATGGTGGATGTTGGTCTTGGTCGAGTGTTCTCCCATTGATAATGAAAAGCCTCAGTGCTTGTGTTTAAAACTGAATCCACCAACTTTTGGAAATCTTTTAGCCGAACTACGGCGTTTTGATCCTTACCTTTGATGGAAGGTACGTAGGCAGCGGGTTCATCCGTTCAAACCCAATAACAAAAATAACTAACTTGTATATTCTTTTCTCATCATCCCAATCATGTTTGCACAATCTTTTTGTCATAACAAATAACAACTTTTACAACAAGTGTGAAAAGGGCTCCCTAGGAGTACCTAGGACGTGATGGGTGCCTAACACCTTCCCATTGCGTAATTTACCCCTTACCCAGACTCTCTGATCTTTTTATTAGTTTTCTACGTGTAAAACTTCTTAGGCTTTTGTTCGCTTTTTAGCCAGTCCTTTGGATAAATAAAAGTGCGGTGGCGACTCGAAATTTCAATGTATCCCTTGCTTATGGTTTAATCGATAGATCATATAGCGACGAATACACCGCTACAGAAAATATATCTGATGAGATATTCTCATGTATGATCAGAATGCTTAAATCTTTCAAAGTTTGCAAATAAAACCCTCGGGTTCCTTTGATAAAAAAAAAAAAAAACAAGCATATGCATAAACACTTCATGCATCATTTGCATAAACAGGTGTTTTGTTCCGGTCTCCCGTCCTGCGGTCTGACCCTGCGATCTTCATTTATTTTGAAGACGCATTTTGCCGGTATTATACCAGAGCCAACTCTGCCAGATTGATGGATCATCCCGAGCAAGAGAGCTGTGAATTCAGAGAGGATTTTGCCAGACTAAGTGCTTTTAATGGATTTATTCCTGTTGATGGATTATTCCTGGTTATCCGATCCCGGGCTGGCATTGGCTACTGTTCTGGGGCACTTAAGGAGCATGGTTTATTCGAGTGGAGGACTCATCCGTGATGATCAACCTGAAGAAGAAGCTGCTGTTATCATTGAAGAAGATGCAGAAGATCTGAACAATTTCATTCCTGGTGGTGTCTGCCACAATTGGGTCGCTGTGGATGTTCCTACGGTCATTCATAAGACAGCGTGATTTGTTCACTTTGTTTAAAAACCCTTCTCCCATGCCAAAAGGAGAAGTGATGACATTGTTGGCAGCATTTAATACAATGATGTTTTCATTCAATTAATGCATTGTCAAACATTTGTTTTTCCTTTGTTTTCACTTTTTGCTTTTGCATGAAATCAGTGATCACAAAAAACCATGAAAAACAAGAAAACAGCTTTTTCATCTGCATAAATGATTTGCTTGTTTAAAATTCAAAAGCTTTTCATTATCCAGAATCATTATGCAGGGATTTCTAAACCCATTGAACATAATGATCCAACGCCATCTCCCAATCTTGAAGTCCTTGTATCGGAGGCAGAGGAAGATGATGTTGAAGGGGATTCCTGACGAGATTACCCACCTTCTTGAGCACCAGAGAAGCTCATTCAGCTGTATCATGAGAATCAGCAAACCAGTTAAACTGAGGCATTGCAAAAAAAAAAAAAAAAAAAAAAAAAAAAAAAAAAGAGAGGGTGAAAAAGAATGAAAAAATCAAAAATCAAAAAAATTTCAAAATTTTTTCCAAAGGAAAAAAGAAAGTATACCCTCAAGTCCCTAGTTGACTGATGCTGAATGGATTCAGAGTCGTTACGACCAACTGGATTTGATCGAAGAGAAGCGATTAACTGCCATGTGCCATGGTCAGCTATATCAGCAGAGAATGAAGAAAGCATTCGACAAGAAGGTCAAGCCTCGCGTGTTCCGAGAAGGTGACCTCGTGCTCAAGAAAGTTTTGTCTTTCGCGCCCGATTCCAGGGGCAAGTGGACTCCAAACTACGAGGGTCCCTATGTTGTTAAAAGAGCCTTTTCAGGCGGTGCTTTGATGCTTACAACAATGGATGGGGAGGATTTCACTCGTCCTGTGAATTCAGATGCAGTCAAGAGATACTTTGCCTAAAAAAAAAGTATATGCAAATGAAAAAAACAGAATAGCTCGCTAAGTTGAAAACCCGAAAGGGCGGCTTAGGCAAAAATGAGCATCTCGGTGGAGAACCCGCAAGGGTAATCCAGGCAAAAATTAGAGACTTGAAAAAAATGATATATTTGCATCCCGCTAGATTGAGTACCTCACCCTGGGGCAATCTAGGCAAAAATTAGGGATTTGGCAAGTAACTGCATCCTGACAAGACTTTCTGGTTTATCAGTCGTCGTTTCGTCAGAAGATTCTCGATTCGTCGTCAACTGAAGCTTCGGATACATCGAGATTCAAATTGGTAGAGAAAGGATCATTATGTTCAATGTAGCCCTCTTCCAATATATATCACTGATTTCAAATTTGTACAGATCTATGGAGTCTTGCCATTTGCAGACTACCATTCCATCAAATCAATTTGAGCTTTTTATCCAATTATTTGCACTCTTATTTGTTTCAATTCAACAAATGTTTTGCATGTTTTAAATTGATAAAATATCATTGTTTTAAACAAATAAATTTTTCAAAATTGTTGTTTTAAAACAAAGTGAACATTCACAAGATTGAAAGGATACTCAAGAATATCTCAGTGCTCTCCCGAGGGTGGCATGATTTCCAACAGGTAAGACATTCGTTCATATTCCTGGTTTGGTTGTATCTTCTTTCTTCAGATCTTTGTTGGGGTTGTTCCTCAAAACAAGATTTGTTGGTGGGGTTGTTCCCCAGTATAGTCACAAGCAGAGTGTTGGTTGAAGACTTCGTTTTCTCCAGCAGCAGTCTTCCCCAGCATGGGTGTTTTCTTATAGAAGTTTCGGCGGTTGATGGTTTGTCATCGTGGTGCCCCGTCACTTTCTCCAGTGGGTCGTATGCCCCAGACTTTATTTGTCTCCTCAGCAGTCATGAGTATAACTGATTGATTGATACTCCCCTCGGAGTCGCGAGTAGAGCTGTCATTAATATCCCCACCAGGGTCGCAAGTGGAGTTGTTACCGCTTTTCCCCATGCAGTGTGCCAGCAGGATTTGTCTGTTTCCTCAGCACGTTTGTTTTCTTTTGAAGACTTGGTAAGTCAGTGGTTTGATACCCGGTACTTTACCCTTTCCCCGGCGAAGTCGTCTGTGGAATTGTTGCTATCTCTCCATCAGAGTGCTTACTTCTCTTCAGCAGAGCAGGATTTATTTTCCTATTCAGTGTTTGTTTGGGTTGACACCCCAGTATTGCAATCATCTTTTCCTCAGCATAGTCTGCAGAGTAGTTGTTGTGGCAGTTTCGCCTATTGAATACTCTTTCAATCCCCAGTATGGTCGGATGATGGCTTTGGCCTCCAGTGAGCGGATTGATTTCCTGACTGTTTGTGATCCCCAGTAGAGTGGCTTATATTGCAGAATCTACTTGTCGTGATCAGTTTGCTGTATATTCTCCCCAAGTGGAGTGGTTCGTTGCAGAATCTACTTATTTGATCTGTCCTCCCTCAGTGGCTTGTTCCCAAGAGAGTAGCCGACAGTTTTCCCCAGTAGAGTTGCTTATGCAGTTAGATTCTATCTGGATGATATCATTCTCCCTCAGTGGGTTGTTCCCCAGTGGAGTTACGTGGATTTGCTTCTACAGCAGTTCGTGCTTGTGTTTATGCACTTTTTGTTTCTCAGTCGACACTGGGATCCCTTTGCAGATGCTTTGGGACTTCTCTTGTTCCCTTACAGATTTGTCTTGGTGGCTGTTTTGCCTGTTGTGACTTTCTATACCCTGATTGGGTTATCTCCTGATATCTCTGACTCGCTGCTTCTTCAGCAGTACCTGCAGATCTTTGCTTTACAGCATATAGATCTCCGCAGATTGACTCTCCAGCTGGTTTTTCCCCTGGAAGTATAATACCGGACGTTGTTCCTGAACCTGTTTGTGTTAGAACTGTCTGTTTTGTCAGCATTCATCAAACATAAATCACACATATTCATGCATATTCATAAAACATTTAGATATTCATGTTGCATTTCTTGCCATATATCTTTTGTTTGTCGTGTCTCCTGCTATGGTGATATAGATCTCTTTACAGATCTCCCCAAGCAGATGTCGGGTGTTTTAAATCTCTCCATATAGAGTCAACCCCATAAGCAGAAAATGTTGTCTTTCCTTCTGCAGTTCCCCACTGAGATATATCCTCGTGGATGACGGTTTCTTCCGTTTCCTCCCAACACATATATTGGGATGGACTTTCCTATTTGAGTTACATCCTCATTAGGACGTGTCTTGATTTAGTCTGTCTTTTCGGATCCTTCCCGAATTGGCTGTTTGTCAAATGTCTTGTGCTTCCCAGTGGGTTGTTCCCCAGTGGAATGTTTTTGGGCCTCTACCCTCATAACCGGTAGTTATAAGTCCTACCTTTCCTGGCTTTCTTAACAGAATTTGTGGTTATACACCTTTTATTCTCCAGCCAGAGTTTTTGGTTTTCTACCTCATCCCGGTAGTCGTAAATCCTTTTTCCTGCTCTTCAGCAGTTTGTGGTTTGTTATAAACCCTATTTTGGTTTCCCGTGCGGATTTGTGATTTGTTCTATCCCCACGCGGAGTTTTTGGTCTTCTACCCCGTATTCGGTAGATGTAAACCCTAACTTTGTGGTTATCTTCATCTAGTCTTTGATGTTGATTTTCCTTTGCTCGGATAAGTTGCTCAGATCAGCACTTATATCCCTAGCAAGTCTTTTGTGGATAATTGCCGTATGCTAGCAATTTTATCCCCAGTGGGTCCTTTCACCGTTTGCTAGTGATTTGTTCCCCAGATCATTGGTTGTATACCAATGCATCTCCAGCTAGTCCCTGTGGATAATTGCCGGATGTTTGCAAATTATCCTCAGCAGATCGCCTTTCATTTACCCTTTTGTTGGTAATGTCTGTTGCTCCTTTTGATTGGTCATCATTATATATACCTATTCTGGTATCCCGATGCCTTTCGTTTTCGGATTTTATCCTATAAACAACCCAGTAACCGGTTCAGGATAATCTTCCATGCGAGTATATTATTCACGGTCTGCCGGTAATGAATAATGTATCTCATGCGCTCTCTAGTTGGAATCCTTTGTTGATTTTCCCCAACTGAGCAAGATTCGTATTCTTTGTAGAATCGAATATCCATCCTTAACCAGTTTGTGTTTTGGATGATGAGTGTTTTGGAACACACACCAATTCACGTTTTTTTGTCCATCCTTAACCAGTTTGTGTTTTGGATGATGAGTGTTTTGGAACACACACCAATCCACGTTTTTTTGTCCATCCTTAACCAGTTTGTGTTTTGGATGATGAGTGTTTTGGAACACACACCAATTCACGTTTTTTTGTCCATCCTTAACCAGTTTGTGTTTTGGATGATGAGTGTTTTGGAACACACACCAATCCACGTTTTTTTGTCCATCCTTAACCAGTTTGTGTTTTGGATGATGAGTGTTTTGGAACACACACCAATTCACGTTTTTTGTCCATCCTTAAACAAGTCTGCTGTTCTAGCTTTCTTCAGGGTGATGAGTGTTTTGGAACACACACCAATCCACGTTTTTTTGTCCATCCTTAACCAGTTTGTGTTTTGGATGATGAGTGTTTTGGAACACACACCAATTCACGTTTTTGTCCATCCTTAAACAAGTCTGCTGTTCTAGCTTTCTTCAGGGTGATGAGTGTTTTGGAACACACACCAATTCACGTTTTTTGTCCATCCTTAAACAAGTCTGCTGTTCTAGCTTTCTTCAGGGTGATGAGTGTTTTGGAACACACACCAATTCACGTTTTTTCGCCATCCTTAAACAAGTCTGCTGTTCTAGCTTTCTTCAGGGTGATGAGTGTTTTGGAACACACACCAATTCACGTTTTTTCGCCATCCTTAAACAAGTCTGCTGTTCTAGCTTTCTTCAGGGTGATGAGTGTTTTGGAACACACACCAATTCACGCTTTTTTGTCCATCCTTAAACAAGTTTGCTTTTCTAGCTCTCTTCAGGATGATGAGTGTTTTGGAACACACACCAATTCACGTTTTTTGTCCATCCTTTTAACAAGTTTGCTTTCGCTCTCTTCAGGATGATGAGTGTCTTGGAACACAAACCAATTCACGATTTCGGATCTTATCCTATAAACAACCCAGTAACCGGTTCAGGATAATTTTCCTTTCGAGTATATTATTCACGATCTGCCGGTAATGAATAATATGTCTCGTTCACTCTTGGGTCAATCCTTTGTTGCTTTCCCCTCAGAGTAAGATTCGTATTCTTTGTAGAATCGAATATCCATCCTTTAAACAAGTTTGCTTTTCTAGCTCTCTTCAGGATGATGAGTGTTTTGGAACACACACCAATTCACGTCTTTGGTCGGTCACCTGTTACATACCTACAACCCGGTATCCTTGGTGTTCCTTCCTGTTTTTTTTGTTACCCTTATGCCTGGTGACATCTCATTTGTTTGGTGCTTCCTCAGTGAAGTTTTCTGTTGCTTCTCCCCCAGGAGTCAGCTTATGTCTCTCCAATGGATTTATTTTCCTTTGGAATTTTTTTTTCCCTAGTGCGAGTCCTTCACTCCCCAGTGAGTTCTCCAGTCTGTTTTCTGTATTTTCCTTAATCAGAGTCGTGTCTTGTTCACGCTATGTCAGTTTTGTTTATTCCCAACTAGAGTCTTGTCAAAGTCTCTGTTCCTGGTGAGTGTATTACTCCGACGGATCGTCTTTTCTTCTGTGTGAATCATATTCTCCACAGAATTCGTGTCTTTTGCACGCATACATTTGCATCATGAGGTCTCTTAGGGACCAAAATTTGTCTCATTACTGTTATTTAAGCCCATTCTACCGCGTCGAGATGAAGATTTCTAAACTTCACTTCTCCGGCTAGAATGACCTTAAATAGGGGCATCTGTAAGACCCCAATTTTGGCCCTAAGATCCCTCATGGCCCATAACATATCATACCATGGCCTCAAGGATCACTGCATGCCCTAGTTTCCCTCCTAGTGGGTAGATTGCTTTGTGGGTTGATTCTTGATCACCAAGCATACTTTGCATTCGTATATCTTTGCCTTTCATATGTTTACTAACCAAAAAGTACAAAAATATTGTCAGTTTAACCTTGTTGCTTGCAGTTGAAGCAATCATCAGCAATTAGGTCAAAGACAGTCAACAGTCAGTCAAAGCAATGGATGGTGGCCATTCTTGCAGAATTTGGGCACCATGATCAATAATCAAGAGTTCATATGACTTGGGACATCATTTGGAATCAAGTTCTCAAGGAATCAGGGTTTGGAATTCATCAGAAATGCTTCAATCATCCAAACCCTAGAAAAGTCAAACTTGGTCAACTGTGGATTTAATCAGTGATTTGATGGATGGAATTGATTTGAAGGAACTCATTCATGCTTGTATAAGCCTCATATATCATGCCAAACCTCATCATGGAAGAAAGTCAAGTCAAACAGAAAATTTCCCAAAATAGAAAGTGGACCTGTAATTTCAACTGCCAAAAATGGAAACTTCTTGATCCTCAACTTACATCATGATACAAGCTTCAAATGAATTTTTGCCCAACATGAAAGTTGAAGATCTTGTTCTCCCATTTTCAAAAAGTCCAAGAAGTCTCAATTCCCATGTGTGGTTGTCAAGATATGATCAATTCAATTTCAAAAAATTGTGAACTTCAACAAGCCATATCTCATGAACCATAAGGCCAAATTTGGTGGGGTTTTTTCCTACAAACCACATTTTTCCTCCTCTTTCCAAAAATATAAATTTCATGAACCAAAACCTTACCAATCAAAATGGCATTTTTGGCCTTGACTTTATTCATTTCAAGTTTGACCCAAAGTTGACTTTTTGATTTATTGATTTTTTCTCACATTGGCCAATTGGGATTCATTTTAAATGTCATTTGCAAGATGTTCCAAGCCCAAAAACGAGCAGCATCCCATCATACCACCTCCATATGCACCTTTGGCAAAATTTGCAAATAATGCATTTTGGTTCATTTAAGTATAACAAGGTTAACAATTCATGAGCAGACCAAAAACAGCAAATTGGAAGGTCTATTCACAGCCTGTATCAAGCCCAAACCGTGCAAGCATACACCCTCCACTTTCACTTATGCAAGTTTAGCAAAAATGTGCAATTGGTCATTTTGAGTTAAGCAAGATTAAGCATTTCATTAGCCATGATAAACAGTCATATTTAAAGTGATTTTCTGCCAGATTCCAACCCTAAAGAGACAGCAGCCACACGACCAAAAAACCTCCATTCTCCCAATTTGCATCTGAACCAAATTTGATTTTCTGCACAAAATTTCCAAAACCTTCGAGTAACCTTTGGTTGATTCATCACATGGACATCATCTAGAAGTGATTTGTGGCATCAAACCCCAGTTGTACAACCGTTTTCTCATCTGTTTTCTTCAAGCTCTTCCAATGGCAGATTGTGATTTACTTATGTCCAAGCATTCTTGAGCTGAAACAACTTCATCATCCATCATTTGGAGCTGGAACCTTCGACTGTTTGAGCAAATATCATCGAAATAACAACTGCTTCTTCCATTTCTTCACAACCAAGTAAAATCTCGACTCTCTCTTTTCTCTTATCCATGCTATGTGTTTGATAGTCCTTGCCTTGCTGGTTGTTATGAACTTGGAATCATATTAAATGGTTGGTTGGTTTAGGAGAAATCTGGCTTTGAAATTCTATGTGCAAACTTGTTTCCATCGATTCCTCTTGTATGAGCTTGTTTTAATGATTTTGCTTGCTGGTATGTGATGCTTATTGTTGGTAGATTAGATAGCCATGCTTGATTTTAGCTTCTGGGGATTTTGTTCATGTTCGATTTTGCATGATGATGATGAATGCCCTGCTGTTTTGCAACCTTAAACCTGCCCAGAAATCCACATGAATCATGTCCTGTTTGTTGGTGTTATGATGCTGCATGAGTGTTAATGCCATGATGTTGTGTTTTGCTGCTTGGAATTTGTTTTATGATGATGAACTCGCATGAAGATACCATGAACATTGCTGCTAAAACCCTAGGGTTTTTGAACCCAGAACACTGAAGCTTCATTGGCCACGGTACTGTTCCATTGGCCATCAGCCAATGAGAACATTTCCTCTGCGTGCTCCAAAACGCAGAGTTTTGATAAGTGGTACACTTATTTACCAAAATGCCATGCGCTGACTATCTTTGACTTATTTGCCATGTTATGTTGCTCATGTTGTTACAATTATTCACTCGTCTTCAAAAATCCATTTCTCACTCAAATTAAATCCAAAAATCCTGAAAACTTTTGCATAATGTTCACAAGAATGTCTAGTATTTTATTATGATTTTTAATTAATTTTTGGTTGGCTGGATTTTAAATGGTATGAGTTTTCTTGTCATGTATGCTCATTTGATACCTTTGGCCATTCCTTTTGTGAAATGATGAGGATGTATCCAATGCCCCTGAAATTTTTTGTGGTGTAACTAGACTCATTCATCTTTGTTTTGATGTAGAGATTGTGCATTTATCATTTGTGGTTTGCTAGATATGAATTTTTGAAGTAGGGTGTGACAATTTGTGTCACACCAATGATATGCTAATTCATGATTTTTGTTCACATACTTCCTGGTTTCCAAACAAATTGAAATTTTGCAAGAATGATCTCTTACATGTCTAGTTTGTGTATGAATTTTCCTGGAATTAATTATGCCGTTTCCAATATGTTTGAGAATTTTCTTCCCTGCCTAGTCAAATGTTGACTTTGTGTGATGCATCTTGCCAAATCCTTTGTGAAATTCTCATATCTTATTGTATGATCATGGAATTTCATATATGCATACTAGACATCTTGAGCTTTGCATTGGTGTTAATCCCATCCATTTCTCATCTGTTTCCAATTTGTTATGATTTTTTGAAGTTGACCCATGTTTGTTGACCTTCATTGTGCACATTTGAAATTATGTTGACTTCCTGATTTTATTTGACTATCTTCCCATGATCCAATTAAGCTGAAATTTAATATGCATGCTATGTTATGGATTGTGATTGAGTATGAATTATTTCATGATTTTTGGAATTGATTATGCTTACTTTTGAGCTTGGTCTTGCTGTTGACCTTTTGTGTGCTCCCTCTTGCCATGTTTTGACTTCTTTGGTTTATGAAATGACATTGATGCATGATATGAGTGTGGATCCAATTGAGATAGCTTCTTAGATGTTTGAACATGAATTGGGTTGACTTTTCTTTGCTGTTTTGACCTTTTCTTTCATCTTTGACCCTAGGCTAGTCCTAGTGGTCTTTTGAGCTTACAATTGAGTTAATGTTTCAGGTTAAGCACCAATGCCTCAAAGATCATTCAAATTTGATTGAGTTGGATTATATATATCATGTGCTAACCCTTGTTTTGTAGGTGTGACTCATGTAGTTGAGTCTTGTGCTTTGCACATTGGTCCCTCTGTGGTTGACTGTTGTTTATCCATTCCTTTTGTTTTAAACTGTTGAACTGTTTACTAATTGGTTTGACTTTTTCAGGTACTTTAGTTGCTTAAGTTCTTTGAACTTGCTTGCTTTGCTATTTAGCAATTGCTTTTGAGGTATAATTACTCTTTCTTCATGTAGTCTGGAGACCCGGCTTGTTATTTGGTCGGGCAAACTGTCTGAAGTCCTCCTTAAGAGGCAATGCTTGTGTGTGTTTAAAATTGTCCCAAGCAGGAAAAGTCCTTCAAGTAAGGCAATTGGTAGATCAAAGGGATAAGTAGCCTATCCCCTACTATTCAGTGAGTCCTCTCCTTGCTCCCATTACATGGTTGTAGCATTGAGATAAATACCCAAGATCTATCGAGTCAATAATGTGGAAAGAGCTCCATCTTTCTGAGCTCCCACACTTTCTTTGATGCTCTCCCTGATCAGGGATAAGAGCAATGAGGCACACCCCTCATCTCCTTTTCATCTGCTTCACCTTAGCCTCTCAATGGCAAGGTTAACAGCGACATTTACCTATTACAGTGGACTTTCATAGTCAAACCCTCTTGTGTGAGCCCCCTTGTTTGGCTATAGAGTGTGTTGTTTGTTATTCATTGATTGATTAATTACTTCATATGCACATGTTTGCTTGTATGCTTCATGCATTTATCATCATTTATTGCTCATCAATACATAATCATCTCATTTGTCTTTATGACTTGTCTTTGTTGTTTACCCATTGAGGACAATTGTAAGACCATCCATTGGCCATTGCTCCTATGATATGGAAGTGAGTATAAGACCATCACCTTGGCCACTCATCTTATCTTTGCTTGATGCATTTGATTGTATGTGAGGAAGCAACTGTAAGTCCCTGCAAGTTGGCATTTGCTTTCCTATGATCACATGTTGCTTTGTTTGTTTGTATGTGAGGATACAACTGTAAGTCCCTGCAAGTTGGCATTTGTATTCCTAGGACCATACTGTGGAGGTTAGAGTAAGCCCAGACAGATTGGCATCTGACATCCATGTCTTGCTTTTGTTTGTTTATGTGAGGTTGCAACTGTAAGTCCCTGCAAGTTGGCATTTGCTTTCCTATGATCATATGTTGGATATTGGTGTAAGTCCAGACAGATTGGCATCCGGTATCCAAGTTTCATTTTGTTTTAGGAGATTAGTATAAGTCCATTGAGTGGCTTCTGATATCCATTTCTTTTTAGGAGACTGGTGTAAATCCATCTATTGGTATCCGGTATCCACATTTTATTTCTTTGCTTGAGGAGATTAGTGTAAGACCATTGAGTGGCATCTGATATCCCGTTTTGTTTTAGGAGATTGGTATAAGCCCAGTGATTGGCATCCGATATCCGCTTTTGTCGACTTTCTTGTTTGTTTGTTATTATCCATTGCCCATTCCAAAGGACACACTTGAATCATCTTCTATATGATTTCAAGAAGTGAACCTTCTAAGAAGTTTTACAATCCATATTCATCAATTCATCCCCATTATGTCCTAAACCTTTTCACACTTTGATTTCAAACTTGACATAGATATTGTGCAAACTTCTTCATGTTTTTTTTCAAACTAAAAACCTGGACTCAAGTCCTTGACTTTTTTTTCAAACTTCATTTCATAATACTTCTTTTGAATCAATCTTAATCATACTTTGACTCCACTTTCATAATCACAGTCAATTAACTTCACTCATTCACTTGTTTTGGCTTTGTCCATTGTTAATCTTTTCATGCATTAGCCATAGGTTTCAATTATCATTGTGGTTGATGTAAATCTTGCCTATCCTTAGTGAGTCGACAGTAAGACTTCCGTACTGAAAACAGGGCTAACCCCTCTAGTACGTCGAAGCTATCCTCGCATGGTGGATGTTGGTCTTGGTCGAGTGTTCTCCCATTGATAATGAAAAGCCTCAGTGCTTGTGTTTAAAACTGAATCCACCAACTTTTGGAAATCTTTTAGCCGAACTACGGCGTTTTGATCCTTACCTTTGATGGAAGGTACGTAGGCAGCGGGTTCATCCGTTCAAACCCAATAACCCAATAAATGTATATTCTTTTCTCATCATTCCAATCATGTTTGCACAATGTTTATGTCATAACAAATAACAACTTTTACAACAAGTGTGAAAAGGGCTCCCTAGGAGTACCTAGGACGTGATGGGTGCCTAACACCTTCCCATTGCGTAATTTACCCCTTACCCAGACTCTCTGATCTTTTTATTAGTTTTCTACGTGTAAAACTTCTTAGGCTTTTGTTCGCTTTTTAGCCAGTCCTTTGGATAAATAAAAGTGCGGTGGCGACTCGAAATTTCAATGTATCCCTTGTGTCGCATCACGCGAAAAACCGGCGGGAAAAGAAAGAACAACAGAGCCGCCACCGTGCGTTATTTATCCCAAAAGAGGGAAAGGAAACGCTCAGAGTAAACCTGGGAAAGAACATGGTCTCGCGACCAAAGAGAATGGGTTCGGGAGTCGGTTATGCGAAGGGAAGGTATTAGCACCCCTACGCATCCGTAGTACTCTACGGGATCCACACACAATAGGTAGGAAAATGGTTGCTAAACACTGCTCAAATACTCACACACACTGGCTGAAAGAGACAAAAGAAACTGACTGAAACTGACTCGGCAGGATGTCGCATCCTGGGCCTACTTAGTCTACCAGGCATAGACATCAGAGTCGAAGTAGTTCGGACTGGGGAAACGACACATGCTCGCTAGGATATCGCATCCTATGCATACGTATCTTCTCGGACGAGAGAAGAATCAGAGCATTCGTAGCTCGGCTGACACGCACACAAACCAACAAGACACACACAGGCAAACGTGGAGCCCAAATGCCAATCACTGGACTTACATTGACATCCGAACCTAAACACACACACACTGGAACCCAAATGCCACTCGATGGACTTACATCGGCTTCCAAGCACACAACACACAACAGGTTGATAGGGGGTCGGGGACTCAGCCTATAACTGTCAAACACACACAAACAGACAGACAGCAAATGCTAAGGAGTGACAGACTCGAGCCTAGCAAAGGTCAGACAACACGCACAAAAGAAAGAAAAGGCGCCCGGAGAGATCAGCTCAATCTCCTGCCTACCTACTTCATCTGGTATGAAGATCAGGGCGATGTAGTTCCCCTACGCAGGGACAAGGATCTAGCCTAACCAGATAACAGAGGGAGACACAACTAGGGAGACTACGACTCGAGCCTAGATGTTATCATGCAAATTCATCCCTAAGTTAAGGTTTCTAGCTAAACGGCACAAGGGCCAACCTATCCTAAACGGACACGAGAGAAGCAAGGTCTCAATTGCAACTAGGGCAAGAGACAGGGGATATCTCAATCACAACAGGGGTGAGAGAAAAGAACTAGTGTTAGTGGTTAGTCAAACTCGACAAGACATCGCGTCTCGTGCCTACGTATCTCATCTGAACATGAGAATCAGAGTTGCCGTAGTTCGGCCAAACAACTCTAAACATGGCTCACACAGGAAGTAAGCCACACAGACTTGACTTTGCACAAGGGCAAGTCAAGCACAACCTATCTTGCACAAGGGCAAGACTAAACTAATCCTAACTTGCACAGGAAGCAAGTCAAACAATCCTATCTTGCACAGGAAGCAAGTCAAACAATCCTACAAGCACAGATAGCACACGCTATACACAAACAAGTGGCTCAAACAAGGGTTAGGTTTTAGTCAAGGGGTCATATCAACCTCAACAAACAAACCTCTGGAACTGGGTGAATGCGCTCTTAACCTTGCCATTGAGGGGCTAAGGTGAAGCAGATGAAAGGATGAAGTGAGGATGAGACCTCACAGCTCTTATCCCTGGCCTGGGAGAGCTCAAGACAAGAATGTGTGGGTTCAGAAAGTGGGAACCCTTCAACACATTTAAAACTGACTCAGTTGTACAATTGTACAAGATCTTGGGTTTGTATCTGCAATGCGTCAACACAGTGGTGTGAGCAAAGCAGATGACACACTGAATAGTGGGGGATAGATTGCATATCCCTACCTTCCACCAATTGCCTCTTCACTTAGGAGGACTTTGACTCTATGCAAGGACAAAGGTAAACAATCACAAACATTGCCTCTTAAGGAGGACTTCAGACAGTTGCCTGGCCAAGTAACAGACCAGGTCTTCCAGACTACATGAAGTAAAAGAGACATACCTCAAGCAAGTTGCTAAAAAGCAAAGCAAATCAAGTTCAGAGAACTTAAGCAACTAAAGTACCTGAAAAAGTCAAAACAATCAGCAAACAGTTCAAAAGTTTAAATCAAAAGGAATTGGTGAACAGTCAACACAGATGGTCAACTGTGCGAGGCATAAGACTCAAACACATGAGTCAAACCTACAAAACAAAGGTTAGCATATGATAAAACAATCAAGTTCAAACAAGTTTGAATGATCTTTGAGGCATTGGTGCTTAACCTGAAACAGGAACTCAATTGTAAGCTCAAAAGACCACTAGGACTAGCCTAGGGTCAAGGGTAAAAGAAAAAGTCAAAACAGCAAAGAAAAGTCAACCAAAGTCAAGGTCAAACATTCAAGACGCTATCACAATTGGGCCCACATTCAAATCATGCATTATTATCATTTCATACACAAAAGGATGCAAAGCATGGCAAAGGAAAGCACAAATAGGTCAACAGCAAGACTTCATTCAAAAGTCATCCCAAACAATCTCAAAAATCATCAAATAAATCACATTCAATCCTAACATCTAACATGGTAAGCATGTCAAATTTCATGGCATTTGGATAAGTGGAAGGCAGTCAATGAAAATCAGAAAGTCAAAGCAATTTTGAACATGCTCAAAGAAGTCAACCAAACATGCATCAACTTAGAAAAATCATAAGTCAAGAATGGTGTATGATAAATGAATGGGATCAAAACCATGGCAAAGATGAGGATGTCTAGTTATCTCATGCAAAATTTCATGTCCATCCAATAGAGTATGAGAATTTCACAAATGAAATGGGAACATGTGTCACACAAAGTCAACATTTGTCTAGGCAGGGAAGAAAAATCTCAAACAAATGGAAAATAGTTCAATTAAATCCAAGAAAATTCACAAGTCAACTAGACATACAAGAGTAAGCTCATGCAAAAAATCAAGTCATTTGGAGGTCAAGAAGCATGGCAATGAAAATCATGAAGTTGGACATCAATGGTGTGACACAAATTGTCACACCTTAATTCAAAAAATCATAACTCACAAACCACAAATGATAAATGCACAAACTTTATATGGAAATGAAGGTGAATGAGTCTAGTTTCATCACAAAAAATTTCAAGGTCAAAGGATGCAACATGAGTATTTCACAAAAGGAATGGCACAATGTATCAATTATGCATACATGTCAAGAAAATAATTATCAATTAAAATTCAGCCAATGGAAAATTAATTAAAAATCACAAACAAATACTAGACACTCTCATGGACATGATGCAAAAAAAATCAGAATTTTTGGAGTTGAAATGAATTAAAAATAAATTTGGCAAGTTGAGGAATAAATTGAGTGCAACATGAACAAAAGGCATGGCAATGAGTCAAACATTAGTCAACAGAATGGCAAATGTGTAAATAAGCTTTTCATTTAATAAAACGCTGCGCATCAGAGGGACACGGGAAATGTTGTGGTTGGCCCAATCTCAATGAAACAGTACCACGAAGAACAACAGCCAATCAACAATGTTTCTGGGCAAAGTTCCAAGCAACTAGGGTTTTGACATTTACAGCAACATTCAGCATTCAACATTCATAGTTCATCATTTAAATCATCAACACATGAACAAACATCATCAACCAATACTCGTGGCCATGAAGTATCACTATCATGCAATATTAATCAACAATAAAGCACACATAATCGAGGGAAATTCTGGGCAGGGTTATGTTCAAACAACAGCACAGCATCATGTTCATCATGCAATCAAAGAAAATCGAAATGCCCAGAAATTAAAATCAACTAAACCAAAAGCTTCATTCAAACATGGTGATGACAAAACCAAGCATAGTTTTCAGTATAAAACATCCTGGAATGAGATTCGAGCAAAAGAACATATGTGCATGAAACTTAAATCACAGATTTCTTAAAAATTAAGCAACCAATTCATGTGAGACAAAGTGCATAGGCTTCAGCATGTTAAGACCTACATTAAACATGTGATGGTTTGGCAAAATGAGGGATTCGAAAAAATACCAAGTTGAAGAGCAGAAGAAGATGCAGTGGTGTATTGATGGTATCGTGTTGAAACAGATGGCCTTGATGCTCTACAATGATGGAATCTTGAGGTGGTTTGGCTCAAAGGTGCATGGAGCTCTTCAAATCGCCTTTCACCATTGTTGGTAGCTTGAAGATGCAGAACCAGGACAGGCTTTACAGCAAGGAATTGATGATGAAATTGGGCTCAGAAATATGTCTAGATGAAGAAACAATCAAGGTTTGTTCAAGGGTCTTTGGTGTTTTGCTCTGAAATTCTGTTCTTGCCAAAATGCACAATGGGAGAGTGAGAGGTTTTTTTGTGTGGTTAAAGGCTGCAACTTAAGGTTCACATTTGACAGAAAATATCCATCAAATCTGCTGTTGAGAAGTTGCTTTTGTGGTAAGGCAATCCCTTCTAACCTTAGAGTTTTGACAGCTTTTGTGTAAATGCCAAGATGTGGTTTTTTTTAGAGAATGAAGTTCTGTTTTTTAGACCAAGTGGTTTTTGTGTGGCTGCTAGTTTTTTTCATTTTTGACAGAAAATCCATCATAAAATCTGCTGCTTTATGTTGTACAAATCATAGTCCATGGATATGTGGGATAGAGTTGGTAAAAGTTGTACTTTTGGCCACACTTCAAGCAACTTGGCATGGCTTACATGTACTGCATAATTTTGACTTTGTAACATGACCAAAACCATATTTCTGAACATATTTGATTGGCCAAATGGTTAAAAGATGATTATATCAAAAAGTCAACTCTTGGTCAAACTTGAATTTAAATGAGACAAGTCAAAAAATGCCATTTTGATTGGCAAGGTTTTGGCTCATGAAATTTACATTTTTGGAAAGAGGGGACCAAATGTGACTTGTAGGAAAAAACCCCACCAAAATTGGCCAAATGGTTTGGGAGATATGGCCTTTTGAAGTTCAAGAATTTCTGAAATCGATTCGATCATAACTTGCCAACCACACATGGGAATTGAGAGTTCTTGGACTTTTTGGAAATGGGAGAACAAGATCTTCAACTTTCATGTTGGGCAAAAATTCATTTGAGGCTTGTATCATGATGTAAGTTTGAGGATCAAGACTTTCCATTTTTGGTAAGTTTCAGTTACAGGTCCAGTTTCCGTTTTTGGAAATTTCTGATCTGGCTTCAAATTCTTCCATGATGGTGTTTGGCATGATATATGATGACTATTTGGCCATGAATGAGCTCCCACAAACCAATTCCAATCATCAAATCACTGATTAAATGGACAGTTGACCAACAGTTGACCTTTAGGGTTTCCGACTGATTGTGCATTGACTGATGACTTCCAAACCCTAATTCCTTGAGAACTTGACTTCAAATGATGTCCCAAGTTGTATGAACTCTTGATTATTGATCATGGTGCCCAAATTCCACAAGAATGACCACCATCCACTGCTTTGACTGACAGTTGACTTTCTTTGACTTTTGACTGTCTGTGTATGAACTGCTGACCTCTGAGTCTTCAACCCTTGACCAAAATACTTCAAATAGACCTCCAAGCCATGTGAACTTGTTGGACAAACCCCAAGGCCTTGATTCAATGAGAAATTCCTTTGCTTGCTTGGTTGACTGATCAGGAGATTAGTTTGACCTAATTTCTGATTGCTTGCTCTTGAGGCAACTGAGGGACAATGCAAATGCTATGCAATGGATCATGATATGCTATGACCTAATATGAAAATGTATGCATAATGATAGGTGCAAATTTGAGGTGCTACAGCTGCCCCTATTCAATCAGCTGGGAACCCGAACGGATGATAGCAACGGCTGTCAGACTTTCAGGGTAAACAGGGATTGAATACCAAAGGACCGTAGAATTTGCACAGACTGGATATAATACAAAAGAACCACGTCATTTACCGATGACAAACTGCATGACAGCTTCAGAAAAGCAAAACCATTTACCGATGGTTAGAAACTGGGAACTTGATATTTACCGATATCAACTTCAGCAAGACCATTTACCGATGGCGGCTGGGGAAAACAAACTTCTGAAAAACAAAACCATTTACCGATGGTTAAAATTGGAAACTTTGATATTTACCGATATCAACTTCAGCCAGACCATTTACCGATGGCTGCTGGGAAACAGATTTCTGAAAAGCAAAACCATTTACCGATGGTTAGAACTTGATATTTACCGATATCAACTTCAGCCAGACCATTTACCGATGGCTGCTGGGAAACAGATTTGATGTAGAAAGGAAGCCAGACCATTTACCGATGGTGGCTTCAAAGAAACTTGACATTTACCGATGTCAACTTCAAACTGGCCATTTACCGATGGCTACTGTAACTGGGAATTCGACATTTACCGATATCGAAGGAAACTGGGGCCGTTTACCGATGGCATCTCCACTTGGGGAGGAACAAAATCTTTGTGGTGTAATCAGACAAGACGTTTACCGACGACTTCTGGGGATTTTGATTTTATTGACCAGACATTTACCGATGACTGGGATGAGACTCGATGTTTACCGACATCGAAAGATGATGTTTACCGACATCAAAAGAATGACCAGACATTTACCGATGACTGGGGTGGGACACGATGTTTACCGACATCGAAAGATGATGTTTACCGACATCCAAAGAAATGACCAGACATTTACCGATGATTGGGAATGAGAAATTTATTGGGGAGATACAAATATTGCAACTGGAAACTAGATAGGACATTTACAAATGACTCTACTGGGGGTTTCTAGCTGGGGAATTATCAGACATTTACCGATGACTGACGAAAAGGACTCGATGTCTACCGACACCGAAGCAATGGCGTTTACCGACATCAAAAAAATGATGGCCAGACATTTACTGATGACTGGAGAGAATACTCGATGTTTACAGACACCGAAACAATGGTGTTTACCGACACCAAGAATGATGACCAGACATTTACTGATGACTGGGGAAATACCCGATGTTTACAGACACCGAAACAATGGTGTTTACCGACACCAAACAAAGAAAACACACGTGGGTGCTAGCATGACACTTACTGGTATCACAAGAACGACTTCTTAGATATGTCAAGGCAAGGTTGACCACTTGCTGGGTGTCTCACTGAAGAGAAACAAACTTTCTGTCACCATCGGGTGAGGAAATAAACCTCTGTCACCATCGGGTGAGGAAATAAACCTCTGTCACCATCGGGTGAGGAAATAAACCTCTGTCACCATCGGGTGAGGAAATAAACCTCTGTCACCATCGGGTGAGGAAATAAACCTCTGTCACCATCGGGTGAGGAAATAAACCTCTGTGGGGAATAAACAATTCTGAATGCTGTCAAGAGCAATTGTAGCAGTCTTGGTGTTGACGTTGAATGAAGTGATCCGCCTCTGCCGGGGATACAGTCTGGTGAAGTTAACACATGAATGCATATGTTTGAATTTTTCTATGGCGTAATGCTCCATATTGAATGGGAATGCTACGCAATTTTTGAGGATGCAATGATTACTACATGCAAAATGCAAATGAACCCGGGCTAGGGAGCCGAAATGATCAGATACTCTGACTCTGTGGGGAGACTCCTCTTGGGGAACTACTCTGCGGGGAACTCTGCTTGAGGAATGGTAAAGCGACTTCACACTCATGTAGGAGAATAGCACTGCTGCTGGGAAAAGGTAAACTTCGCTGGGGATAACCTTCAGTCCACAGATAGGATAAATGTTGGAGATAAATTTCAATGAACCTGCCTCGCTCGGGGAGGAAATTAGCAAATACAGGCCTGCCGGGGATAGGCAATCCTCAGATCTGTTGGGGAATAGAAGGCACTATCCACAGACGTCTTCGCGGGGGAACATAGCTCTGGTAGCTTCCAAACTTGCTTGGGGAAAATATTTGCTGAGGAAACATCCTCACAGATGCCAATCTGAAAAATATCGCAAATAAATGCCCCCAGGGGATACATGGACAAGATACGCTCAAGTGTCCTCAACATTCAAAATGATTTTCAAATGTTTTATCTTTCTGCACGTTATTGTGTAGCCTCCATGTTCTTATATGCAATGCTTATCAAAAATTCGGACATTTTTGCAAACAAAATAGTAAAAATAAAAACAGAAAAGCTATTTATCTGAATAACGACTTTTATTGATTGAAAATGTGCCTGAAGAGGCAGAGTACATTGGGAAGCAATTCCTAGAAAGAGGTAATTGCGCACAAAAGGAAAAATCTATCCTGATGGCAATGTGAACACGGCATCCACTATTTCCCAATTCTGTTATAACTCACAGATCATCATTTTTCCTCCCAACTCCTTGCTTTCTGAGAAGAATGAATGGACGGATCACATCTTTCGAGATGGCAGACGACAAAGCTTGATGAAGTACAGACAACTCAGACTGTAGTCTTCGCTTTAATCCCTAACTTTTGCCTGGATCGCCCTTTCGGGTTTTCAATCCACCGGGATACCCATTTTTGCCTAAGTCGCCCTTGCGGGTTTTCGACTTACCGGGTGTACAAATTCTTTTCATTTTATCCCTAACTTTTGCCCGAACCTTTTCTTTCTGTTTTTTTTTTTGTTCGCCGGGATGCCCATTTTTTGCCTGGACTCTTTTTCTTTTTGTCCAGCGGGTCAATTTATGCGAAGTATTTTTTTGACTACATCTGAGTTGACAGGAGACGGAAAATCCTCACCATCCATAGTTGTAAGCATCAAGGCTCCACCGGAGAAGACTTTCTTCACAACATACGGACCTTCATAATTAGGAGTCCACTTGCCCCTGTTATCTGCACCGGGAGGGAGGATCCTCTTCAAAACTAGATCACCGATCTGATAGCTTTGAGGGCGTACTTTCTGATCAAAGGCTCGCTTCATCCTTCGCTGATACAACTGTCCATGGCATACAGCTGCTAGCCGTCTCTCCTCGATAAGGCTCAACTCGTTAAACCTTGTTCGAATCCACTCGGCTTCGTCCAACTTGACATCCAATAAAACTCTTAGAGAAGGAATCTCCACTTCAACAGGTAGGACAGCTTCCATACCATACACAAGGGAGTAGGGGGTTGCCCCGGTCGACGTACGTACTAAGGTACGGTACCCATGCAAAGCGAAAGGCAGCATCTCATGCCAATCCTTGTACGTAACGACCATCTTCTGCACAATCTTCTTGATATTCTTGTTCGCCGCTTCTACAGCACCATTCATCTTCGGTCTGTAAGGAGAAGAATTGTGATGTTCAATCTTGAAATCTTTACAAAGCTCTTTCATCATCTTGTTGTTAAGATTCGAACCATTGTCAGTGATGATTCTCTCAGGAACTCCATAACGACAGATGATTTCTTTCTTGATGAACCGGGTGACCACTTGTTTGGTAACGTTAGCATAGGAAGTTGCTTCCACCCACTTGGTGAAATAGTCAATCGCAACCAAGATGAAGCGATGTCCATTCGAAGCAGTAGGCTCAATCTTTCCAATCATATCAATGCCCCACATGGCAAACGGCCAAGGCGAATTCATGACATTCAGAGGGCTTGGTGGTACATGCACCTTATCAGCATAAATTTGACACTTATGGCACTTCCGAGCATACTTGAAACAATCGGATTCCATGGTCATCCAGTAATAACCCGCTCTCAACAATTTCTTAGCCATTGCATGTCCGCCGGCATGAGTACCGAAGGAACCTTCATGAACTTCCTGCATTAACATGTCTGCTTCGGGCCTGTCCACACATCTGAGCAAGACCATGTCAAAGTTTCTCTTATACAACACATCATCCTGATTCAAATAGAAGCTTCCAGCTAGCCTTCTCAGGGTTTTCTTATCATTCTTCGACGCACCTTCAGGATACTCCTGAGTCTTGAGGAAATTCTTGGTGTCATAATACCACGGCTTCTCATCAATCACAACAGACTCGGCTGCAAACACATACGCAGGCCTCTCGAGTCGATTCACCGCAACATGTGGTACATGATTCCACCAATGAACTTTGATCATAGACGACAAAGTAGCCAAGGCATCAGCCATCTGATTCTCATCCCGGGGGACATGATACAACTTCACTTTCTTGAAGAACGTCAGTATTCTTCTGGTGTAATCTCTATACGGAATCAGATGCGGCTGATTCGTATTCCAATCTCCATTGACTTGATTGACCACTAGAGTGGAATCTCCAAATATATCAAGAGTTTTGATCCTCAGATCAATGGCTTCTTCTATTCCCATGATACAAGCCTCGTACTCAGCTTCATTGTTGGTGACGTCGAATGTCAATCTGGCAGAAAAAGGTATATGAGCACCTTTGGGATTGATCAACACTGCACCAACACCATTGCCATTCATATTCACAGCCCCATCAAACATCAGTGTCCACTTGTCATCAGGATCTGGTCCTTCCTCGACAAGAGGCTCTTCGCAATCTTTCATCTTAAGATACATGATGTCTTCGTCAGGGAATTCAAACATCATAGGCTGATAATCTTCAATTGGTTGCTCGGCGAGGTAGTCTGACAGAATACTACCTTTGATGGCCTTCTGGGACGTGTACTGAATGTCATACTCTGTTAGAATCATCTGCCAACGGGCAACACGTCCGGTGAGAGCTGGTTTCTCAAAGATGTACTTCACTGGATCCATCTTAGAAATCAATAAGGTAGTATGGTTCAACATATACTGTCTTAGTCGGCGAGCAGCCCAGGCCAAAGCACAGCAAGTTTTCTCGAGCAGTGAATATCTTGTTTCACAGTCGGTAAACTTTTTGCTAAGGTAGTATATGGCATGCTCTTTTCGACCAGACTCGTCATGCTGTCCCAATACACACCCCATCGAGTTCTCAGTCATTGACAGGTACATTATCAGAGGTCTCCCTGGAACTGGAGGTATAAGGATTGGAGGTTTCTGTAAATACTCCTTTATCTTATCAAAAGCTTTCTGACAATCATCATTCCACTTGATCGCTTGATTCTTTCTGAGCAGTTTGAAAATTGGTTCACATGTAGCAGTTAGATGAGATATGAACCTTGCAATGTAGTTCAACCTCCCTAAAAACCCACGGACTTGCTTCTCCGTTTTCGGTTCAGGCATCTCTTGAATAGCTTTGACTTTTGCTGGATCAACCTCAATCCCTTTCTCACTGACAATGAAGCCTAAAAGCTTCCCTGATCTCACCCCAAACGTACACTTGTTCGGATTCAACCTCAGCTTGAACTTTCTCAACCGGTCAAACAACTTCTGCAAATTAACCAGGTGCTCCTCTTCTGTCTGCGACTTCGCAATCATATCATCTACGTACACTTCAATGTCTTTGTGCATCATGTCATGAAAAAGAGTCGTCATTGCCCTCTGATAGGTAGCACCAGCATTCTTTAGCCCAAATGGCATCACCTTATAGCAGAACGTGCCCCAAGGTGTAATGAATGTCGTCTTTTCCATGTCTTCTGGTGCCATCTTGATCTGATTATATCCGGAGAAACCATCCATGAAAGAAAATACCGAGGATTGAGCCGTATTATCCACCAATACATCAATGTGAGGTAATGGGAAATCGTCTTTCGGACTCGCTCTATTCAAATCCCGGTAATCGACACACATTCTGACTTTACCATCCTTCTTCGGCACAGGAACGATGTTGGCCACCCACGGCGGATAACTTGTAACAGCCAGAAAACCTGCATCCCACTGCTTCTGGACCTCTTCCTTGATCTTAGTCGCCATGTCAGGACTCGTTCTACGAAGCTTCTGCTTGACAGAAAGACATCCTTCTCTAAGAGGTAATCGATGCACCACAATGTCTGTATCCAAACCAGGCATATCTTGATATGACCAGGCGAACACTTCCACATATTCTCTCAGCATCTCAATCAGCCTCCTCTTGACAGAGTCCTCTAAAGCAGCCCCAATCTTGATTTCTCTTTTGGCGTCCTCAGTACCCAAATTAACAACCTCCAACTCCTCCTGATGAGGTTGGATGACCCTTTCCTCCTGCTTCAGCAATCTGACCAATTCTGCAGGGAGTTCACAGTCTTCCTCACTCTCCTCTTCAGCTTGGTAGATGGGATTGTCGAAATCATACTGAGCCATAACAGAACTGTTCATAGTGAATGCCATAAGATCGCTTCTGCATGTTTAATGCTTTGTTTTTAGAAAAAGAGTTCAAGAAGTCACAAAAACAAAAAAACATTGCCATTTTATCGTTTTGAAAAAGAAAAATGAAAACAAAAATAGAAAGACAGGGATCACAAAGTTTGATTTCAAAAATGTCCTTCATTAATGATAATCATTAAAACATGATGAGGCCCTACAAAATGAATCACTACGCCTTGGGCAGAACGTAGGATTTTCATGCAAAATGACAAAACAACAGAAAATTACTCTGTCAGAAGAGTAACTTGAACCACTTCTTCAGCCGTCCAGTTGTTGATAGACCCCCCTGGTGCACACGGGCGAACCCAGTTGTCCAAATCACAATCGCTGTCACAGTCTTCAATACCGGTTGCGGAGACGTCGCCATGATTCATCAGCCCAGCGCTGGTAAAAGTACTCGGACCCGCTTGACCATTCTGCTCTGCTCGGAGAGGCTCATAACCAACACCAAATTTGTCTTCTTTGACAGGCAAATCCACCATCTTGCCCCAGCCTTCAGCTTTGCCAGAATCAACAACCTCTTTAGCCTGCTTGTAAGAAGTAATTGAAGCACCTGGCTTCCTCTGCTCAGCGTACGCCACTTTCTCAAGAGCCACAGTCTCAAACGCCTGGCATAAGGTCTCGTGGATCTCGCCATCCACCTCAACATACTTGAACGAGGATAGATGACTCACCAGAATCTCTTCTTCACCGCACACAGTCACAATCTGACCGTTCCAAACATACTTGAGTTTTTGATGGAGAGTCGACGAGACTGCCCCTGCTGCATGAATCCATGGACGTCCCAATAAACAACTATAGGCGGGCTGGATGTCCATAACATAGAAGATGATATCGAATACCTCAGGACCTATCTTCACAGGCAAGGTAACTTCCCCACACACAGAACGTTTGGATCCGTCGAAAGCACGAACGATCAGATCACTGGGATTAAGCACGAACCCTTCCGCATCAATCTTCCTCAGAATCTGCTTAGGCAACACATTCAGCGACGACCCGGTGTCTACCAATACGTGAGACAACACTGCCCCCTTGCACTCCATGGTGATGTGCAAGGCTTTGTTATGGTTTCGCCCTTCAGGCGGTAAGTCCAGGTTGGTGAAACCCACACCATGCCTGGTGCTCACATTGGCCATCACACCCTCCAGTTGATTGACAGAAATCTCCTGAGGCACGTAAGCCAGATTCAACATCTTCAGCAAGGCATTACGGTGTGCCTCAGAGCACAACAACAGTGAAAGTATAGAAATCTTGGACGGAGTTTGATTCAGCTGGTCTACAATCTTGTAGTCACTCTTCTTGATTATCTTCATAAACTCCTCCACGTCCTTCTCAAATGACCCCTCAGGCGCTTCCTTCCGGACAGGCTCTTCCTCAACCACAGCTTGTTTACCCTTTGCTCTGGCGAGAGCCTCAGCGTTATTGTCCCTCAAAGGCTGCGGTGCGAACAGACGACCGCTTCTGGTAAAACCTCCTGGACCCCCTACATTATCCACAGCCGGACCAACAGTTGCAGGAACTCTAGTCGGCAAACCAATTGTCACTGGAGTTTGATTCACTGGTCTTGTCTGACTTTCAGCCCTTCTGTAACTGCGGTGAGCATTATCATACTTCCACGGCACGGCTCTACTATTCTCAACAGCCCTTCTTTCAGACGCAACGGTAGTAGTCGGAACACTGATGGTTACAGGCACAGGAATGGTAACTGGGGTACCATTTGTTGCAGGTGCACTAACGACCCTTTGTCCACGTTCTTCAGACGGTTTAAAGTAAATGGTGATAGTTGACACTGTTCCACGATCCTTTACAGCCCTACTGAATTGCAAACAACCCTCATCCATCATACCCTGGATACCGGCCCTTAACTGGTCGCAACCATTCTCAGATTCTGCACAGCCCAAACAATTCTCATCACAGCCCGGGTAGACACCCCCATTCAGCAGACGGCCCTTCACAACTAGCAGAGAAGTCTGAACATCGTCAACATTAATAACCAGATCTTCAGCTTCTTTCCCCTCGATATTGTTCACTCTATGCCCACCATGCTGAGGCATAGGGTTGTTTACGACATTAGGCACTGGAGCGAAGTTGATTGCCTTGGCATCGATCAAATCTTGGACCTTATGCTGGAGAGCCCGACACTTCTCAGTGTGATGTCCTGGTGCCCCAGAGTGAAAGTCACAACGGACGTTGGCGTCGTACCCAGGAGGCAATACTGTAGGCGGAGCCATTGTACGCAACTCAACCATCCCCAACCTGAGTAATTCGGGCAGCAGCTCGGCGTACGACATGGGTATCGAATCAAAACGTCGATCAGGCATCCTTTATTTAGGCTGATACGGACGTTGCTGTTGTTGTTGTTGTTGCGGTTGTTGAACTCTTTGTTGTTGTTGCTGACGAGGTTGAGGTGCCGGAATGGTTACTGCAGCAGCTTGACGGTATTCACTTCTATTCTGATCTCTGCGGTGTTGAACAGCATTAGTTTCACCCTCCCTTCGACGAGGTGCCCCAGCAAACGGCTTCTTAGAGGAAGAGGAACCAGCATCTTGGATCTTCCCAGTTTTAATCAAACTCTCAGTCCTCTCTCCACAAATGACAACATCAGAAAAACTACCGAATGGGCAGCTCCCCATCCGGTCCATAAACACACCTTGAAGAGTACCGATAAACATATCTGTCAACTCCCTTTCCAGCATAGGGGGTTGAACTCTAGCAGCCAGTTCACGCCACCTCTGGGCATACTCCTTGAAGCTTTCATTGGATTTCTGACATAGACTCTGCAGCTGAGTCCGACTCGGTGCCATGTCCATGTTGTGTTTGTACTGCCTCAAGAAGGCCTCACCCAGATCTCTCCAGCATCGGATAGAATCTCTCTTCAATTCCATGTACCAGTCCAAAGAAGCCCCAGATAGACTATCTTGGAAAAAATACATCCACATCTTTTCATCATCGGTATACGCGGAGATCTTTCGATAATAAGCCTGCACATGGGTGCGAGGGCAAGAAGTACCGTTGTATTTGTCGAAGGACGGTGCTTTGAACTTGTGAGGGATTCTCAAACCTTCAACCAATCCCATATTAGTAACATCAAAACCGAGAGAATTTTGACTTTCCATAGCACGGATCTTCTCAGCAAGAGCCTCAACTTTACGGTCTCTCTCATTAACCCTTCCCAGAGCGTCTTCGTCTTCACTGAGCAGAGAGAACATATCCTCTTGTCTGTCAACAATCGGAACAGGATTACGGGCCGGAGCACGGACTACTCTGGCATTAGCGGCATCTAGAACAATAGGTTGACCGTTGATTCGAATACCCCCCAACTCATCACCAACAGCATAGTTGTTGACGGGTACAGCAGCAGCAACATTGTTATCATTGACCGGACCTCCCTCTGGCGGAGCATGGTTGATCGGTGGATTTGCGGCCTCTTGTCTCTGAACCATGGCTCGAAGTTCTTCTTGACCTTGCGCAACCCCTTGCATCATATTCATAAACTGGGCCATGCTAGCCTTCATCTCAGCCAACTCAGCTTGAAATTGATCCATACTCCTCTGTTGATTCAGTCTTGTTGAGTAGCGGTGTGGACGTTGATCAGCTATCCTGCCTGAACAGGAACCAAGAGTGAGAAGTCACGACCAAGAACACCTGTTATGCAAAATGATATGAGTATGATGCTAATGATGCGTATGATGCACATGATATGCTCATTTCTCAGGCATTCAAAGAGCCTGACCCATCCTGAAAAGATGGCAACCTGCAGCAACAAGAGAACAAACAGATACAAGGAAATGCTGACATCCTTATATATACATAAGGGTAAAAAGGCATACAACCAATGTCAACAGAATATCTGAATAAACAACGTACAAAGAAAAAGAATCCCATCCAACAAGCCTGGAGGTGATTCTTAACAAAAGATCTAAGAGATGTCTTACACGCAAATGAATCCCATCCAACAAGCCTGGAGGTGATTCTCAACAAAATACAATCAGAGACACAAACTAAGACAGACGGTCTTCCGGAATGAGGGTCTTCAGGTAATGGCACTGGTCTATCAACAGTGTGCATTCTGAACATTCTGGTAGAGGGATAATCTTCTCCTTCAACTGCCGTCTAAGCTCTACCACTTCTCCTCCAAGGTGGTTCTCTGATGCCTGTCTCAAGTCTACTTCCTTCTTCAACTGGATGTCTTTATCTCTGAGTTGCTTCTCCAAGTCTCTGATCTTCTTCTGATAGCTGGCCTCAACCCTCTGCAGCCTCAAGCGCTCCCGATGTTCTGCGTCTAACATGCTCTCCATCTCCTCGTAGGATCTCTTCTTGTTCCTTGCTCTGCTAGCATCCTCTCCTTGCACTTCCCTGAGTTGATGGGCCAAGTGCAGCTTATCAGCTTTAGCTTTGTACAGCTCCATCTGGGTATCTTGCTCCTTCTCTCTCAAACGGCGATTCTCCATCAAGGCTTGCTTGTAGTGCTCTGCAGGCACACTATCAGCAAGTACCAAAGGTGGTTGCTCTTGCAACGGCTCCATCCTATCATAGGGTAGCAGCAAAGTTTCCACCCTCTTCTTTACCCAATCGGTGTAATCGGGCATTGCAATGGCAAACTTCTTCCCTAAGACGGATCCATCCTTCACTCCCACATCTCTCCAGGCTTTCCCTATCTGCTCCAACTTAGCAGGGTCATCCTTCTTCTCAAAACAAAAACTTTCGGCCATCTCAGCTTCGAGCGGTCTTTCACTCATAACAAACCCTAGCTGGCGAAGAGAAAGAACTGGGTTGTAATTAATGCAACCTTTGGTCCCTATGAGTGGCACGCTCCGGAATTCACCACAACTTATGATGACATCCTTCACATCCATCCGGTACGACTGCCACCTGATGTCATAGGAAGTGAGCGACATGACCCTCTGAGTCCACTTCAGAGTACTCTGGGTATCCACAAATGGTCCACTGGCTGGCAGAAGAGACATGAACCATTTGAACAGAAGAGGCAGGCAGCACCTGATGGCTCCTCCCTTACCATGCCTGCTGTGAATGGCATAGTAAGTATCTGCTAGAAGAGTAGGGATTGGATTCCCTCTGATGAAAATGCTGATAGCAGTGAAGTCAATGAAATTTGGCATACTGGGAAATAGGATGATCCCATAGATCATGGCAGCTAGCTGAGCGTGAAACACTTCCCAATTCCCCTTATCTGCTTCAACTCTGGCAATTCTCAACAGAAACTTCAACGGTAGACCTACAACCTCCCCACAGGGTCTCCAATTCTCACCAACTTCCTCAACACTCAACCGGAGAGCTCTGGCAATCAATCTGAAGTCGACCTCCTTTGGGACGTCCAAGAAGGGAGTCTGATGCTGAATAGGGATACTCAATAGGATAGAATACTCTTCGAGAGTGGGTGCAAGCTGATAATCCTGGAATGTGAAGCATCTGAGCTCTGGATCATAAAACTGAAGAAGGGTCTGCAGAGGTACCGGATCTACTACCGTCTTCAGCACTGTCAAGATATCTCCATACCGCCCAACAAAATTCTTCAGTCGGTCATCTATCACGAGGCTACCCAACTCAACTAGCGGAGTCAACGGCTCACGGTGGAAACTGTAGGAACAGGTCTTCCGCTTCGGCTCGGGGACCGTTGTCATCTCTATCAGTAGACAGACTCGGGAATGTACCTGAGAAATGATATGCATGCAGAGATTAATTTTTTTTCTTCTTTTTTTTTTCTTTTTTTCTTTTGATCTTCTTGATTTTTTTTTCATTCTCTTTTTTTTAATGCGTTTCTTTTGAAAAATAAATATGCTATGATGCACATGATGCAGACATGGCTGGCTGGTTGTGCAGATTCTGATCACTAGGTCGAAGCTTCAGTCAAAATCGGAGCATAAATCCCACTTAAGGTTAACTGAACACTGTCTGAACACAAAATCACCATCAGAACCAAGTCACCAACAGAACCGAGTCACCAACGGTACCTGTAATGAAATAACCCTTCCCCACTCACGGGTGTAGTCTAGGCCAGGGTAAAGCTGAGAGAAACGCAGCATAAATAACCTTTCGCAGAAATACTATCATATACACACCCGAAGTATGTAACGACAGTATCCCACCAGGGTCTGAACTGCTCGTGATATCAATGTTCCGCTAAGTGGCGCCATACCACCCGCTTCCCATGAATCACTCTATTCCTAATCATCCTAGATTTTCACTCATGGTCTGGGTATTGGACCTTTTACCTCAACTGACTCTTCCCCCCACACAGAGAGAAACAGACAACCAGCCAGGTGAACAGATGAATAAATGCAAACATTAATGCAAACATAAATGCAAACAATAAACAATGAATGCAAACAGTAAATAATGAATGCAATAAAAAAACACAGCACAAAGCAACCAAAACCCTAACCTAGAGAGCGCTAGGAGAGACTCGCTCAGGGAAGATGGACCAGCATAGGTCAACTTCTCTATGTCCCCAGCAGAGTCGCCAGCTGTCGCATCACGCGAAAAACCGGCGGGAAAAGAAAGAACAACAGAGCCGTCACCGTGCGTTATTTATCCCAAAAGAGGGAAAGGAAACGCTCAGAGTAAACCTGGGAAAGAACATGGTCTCGCGACCAAAGAGAATGGGTTCGGGAGTCGGTTATGCGAAGGGAAGGTATTAGCACCCCTACGCATCCGTAGTACTCTACGGGATCCACACACAATAGGTAGGAAAATGGTTGCTAAACACTGCTCAAATACTCACACACACTGGCTGAAAGAGACAAAAGAAACTGACTGAAACTGACTCGGCAGGATGTCGCATCCTGGGCCTACTTAGTCTACCAGGCATAGACATCAGAGTCGAAGTAGTTCGGACTGGGGAAACGACACATGCTCGCTAGGATATCGCATCCTATGCATACGTATCTTCTCGGACGAGAGAAGAATCAGAGCATTCGTAGCTCGGCTGACACGCACACAAACCAACAAGACACACACAGGCAAACGTGGAGCCCAAATGCCAATCACTGGACTTACATTGACATCCGAACCTAAACACACACACACTGGAACCCAAATGCCACTCGATGGACTTACATCGGCTTCCAAGCACACAACAACACAACAGGTTGATAGGGGGTCGGGGACTCAGCCTATAACTGTCAAACACACACAAACAGACAGACAGCAAATGCTAAGGAGTGACAGACTCGAGCCTAGCAAAGGTCAGACAACACGCACAAAAGAAAGAAAAGGCGCCCGGAGAGATCAGCTCAATCTCCTGCCTACCTACTTCATCTGGTATGAAGATCAGGGCGATGTAGTTCCCCTACGCAGGGACAAGGATCTAGCCTAACCAGATAACAGAGGGAGACACAACTAGGGAGACTACGACTCGAGCCTAGATGTTATCATGCAAATTCATCCCTAAGTTAAGGTTTCTAGCTAAACGGCACAAGGGCCAACCTATCCTAAACGGACACGAGAGAAGCAAGGTCTCAATTGCAACTAGGGCAAGAGACAGGGGATATCTCAATCACAACAGGGGTGAGAGAAAAGAACTAGTGTTAGTGGTTAGTCAAACTCGACAAGACATCGCGTCTCGTGCCTACGTATCTCATCTGAACATGAGAATCAGAGTTGCCGTAGTTCGGCCAAACAACTCTAAACATGGCTCACACAGGAAGTAAGCCACACAGACTTGACTTTGCACAAGGGCAAGTCAAGCACAACCTATCTTGCACAAGGGCAAGACTAAACTAATCCTAACTTGCACAGGAAGCAAGTCAAACAATCCTATCTTGCACAGGAAGCAAGTCAAACAATCCTACAAGCACAGATAGCACACGCTATACACAAACAAGTGGCTCAAACAAGGGTTAGGTTTTAGTCAAGGGGTCATATCAACCTCAACAAACAAACCTCTGGAACTGGGTGAATGCGCTCTTAACCTTGCCATTGAGGGGCTAAGGTGAAGCAGATGAAAGGATGAAGTGAGGATGAGACCTCACAGCTCTTATCCCTGGCCTGGGAGAGCTCAAGACAAGAATGTGTGGGTTCAGAAAGTGGGAACCCTTCAACACATTTAAAACTGACTCAGTTGTACAATTGTACAAGATCTTGGGTTTGTATCTGCAATGCATCAACACAGTGGTGTGAGCAAAGCAGATGACACACTGAATAGTGGGGGATAGATTGCATATCCCTACCTTCCACCAATTGCCTCTTCACTTAGGAGGACTTTGACTCTATGCAAGGACAAAGGTAAACAATCACAAACATTGCCTCTTAAGGAGGACTTCAGACAGTTGCCTGGCCAAGTAACAGACCAGGTCTTCCAGACTACATGAAGTAAAAGAGACATACCTCAAGCAAGTTGCTAAAAAGCAAAGCAAATCAAGTTCAGAGAACTTAAGCAACTAAAGTACCTGAAAAAGTCAAAACAATCAGCAAACAGTTCAAAAGTTTAAATCAAAAGGAATTGGTGAACAGTCAACACAGATGGTCAACTGTGCGAGGCATAAGACTCAAACACATGAGTCAAACCTACAAAACAAAGGTTAGCATATGATAAAACAATCAAGTTCAAACAAGTTTGAATGATCTTTGAGGCATTGGTGCTTAACCTGAAACAGGAACTCAATTGTAAGCTCAAAAGACCACTAGGACTAGCCTAGGGTCAAGGGTAAAAGAAAAAGTCAAAACAGCAAAGAAAAGTCAACCAAAGTCAAGGTCAAACATTCAAGACGCTATCACAATTGGGCCCACATTCAAATCATGCATTATTATCATTTCATACACAAAAGGATGCAAAGCATGGCAAAGGAAGGCACAAATAGGTCAACAGCAAGACTTCATTCAAAAGTCATCCCAAACAATCTCAAAAATCATCAAATAAATCACATTCAATCCTAACATCTAACATGGTAAGCATGTCAAATTTCATGGCATTTGGATAAGTGGAAGGCAGTCAATGAAAATCAGAAAGTCAAAGCAATTTTGAACATGCTCAAAGAAGTCAACCAAACATGCATCAACTTAGAAAAATCATAAGTCAAGAATGGTGTATGATAAATGAATGGGATCAAAACCATGGCAAAGATGAGGATGTCTAGTTATCTCATGCAAAATTTCATGTCCATCCAATAGAGTATGAGAATTTCACAAATGAAATGGGAACATGTGTCACACAAAGTCAACATTTGTCTAGGCAGGGAAGAAAAATCTCAAACAAATGTAAAATAGTTCAATTAAATCCAAGAAAATTCACAAGTCAACTAGACATACAAGAGTAAGCTCATGCAAAAAATCAAGTCATTTGGAGGTCAAGAAGCATGGCAATGAAAATCATGAAGTTGGACATCAATGGTGTGACACAAATTGTCACACCTTAATTCAAAAAATCATAACTCACAAACCACAAATGATAAATGCACAAACTTTATATGGAAATGAAGGTGAATGAGTCTAGTTTCATCACAAAAAATTTCAAGGTCAAAGGATGCAACATGAGTATTTCACAAAAGGAATGGCACAATGTATCAATTATGCATACATGTCAAGAAAATAATTATCAATTAAAATTCAGCCAATGGAAAATTAATTAAAAATCACAAACAAATACTAGACACTCTCATGGACATGATGCAAAAAAAATCAGAATTTTTGGAGTTGAAATGAATTAAAAATAAATTTGGCAAGTTGAGGAATAAATTGAGTGCAACATGAACAAAAGGCATGGCAATGAGTCAAACATTAGTCAACAGAATGGCAAATGTGTAAATAAGCTTTTCATTTAATAAAACGCTGCGCATCAGAGGGACACGGGAAATGTTGTGGTTGGCCCAATCTCAATGAAACAGTACCACGAAGAACAACAGCCAATCAACAATGTTTCTGGGCAAAGTTCCAAGCAACTAGGGTTTTGACATTTACAGCAACATTCAGCATTCAACATTCATAGTTCATCATTTAAATCATCAACACATGAACAAACATCATCAACCAATACTCGTGGCCATGAAGTATCACTATCATGCAATATTAATCAACAATAAAGCACACATAATCGAGGGAAATTCTGGGCAGGGTTATGTTCAAACAACAGCACAGCATCATGTTCATCATGCAATCAAAGAAAATCGAAATGCCCAGAAATTAAAATCAACTAAACCAAAAGCTTCATTCAAACATGGTGATGACAAAACCAAGCATAGTTTTCAGTATAAAACATCCTGGAATGAGATTCGAGCAAAAGAACATATGTGCATGAAACTTAAATCACAGATTTCTTAAAAATTAAGCAACCAATTCATGTGAGACAAAGTGCATAGGCTTCAGCATGTTAAGACCTACATTAAACATGTGATGGTTTGGCAAAATGAGGGATTCGAAAAAATACCAAGTTGAAGAGCAGAAGAAGATGCAGTGGTGTATTGATGGTATCGTGTTGAAACAGATGGCCTTGATGCTCTACAATGATGGAATCTTGAGGTGGTTTGGCTCAAAGGTGCATGGAGCTCTTCAAATCGCCTTTCACCATTGTTGGTAGCTTGAAGATGCAGAACCAGGACAGGCTTTACAGCAAGGAATTGATGATGAAATTGGGCTCAGAAATATGTCTAGATGAAGAAACAATCAAGGTTTGTTCAAGGGTCTTTGGTGTTTTGCTCTGAAATTCTGTTCTTGCCAAAATGCACAATGGGAGAGTGAGAGGTTTTTTTGTGTGGTTAAAGGCTGCAACTTAAGGTTCACATTTGACAGAAAATATCCATCAAATCTGCTGTTGAGAAGTTGCTTTTGTGGTAAGGCAATCCCTTCTAACCTTAGAGTTTTGACAGCTTTTGTGTAAATGCCAAGATGTGGTTTTTTTTAGAGAATGAAGTTCTGTTTTTTAGACCAAGTGGTTTTTGTGTGGCTGCTAGTTTTTTTCATTTTTGACAGAAAATCCATCATAAAATCTGCTGCTTTATGTTGTACAAATCATAGTCCATGGATATGTGGGATAGAGTTGGTAAAAGTTGTACTTTTGGCCACACTTCAAGCAACTTGGCATGGCTTACATGTACTGCATAATTTTGACTTTGTAACATGACCAAAACCATATTTCTGAACATATTTGATTGGCCAAATGGTTAAAAGATGATTATATCAAAAAGTCAACTCTTGGTCAAACTTGAATTTAAATGAGACAAGTCAAAAAATGCCATTTTGATTGGCAAGGTTTTGGCTCATGAAATTTACATTTTTGGAAAGAGGGGACCAAATGTGACTTGTAGGAAAAAACCCCACCAAAATTGGCCAAATGGTTTGGGAGATATGGCCTTTTGAAGTTCAAGAATTTCTGAAATCGATTCGATCATAACTTGCCAACCACACATGGGAATTGAGAGTTCTTGGACTTTTTGGAAATGGGAGAACAAGATCTTCAACTTTCATGTTGGGCAAAAATTCATTTGAGGCTTGTATCATGATGTAAGTTTGAGGATCAAGACTTTCCATTTTTGGTAAGTTTCAGTTACAGGTCCAGTTTCCGTTTTTGGAAATTTCTGATCTGGCTTCAAATTCTTCCATGATGGTGTTTGGCATGATATATGATGACTATTTGGCCATGAATGAGCTCCCACAAACCAATTCCAATCATCAAATCACTGATTAAATGGACAGTTGACCAACAGTTGACCTTTAGGGTTTCCGACTGATTGTGCATTGACTGATGACTTCCAAACCCTAATTCCTTGAGAACTTGACTTCAAATGATGTCCCAAGTTGTATGAACTCTTGATTATTGATCATGGTGCCCAAATTCCACAAGAATGACCACCATCCACTGCTTTGACTGACAGTTGACTTTCTTTGACTTTTGACTGTTTGTGTATGAACTGCTGACCTCTGAGTCTTCAACCCTTGACCAAAATACTTCAAATAGACCTCCAAGCCATGTGAACTTGTTGGACAAACCCCAAGGCCTTGATTCAATGAGAAATTCCTTTGCTTGCTTGGTTGACTGATCAGGAGATTAGTTTGACCTAATTTCTGATTGCTTGCTCTTGAGGCAACTGAGGGACAATGCAAATGCTATGCAATGGATCATGATATGCTATGACCTAATATGAAAATGTATGCATAATGATAGGTGCAAATTTGAGGTGCTACACCTTGCTTATGGTTTAATCGATAGATCATATAGCGACGAATACACCGCTACAGAAGTACATGGCACAATGAGTAAACAATCACAAACATTGCCTCTTAAGGAGGACTTCAGCCAAATGCCTGCCAAAAGAAACGACAGGGCTTCCAGACTACATGGAGTTAGAGGATGATTACCTAGGTGGTATGCCAACCACAAGCAAAGCACAACTCAAGCAATGAGCTAAAGCAATTAAAGTACCTGTAAGAAAGTCAAACAAGTCAATATTCACATTCAGACAAACCAAACAGTCAACAACAGTGTTACAACCAATATGTTCACAATGCAAGTCAACAACTCAAGTGAGTTCAACACCAATGAACCTACAATATAAGAAAGGTTAGTGGACAAAGCAAATTTGCATCTCAAGTCGTAAGATTGCATCAACCACTAGAGCTAATAGCTTGAACCTGAAATACAAAACTCAAAAGATGAGTACAAACCCCTAGGACCAAGACTAGGGTCAAAGGTAAAGCAAAAAGTCAAAACAGAAGCCAATATTCAACATGAAGCATATTTATTCAAGTAAGAACATGTCCTAAAAAGGACCAAACTCAAATCCTAAGGCAAGGCCATCAATTGCAAGATATGGCAAAGGCAATTTCAAAGCTCACAATTGGACATCAAGAATCAAAATTCCATATTAAAACAGAAATGAATTAAACAATCATGAAAATTTTTATGTGCATACAACATGTCAAACACAATCATCATACCAAAAATTAGAATCAACAGAGCTCAATTGACCTAGAAATGAAAATGCACAAGTATGACATCAAATTGTGTGACACACATTGTCACACCATGCATTCATGTGCCTAAAACAGAGATGAAAAATGCTAAAAACGGCAAATCAATTCTCAAAAATCAAGCAACATGTTATGAATGAGCATATTAAATTTAAACTTAATTGGACAAGGTATGAGCATTTCACATCAATTTGAATCCAACATGTCACATTTTGCATCACATTCAAACAAGCAAACACATTTAAAATTCGAGAAATGATAAAATCATGAAATCACAACCACAAAATAATAGACATCAAGAGGAACATGTAGCAAAAAAATTGGATTGATTTGGATTAATTTTGTAATTGTTATGATTTTTCAAAGTTGGATGGAAATAATGAAATAATATTGAAAACATATGGAAAATGTTAATGTGAAAATGAAATGGGAAACTGCATCAGCAAGAATCGAACCGTGTATACCAAAAAACAAGCGCTGAACGAAATAAATTCCAAATTGCCAACGATGGGAATCGAACCATGTACAACTAAAGCGCTGTCGTTTGGCAATGTGAAAAAACAAGTGGAAATTAACATGCATTCGCTGGGAATCGAAGCGAGGCGAGAAGGTTCAGGGCGCGTTAAAAGTGAAACGACGTCATTTCAGAGCGTAAGCCCTAGGGTTTTTCAGACGGCGGTCAGCACTGTTCATGGCGGAGGTTGACGGTGGTTTCCACCGTCTTCCTCGTGGAGTCCGGCTGCTACAGTAACACATTCATACTTTTTTTTTTGCAGAATTTTGCAATATATACATCATTCGAAAGCTTATCTTATGTACAACACGAATCCAGCATTAATTAAGTCTAATTCATCATATATTGGACGAATCGAAGGAAAGAAAATTGGATCTACAAACTTTAAATCAACACATCTTCATCAATATTCATCCATTTTCCATGAAATTTATATCAGTGCAATCAGCATGAAAAACTCCACACAATTATGGCAATGAAATCAAGAATTAAGAGGATCGAATTTCACACCTCTTGAAGAGCAGAACGATGAAACAGTGGATTTGAGGCCTCAAAAGTATCCAGCTCTCTTCTATGAACCTTGTTATGAAGCTTTATGCACGAAATCTCTCTTGAAATGGCTTGGATCTAGCTGAAATTTAAAACTCCATGTTCATGTTCATGTTCATGTGTTGATGCAGCTTGTTTCTTCACCAAAACCTTCAATCCAACACTTGATTTGCACTCAGTGATGATCCATGAACACGATTATACAGTCAAATTGAGGTGTTATGTGAAAGAAATTGAAATTTGAGATGAGAGCAAAAATGGAGGGAAATCTAAAATCTAGATCTAGAATGTGTTAGAATGAGCAAAACAGTTACAATTAAGCTTTTATATGTTGTGTTAATTATGCTGTAATCATGATTAGGCATTGGCTAATGAAAGTTTAATGAAAAATGAGGTGTTATGCACAATTGGAAAATTCACCCTATGCATGGCAATATGAACGTGAACAGTACCATGTGCATGCTCAAAATCACTTAAAATCATCTCATGCACATGTTGGAATTGGAATTTTGTTCATATGATGCACCAAATTTGAATTTGGTATTTTCCCTCCAAAATGGACATGCATGAACAAATGATTATATGAGATAATTTCATGCAATGCAATGATGTATTTGGAAAATATGAGTCATAGGGAGCATAATGCAAAAAGAGGGACTCAATTTGGAACTTTGGATCAAAAGTTATGGCACTTTGAAGTTTCATGCACACTTGGTGATCATTTGCTCATAACTCCTCAACCATTCATCAGATGCTCATGATCTTGGACTTTTTGGAAATGGGAGAGAAAGATCTTCAACTTTCATGTTGACCAAAATTTCATTTGAAGCTTCTTTGATGTTGGAAAGTCAAGTTGAATATGGTCCAAAAACTTGCCATTTTTGGAGACTTGAAATTACAGGTCACTTTCCATTTTTGGAAACTCTTGATTTGACTTCAAAATCTTCAAGGTGGATGTTTATCATGATGAATAAACCTCTTTTGGACATGCATGAAGTGTCTCAAACCATTTCTCCACCTCCTAGCCCTCAGTTGACTTTCAGTTGACTTTTATGGGCCCCAGATGACCTGGCAATGCACTGATGACTTTGGGCCTCTAACACTTGGCAAAATGCTTCAAAATGAACCCTTGGTTCATATAAGCTCTCTAGAATACTCATGTGGCCTTCATCTCAAGGAAAACTTGCTCTCTTTGCACAGATGAATCCTCTTGATGCCAATGTGGAATGTAATGATGCAATGCAAGATGTAATGATAGATGACCTAAAAAAATGAGATGTATGCATGAATGGGGGGTGCAAATTTGAGGTGCTACAGCTGCCCCTATTCAATCAACTGAGAACCTGAACGGATGAGAGCAACGGCTGTCAGACCTTCAAGGTACACAGGGATTGAATACCAAAAGAACCTGGAATTTGCACTCTGCGGGAGATGAATCGACGGAAGCGAGGCTCATTTACCGATGGCGGCTTCAACTGGGGAGACTTGATATACACTGATATCAAGGAAAGCGGGGCCATTTACCGATGGCGGCTTGAAAACAATTGACTTGATATACACTAATATCAAGGAAAGTGGGGCCATTTACTGATGGCGGCTTCAAAACAGTCGACTTGATATACACTGATATCAAGGAAAGCGGAACCATTTACCGATGGCGGCTTCAAAACAGTCGACTTGATATACACTAATATCAAGGAAAGCGGGGCCATTTACCGATGGCGGCTTCCAAACAGTCGACTTGATATACACTGATATCAAGGAAAACGGGGCCATTTACCGATGGCGGCTTCAAAACAGTCGACTTGATATACACTGATATCAAGGAAAGCGGGGCCATTTATCGATGGCGGCTTCAAAACAGTCGACTTGATATACACTGATATCAAGGAAAGCGGGGCCATTTACCGATGGCGGCTTCGACTGGGGAGGAAAAAGATATTTACAACTGGAACCAGACAAGACGTTTATCGACGACTCTACTGGGGATTTTGAAAAGATACACGACCAGACATTTACCGATGACTGGGAATAAACTCGACGTTTACCGACATCGAAAGATGATGTTTACCGATGTAACACCCTAAAATTTACCCTCCTCATTCATGCATTCATTTAGCATTTCATATTGCATTTCATCATGTCAATCAGAATTAGATCCGGAAAAAAAAATTACAAAAAAAATAAATAAATAAAAATAATAATAAATAAATAAATAAAATATAATAAAAAATTTTGGACTTGGGTCTCTCTCATTTGAGCCCACAAAACCATGAAATTCAGTCTATAAATACCAAGGCTTCACTTGAGAAAAAGGAAGAGAAGCAAAATACTCTGAGGTTTCCTTGGAACAAAACCCTGGATAAAACCTGAAGAGAAACCTGACAGAGAACTCAGAGCAGCCTCCAAACCCTGAAGGGCCTCACAGGTGCAACTCAATTTCAATCAAGCTCTCCAATCAGGTTTGCCCTATTCCCATTATTTTACGCCTTCAATTTGAATGTTCTAAATGTGTGATGTATTATGAATGGGTGAAACCTATGCCTTGAATGTTTAATCACATGATTTCTGAAGTGTATGCCACAGGGTTTGAGGTTTCTGAAACCATATTGTTATCCATGAAAAAAATGCTTATGGTGTTTCACTAACCCTTTTGTTGAGTTTTTGTGAGGGCTCACATGACTTTTGCAGGGATAACTTGCGTGGTTTCCCACTTTATTTGTGGGATAACCCCTGGAGGTTCATTCCGATTACCTGTACTGACCCACTTTCTTTGATGATGTTAGCTTGGAAGGATCTCAGGGTTTCCCATTCCTCTAATTGTTGTTACTTCGGATCTTTATCCGCGTGGTACTTTTAAATTTTTCCCGCATTTTACTGCTTTCCTAGCTGGAAGACCTCGATAGGAGGCAATGTTTTTGTGTTTACTTTATGCAGGTTCCTTTGTCCAGGGTTAAGAGCTATGAGGTCTTATCCTCATTACCCTTTTGCATGTGCATTCCTACAATGCAAACAAACCCTTCATTGATTTTTCTTCTCCATAACACACGTTTACTCCTTCTACTACAGGCGAGTAAGTCTCCAAAGGTCGAGCATCCGGTAGATTACGTTGTGACGTCGTTCGTCCAAAACCCAATCCATAACCCCGTAGTTAGCCGAACTACGGCTTGCTCTGATTCTCATTCCAGATGAGATACGTAGGCATAAGACGCGATGTCTTAGCGAGCACACATCCCCCAACCCATAGGTCAGCCGAGCTACGAAGACTCTGATTCTCATATTCAGATGAGATACGTATGCAGTGGATGCGACATCCGCGCGAGTCATTTTCATTTAACCCTTTTTTTCAGTAAATAGTACATTAGATAAACCCACACCCTTTAGACAAGAACTACAAAAGTGGATCCCGTAGAGTACTACGGATGTGTAGGGGTGCTAATACCTTTCCTTCGCATAACCGACTCCCGAACCCAAGATTTGGTTGCGAGACCCCGTCTTGTCCTTTCCTTTTTCAGGTTTACTTCGAGCGTTTCCTTTCCCTCATTTGGGATGAATAACGCACGGTGGCGACTCTTCTGTCTTTTTCTTTCGCCGGTTGTTTTTTTTTCGCGCACTGTATTTTTCAGGTTGCGACAGCTGGCGACTCTGCTAGGGACTAAGAAGTTGACCTCTTGCTGGTCCATCTTCCCTAAGCGAGTCCCTCCTAGCTTGTGTGATTTCTTGTTTATTGGGTGTTCATGCTTTTGTACATTTATTTGCTTACCTGCTTGCATGCATCTGTTGTATCTATTGGATCTGTTTGTTTGTTTGTTGGGATGGGATGTTCTATGAGAGATAAGCCCATTACCCAGGCTTGAGTGTACACACAGGTTTTAGAGTGGATGATCATGAGGCTTGCGTGGCATGTTGCTACGTTAAGTCGTTCGTGAAGAACCACACCCAGACGAGGTTTCTTTTGGATATATTATGTCCTACGGATGTTCCGTAACGACATGGTGTTCCTTTAGAAATCGTCGACTCTGGTGACCATTTCCCGAGAACTCAGTCGAGGCCTCTCCTCCGAGACGTGATTATGTTAGCTCTGGTGGGCGCATTCTCGCTGATCAATCCGAGGACCCCGAGACTGGGAACTTGCTTTAGGATGTCCTGTTGAGGGGAGTCAGTGGAGGTCTTTTATCCCGTAATAATGCCAAACCTTCAGTGGTAAACGTATTATTCGCGACTGAAGGGCTGAAGCTGACGAACTTCTGTTCTTAGAACCTACCAGTGAGGGGTGGGCTAAATTCAGGAAACTTTAACCTCCAACCAACCCGGTTTTCTGGAGCAGAGTTTTGGTCTTGTATTATATTCCTCAGTGAATTTCTCTCCAGGAAGTGCAACCTGACAGATGTTCAAGCGGATCCATCAATTCTGATTGACATGCCTTTGCATTGCATAACATCATCTGCATATTTGCATCCAACATCTCATGCTTATTCATTTGCAGGGTATTCCCTTTCAAAACGGGGGTGCCTTAAAACTGAACAAGCAGTGCATCGCATACCATGCATATTAACCCTTGTCTGTTTTGCAGGTGTCACCGCAGTGTCTAATGTTTGTTCCCTGTATCAGGCAGTTATTGGTCCCAAGCGAGTTCACAGATACCCGACAAAGGAAAACCGTCCACGACTAGCGATGGACCAAGTACAAGAAGAGCTGGCTGATATGCGTGAAAGGATGGATCAGTTCATGACATTGATGACTGGTATGGCAGCAGGCCAGGAAAAGCTGAGGGAATTGGTTGAGCAATCGAGACCCGATCCGGAGGTGGAGATACCAAATGCTGAGGGAAACCCTGGTAACCCTGGGAACGCTGATAACCCTGTGAACACTGGTAACGCGGGTAACGCAAATGCTGATGGAAACCCGGGTAATGTTGGCAACACAGGGAATGTTGGAAATGGTATTGGCGGAAGGTACAATGTGAATCAAGGAATTCGTATTAACGGGCGCCCCGTTACTGAAGATTATCAGTATGATCAATTTTCTTTGCACGACGAGGCCCTCGAGACCACTCGCCGTATGGATGAGCTTGCTGAGAAGCTCAAATCTTTGGAGTCTCAAAATTCCTTAGGCTTTGATGTCATAAATCTTGGTCTGGTTCAGGGAGTAAGGATTCCTCACAAGTTCAAACCCCCTACTTTTGAGAAATACAACGGGGCTTCTTGCCCACGCACTCATCTCCAATCTTATTTGGGAAGGTTGGGAGCTCACACGGAAGATGAAAAGCTGTGGATGTACTATTTTGAAGACAGACTAACTGGAGCTTCTCGTGAATGGTATTCTCATTTGTCTCGTACTACCATCAAGAGCTGGAAAGACTTGGCAGAGGCTTTTGTCAAGCAATATCAATACAACTTGGACATGGCTCCAAATCGGACCTTGTTGCAAGGTATGTCCCAGACTGCCAAGGAGACCTTTAGAGAATATGCTCAGCGTTGGAGACAGATTGCTGTGTTCGTCCAACCCCCTATGTCTGAAAGGGAGATGGCGGACATGTTCATGAACACTCTTCAAGGCAATTATATTGAGAGATTGGCTGCTTGCCCGTCAATCAGCTTTGCAGAGATAGTAATTGCTGGAGAAAGAATCGAGAGTCTGTTGAAGATGGGCCGAATTCAAGACAATAGTGTTTCCAACCCATCAGGTCCCAAGAGACCGTTTGCTGGTAACGGTCAGCGAAGAAAAGAAGGCGAGGCAAGCGTTGTGTATGCCGGCAGAGGCAGGAGTAAAGGACGCCCTAATTATTATCAAGATCAAGTGGCCGCGGTCACTATTCCAACACCTGTTCCTCAACCGCAATATCATCCGCAACAACAACCCAGGTACAACAATCAACAACAAGGAGGTAATCCGGGTCAACAAAGACACTATCAACAACGTCCAAGGCAGACAGACTGGGTCATCGAGCCAATCCCAATGCCTTATTCAGTATTACTTCCCAAGCTGATTGACATGAATCTGGTTACATTGAGAACTCTGGCCCCACCAATCGATCCCAATAATTTGCCTAGAGGTTATGATGTCAACGCCAGATGTGCTTTTCACTCCAACGCACCTGGCCATACTACAGATAATTGCAAGGCTCTCCAGTTAAAGGTACAAGATTTGAGAGATGCCCAGGCTATCAATTTTGCTCTGGTGCCTAATGTTATCCAGAACCCGATGCCGGCTCACGGCGGGCAGAGGATTAATGCTGTTGATAGTGGGGAAACTTTGAATTTGGTTTCTGATGTGACTAAGGTGAAGACTTCGCTATCGGTGGTTAAAGACCGACTTCTGAAAGGACAGATTTTCCCGGGCTGTGGGGAAGCATGCAGAAATTGTCAAGCTGCCGAAAACGGATGTGACAGTTTGAGAAGGGGTATTCAGCAGCTGATAGATGAAGGTTGTCTTCAGTTCGATCAGGCCCGTCCGGTGAAGAATGATGTATCGACGGTGACGTTTTATTTCACTCCTGAAGAAATATATGTTCCCGAGAGACTCGCTCCGACAACAATATATTTCCCAGAAAGTACAGAACCAGCAGCGGTGAACATCGAAAGTTCAGCACCATTTGCAATTTACTCTGACAGCCCTCAACCGACTTTGGTTGGTCTGATCACCATCACGGTACCAGGACCTCTTCCGTATGAGAAAGACAGTGCTATCCCGTGGCACTATGGGGCTGATATCTACTGCCAGGGGCAGAAAGTTAACGAAGAAGACATTGACATTGGTAGCTCCGCTGTAGACAATGTTGGAGGGGTTGGTGGCTTCACTCGCAGTGGACGCCTATTTGCACCATCAACATTACGCGCGAATACTGAAGCCGGGGCAGCTGCCAAGGCTAAAGGGAAACAGATGGCCGCCGAAGAGGTTACTACTGAGGAAGATCCTCCTAAGACCGCATTTGAGAAGGAAGTGGATGAGTTTATGAGGATTATCAAGAAAAGTGACTACAAGGTAGTCGACCAGCTAAATCAGACACCCTCAAAGATCTCCATTCTCTCACTATTGTTGTGCTCTAAGGCGCACAGAGCAGCCTTGTTGAAAGTACTGAATATGGCCTATGTTCCACCGGAGATAACTGTTAACCAGCTGGAGTCGGTAGTTTCCAATGTAAACGCTAGCCGGGGGCTAGGTTTCACCGATAATGACCTGACGTCTGAGGGCAGGAATCACAACAAAGCCTTGCATATCACAATGGAGTGCAAAGGGGTGATGCTTTCCCATGTTTTGGTTGATACAGGCTCTTCTCTGAATGTTCTTCCAAAGAAAGCCTTAATAAAGTTGGATTGCGATGACACCATCCTGAGGCCAAGTAACTTAGTTGTGAGGGCTTTTGATGGCTCTAAGAGAGCTGTCTTTGGCGAAGTTGAGTTGCCAGTTAAGATTGGACCGCAGGTGTTCAAGAGCACCTTTTATGTGATGGATATCCAGCCTGCCTACAGCTGTCTGCTAGGTCGGCCTTGGATTCATGCTGCCGGTGCTGTTACTTCTACCCTCCACCAGAAGCTCAAATATGAACTAGAAGGTCAGATCGTCACTGTATGTGGTGAAGAGGATATTTTTGTTAGCCACCTGTCTACATTTAAGTATGTAGAGATGGACGACGAGATGCATGAGATGCTGTGTCAGGGCTTCGAAACTACAAACATCAATGAGGTCGCGCCCGAAGCTGTCTTTTCACCTGAGTTTGAGAAGGTCGGGACTTCTATCTGTTCATACAAGCAAGCTGTCGAAGTGGTTAAAGCTGGTAATGCCCAAGGCTGGGGCAAATTTGTGGAGCCAGTCATCAAAGAACACAAGTTTGGATTGGGGTATGCTCCGGGATCTCAGAAGAATGAAATCGGTACTCTCTCCAGCGGGGGTTTGGTTTCCCCCCCACATCGTCAATGCTGTAGATGAAGACAAGGCTGACAGCGACTGTGACTTAGATAGCTGGATTCGCCCGTGTGTCCCGGGAGAAAAGCTCGACAATTGGTCGTCTGAAAAAACCGTCCGGATTACTTTACTGAAAGAGTGGTTTTTATTGTTTTCCTTTATTACATGCATAATAAAGTCTTACACTTTGCCCAAGGTGTAACGGCTCATTTGTAGGGCCATCCATTTAGTTACGTTTCGCAATTATTTTTATCATCAATAAAGGACGGCTTTTGCAAACAATTTTGTGTTCTCTTTCTTTCAGTTTTTTTTACTTTTTACAAAAAAAAATGGCAATGTTTCTTTTTTCGTTTTTCCTTTCTTTCAAAAAAAAATCTCTCATTCTAAGGTAAAGCATGATCCTCCATCATGCAGAGCCGACCACTCGGATCTCACTGCTAACGACACTGCTATGGCCAAGTATGACTTCGACAATCCTATCTATCAAGCCGAAGAAGGGGCTGAGGAAGATTGTGAATTGCCTGAGGGGTTAGCCAGATTGTTGAAACAGGAGGACCGAGCTATTACACCTTATCAGGAAGTGATTGAGACCGTCAACATTGGTACCGCAGACGACAAGAAAGAGATCAAGATCGGGGCAAGACTACAGGCCGAGAGGAAAAAAATCGTTGATCATGTACTTGACTGTGTTAGAAAGGTCAATGGGTTGTGTGCTCGGTCAGCATGACGAGTCAGGTTGAAAAGAGCATGCAATATACTACCTTAGCAAAAGTTTACCGACTGTGAACAAAGATACTCATTGCTCGAGAAAACTTGCCGCGCTTTGGCATGGGCTGCTCGCCGACTAAGACAGTATATGTTGACTCACACGACTCTATTGATATCAAAAATGGATCCAGTCAAGTATATTTTTGAAAAGCCATCACTTACCGGAAAGGTTACTAGGTGACAAATGATACTGACAGAGTATGACATCCAATACACTTCACAAAAAGCCATCAAGGGAAGTGTCTTGTCAGACTATCTTGCAGAGCAACCGATTGATGATTACCAACCTATGAGGTTTGACTTTCCTGATGAGGACATCATGTTTCTCAAATCGAAAGATTGAGAGGAACCACTCCCGGAGGAGGGGCCTGACCCTGAACCCAAATGGGTTATGATGTTTGATGGGGCGGTCCACGTCAATGGTCGCGGAGTCGGTGTAGTGTTGATCACACCGGAAGGGGGTTCATATGCCATTTGGTGCCAGAATAACTTTTCCTTGCACCAACAATGAAGCCGAATACGAAGCTTGTATCCTAAGACTTGAGGAAGCCATCAATATACAGATTAAAACCCTGGATGTATACGGGGATTCAGCTGTGGTCATCAATCAAACCAACGGGAAATGGTATACACCTCAGCCTCATCTGGTTCCTCACAGAGACTACACGAGAAGATTGTTAATTTTCTTTTGAAGAAAACAAATTTGATGATGCTTTGTTTACCTTGTCTTCGATGATTAAGGTGCTATGCTGGAACTACGTACCCAGAATTGACGTATCTCGGTCAGAGACGAATGAAGAAAGCATTTGGTCAGAAAGTGCGCCCTCGGGGGTATCAAGTCGGTGAATTGGTACTCAAAATATTTCTTCCTCCCAACACAGATCACAGGGGCAAATGGACACCGAACTATGAGGGTCCGTACGTGGTTAAAAGGATTTTCTATGGCGGAGTTTTGATGCTAACAACCATGGATGGCGAAGGATTCCCGTCCCCTATTAACTCAGACGCAGTTAAAAAAAAATACTTCGCATAAAATAGACCCGCTGGACGATAAAAAGAATAGTCCAGGCAAAAAAAAAGGGCATCCCGACGAACCAAAAAAAAAGAGAATAAAGAGGTTCGGGCAAAAATTAGGGATATAAAAAAAGAGTACACCCGGTGAGTCGAAAACCCAAAAGGGCGGCTCAGGCAAAAATGGGTATCCCGATGGATTGAAAACCCGAAAAGGGGGCGATCCAGGCAAAAGCTAGGGAATAAGCGAATGACTGTGATCTGAGTTCATTCGTGTTATATCACCGTTTCATTCAATCCGACAATCTTCGAAGGTTAAAGATCGACTAATCATCCACTTCAGGAAGCAAGATGAGCAGAGCGTCTTGAGGACATACGAGTCATAGCAGAGTCGAAACTCAGTGGGACCCCGTATCCCCATTGCCATTAGGATAGTTCTCTTTTTATAGCGATCACCTCTTTTCAGGGATCAGCTTCCTGATACCCTCGCCTATTCCTGGCACAAATTTTCTCCCCATTAGGAGTCGAATAATTCAGTTAAAGAGCCTCTTTATTTTTCATTTATCAGTTTGTTTGCAAAAATGTCCGAATTTTTGATAAAACATATTGCATATGAACATAATGGTGGCTTTTGCAGATGATTTGCACAGGAAAACATTTAAAATTGCTTTGAATGTGCTTAATCCCGAACGGTGAATTCAAACCGAGTAATTCCCCCGAGGCATACGTGTATTTTTGGTTGCAGGTCACAGGAACCGGATGCCAAGTCATGAATCCTCATCCCCAAGCGGTTGACAAAGTCTCTCCTCAGCAGAGCATGTTCCCCAACAGAGTTGACAGTATCCAGACTGTCTAGCCCCAGTAGAGTTGACAGTATCCAGACTATATATCCCCATTGAAGTTGACAGTGTCAGACTGTACCTTCCTAGCAACAGAGGAGTGGTTGCATAACCAACAGATGAGAGGGTGGTGTTCCCAGTGTTCATCTCATTCCCTAGCAGATTATTTTGAACAGATTTGTTAATCCCCAGCTTGAGGGCGATTAGCAAGTTCATATCCCCATCAAAGGCCGTTTCCTACGACATTTCCCCAAGAAGTGTTTTCCCCACAGACTCTCCTCACAGAGCCTCGCCGAATAATGTTTCCATAGTTGATACTCCCCCCGCAAGGTCAACTTTTCAAGCAGCCAATTTATTTTTGGTGGCTCATTGGTCCTGGCAGACGGATCATTCCCCACAGAGCATTCAAGAATTGATACAGCGATCTGTTCCCTACCGGAGTTTGCTTCCCCAAGCAGATTTCTTTTTACACCATGCATAACATTTGCATTTGCATGCATATCATATCAAGCATACACATAAGCTGATAAACAGGTTCTTCCAAGCAGACTGAAGAATTACTTTACAACCAAGGTCATGAGATCCAGCCAGAGGATCAAGCGTGAGTGATCCAGCCTGAGGGTCGTTTTGAAGATTCAGCCTGAGAATCGTTTTCCAGTGATCCAGCCTGAGGGTCATTTTGAAGATTCAGCCTGAGAATCGTTTTCCAGTGATCCAGCCTGAGGGTCATTTTGAAGATTCAGCCTGAGAATCATTTTCCAGTGATCCAGCCTGAGGGTCATTTTGAAGATTCAGCCTGACAATCGTTTTCCAGTGATCCAGCCTGAGGGTCATTTCAAAGATTCAGCCTGAGAATCGTGTTCCAGTGATCCAGCCTGAGGGTCATTTCGAAGATTCAGCCTGAGAATCGTGTTCCAGTAAGCCAGCCTAAGGCTCAATTTGAAGATTCCCCAGTGAAGTCGCCTACAAGCTTTATTTCCCCAGCAAGCCCAAGTCTAATTGAGGAGTCGTTACAACATGTTCTAGCCCGAAGAATATGTACGAAGCCCAAAAGTGGAATATTCTCGAAGCTGCATATCTAATATGAAGGTTGGGTGTAGATTTCAAAAGAGGGTCAACCAGCGCATGCCTCAGATGCGGGATCCTAATGACGGGAATTTATCATCAAAACAATCCAGATCTAGCCAGAAGATCGAAGTAGATTCAGCCAGAGAATCGAAACAAAGAAGATCTAGCCAGAAGATCGAAAATCGCAACAATTCAGATCTAGCCAGAAGATCGAAGTAGATTCAGCCAGAGAATCAAAGGAAATAGATTCAGCCAGAGAATCAAAACGGAGGAGATCTAGCCAGAAGATCGAAGAAGATCTAGCCAGAAGATCAAAATCGTATCCAGTCCGAGGATCAAAATTAATATCCAACCAGAGGACTAAATTGAGTATAGGTTCAACCAGAGGATCGAAACTCCAGATTAAGCCAGAGGATCGGAAGAAAAATAAACAGCACGGTGTATTTCCGCGTTTTTGTGGTGTTCTCGGAGCGCAAATTTTCGGTCTGTCTTTGGTATTCAATCACAGCTCACCCCGTTTGTCTGATAAGCTGTTCGCTTTCATCCTACTCGGTTTAGCTGATGATTGAATAGGGACAGCTGTAACACCCCAAAATTTACCCTCCTCATTCATGCATTCATTTAGCATTTCATATTGCATTTCATCATGTCAATCCTGAGGTTTTCTTGGAACAAAACCCTGGACAAAACCTGAAGAGAAACCTGACAGAGAACTCAGAGCAGCCTCCAAACCCTGAAGGGCCTCACGGGTGCAACTCAATTTCAATCAAGCTCTCCAATCATGTTTGCCCTATTCCCATTATTTTACGCCTTCAATTTGAATGTTCTAAATGTGTGATGTATTATGAATGGGTGAAACCTATGCCTTGAATGTTTAATCACATGATTTCTGAAGTGTATGCCACAGGGTTTGAGGTTTCTGAAACCATACTGTTATCCATGAAAAAAATGCTTATGGTGTTTCACTAACCCTTTTGTTGAGTTTTTGTGAGGGCTCACATGACTTTTGCAGGGATAACTTGCATGGTTTCCCACTTTATTTGTGGGATAACCCCTGGAGGTTCATTCCGATTACCTGTACTGACCCACTTTCTTTGATGATGTTAGCTTGGAAGGATCTCAGGGTTTCCCATTCCTCTAATTGTTGTTACTTCGGATCTTTATCCGCGTGGTACTTTTACATTTTTCCCGCATTTTACTGCTTTCCTAGCTGGAAGACCTCGATAGGAGGCAATGTTTTTGTGTTTACTTTATGCAGGTTCCTTTGTCCAGGGTTAAGAGCTATGAGGTCTTATCCTCATTACCCTTTTGCATGCGCGTTCCTACAATGCAAACAAACCCTTCATTGATTTTTCTTCTCCATAACACACGTTTACTCCTTCTACTACAGGCGAGTAAGTCTCCAAAGGTCGAGCATCCGGTAGATTGCGTAGTGACGTCGTTCGTCCAAAACCCAATCCATAACCCCGTAGTTAGCCGAACTACGGCTTGCTCTGATTCTCATTCCAGATGAGATACGTAGGTATAAGACGCGATGTCTTAGCGAGCACACATCCCCCAACCCATAGGTCAGCCGAGCTACGAAGACTCTGATTCTCATATTCAGATGAGATACGTATGCAGTGGATGCGACATCCGCGCGAGTCATTTTCATTTAACCCTTTTTTTTAGTAAATAGTACATTAGATAAACCCACACCCTTTAGACAAGAACTACAAAAGTGGATCCCGTAGAGTACTACGGATGCGTAGGGGTGCTAATACCTTCCCTTCGCATAACCGACTCCCGAACCCAAGATTTGGTTGCGAGACCCCGTCTTGTCCTTTCCTTTTTCAGGTTTACTTCGAGCGTTTCCTTTCCCTCCTTTGGGATGAATAACGCACGATGGCGACTCTTCTGTCTTTTTCTTTCGCTGGTTGTTTTTTTTTCGCGCACTGTATTTTTCAGGTTGCGACAACCTACACCAAAGAAAGGATGACCAGACATTTACCGATGACTGGGAAGAACTCGACGTTTAACGACATCGAAAGATGATGTTTACCGACACCAAAAAAAGAACGACCAGACATTTACCGATGACTGGGAAGGAACTCGACGTTTACCGACATCGAAAGATGATGTTTACCGACACCAAAAAGGACGACCAGAAATTTACCGATGACTGGGAAGGAACTCGACGTTCACCAACATCGAAAGATGATGTTTACCGACACCAAAAAAAGAACGACCAGACATTTACCGATGACTGGGAAGGAACTCGACGTTTACCGACATCGAAAGATGATGTTTACCGACACCAAAAAGGACGACCAGACATTTACCGATGACTGGGAAGGAACTCGACGTTCACCAACATCGAAAGATGATGTTTGCCGACACCAAAAAAAGAACGACCAAACATTTACCGATGACTGGGAAAGAACTCGACGTTTACCGACATCGAAAGATGATGTTTACCGACACCAAAAAGGACGACCAGACATTTACTGATGACTGGGAATAAAGAAGCCACGACCAGACATCAACGAATGAATGGGAAGAGAAACCACGACCAGACGTCAACGGACGAATGGGAAGAGAAACCACGACCAGACGTCAACGGACGAATGGGAAGAGAAACCACGACCAGACGTCAACGAATGAATGGGAAGAGAAACCACGACCAGACGTCAACGAACGAATGGGAAGAGAAACCACGACCAGACGTCAACGGACGAATGGGAAGAGACTCGATGTTACGAACATCGAAAGGTGATGTCTACTGACACCCAAAAAAGGAGACCCACACGGGGATCAACATGACACCTACTGGTATCATAAGGATGACATCTACATATGTCAAGATAAGGCAGCCACTTGTCGGGGTCTACACTGGGGAGAATCAAGCTTTCCTTCCACGGACGGGTGAGGAAATAAACCTCTCTGGGGATTACCAATCCTGAATGCTGTCAGGAACAACCGCTGCAAATATGCCACACAGATGTTGAAAAATGATCCACCTTTGCTGGGGATGTGACCCAATCTGCCAAATGCAAGGGGAGGAAAACTCCTACCGGGAAAGCAAGTGATCACTTTGCTGAGCACACGATTCCTGATTCGATCTTCCAACTCTGTGGGGAATAGCACTGCTGGGGACGCTTGTTGATCTGTCATTCTTGAAACGGCAGAGAAACCCACTCAACTAGGGAGTCACTTGTTGGGAAAACACCAACCTTTCAACCATGCTGGGGAAACCAATTCTAAAATCGACCCAGATGACCCAACGTCGCGATGGTAAGCTCATCAGAGTAACATCTTCACCAGCCAGCTCAACCAATTCTTGAATGGTAACCATGACTTAGGGCTAGTTTATGCTTGCAATGCTGATGCATGAATTTTTTTTCAGCGTAATGCTCCATAACCATGGAAATGCTACGCAATTAATGATGCAATATGTTATGCTTATCTAAATGATGAATGCATAAAAAATATCCCCCTTCGGGGACTCTACTGAGGAGCTCGAGGAACTCTGTTGAGGAACTCAATGTCACTCCCATCTCCACCCTGCTGGGGAAAGGATACTCCTCACTGGGGAAAGGATACTCCTCACTAGGGACGACCTCCGCTGAACTCGATCCGCTTGGGGACTTCGCTGGGGGAAAACAAACAACGCCCACCTCTGCTGGGGAAACAACAACCTTCAGACTTCCTGGGTAAATAACAGTCCTCAGTCTTGTTGAGAGAAACAGCAGACTCCAGACTTGGCTGCTGAGGAACAAGCTATCCACGGACACCTCCGCTGGGGAAATAGCAACCTTCAGACTTGCTGGGGAAATAACATTTTCAATCCTACTTGGGGAAACAACAAACTTCAGACCTGGCTGCTGAGGAACAAATTACCCACAGACACCTCCGCTGGGGAAATAGAAACCCTCAGGCTTGCTGGGGACATGACACTCTCAACCCTGCTGGGGATTACATTCTCAACCCTGCTGGGGACTACAACAAACTCGAACCGCTGAGGAGGTACCAAACTCCACCCTGCTGGGGATATCATTCTCAACCCTGCTAGGGGAAACAACAGCCTTCAGACTTGCTGGGGAAAGGGAAACCTTCAAGCCTGGCTGCCGAGGAAACACTGATCTTGAATCCGCTGGGGAGATAACGACCTCGAACCCGCTGGGGAAATACGACCTCGAACCCGCTGGGGAAATATGACCTATTCGACACGGAACGCCAGTCGATTCGTCGAACACTGGCATTGACCATCCAACCACAGCGTCAACTTTCCACTTTTGAGAGCTCCCAAACTCATCTGGTCTCTTCTGATTCATCGCCTTGTATTCTTGGCTTCTCTGCTTCGAGACAATCGGTCTCCTCAGACCCGGGCCAACTCTCTAATCCTCAGACTTTGAAGACTCTTCTTGATTACCCTCTAAGATCGTCGCCATTCTTTCGTCGTCTTTTCACCGTTCTTCTATCCCTCGTCCCTGATTGGACTCCACGGGGATCTCTTGTCAAACGCTTCACATCACTACCTGCAAGTGAGTGAAAACAACCAACAGCACCTGCAAAAGAGATCGTTAGATAAAAGCGTGCCCCAGGCGTGCCAAAATTTCAACACCTAGGTCACTCAGACTTCCGCGTAAGATTTCACGTTTCCAATCTTATAAACATGCATCGGAAGGGACCTCTATGTTTCAAAATGCAAAAATTCTTTATCAAAACAAATGGATGTTTTTGCAATCAAAGCGGTCATGAAAACAAAAACAAAATTATTTGACTGAACATGCATTTTATTAATTGAGAAAGGTGGCTCATGACTGAGCAAAACACCGGAAGCAATCTCTGAAAAGAGGTAATTGCGCACAAAAGGAAAATCTATCCTAATGGCAATGTGAACCCGTGATCTCATCGAGTTCCAACTCGGTTACACCCCATATGTCCTCAAGACTCTCCGCGCTTTCTGCCTTCTGAACAAGACGCTTCTGACCGATCTTTGCCGGGGATTATCCATGGTGTCTTAACCAAAGCACAAACGATCATGTTGGACGCAGTTGTTCGTTTCATTCCCTTTTTTGCCTGGACCGCCCTTTCGGGTTTTCAGTCCACCGGGATACCCTTTTTTGCCCAAGTCGCCCTTGTGGGGTTTTCGACTTGCCGGGTGTACAGTTTTTTCTTTTTATCCCTAATTTTTGCCCGAACCCTTTTCATTTTTTTTTGGTTCGCCGGGATGCCCTTTTTTGCCTGGACTATTTTATTCTTTTCGTCCAGCGGGTCTCTTATACGAAGTATTTTTTAACTACGTTCGCATACACAGGGGATGGAAAATCCTCACCATCCGTGGTCGTTAACAACAAGGCTCCGCCAGAGAAGACCTTCTTGACCACGAATGGGCATTCATGATTGGGTGTCCACTTGCCCCAACGATCGTTCTAAGGAGGAAGGATCTCTTTCAACACCACGTCTCCCACATGATACCCACGAGGTCACACCTTTTGGTCAAAAGCACGCTTCATTCGCTGGGTACAACTGCCCATGACAAACGGTTGCCAACCTCTTTTTCTCAATTAGGCTCAACTCTTCATACCGAGTCCTTACTCACTCCGTCTCTTTCAATTTCACGTCCACCAGGACTCTCAACGAAGGAATCTGGACCTCAACTGGTAGCACGGCTTCCGTCCTATACACAGCGAGAAAGGCTTTGCCCCAGTAGACGCACTGAGGTTCGATACCCAGGAGACAAGCTTCGTGTTCAGCCACACTGTTGTTGGTGCATTCAAATGCTAGCCGGGAAGCAAAAGGACCGTGGGCACCCCTTTGGCGTAACCAAAGCAACACCAACCCCGCTTCCTTTCATGTTAACGACCCCATCAGACATCAGAATCCGTTCGGACTCAGGGTCAGGCCCCTCCTCCGAGATCGGTTCCTCACAATCTTTCGATTTGAGAACCTCGATGTCCTCATCAGGGAACTCAAATTTCCTCGGTTGATAATCATCAATGGGCTGCTGGGCGAGGTCATCAGACAGTACACTCCTCTGGATTGCTTTCTGAGAGGTATACTGAACATCGTATTCAATCAAAATCATTTGCCCTCTCGCAACCCGTCCGGTCAATGCTGGCTTCTCAGATATGTACTTGATCGGATCCATCTTGGAAATCCACAGAGTGGTATGAACCAGCATATACTGTCTCAGTCGGCGAGCAGCCTATGCCAAAGTACAGCAAGTTTTCTCGAGCAGTGAATATATTGTTTCACAGTCGATAAACTTTCTGCTAAGGTAAATTGCATGCTCTTTTCGACCAGACTCGTCATGCTGCCCCAGTACACACCCCATAGATCCCTCGAGGACTGTCAAGTACAGGATTAACGGTTGTCCCTCCACAAGGGGCATCAGAATCGGAGGTTCCTGCAAATATTCTTTTATTTTTTTCCAAATACCGCCTGGCAATCATCATTCCACCTGACCGTTTAATCTCTTTTTTTTTCAACAACTTGAATGGGTTCACACGTGGCTGTTAGATGAGATGTGAACCGTGAAATGCAGTTCAATCTACCTAAGAAACCACGAACCTCCTTTTCTGTTCTCGGTTCAGGCATTTCTTGTATTACCTTTTTTTTTTTTAGCAGGATCAACCTCGATTCCCTTTTTTACGCTCACAATAAGCCCCAGCAACTTACCGGACTGCACTCCAAAAGTGCACTTATTCGGATTCAACCTCAATTTGAACTGTCTCAACCGGTCGAACAACTTGCCCCGGTCTACCGGTTGCCCCTCTCCTGTCTGGGACTTTGCTATCATGTCATCAACATAGCATTCGATTCCACGATGAATCATATCATGAAACAAAGTCACCATGGCTCTTTGATACGTGGCACTGGCGTTCTTGAGACCGAATGGCATCACCTCCGCTCTTGACACTCGCCTCCAAGGTAGCCCCAATTTTCACTTCCTTTCAGACCTCCTCGGTGCCCAGATTAACAACCTCAACTCGCTCCTCGTGCGGTTGAATCACCTTCTCCTCTGGATTCAACAACTTGGCTAAATATTCCGGCAGTTCGCAATCTTCTTCGCCTTCTTTCTTCGGCATGATAGATTGGATTGTCGAAGTCATATGAGGGTGTAACAGAATTGTTATCAATGAGATCCGGAGAATACAAAAGTCGGAACGAAGCCAATCAAAAGAAAGGAAAAATGAAAACAAACATTGCCATTTTTATTTATTTAAACTGCAAAAATAAATGAAAACAGGGAACACCGCTTTTAATACAAAACATCCATTTATTAATGATGCAAAATGTTGCAAAATGAAACACATGAGATGGCCCTTACAATGAACCATTACGCTTCGGGCAAAACGTATGGCTTTCATGCAAACAGAATTGAAAAACAGAAATACTACTCTTTACGTAGAGTGACAGTGATGATTTTTTTAGGCCTTCCAATTCTCTGGTACGCACGATTTTATCCACGAATCAAGCTCGCAGTCACCGTCGATTTCTTCACCCACCGCACAGGCGTGATCTGGGTCTAGCATCCCAGCACTGATGAACGTGAACGGTTGACGACGTCCTCTATTTTGCCTAGACGAGTCTTGGCCTTCCTGATAACCAACCCCGAACCTATCTGCTTTCACCGTAATGTCTACCATTCTTCCCCAGCCTTGAGCTGCTCCGCTCTTCACCACTTCCATGGCATGTTTGTAAGAAGAAATGGACGGCTTTTTCTCTTTCTCAGCAAAAATGGCATTCTCCACCTTGACGGTTTCAAACGCCTGACATGGTGTTTCACATGGTTCACCATCCATTTCCACCTCCAGCATTCTCTGAACCGTTTCCCTCATCATTGCACACCCATTCGTAGCGACAACCGCACAACAATTATCACAACCAGGCAAAACTCCACTCTTCATCAGATGTTTCTGGACCACAGACATTGGAGTTCTTAACTGACCCACATCCGTTGTAAAGACAAAGCGTCAGACAACATACGATCGCAAGTTTCGATGATGACAAGACCATCATACACGTCTACAAACAAATGCAACACATTACCCATCATATCCTTTTCTACATTTGTCTAAACCTATTATAATGATTAAAAACATATGTGGACAAAGTGTGATCATGACGAAATGCATGAAAATCACAAAACACAGATTTATGCAGATTTGAAGGCCTTGAGTCGACCATAGGGGTCAGCTCAAAGCACACGGGTCAGCGCAAAACTCAGCTAACCTGGAGATTGGTCATCGCATGCTTCCTTGCGTCGACCATAAGGGTCGGCGCATACCTCACGGGTTAGCGCATAAATGCCTTGAGTCGACCAGAGGTCAGCGCATGGCAAAATGATGCTATCCTGGGTCAACGCATGGAACCATGGGTCGACCATAGGGGTCGGCACATCTCTCACGGCTCAGTGCACGCCGACCTATGGTCGACCGCTCGTGCGTAGACTCAGTTTTCTGAGTTCTTTCCACTGTTTGAAAGTCTGTTAATTTTGGTTGGTTTGTCAGTTACTATATATAGAAGTCAAAACACTTTTATTAACTAACATTTGCTAATTTGAGTTCAAGTGTTCAAGGAAACAAGAAAGAGTGAAAAAGGTGTCCAAGACTCATCATCTTCATCTTCAACATTTCACAACACATCATCTGCACACAATTACGTTTGATGTGGTTCGTGATCGATTAAAGGTGATAAGGTTCGAAGCTGTGATCGAAGAATCCGGTTCGAGTTGAAGCTTGTGGCAGGTTCTTTCTTGAATAAAACCGTTAGGGTTTTGTCCTCCAATACGGGTTTGTGTTTGGGGGTTTTTGGACGAATCGTTCATCAACATTCAGCCGAGCGAAGGTGATTGAGAAGAGGAAGTCTTCATCAGTCTAGTAGCGGATTCGGTGGCAGTGAAGTGAAGGATTCGGGTTCGACTCGTTGTGTTTGAGATCAGCCGGGCCGAGGGTTTGAAGAACGGAAGATTCTTCAACAAAGGGGCTGGAATCGGAGGTCTAGCAACAACGATCGAAGGTCTTGATTCATCTTGAATCAAGGAGAAAGGATAGGAAGCATCATTCAACACATTGGAAGTTCTGTTGTTTACATGCTTTGCAATCCTTGTATAAACGATTAAATTTCACAGGTGATATCTAATTAATCATCTCAATTCTATTTTTAGAATTGAGGGCAGACGTACCCCGAAGCGAGGACGGCGGGGGAACTGCCTCATCAAATCTCTGTCTTCTTTAATTTTCTGCATAAGTGCTTTTCAGCTTAAAAATTAAGTGATTTTAGTTTAAGCAATCTTTACCAAACGTTGATATAAGTTGAGTAAGAAATTAAAACTGCTGTTTGAATACAAAGTACAATAGTATATTGTACTAGATAAATATGAATTACTTACTCAACTCAAATATCTCTTGGAGTGTATGCACATCAAGTGTTTGTAAATTTGCATAAGCCAAAGTTGTCTTAAGTTTACATTCAGTTTAACTTGGTATTTTGGATCATTGGAACTAGGCTTGCTAGTTAGTGAAATATATCAATTGAGTGTTCAAATAGTATAGTGATTTGTATTTCATTTTATCTCTAATCCATTAGCTTAACGCATATCCGGTTTTCCAATAACGGTTCGTTTTAGACTAAAATTTTCCTCGGCTGCTTCCGCACTTAAAACAATTTTTAAAAACCAATTTTCTTTTAAATTGGTAGCGCCGACTCAAGTTTTTAATTGGGATCTATTCAACCCCCCCCCCCCCCCCTTCTAGATCCGTGCCATAGTCTAACATCCGTCTCCTCCATTTTTCTCTTGTCCTTTGACATCACATTCACCCCCATAGGGCCATGCATCGGTATGGGGTCAGCATTAACTTTCAGTGTCGGTGCAAAGTTGATGGCTTTAGAATCCACCAAATCTTGGACGACATGCTTAAAAGCTCTACAACCCTCAACATGATGTCCGGGTGCCCCAGAATGGAACTCGCACCTGGCGTTCTCATTGTAATTTGCAGACTTCCGACATACTGGAGCCAACGTCCTCGGCTGAACTAACCCAAGATCCCTCAACCTCTTAAACAGAAGGGTATAAGTCACGGGTGGCTTATCAAACTGACGATCCGTCGTCCCCTTCTTCACTTGGCACCCAACTTTTTGTTCTTTCTGTTGAGGTGGCTGCTGTTGCTGTTATACAGATGGATTACCAACAGGAGTCGTTACTGTAGCAGCATACGGGTGGTAACGATCCCTACTATGTTCCTTTCTGGTATGCACACCACCTTATTCAACCTCCTTCTTGTGCTGACCTTTGCCAGAGAGCTTCTTTACTCCGGACGATGGAGCATTCCCCTGAGTTTTCTCCATTATCAGCCAACTTTCAATCCTCTCCACCCTCTCAGCAATTGCTTTCTGCCCCAAGGCGAGCCCTTGCACGAGATTGAACAACTCCCTCATCATCTCTTTCAATTCGAGAATGTCGGCGTTCGGTGGATTCATCAGCTTAGATTTGTTGCGTTTGGTAGGGTATCTGAGCGGAGGAATGATTCGGTGGGCGCGAGCAGTGATTCCCGAGTCAATCAAACGGGTTAGATACTGACACCTACAAAATAGCAAACAGGTTAATATGACTCACACATGAATGCCATGTCTATCCGTATGAGGAAGGTTCTGTCCTTCGATTCTGGCTTCATCGAGACGGATAATAATTCAACAATAACATTCTGACATCTAGATGTCTCTCAACCGGAATCTCAATCGAGCATGTTCCCTGGGTATGGCTAGACATGGGTTATATGCGGATGAATGCAAGATGAGAATGATGCAGATGCATGAATGCAAGTCGATGTGCATCCTCCAAGTCATCTGAACACCAACTGTACGGATTCCTGTCTCTGAACTGATCACAATCATCTGAGGGCCCGAGTAACCACAAATCGAACTTGGGGTTCCGAAATAAACGGAACCGGGGGATATATCACTATCATCACAGGAACATCCATTGAACAGATGGCAACAAGATCCTCTGAACAGGTACCTTCAAATTCAATCCGGGGATCCGAAATAAACGGAACCCGATGATAAGTACCACGGACAGAACTCCGGCGTCTCAGAAACGAACACCCACAAATTCAACTGAATTATAGTCACCATCAGTACCTGCAAATGATCATTCCCTCCCCACTCACGGGTGTCATCTAGGACAGGGTAAGATTAAGAGAAACACAGGATAAACAATCCTTTCAAGAATATCGTCATATGCACACCAGGTGTATGCAACGATAATACCCCATCAGAATCTGAACTGCTCGTGATATCATGTTCCGTTAAGTGGCGTCATACCACCCGCTCCCCATGAATCACTCTATTCCTAGGTGTCCTAAATTTCACTCATAGCCTGGGTATTGGGCCTTTTACCTCTTGTGATCCCCACCCCACAGAGAAACAGATACACAGCCAGCACAATGATAAAATGATGCATGCAAACATATATGCAAATATATACAATCACAGCATAATAATCATAAATGCAACAAATAAAGCAGTAAAAGCAACCAAAGCGATCCTAAAGAGCGCTAGGATTAACTCGCTTAGGGAAGATGGACCAGCAAGAGGTCAACTTCTATAGTCCCCAGCAGAGTCGCCAGTTGTCGCATACGCGAAAAACAACCGGCGGGAAAAAGACACAGAGCCGCCACCGTGCGTTATTTATCCCATAGGAGGGAAAGGAAATGCTCGAAGTAAACCTGAAAAAGGGAAAGGAATGGTCTTACGACCAGAGATTACAAGGATCGGGAGTCGGTTACGCAAGGGGAAGGTATTAGCACCCCCTCACATCCGTCGTACTCGACGGGATCCACGCTCAGAAAGAATAGAATAAGGTTGCTGAATAACTGCTCAAAGAATGCACACACACTGGAATGAAACACAGGTGAAAGAAAACGGAAGAAGGTGACTCGGCAGGATGTCGCATCCTGGGCCTACGTAGTTTGTCAGAAATAAACATCAGAGTCGACGTAGTTCGGGAAAATGGGGAACATGCTCGCTAGGACCTCGCATCCTATGCATACGTATCTTCTCTAACCAGAGGAAGAATCAGAGCACTCGTAGCTCGGCCAACGCACGCTGAAACAAAACACTGAAAGGACGCTGAGACGTCAGAGCAAACACACGACTGGAAACAGACTGCCAATGGCTGGTCTTACATCTGACTCCAAACAAACAAACGCAAACGAGGAAACGGAATGCCAATCGCTGGGCTTACATCAGACTCCAAACAAACAACAAACAAACGGGAAACAGAATGCCAATCGCTGGACTTACATCAGACTCCCGACAAACGCACACGAAAAGAAGAAGGGTCTCGATTGCAACTAGGGCAAGAGAAAAGGAAGGTCTCAATCTCAACGAGGGCGAGAGAAAAGGATCAAAGTTAGTTGTCAGTCAAACTCGACAAGACATCGCATCTCGTGCCTACGTATCTCATCTGAAAATGAGAATCAGAGTTGCCGTAGTTCAGCTAAACTATTTTTATTTGTTTTGTGTTTTTTAGATGAACAACATCACTACGCAATCTACCGGATGCTCGACCTTGGGAGACTTACTCGCCTGTAGTAGAAGGAGTTAACGTGTCCTTAAGGGAAGATAATGTTTGTTTCTGTTTTAGGAAAGCTCGCGCAAGAAAGGAAGTCCTATACGAAGGAACCGTGCTACCTTAATTGACATGAAAATGAGAGACTATGCGAAGTCTAGCAAACCTAAGGGGATACAATCACACCACACAAAAACATATAACATGAAGTAAACACACCAACAAGGGGCTCAAACATCAAGGGTAAGGCTTTAGTCAAGGGGTCATATCAACCTCGACAAACAAGTCGGGCTTTAGTCAAGGGGTCATATCAACCTCGACAAACAAGCCAACTGGAAGGGTATCTGAGGGATCTTAACCACTGATATTGACCGTCAGGGTGAGCAAATGAAAGGTAATGAGGGTAAGACCTCATAGCTCTTAACCCGAGCCTGGGTGAGCTTTAATCAAATGAAAACGTGGGGATCCAGAATGAGGGACCCTACTCCACTTGACTGACTCTATATACAAGGATCTTGGGTTAGGTTCAAGAGCCTCAGCACGTAGTGCGAGCTTAGTGAACGACTTAAGCGATTAGCAGGGGACTGACTGCTAGTCCCTTCTATCTTCCAATTGCCTCTTCACTTAGGAGGACTTGAAGTACATGGCACAATGAGTAAACAATCACAAATATTGCCTCTTAAGGAGGACTTCAGCCAAATGCCTGCCAAAAGAAACGACAGGGCTTCCAGACTACATGGAGTTAGAGGATGATTACCTAGGTGGTATGCCAACCACAAGCAAAGCACAGCTCAAGCAATGAGCTAAAGCAACTAAAGTACCTGTAAGAAAGTCAAACAAGTCAATATTCACATTCAGACAAACCAAACAGTCAACAACAGTGTTACAACCAATATGTTCACAATGCAAGTCAACAACTCAAGTGAGTTCAACACCAATGAACCTACAATACAAGAAAGGTTAGTGGACAAAGCAAATTTGCATCTCAAGTCATAAGATTGCATCAACCACTAGAGCTAATAGCTTGAACCTGAAATACAAAGCTCAAAAGATGAGTACAAACCCCTAGTACCAAGACTAGGGTCAAAGGTAAAGCAAAAAGTCAAAACAGCAGCCAATATTCAACATGAAGCATATTTATTCAAGTAAGAACATGTCCTAAAAAGGACCAAACTCAAATCCTAAGGCAAGGCCATCAATTGCAAGATATGGCAAAGGCAATTACAAAGCTCACAATTGGACATCAAGAATCAAAATTCCATATTAAAACAGAAATGAATTAAACAATCATGAAAATTTTTATGTGCACACAACATGTCAAACACAATCATCATGCCAAAAATTAGAATCAACAGAGCTCAATTGACCTAGAAATGAAAATGCACAAGTATGACATCAAATTGTGTGACACACATTGTCACACCATGCATTCATGTGCCTAAAACAGAGATGCAAAATGCTAAAAACGGCAAATCAATTCTCAAAAATCAAGCAACATGTTATGAATGAGCATATTAAATTTAAACTTAATTGGACAAGGTATGAGCATTTCACATCAATTTGAATCCAACATGTCACATTTTGCATCACATTAAAACAAGCAAACACATTTAAAATTCCAGAAATGATAAAATCATGAAATCACAACCACAAAATAATAGACATCAAGAGGAACATGTAGCAAAAAGTTTGGATTGATTTGGATTAATTTTGTAATTGTTATGATTTTTCAAAGTTGGATGGAAATAATGAAATAATATTGAAAACATATGGAAAATGTTAATGTGAAAATGAAATGGGAAACTGCATCAGCAAGAATCGAACCATGTATACCAAAAAACAAGCGCTGAACGAAATAAATTCCAAATTGCCAATGATAGGAATCGAACCGTGTATAACCAAAGCGCTGTCGTTTGGCAATGTGAAAAAACAAGTGGAAATTGACATGCATTCGCTGGGAATCGAAGCGAGGCGAGAAGGTTCAGGGCGCGCTAAGAGTGAAACGACGTTGTTTCAGAGCGCAAGCCCTAGGGTTTTTCAGACGGCGGCCAACACTGTTCATGGCGGAGGTTGACGGTGGTTTCCACCGTCTTCCTCGTGGAGTCCGGCTGCTACAGTAACACATTCATACTTTTTTTTTTGCAGAATTTTGCAATATATACATCATTCGAAAGCTTATCTTATGTACAACACGAATCCAGCATTAATTAAGTCTAATTCATCATATATTGGACGAATCGAAGGAAAGAAAATTGGATCTACAAACTTTAAATCAACACATCTTCATCAATATTCATCCATTTTCCATGAAATTTATATCAGTGCGATCAGCATGAAAAACTCTACACAATTATGGCAATGAAATCAAGAATTAAGAGGATCGAATTTCACACCTCTTGAAGAGCAGAACGATGAAACAGTGGATTTGAGGCCTCAAAAGTATCCAGCTCTCTTCTATGAACCTTGTTATGAAGCTTTATGCACGAAATCTCTCTTGAAATGGCTTGGATCTAGCTGAAATTCAAAACTCCATGTTCATGTTTATGTGTTGATGCAACTTGTTTCTTCACCAAAACCTTCAATCCAGTACTTGATTTGCACTCAGGGATGATCCATGAACACGATTATGCAGTCAAATTGAGGTGTTATGTGAAAGAAATTGAAATTTGAGATGAGAGCAAAAATGGAGGGAAATCTCAAATCTAGATCTAGAATGTGTTAGAATGAGCAAAACAGTTACAATTAAGCTTTTATATGCTGTGTTAATTATGCTGTAATCATGATTAGGCATTGGCTAATGAAAGTTTAATGAAAAATGAGGTGTTATACACAATTGGAAAATTCACCCTATGCATGGCAATATGAACGTGAACAGTACCATGTGCATGCTCAAAATCACTTAAAATCATCTCATGCACATGTTGGAATTGGAATTTTGTTCATATGATGCACCAAATTTGAATTTGGTATTTTCCCTCCAAAATGGACATGCATGAACAAATGATTATATGAGATAATTTCATGCAATGCAATGATGTATTTGGAAAATATGAGTATAGGGAGCATAATGCAAAAAGAGGGACTCAATTTGGAACTTTGGATCAAAAGTTATGGCACTTTGAAGTTTCATGCACACTTGGTGATCATTTGCTCATAACTCCTCAACCATTCATCAGATGCTCATGATCTTGGAATTTTTGGAAATGGGAGAGAAAGATCTTCAACTTTCATGTTGACCAAAATTTCATTTGAAGCTTCTTTGATGTTAGAAAGTCAAGTTGAATATGGTCCAAAAACTTGCCATTTTTGGAAACTTGAAATTACAGGTCACTTTCCATTTTTGGAAACTCTTGATTTAACTTCAAAATCTTCAAGGTGGATGTTTATCATGATGAATAAACCTCTTTTGGACATGCATGAAGTGTCTCAAACCATTTCTCCACCTCCTAGCCCTCAGTTGACTTTCAGTTGACTTTTATGGGGCCCAAATGACCTGGCAATGCACTGATGACTTTGGGCCTCTAACACTTGGCAAAATGCTTCAAAATGAACCCTTGGTTCATATAAGCTCTCTAGAATACTCATGTGGCCTTCATCTCAAGGAAAACTTGCTCTCTTTGCACAGATGAATCCTCTTGATGCCAATGTGGAATGCAATGATGCAATGCAAGATGTAATGATAGATGACCTAAAAATAATAAGATGTATGCATGAATGGGGGTGCAAATTTGAGGTGCTACACCCTTCGGTTTGAAGATCACTGGAGCCACGTATCAATGAGCCATGACTACCTTGTTTCATGATATGAAGCACAAGGAGATTGAGGTGTATGTTGATGATATGATCGCAAAGTCGAGAACGGAAGTTGAACATGTAGAGCACTTGTTGAAGCTATTTCAGCGTTTGAGGAAGTATAAGCTTCGTCTGAATCCTAACAAGTGTACATTTGGAGTCCGTTCCGGCAAGTTATTGGGCTTTATTGTCAGCGAGAGAGGTTTTGAGGTTGATCCTGCAAAGGTCAAAGCAATACAAGAGATGCATGCGCCCAAAATTGAGAAGCAAGTCCGAGGTTTTCTTGGTCGCTTGAATTATATTTCCAGATTTATATCACACATGACTGTCACATGTGCACCGATATTCAAGCTCCTCCGGAAAGATCAGTCTCATGATTGGACCGAGGACTGCCAAAAAGCCTTTGACAGTATTAAAGAGCATCTATCTGAGCCTCCAATTTTGTCTCCACCTGTAGAAGGGGGACCGTTGATTATGTATCTAACTGTTCTTGAAGACTCGATGGGTTGTGTCCTTGGTCAGCAAGACGAGACAGGGAAGAAAGAGTATGTTATCTACTACCTGAGTAAGAAGTTCACTGATTGTGAGTCTCGATACTCAATGCTTGAGAAGACATGATGTGCTTTGGCTTGGGCTGCTAAGCGCTTACGCCAGTATATGTTGAATCATACGACTTGGTTGATATCTAAAATGGATTCTATCAAGTATATCTTTGAGAAGCCTGCTTTAACTAGGAGGATTGCCCGTTGGCAGATGTTGTTATCTGAGTATGATATTGAGTATCAAGCTCAGAAAGCTATCAAGGGTAGTATCTTGGCTGACCATTTGGCACATCAACCAATTGAGGATTATCAATCAGTTCAGTATGACTTCCCAGATGAGGAGATTCTGTATTTGAAAATGAAAGATTGCGATGAGCCTACGCTCGATGAAGGGCCAGAGCCTGGTTCCCGATGGAGCATGGTGTTTGATGGCGCTGTAAATTAGTATGGAAATGGTATTGGGGTAGTGATTATTACCCCTCAGGGCACACATTTTCCTTTTACAACAAGGCTAACTTTCAAATGCACGAACAATACGGCTGAGTATAAGGCTTGTATTATGGGATTGGAAGAGTGTATTGATCTTAGGATCAAACATCTTGATGTTTATGGTGATTCGGCCCTTGTTGTTAATCAGATTAAGGGTGAATGGGAGACGAATTAGCCTGGCCTCATCCCATATAGAGATTATGCGAGGAGGATCTCAACGTTCTTTACTGAGGTTGACTTCCATCATATTCCTAGAGATGAGAATCGGATGGCATATGCACTTGCTACACTTGCTTCGATGATCGTAGTAAGACTCTGGAATGAAGTCCCCAATATCACTATGATGCGCTTGGATAGACCAACTCATGTATTTGCAGTGGAGGAAGTGAAAGATGATAAGCCATGGTATCATGATATCAAGTGTTTTCTTCAGAGTCAGATTTACCCGCCTGGGGCATCTGTGAAAGATAGAAAGACTTTGAGGAGATTATCAAGCAGTTTCTACCTCAATGGCGATGTGCTTTATAAGAGGAATTTTGACATGGTTCTGCTCAGATGCATGGATAGACACGAAGCAGACCTGTTGATGACTGAGGTTCATGAGGGTTCATTTGGTACTCATTCCAATGGACATGCCATGGCTAGAAAAATATTGAGCGCAGGCTACTATTGGCTGACAATGGAGTCTGACTGCTGCAAATACGTTAAGAAATGCCACAAGTGTCAGATTTATGCGGACAAGATTCATATTCCCCGACACTTCTGAATGTGATTTCATCACCATGGCCTTTCTCCATGTGGGGAATTGACATGATTGGCATGATAGAGCCGAAAGCGTCTAACGATCACAGATTTATTCTCGTAGCATTTGATTACGTCACCAAGTGGGTTGAAGCGGCGTCATATGCAAATGTGACCAGGCAGGTGGTTATGAAGTTTATCAAGAATCAACTCATATGCCGTTATGTTGTGCCAGACAAGATCATTACTAATAATGGATCTAACTTGAACAATAAGATGATGAAAGATCTGTGTAGCGAGTTCAAGATTGCACATCATAATTCTTCCCCTTACAGACCCAAGATGAATGGGGTTATTGAAGCTGCTAATAAGAATATCAAGAAGATTGTCCAGAAGATGGTTGTTACGTACAAAGATTGGTATGAGATGCTGCCATTTACTTTGCATGGATATCGTACATCTGTCCGCACTTCAACAGGGGCAACCCCTTTCTCTCTTGTTTACGGCATGGAGGTTGTGCTCCCAGTAGAGGTGGAGATCCCATCAATGAGAGTCTTGATGGAAGCCAAGTTGACTGATGCTGAATGGGTTCAGAGTCGTTATGACCAACTAAATTTGATAGAAGAGAAGAGATTGACTTCCATGTGCCACGGTCAATTATATCAGCAAAGGATGAAGAAAGCCTTTGATAAGAAGGTCAAGCCTCGTATGTTTCGACAAGGTGACCTTGTGCTCAAGAAAGTCTTGTCTTTCGCGCCCGATTCCAGGGGCAAGTGGACTCCAAACTATGAAGGTCCATATGTTGTTAAGAGAGCCTTTTCAGGCGGTGCTTTGATACTTACAACTATGGATGGGGAGGATTTCACTCGTCTTGTGAATTCATATGCAGTCAAGAAATACTTCGTCTAAAATAAAAACAGAATAGCTCGCTAAGTTGAAAACCCAAAAGGGCGGCTTAGGCAAAAATGAGCGTCTCGGTGGATTGAAAACCCGAAAGGGCGATCCAGGAAAAAGTTAGAGACATAAAAAATGAATATGTATCCCGCTAGATTGAGTACCTCACTCTGGGGCAATCTAGGCAAAAATTAGGGATTTGGCAAGTAACTGCATCCTGACAAGACTTTGTTCTACAACTATCATCTGTCAGAGATTCTCGCTCAGTCATCGTCAACTGAAGCTTCAAATACATCGGATTCAGAGTTGGTGGAGAAATGGTCATTATGTTCAATGTAGCCCTTTTCCAATATATATCACCAATTTCAAATTTGTAAAGATCCATGGAGTCTTGCCATTTGCAGACTACCATTCCATCAAATAAATTTGAGCATTTATCCAATTCTTTGCACTCTTATTTGTTTCTATTCAAATAAATGTTTTGCATGTTTTAATTGAAAAATATCATTGTTTTAAATAAATAAAATTTTCATAAATTGTTTTTAAACAAAGTGAACATTCACAATGACAAAAGAATACTTGGGATGTCTTCAGTGCTCTCCCAAGGATAGTATGATTCCCAAAAGGGTAAGACATTTGTTCATATTCCCATCATACTTGTATCCTCTTCATTATTTCCAGGTTGTCTCCCCCACGAGCACAGAAGAAAGTTGTACATCCCACTGTAGCGGTGTATTAGTCACTTTATGATTTATTGACTAAATCAAAAGCAAAGCATACAAAGATAGAGTCGCCACCGCACTTCTATTTATCCAAAGGAATGGCTAGAAAGTGAACAAAAGCCTAAGAAGTTTTACACAAAGAAAACTAATAAAAGGTCAGAGATCTGGGTAAGGGGGTAATTATGTTATGGGAAGGTGTTAGGCACCCACAACATCCTAGGTACTCCTAGGGAACCTCTTTTCACAACTTGTTGTATCATTATTCGTTTATGAAATATTTTTGTGCAAACATTGATTGAAGGGATGAGGAAAGAATATACAATTTTTATTATTTTTGTGTTTGGATGGATGAAACCCATTGCCTACGTACCTTTTCATGAAAGATAAGGATCAAAACGCCGTAGTTCGGCTAAAAGATTTCAAAAAGATGAGTGGATTGATTTTAAACAAAAGCCTTAAGGTCTTTCGTTATCCACGGGAGAAAACTCAACCTATACAACCACAAGTCCACCATGTGAGAACAGCTTCAACGTGCTAGTGAGGGGTTAACCCTATAATAAGCAGGGAAGTCTTACAATTCAATCACTAAGGACAAAAGGTGAGATTCACATCAACCACTAAGATAACTCAGATCTATGGCTAATGCATGAAAATTTGATTAAGAAGTGGACTTGGGCCACAAAAGCAATTGAGTGAGTGAAATTAACCAATTAGAAGTATTCACAAAGATGGTCAAAGTTGACATTAGATCCAATTCAGAAGAAGTATTGTGAAAATGAAGTTTGAAAATCAAAGGCTTAGGGCCTAGGTTTCTAGTTTTGAAAACAAGTGAAAATGTTTGCACAAAAGTTTTCTGGTTTTGGGTTAAGGATGAAAACAAGGTTCAAAGTTAAACACAAAAGGGGGGAAGGTTAGGGGACAAGATAGGAGTTGCTTTCTCAAGATCATAGAAATGATCCAAGGAAGTTCCTTTGGAATAGGCAGCACAAGGGCAAAAGCAGATAAAGCATGTATCAGAGATAGCCAAAATAAATGGAAACCAGATGCCAATCAATGGTCTTACACTAGACTCACAAAACAAAAATGGATACCAGATGCCAATCAATGGACTTATACTAGCCTCACAAAGCAAAGAAAACATGGAAACCAGGTGCCAATCAATGGACTTATACTAGCCTCACAAAGCAAAGAAAACATGGAAACCAGGTGCCAATCAATGGACTTACACAAGCCTCACAAAGCAAATAAAACAAATGCAATAAGCAAGAGGAAACAAGTTGCCAATAAATGGTCTTACACTTGACTCCAAAGAAATGGAATGCCAATCAATGGTCTTAGTTCCAACTCCTACCAGATCACAGGAAACAAATGCCAATAGCTGGACTTACAATTGACTCCTCAATGGACAAAACAAAATGTCACAAAGTATGAACAATGATCATGAGAATGATATACAATTAATGCTCAAAGATGAAAACAATGCACAGAGGCACACACAAACAATTATGCACAGATGAACAAACAAGCACACATGCAGTCAATTATCACACACTATACACAACCAAGGGGCTCAAGCAAGGTTGGGCTTTAGTCAAGGGGTCATATCAACCTTGACAAACAAGCCAAATACTGGAATGGGTGGTCAGGCTCTTAACCTCTAACATTGAGAGTTAGGGTGAGCAGATGAAATGGGAGATGAGGGTTATGCCTCACAGCTCTTAACCCAGCCTGGGTGAGCTTGAATCAAAGAATGTGTGGGAGTCCAGAATGAGGAACTCTATTCCATAATGACTTACTCTATATACAAGATTTTGGGTTTTTGTTCAAAATGCGTCAACACACAGTGTGAGCAAGATGAAGGACTCAACTGAATAGCAGGGGATGGATCGCACATCCCTTTTATCTGCCAATGCCTCTTCACTTAGGAGGTCTTTGAAGTACATGGCACAAATATAAACAAACAAAAACATGGCCTCTTAAGGAGGGCTTCAGACAGGTGCCTGCCAAAAACAGCAGGTCTTCCAGACTACATGGAGAAAAGAAGTTACCTAATTGGTATGCCAACCACAAGCAAAGCAAAGTCCAAATGAACTTAAAGCAACTTAGGTACCTGTGTAAACAACTAAACAATCAGTACAGTATTCAGACAACCAATCAACAGACAAACAGATCTCAACAGACAGACAAATCCAATATATACAACATGTAAGCCATAAGGCAAACACTCAAGTGAATTATCATCAAAGCCTACAAAACAACCAAATGTTAGCAAACAACAGCAAATAGTCAAGCTCAAATGATGAAGCAACATCAATCATGGAGATGAATGCTTGAACCTGAAATTCAAAACTCAAATGTGAGTACAAACCCCTAGGTCAAAGCCTAGGGTCAAAGGTGGAGAAAAAATTCAAAACAGAAGCTAATATCCAACATAATGCAACTTTAAACACATATGAACATGTCCTAAAAAGGACCAGATCAAAATTAACAAGCAAAGTCAATTCATGAGCAAGCTATGGCAAAGACAATTTCAAAGCTCACATTTGGACATTGAGAATGAAAATTCCAAATCAAAACAAAAATTATTCAAACAATTATGAAATTTTTTGTGAGCACACAACATGTCCAACACAATCATCATACCAAAAATCATAAACAGAGAAGCTCATTTGATATGGAAATGAAAATGCACAAGTTGATCATCCAATTGTGTGACACACATTGTCACACCATACAAACATGTGTATAAAATAGAAATGAAAAATGAGAAAAATGCACAATCAAGCCTCAAACATCCATCAACATGTTAAGAATCATCATGCAAAATTTCATGGCATTTGGATCAATATCAAGCATCTCACAATAGAAAGAATGGAGCAATGTCACAAAAGCATACATGTTTACATAGTCTAACACAATTCAAAATCCAGCCAGGCACAATTCCAGAAACTTGCATCAAAAAATAGAAGACAATCACATGATCATGTAGCAAAAAACCTGGAATTAATTGGATCGTTTTTCAATTTGATATGCATTTTTAAAGTTGGCAAAAAAATGATGAAATAAAATGATCATGACATATGGAAATGGAGGGAAAGGGATAAATGGTGAGAACATTTGAAAATATGGCGCATGCTGGAATCGAACTCGGTGCCAATTCAAAGAAGCGCGCCTAATACGCACCATTTCATTAAATGTGTTGGCGCTACAATCAGCAAGTCAAAGCCATGTGGCTTGGTCAATAGAATGTTGGCCAATGGAATGGCCAAATGGACGCACATGCAAGCACTGAATAGGACAAAACCCTAGACACATAAGCATGAACCAGACGGTGGTTCCTAGGGCGGAAACAACCGTCTTCCTCGCGAAGACGGCGGTTGCACAGTATGAAGCTCAAAAATATTTTTCAGAATCATGAAATTTTTACATCATTTTAAAGCTCTTATCATGTAGAATACAGATCGAGTAATATCTAAGCCAAACAAGCCATGGATTAAGAGATACGAGCAAAAACATTTTGACATGTCAAACTTTAATCAAGCATAACTCATCCATTTCTCAACCATTTCACACGAATTTTATATCAGATTGATCAGCACTCAGAGATCTACACTAACATACACATAAAATAGAGAATTAAGATGATCGAAAATATGACCTCTTGAAAAGCAGCTTCTGAATTCTGGTGATTCAAGGCTTGGCAAGCTTCCAATACACTCCTGTGCACTTGTTATGAAGATTGATGAATGAATTGAGGCCTGGAACAGCTTAGATCTTGCTCAAATCTGAACTCCCATACTTGTGTTCTTGAGCTTGCACCACACGAATCTGGTCCAATTTTGATGATCCAATGCTTGATCTACACCAAATCCACACCAGAGAACAAGAATATGCAAGAAAATAGCAAGGTTATGTGAAGATTTTTCAAGTTTTGGTTGAGAGAAAAAATGGAGGGAACTTGAGTTTGAGATCTAGAAATGGTGAATCCTTCAAATTCTGTTAGGATTTAGTATTTATATGATGTCTTAATCACACTGAAAATGTTAATTAAGCTTGGTTAATGGGAATTAGCAAAAATAAGGTGTTTTGCAAAAATATGAAAATTGGTGGTGCATGGAGTAATCCCACGTGAACAGTGCCATGTGCCTGATCAATTTCACTTAAAAACTTCTAATGAACACAATGGCAATGGTGATTTGTTCCCATGATGCACCAATTTCAAATTTGCCATTTTCCCTCCAAAATAAGCATGAATATGCAAGGGATCAAATGATGAAATTTTATGCAATGTGATGAATGATTTGGAAAGTTCATGTCATGAGAAGAAAAATTCAAGAAGAGCCACTCAATTTGGAGTTATGAATCAAAAGTTATGGCCTTTTGAAGTTCCAAACACACTTGGCAATGATTTGATCATATCTCCTCAACCATTCATCAGATGCTCATGATCTTGGACTTTTTGGAAATGGGAGAGAGAGATCTTCAACTTTCATGTTGGACAAAAATTCAGTTGAAGCTTCTTTGATGTTGGAAAGTTGAGTTGAAGTTGGTCCAAAAACTTTCCATTTTTGGAAACTTGGAATTACAGGTCACTTTCCATTTTGGGAAACTTTTGTACTGGCTTCAAATTCTTCAATGTAGATGTTTGACATGATGAATAAGCATTGTTGGAACATGAATGGGATGAAGAAATCCAATTCCCACACTTAAAGACCACAGTTGACTTTCAGTTGACTTACATAGGCCCTTAGATGACCTGAAAATGTTCTGATGAATTTGGGCCTCAACCACCTGGGGAATTTGCTTCACAATGAACCTCTAGCTCACATTAGCTCAAAATAATGATCACATGATCCATATCTCAAGGAAAACCTCATCTCTTGATCAAAGGATTCACTTGACTGGCCTTGACCTGTTGACTGCTTAAGCTGCAAGTAACAAAGGTTAATGATATATTTTTGTACATTTTGGTCAGTGATTAAAAGAAAAGAAATGATACACAAATGCAAGCAATGCTTGGTGATCAAGAATCACCCTCAAGAAAGATCCCACCCATAGGGAAAGGAAGCAAGGTGTCCAATGATCCTTGAGGCAATGCAATGTTATGATATGATGCCATGAGGGATCTTAGGGATAAAATTGGGGTCTTACACCCACCAAATCCCTAGAGAGTTTAGAGTTTTGGATGCGGTCTCAATCTTCTAGACCCCAGTGAGTCTGGATTTAGCATTTGTGTTATCAATTATATGGTTGTCATCCCTTGCATGGATTAACCTAAAATCCCTTATAGATTGATAAATTGAATATGCTAATCTTTCCGAAGAAGTTGGTACTCCCTCACTTCGAGTTAGAAATTTCTCAGCCAGAGTAAGCCGGAAATTCCCCAGCATAAGCGGAGTCATCATCAAGTTTGATTTATAGCTCTTCCCCTGCAAACTTGTCTACTTTTGATCTCTAGCGAATTTTCTCCTCGACCATCCTCGGCAGGGTTGACCCCACTTTTACTCCCCAGTATGGTCACCAGTAGGATATCTCAGTATTTTGCCTACGGGTACTCCCCGATTCGGTCAACAGTCGTGTTTCCCTAGTGGAATTGTCTGATCAGAGCCTGTTTGTGGTCATCTCCCAAGCAGAGTAGTTGATAGAGATGTTTATCTTTCCATCCCCAGCGGAGTAGTGTCCCTTTCTCCTCGGCAGATGTGATTTCTTCAGCAGTGCAAGAAATGTGGAGGCATTGGAACCTTCTGATTGGTGGTTGTTCCCCATGGAGTTTCATTTCCCTCTTCGATAATTTCCCCAGTTGATTTGATTCTATGGCGGATTTTATCCGTGTGTAGATCCCTCAGCCAAGACTTTTCCTGGTTGCAGAGTGGCATGAGAGCTTCTGAGGAAGATATGTTGATGCTTTCCCTAGTTGGAGTGACTGGTTCTCCTTTCCCTACAAAGATCTTTGCTTCCTGGTTATGACCGTTTCTGGCTATGACCACTACCACCAATGAGATCAACGGTGTTACTATTATGAATAATACCGGGATTATTCAATGCAATGACGGATCTTACAAGTATGATGACGGGTCTTCTTCTTCAAACTTCCCTATTCCGGAGGGTGGCATTACAAACGAGTTCCTATATACCACCATGATGAGCCAACACCGTGAAACCACCCGCGCTATCAAAAGCCTTCGAAACCTTGTGTTAAGTTCTCGCAACCTTCCCATGGAAGATGATGAAGGTGAAGCCGGTAGTGAAGCGGAAGGCGAGGAGAATGAGGACTGTTCGGAAGAAGATTAAAGCATTATGTTTTATCTATGTTCTTGTTATGTGTTATTCTGTTTTTTAGTTAGATTATGTTTATGCTGACTATGTTTACCGTACACTTATTTTAATTTTGTCATTATTGTGTGCATGAATGCTTATCTAATGATCACATAATGTGTGTATGCTTGTCTACTTTTCTTTTTCATAAGTTTCTTCCTTTTTGCTAATGCCAAAGGGGGAGAAGACTTGTTTCTCTAATGGTTTCTCTATGCAGAATTTTGTATGTCTCTCATTTAGGGGGAGTTCTTAAACTTAGGGGGAGAATCAAATTAGAGAAACTTCACTTTCAAGCATCTATCTCAAAGTTGGTTGTCATCATCAAAAAGGGGGAGATTGTAGAAGCAAGCTTCAATCCAAAAAGTATTTTGATGAAGACAACATGTATCAATGCAAAAAAAGAAGAGCTTCAAAGATATTTCAAGCATCAAAGTAATCAAGCCACATATGCATGAGAAACATTTTGATCAAGCTTCTTTTTCAAGCCAACCGTTTGCAAGATTGTTGATTCACTTCTAAGGTATATCTAATTCACTCTTAGATTAGTATACAAGTGTTCAACAATCATGATCTGCATTTGCATTTTTAAACACAACCATTTGTTAACATGTTGAAATGAAAGACACACTTTTCTTAAAGTATTTTTCTGCATTTCAACAGTGTTAACCGGTTAACCATATGGGTTAACCGGTTAACGGCCCAGTTTTTTGAAATTCTCTGTTAACGTTATATGCGTTAACCGGTTAACCCATTTGGTTAACCGGTTAACACTGTTCGTTTTAGTGAAAGATTATTTCCAGAAAATTGTACCTTTTCATCACTTTTTATGAGAAATTTATACCTCTTTGAATAGGTGTTTTGGCAATATAAATTCTTGAATTTTCAAAATGAATTTTCACCTCCAAGAATTTTCATACAAACTTAAGATAATCACTCTTTCATATTTCCTTCAATATTTCATAAAAGTGTTCATAATCAAATTTTCATCTCATTCCATTTTTGAACACTTGTATATTATTCATTGAGTGAATTATTTATCTAAGGAGAAGATCAATCAAGAGAAGATTGATAATACTACACTTTGTTAAAATCATCAAAGAAGATTTATTTCTGTTTGACTTGTGATCCAAGATTGTTGGACACAAGGGTTGGTGTTGAAGAGGATTATTCTTCATACACTTGATTACCTATAGGTTAGATAGTAAGCATCACCATTGGTGTGAGTAGGTTGTACCATAATTCTAACTATAGTGAAATCTCTTTCGAGTCGAAAGGGGAGTGGATGTACCTTCGGATTGTGAAGGGAACCACTATAATTTCCGGTGTCTTTTTACTTTCCGCAATTTATTTTTCCGCACTTAAACATAAAATAACCAAAAACCGGAAACAAGTTCGAAGAATTTTTAACCACCTAATTCACCCCCCCCCCCCCTCTTAGGCGCATTTACAACTTACAGTTGGCATCAGAGCAAGTTATAGGTAACTTGTTCCTAGAGATCCAGCATGGCTTCCGCAAGCATAAACCCGGTTTTCAAAGACGGTGGAAGTAGCAACAAGCCCCCACTCTTCTCCGGAGAATATTTCGATTTCTGGAAAATCAGAATGAAGGAACATCTTGAAGCCCAAGGGGAAGGTATATGGGAAGCAGTTGAAGAAGGTCCACATAAACCGGTGAATGTGGTGAATGGAGTTGGTACCCCAAAGTTGAAAAACACTTATGACGAAGATGATAGGAAAAAGATTCTGAATGAGAAGAAGGAAATCAACATACTCCAAAGCGCTCTTAGTATGGACGAGTTCTTCCGTATATCTCAATGTAAATCGGCAAAGGAGATTTGGGACACCTTGGTTGAAACACATGAAGGAACCACCGAAGTGAAGAGATCGAGGCTAAACACTCTAAGTCAAGAATATGAGATATTCCGCATGCAGCCCGGTGAATCTATAGTTGCCTTACAAAAGAGATTCGTCCATCTAACAAATCACTTGATTGCTCTTGGTAAAACCTTCACCAATGATGATCTCAACCTGAAAGTCCTAAGATCTTTGACAAGAGAATGGCAACGAAAGTGACCGCTATTTCGGAAAAGAAAAGCCTCTCAACGATGACATCCGCGTCTCTATTTGGAAAACTTCAAGAACACGAATTGGAACTTGGAAGGCTCGAGAAGCACGAAAGTCAAGAAAAGAAGCCCAAGGGAATTGCCTTGAAAGTTGATTCAAGAAATGACAAAGACGATGAGACGTCCGAAGATGAGAACTTTATGCATCTTGTGAAGAAGCTTGGTAAGTTTTTTAATAAAAATAAAAATTCCTCTTATCCTAAAAAGAATAAACATTTCAGGAAAAAGGAAGCATCCACATCAATGCAAGACGTCACTTGTTATGAATGTGGACAGCAAGGTCACATAAAGCCGGATTGCCCAAAACTTGCAAAGAAAGGAGGATTCAAAGGCAAGAAGAAATTCAAAAACAAAAAGGCTTACGTCGCTTGGGACGATAATGAGATCAGTTCATCTTCGGAATCGGAAAGCGATGAATGTGCGAACATGGCTCTTATGGCTTCACATCACTCCGATGAAGAAATCGATGAGGTTAGTAGCAAATTTTCAGTTTATGACAATGACGCACAAGATGTTATAAATGAACTATTAAAAGAATGCAAGACATTGTATAAAAGTATTTCATCCCAAAAGAAACAAATTTCATCCTTAGAAGGAAAAAATATTGCTTTGGAAAAATATATTGAAAGTGGAAAACAAAAGTTGATGGATGAAAAACAAAGTCTTGTATGTAAGAATTGTGAATCTTTATCTTTTCAAATTGTTCAACTTAAAAGAGTTTTAGAAAGATATGAAAAAGGTCAAATTGGCTTGGAAGAAATTCTTAAGCACCAAAGGTACTCTAATGATAAAAGTGGATTAGGGTATTCTAAGTTTTCTAAACCAAGCACAAATAAGACCATTTTTGTTAAAGCAAGTGAACAAGTTGTTAAAGAGAAAGTAAACAACTCTAAAAATATGCATCAAAGTCATAAAAAGAAAATGATTGCTAAGAAGAAGAATTATGTTCCTAGATATAGAAGTGATTTTCAACCTACTTGCTTTTATTGTGGAATCAAAGGGCACACACACCTAATGCTTGTTATGTGCGAAACTTTAGCGTTCCAAAAGGGCATTATGTGTGGGTTAAAAAGGGTACTAACTACCAAGGACCCAAAGCAATTTGGGTACCCAACAAAACTTGATTTTGTTTTGTAGGTATGCTTGAAGACAACCTCAAATCAATGGTATCTTGATAGCGGTTGTTCAAAGCATATGACGGGCGATATCGACAAATTTTCACATCTATCTTTAAAGGCCAAGGGATATGTTACATACGGTGATGACACTAAAGGAAAGATCCTCGGAGTAGGAACCATTGGAGCACCTCCTTTTACCATCATCGAAGATGTCCTTTATGTTGAAGGCCTAAAGCACAACCTACTTAGCATAAGTCAATTGTGTGACAAAGGGATCCGGAACGTACGTTGATCAAGATGAATCTGGAGTTTCAATAGATATTACAAAATATCGAGGACAAAGCACATAGATATCTGGCATAATTTCCTTCGAGATCACGTGCTGAACGGAGATGTAGATGTTACGTTCGTGGATACACATAACCAACTCGCCGACATATTCACAAAACCATTGGCTAAAGAGAAATTCTTCAAGATTCGGCGAGAACTTGGTATTCTCAATGAAGGTGACATCTAACCTTGTCTTAAAATTACTTGTTATGTGGTATAGTTGCTAAAAATTTGTTTATTTTCAATTTTTATGTTATGCAATGCTAGCACTTCTTTTTCGCCGTTTTTAGTTTCTCTCACTTTCGCATGTCCAAAAATTATCGGTTTTAAGATATTTTTAAATCGAAAGTTGCGTATTGATAAGTGTTAATACTTTGTGAATTTTTTTTGTAAAAATCTTTTCCCAAATCTTCAAAACGGAGCTGCTGTTTTTCATTTATTTTTTGAAAATTTCAGTCCGTTAACCGGTTAACGGTATAGGTTAACCGGTTAACGCCTCCAAAACAGCAACTCTGCGTTAGCTGTAAAAATACAAAATTTTTAATATTGTTTTTTTTATTTTTTAAATCGTGGTATGTGTGTTTATGGTTGGTGCATGTACTTTACTCTTCACCTACACCTCATAACTCTCTCCTCCCTCATTACTCACCATAAACCCTTCATCTCATTTCATTCAACTTTCAACCTTCTTGAGTGATATTAAAACCCATTAAACCCCACTCAACCATACTCTCTTGTTAACTCTCAAAATCCCGAAAATCCTCTCAAAACCCTAGCACCTCCATTTTCCTCCATGGCTCCTCCAAGAAGAGAAAAGGCTCCTGTGTCAGCATCTAGCAGTGAAGAGGAAGAAGTGAAAATGGAAACAGCAAAGAAGAGAAGAATGGATTTCAGAGTCAGGGTTAGACATCTGCTCAAGGGTAAGTATGTGAATCTCAAATCCTTCACCCCTATTACTTTCACTTTCTCTGAGTTGTTGAGATATCAAGGGTTGCATGAGTTTATAACTGATAATGGCAAAATTTATACTGATTTGGTAAAATCTTTTCTGCACCATTTCACTTTGAATCTGAATGATGATGATCAACATATGCTGTCTGCCACTGTGAGAGATTGCGAAATTGTAACAGACCTAAGATCGCTGGCTGCGTCTCTTAGGATTCCCTATTCAGGATTTTTTCTTCGGAAAGGTGTTAATCATGTTGATGGAAAATGGGCTCAATATGATAAAATAGAATATTACTACTCAATCTGTAGATTTCCAAGGGATGCTGTTGTGTCGGGACAGCGGACTTCTCGCATACTCTGCTATACTAAGAACTTGTTTGTTGATGATCGCATGCTACATTATGTTATTTGCCATGTCTTGCTGCCAAAGGATTCAAACCTTTCACAAATCAATGATTTGGAGATGCAGGTTCTATTTGCTGTGAAGAACGAAATCAGAATTAATTGGCTACCTACTATGATGTATCATCTCAAACAGCAACTATCTCTCAAAACAAGGCTGCCCTATGGTCGTCTTATCTCAAGGATTTTGGAATTAACAGACATGGAAATCGGGAGAGAACCGTTTCTGGCTATGACCACTACCACCAATGAGATCAACGGCGTTACTATTATGAAGAATACCGAGATTATTCAATGTAATGACGGATCTTACAAGTATGATGACGGGTCTTCTTCTTCAAACTTCCCTATTCCGGAGGGTGGCATTACAAACGAGTTCCTATATACCACCATGATGAGCCAACACCGTGAAACCACCCGCGCTATCAAAAGCCTTCGAAACCTTGTGTTAAGTTCTCGCAACCTTCCCATGGAAGATGATGAAGGTGAAGCCGGTAGTGAAGCAGAAGGCGAGGAGAATGAGGACTGTTCGGAAGAAGATTAAAGCATTATGTTTTATCTATGTTCCTGTTATGTGTTATTCTGTTTTTTACTTAGATTATGTTTATGCTGACTATGTTTACCGTACACTTATTTTAATTCTGTCATTATTGTGTGCATGAATGCTTATCTAATGATCACATAATGTGTGTATGCTTGTCTACTTTTCTTTTTCATAAGTTTCTTCCTTTTTGCTAATGCCAAAGGGGGAGAAGACTTGTTTCTCTAATGGTTTCTCTATGCAGAATTTTGTATGTCTCTCATTTAGGGGGAGTTCTTAAACTTAGGGGGAGAATCAAATTAGAGAAACTTCTCTTTCAAGCATCTATCTCAAAGTTGGTTGTCATCATCAAAAAGGGGGAGATTGTAGAAGCAAGCTTCAATCCAAAAAGTATTTTGATGAAGACAACATGTATCAATGCAAAAAGAGAAGAGCTTCAAAGATATTTTAAGCATCAAAGTAATCAAGCCACATATGCATGAGAAACATTTTGATCAAGCTTCTTTTTTAAGCCAACCGTTTGCAAGATTGTTGATTCACTTCTAAGGTATATCTAATTCACTCTTAGATTAGTATACAAGTGTTTAACAATCATGATATGCATTTGCATTTTTAAACACAACCATTTGTTAACATGTTGAAATGAAAGACACACTTTTCTTAAAGTATTTTTCTGCATTTCAACAGTGTTAACTGGTTAACCATATGGGTTAAACGGTTAACGGCCCAGTTTTTTGAAATTCTCTGTTAACGTTATATGCGTTAACCGGTTAACCCATTTGGTTAACCGGTTAACACTGTTCGTTTTAGTGAAAGATTATTTCCAGAAAATTGTACCTTTTCATCACTTTTTATGAGAAATTTATACCTCTTTGTAAAGGTGTTTTGGCAATATAAATTCTTGAATTTTCAAAATGAATTTTCACCTCCAAGAATTTTCATACAAACTTAAGATAATCACTCTTTCATATTTCCTTCAATATTTCATAAAAGTGTTCATAATCAAATTTTCATCTCATTCCATTTTTGAACACTTGTATATTATTCATTGAGTGAATTATTTATCTAAGGAGAAGATCAATCAAGAGAAGATTGATAATACTACACTTTGTTAAAATCATCAAAGAAGATTTATTTCTGTTTGACTTGTGATCCAGGATTGTTGGACACAAGGGTTGGTGTTGAAGAGGATTGTTCTTCATACACTTGATTACCTATAAGTTAGATAGTAAGCATCACCATTGGTGTGAGTAGGCTGTACCATAATTCTAACTATAGTGAAATCTCTTTCGAGTCGAAAGGGGAGTGGATGTACCTTCGGATTGTGAAGGGAACCACTATAATTTCCGGTGTCTTTTTACTTTCCGCAATTTATTTTTCCGCACTTAAACATAAAATAACCAAATACCGGAAATAAGTTCGAAGAATTTTTAACCACCTAATTCACCCCCCCCCCCTCTTAGGCGCATTTACAACTTACAATATCCTTATTGGGTTGAGTCTTGTTTCATTGTGTCTCTCTAGTTTGTTCCTAGACTGACTGCTCTTCTGAATTCCCCTGCAGTCTGGATGAATGTTTGCTCAGTAACCAGTAATTGTCCATCTATTCCCCGGCATAGGCTGTGGCCTTCTACCCAGTAACCGGTAGTTGTAAGTCCTATTTCTGCGATTTTTTCTGCCCTCATACCGGTAGTTGTAAACCCTATTTTTATCCCCTTGCAGAGTTAACCTTATGACGGGTACTCTTCTGTGGTTTTCTACCTAGTATCTGGTAGATGTAATCCCCTCCTTGTTGGTTATCTTTATCCAATATTCGGTATTGATATTCCTTCATCTTTTGGATAATTGCTCTGATAAAGCAATGTATCCCCATCGAGTCATCTTTCATTTACCCTTGGTTGGTAATGATTGTTTCTCCCTTTGATTGGTCATCATTTTATACCTAGTATTTGGTATCCCGGTGTCCTTTCCTTTCGGTCGATTTATCCTTTATTAACCCGGTAACCGGTTGTGGATAATCTTCCATGCGAGTATATTATCTATGTTTTGACGGTAATAGATAATATATCTCATGCGCTCTTTGGTCGAAGACTTTTGTTCTTCCCCAGTCGAGTAAGATTCGTATTTCCTTATGGAATCGAATGCCCATCCTATAATCGAGTTTTCTTTTTCAGCCCTCCTTTTGGATGATGAGTGTCTTGGAAATATTCCCTAATTCACACTTGTTTGTCACCTATTATATGCCCAGTAACCGGTATCCCTGGTGTTCCTTCCTTCTCTGCTCCATATTATGACTTTTTATCCCCTGTGGAGTCAGATTTCCTGAGTCGGAATATACCTTTTTAGGTCTTCCCCAGATATTTTTGGATGTTTGATATCTCTCACCCTTATACCGGTCTTAGATATTCATTCTCCCCGAGCATGTTGTTTTCTCACCCTCATACCGGTGTTTTGATCACATGTCTCCTTGAGCTTATTACCCAGTAACCGGTAATACCTCATTCTATTGTTTCCTCAGCTGAGTCCTCTTTGGACATTCCCCAGCAAAGTCCCTTAGTGGATTTTCCCCATCTGAGTCCGGATTTTTATCCGAAGTATCCTTTATGGATAGTTTTGCTGTATTCGCACATTCCCTAATACATGCATCTTTGAGTCAGCTCGAGTCTTTCCATTGATTTATTTTCATGGAAATCCATTCGTGCCCCAGCAAGTTCTAAGTCGTGACCTGCTCACGCAATTTATTCCCTTTCTTATCCCCATAAGAATCCCCAGAGTCTCTGTCCCATTTATGAGTGTATTACTCATGTGGATTCTCAGTTTCTTCTGATTTCTTTTCTTCTTTGTGGACACATATCTCCACAAAGTATTATCTTTTGCATACATACATTTGCATCCTGAGGTCTCTTAGGGACCAAAATTCATCTCTTTATTATTATTTAAGCCCATTCTACCTCGTCGAGACGAAGATTTTAACCTTCACTTCTCCGGCTAGAATGACCTTAAATAGGGGCATCTGTAAGACCCTAATTTTGACCCTAAGATCCCTCATGGCATCATAACATTGCATTTGCATATTGCTACAAGGATCATAGCATCTCGGCTTTTTACCTTTGGATGGGATCTCTTGAGAGTGGGTTTGAGATCAGCAAGCATGCTTGAATTGTACATTATTGCTTTTCTCATTTTATTCACTAACCAAAAGCACAAAAATATGTCACTAACATCTTTTGTTTGTAGCTTGAGCAGTCACAAGGTCTAAAGCTTCTAGGAGATCCTATGTGCATTGATATGGCCAAGGAGAGATGAAAGCAAGCATGGCAATAGTTCCCAAAGCTCTCATCCATCAACTATGCCTCCCAAGTGTCTCAATTCACCATTTTGATCAAAGCAAACCAAAGGGCTTGAGGCTTGTTTCTCAAGGAAACCCTAATTCATCTGTTCATCAGTTGTGCCTTGCTCATGAAGCAACCTCAACCCATGATCAAATAAAATCAAGGGAAGTTATTTAATTCATCATTTCATGTATATTTTAACTTATTTGAGTGTCATCAATCATCAACTCATCAAGTTATGAGGTTTGGACTTGAGAAGTTGATCAGTCAATTCATCTAACTATTTTGAAATACACTGATACCTAACTTTTGATGTGTTTGTCAAATTGAGATAACCCCAAGATAAAAAATGTTCTTAAGAACCATATGAACAACTTTCATGTTCATCAAAAATTGATTTGAAGCTTGTAAGGTCATCATCCATTCCAAAACATTATAGGTCATTTTGATTGAAACCCTAATTTTGGGTCAACTTCCCAAGGACATAACTCATTCATTCTTCATGAATTTGAGGTGGAATCAAATGAATTGGAAGGTTTAAGATGCCTACTTCAAATTTTATATTTAGCAAAATTTCAAAATCTTAAAAGAAATACATGTGATAATGCAAAACATTATAGGTCACTTTGGACCAAATGCATTGAAATGTGAAAAAGTCCAACTTCAAGTACCCATAACTTCTTCATAAAAAAATCCAAATGATGCAAACTTTAAGTCCAAATTGATTTTCTTGAAACGATATACAACTTTTATATTGAGGATTTTGTCATTTGGAGCTTGCATAATTGAAACAGAGGTGCTTAAAGATTGGCTATTTTTGAAAATCTCACATGTACATGTTTTGCACCCTACACTTCATGTCCACTTTTCATCAATTTCCAAGTTTCAAATGGAGTTTTGATCAACATAACAAATGATCCTCATGCAAAAATCTTTCCAACCATTACTCATGAGGTTGTGTTTCAAGTTTGGACATGGCATTTTCGAAGACATGAACACATTGGTGCATTTTTGAAAATCAATAAAATTTGCATTGCATGAGCCATTACTATATAATCTGCACGTCCAGTTTGCATATGTTGATGCTTAGCTACCAAATCCAAGTGGAATTGGGCCCTCCATGCGCCTGTACAGGCCCATGCATGGAGGCCCTTTCCATTCATGCAATGGAATGTTCATGCATATCATCTACTTTCTCCTATAAATACATTGCTCATGCCTCTCATTTCAGCAACCTAAAGGCACCCCAAATGCTGCACAACTGATCCCTCAACCTCACTCAAAAGGAACTCACCATTTTCATTCACAATTTTCAGATCTGAATTTTAATTTCCTCAATTGACTTTCAAATCTAAAAGTTCCTAAACCTTGCTACCTCATTCCCTAGAACAAACTGCAAGCATCAGCTCCAAGGAATTGTGCTCTCAATCTCTGCAAATCAGAGGTTTACTTCAGTTTTCATTTTCTTCGAATTAGCTTATATTGTGCTTGTTTCTTGCTGTTGTTGTGTGATCTGAAGTCCTCTGCATAGAGGCAACATTTTATAGCTTTGAATTTTTAAATTCAATTAAGTTCAGTTGAACACCATAGAAATTCCATCTCTGATTTCTCTCAATGTAGAAACCTAGAGTGGATTTGGTTGGTACAGGGGTGATGTACATCACCCCAGCTTTCGATTGATACCTAGATCATGGCATTTGGTTAACATTTTTTTTCTCTGCAATTTTGAGCATCGTCGGAGCTGGCCGGAGAAGACGGTGGCGCTGGTCACCGTCCAATCTCAAGAATGAATTTGAACCATCCTTTCCTTTTTCCAGATCAAATCTCGTCTGTTCCATGTTGTGACTTATTTAAATGCTACATGTGATGCATTGACCAAGGAACATGGTAGGCGCACGTGTTTGAGCCTCATGATTCGCCAGCTCAATTAATGAGCTCAGATCAGACGCTCCATGTTTTTTCATCATTTTTAATTTCTGATTCTATTTTCTTTTATTTCTTTTAATTCCATTTCTTTTTAAAAATTCATATCTCCTTCATTATTGGTCCAAAAAATGTGAGACCAATTGCATTTTTCTTATTTTAATTTCTAGTTTCTAAAAATGATTTTTAATATTTTTTATTTTGTCATTTGATATTTTTTAGGAATTTTCTCTTTTCTGGTTATTTTTAATTCATTTAAAATAGTTTTTGATATTCAAAAAATACAAAAATATTTTTCCAACCTCTTTGAATGATGATAGATCTATGAAAAATATTCTCATCAATTTATTAATTGATTTGAGATTTATTTGAGTTTTTAATTCAATTAGGTCATTTTTTATGCATTTTAATTGATTAAAAATAGTTTCTGACTTCTAAGAATGCTGAAATTTTTTGTCAAACTTTGTTTGACCTTGTTGAACTTGGGATAATTCACTTGGACTTTTCAAAGTTGATTTGAAGTGAATTTGAAGTTTGACCTTTCTTTATTATTTTAATTCAAGTTTTATTTTAATATTGAAAAATACGAAAAATATTTCATTTGTTTCTTGACTTCTAATCTTCATCTTACTTCTGTTTACCATTGTTTGACCTTGATCTTCTCTATCTTTGGTCAATGCTTGTGGATTGTTTCATTTCATTTCCATTAATGCACTTTAATATTCATCTTCTTCTTCTTCTTCTTTTTCTTTTTTGATAAATGAGTTAAAGATTGGTGGTTAGCCTTGATACATGGGAGGTTTAACCTTCCTTGATTCAAATCTAATTCAACTTGATCATGGATCAAGTGAATGGCTTTGCATTAAGGATAGGTTGCTTCCTAATCAAGCAAAGAACCTAAATCAATACAAGATCATTTCTCATCTTCTTTTTGGCATGGCAAGTTGTAGGAGCTTGATTCACTAATCAAGATCTCTAACTTGTGTTATTGCCTACATTATTATTGATCGGCCTCAGATAGTTGTGACTTCTACATAAGTCCAATTACGATTGCTTAACATAGCGCTAAATTGCCTTATGGCACACTAACTCAAACACTAACCATTAACCATTAACATTTAATTCTTGCTCTTTACAATTATGCAATTTACTATTCTTGTACATATTATTCATTTGCTTTTTCCTTTTCTCATTTAAGCACATGTTTATGTTAATGCAATTTGCCTTTTGCTCACTTGAGCACATAATTGTGTATATATTATTGTGCTTGTGCTTTTGTTTTGATTGTTGTGGACCAAATGCAAAAATGGACAAATGGACTTAGATTTTAGGACATACCCTATGCAAAATGGAGTAAAAAGGCCTTAATGTTGAAGATGGATTAGAAGGACCAAATCTCTAAAACTCACTCTTTTCCATTCTTGATTTAATTCATGGAACTTTTTGATGTGTGTGCTTTTGTGCTAGGGAATCCTATTTGAGCTAAATTGAAGAACCATTGCCATATGCTTCAAAGGAGAAAGATACAAGAGCCATTAGGGATCTTCTAAGAGCTTGCTTGATTAATTTGATTGCTTGCGCTTACACTTATTTTGCTTGCATATTCTAAAGGATGGGAGCTACTTGGATCATCAATATGATCTCAAGAGAGGAACTCCATTTGTGGTCTTATTTCTTATCCTTCATCTCTTGTATGATTAGGACTTTAGCCATTCTTCTTCTTCCCTCCACTCTAACCCAAGTCAAAACTTTTGTGCAAACATTTAACACTTGTTTTTTAAACATTAGAAACCTAAGCATTATGCTTTTGATTTTCAAAACTTTCTTTTCATAACATTTATCTTGAATTGAATCTTTAAGTCAACTTTGACCATATTTTGTAAATACCTTTCATTGGCAAATATAACCCATTCAAATACTTTTGTGGTTTCAATGGCCACTTTCTTATCAAAAACCTTTCATAACCTTTAGCTATTAGGTTTGAGTTATCCTTGAGGTAGATATAATACTCACCTATATCCTTAGTGATGGACAATGAGTCTTCCATGCTTATTATAGGGTTAACCCCTCACTAGCGTGTTGAAGCTATCCTCACATGGTGGATTTGTGGTTTTAGGTTGAGTTTCCTCCCTTGGATAACAAAAGACCTTAAGGCTTTTGGACCAATCAATTCACCAACTTGTTTTGAGATTTTTACCCCGAACTACGAGGTTTTGATCCTAATCTTTTTTAAGATGGTACGTAGGCAATGGGTTTATCCATTCAAACACAAATCATAAATAACTTGTATATTCTTTTCTCATCTCTTCAATCATGTTTGCACAAACAAATTTTTCACAAAATACCAACCTTACAACAAGTGTGAAAAGGGCTCCCTAGGAGTACCTAGGATGTTTTGGGTGCTTAACACCTTCCCATTGCATGACCAACCCCCTTACCCCGATCTCTGACATTTTTACTAGTTTTTGATTCGATAAAACTATTAGGTTTTTGTTCGCTTTTTAACCATTCCTTTGGATAAATAGAAATGCGGTGGCGACTCGACTTATATGGTTTACCTTGGATTTAGTCAATATGTCTAATGGTAACGAATACCCCGCTACAGAAAAGTGGCGACTCTGCTGGGGAATCTTTGCCTAGTGGGTTTTGCCTACTTTTCACATTTTGTGTTGTATTGTATTGTATATTTTTTTGTGACATATTTTTGTGCAATTTGGGATTACTGTATTGTATGTAATGATTGAATTGCTTGAATATTAATTCCTTGTATGCTTGGTGATCTTTGTGAGATGAGTTCTATACCCGAACTCGAGTGCACTTAGGATAGGAGAATGGCATAGTCTTGTCAACTTGTGTGGAGTTATTCCTTAGCAAGTTGACTTGCAAGCCCATTCACTTGGTGGAGGTTGTGTTGGGATCAATAATGTCACACGAGTAGTCGTGGTTAGGCATTACTCTTTCCAATATAGACCTTAGAAGCCAAGGACCTTAGTTTACCAAGCCCGTCTTGGCCTATTTTTTAGGACGTAGTGTGAAAGTCGTTCAAATGTAAGATTTGATACGATTGTTACGCGATACTGCACTCATAAGAGTCTCTCTTGAGAATATTTTTGGAATGCGAGTAGTCGTTTATCCGATAATATCCGACAGATGGGATGATGACTATGGGAACCTCTTGTAGAACATGCTTGGCAGGTTTAAATCCTAGTACACTCCCTTTGGGTGGTTCTTAACCAAGACTCCATGCTCGTGACTTGCAACAAACCCTTGATTCATGGTTGATCCGTTCTTGTGTATCCTTAATATCAATGGAACTTGGGTGTTGATAAGGTGTAAACCATAATCCACCAAAATGGATGCTTGATATTAAGGATGACTTGATCCATCCCATGACCTTTGTGTGGTGTGCTTTGCTTGATCCTTGAGTGTGATTATTGCATCCATGCATTCATGCACCCATTTGCATCCATATCATCAATAATGAGAAAATTTTCAAGGAACTTAAGAGGTCTATTTGCAAATTTTCAGACATGGAAAGACAAAGAAGGAATACGAAGAAGTACAGTTTCAGACAACCCGACTTGAAAGAGTTAAGGAATTTGACATCCTATGTACTAGATCCCTTGGGTTTCAAGGCTCGTTATGGGAAGGTTCTATCTATTCTGACTACTCAAGTGGACGAAGGTTTGATGAGTGTATTGGTGCAGTTCTATGATCCCTTGTACCGTTGCTTCACATTTCCGGATTTCCAGCTTTTTCCCACGCTTGAGGAGTATGCCTATCTTGTGGGCATACCTATCCTAGACCAGTTGCCGTTCGGTGGCTTAGAAAGTGTTCCTACTTCTTAAGAGATATATGATATGTTGCATATAGATGAATCTCTGGTTGGTGCTTATATGACTACCAAAGGTGGAATTCAAGGTCTCCCTTTTGAGTTCCTCATCGCTCAAGCTACTATGTATGGGAAGGCCATGAGTGAGGATGCCTTTGAAGCCATATTTGTACTTCTCATCTATGGGCTAGTGTTATTCCCCAACATCGACAAATTTGTGGATGTGAACGCTATTAGGATCTTCTCTACTCTTAATCCCGTTCCGACTCTGTTGGGTGACACTTATTTCTCTTTGCATATGAGGAATGCAAAGGGTGGTGGTACCATTGTGTGTTGTTTGCCTCTGTTGTATAAGTGGTTTATTTCGCACTTGCCACAAACGGTCGCCTTCAAGGAGAACAAAGGATGTCTACGGTGGTCCACGAGACTTATGTCTCTCACTAATAATGATATCTTTTGGTACAACCGTGTATATGATGGTGTGCAGATTATCGACTCTTGTGGTGAATTCTCCAATGTGCCTCTTCTTGGTACATGTGGTGGGATTAACTATAACCCTATTTTGGCACGTCGTCAGCTTGGGTTCCCCCTGAAGGATAAACCTAATAACATTCTGTTAGAAGGTGTATTCTTCCAGGAGGGTAAAGATCCCCAAGGCTTGAAGGGCATGATGGTTCACGCTTGGCGCAATATCCATAGGAAGGGAAGGAAAAAGCTTGGTCCGAAGAATTGTATTGCTTTCGAACCCTATTCCTCTTGGGTTAAGAGGAGAGCTTCCGAGTACCTTATGCCTTATGAGTATAGACCTACACCTTTGGTTGTGGTTGGGCCTTCAACCCTCCCTGACCAAGGAGTAGAGGAGTTGAGAGACGAAGACCGTTCATGTGCCTGGATCCGTGAACGAGAGGAGTTGCTTTAGCAGATTAGAGAGAAGGATGCTTTGATAGAGTTCCTCGAGCACCAGGTTATTGATGAGCCTGAGGATGCATTGACTTCTCTTCTTCCTCAGTCTTCCAAATTCTGGAAGAGGAAGTATGATCGACTTGCCAAAGAGAAGGCAGATATGGAGGCAGCCTATAAGAGGGAGGTGAAGAGGCTTCGTGCAGCTCATCTTCCGGTCTCCAGAGCTTTAGATGATTGCTTCTAGGGTTCCATAGGATGTTTATTTTCCTTCTCTCTTGTATTGTATTTGGTTACCGAGACTGTACTTCTTTGGTGTATTGACTTAGATTTTAGGACATACCCTATGCAAAATGGAGTAAAAAGGCCTTAATGTTGAAGATGGATTAGAAGGACCAAATCTCTAAAACTCACTCTTGTCTATTCTTGATTTACTTCATGGAACTTTTTGATGTGTGTGCTTTTGTGCTAGGGAATCCTATTTGAGCTAAATTGAAGAACCATTGCCATATGCTTCAAAGGAGAAAGATACAAGAGCCATTGGGGATCTTCTAAGAGTTTGCTTGATTAATTTGATTGCTTGAGTTTACACTTATTTTGCTTGCATATTCCAAAGGATGGGAGCTACTTGGATCATCAATATGATCTCAAGAGAGGAACTCCATTTGTGGTATTGTTTCTTATCCTTCATCTCTTGTATGATTAGGACTTTAGCCATTCTTCTTCTTCCCTCCACTCTAACCCAAGCCAAAACTTTTGTGCAAACATTTACACACTTGTTTTTTAAACATTAGAAACCTAAGCATTATGCTTTTGATTTTCAAAACTTTCTTTTCATTGATAACATGAAATTATATCATATTTTAGGACTTAATTCAATTAAATTTTATCATTATTTATTTCAGTTCACTTCATTTTATTAGATATTATGCGGTATTTTCTTCCTATTTATCTCAGGTGGCTTATTTTGAAGCGCAAGTAAAAATGGAAGAAAAGGAGGTGCAAAAAGAGAGAAAATGAACCAAATGTCAAAGCCCAGCCCAAAGTACAAGAACACAGGTGTTGTGCCTGTGACGGGCGTCACAGAGGCTGTGACGAGCGTCACGCCTTGCACACTCCTGTGACGAATGTCACACATGGTGTGACGAACGTCACACCAGTCCCCTACATTTTTGGCGCAAGCAATGCTTCAGAGACGTTGAGGGAGAGTTGAAGCTGATGTCCACGCCTAAATACTTTGCACGTTGAAGACCTTTGGAAGCGGAAGCAGTTACTCAAGTGCACCAATATAAATAGCCACTTGCCAAACCTAAAAGGGTTCCACGCTTTTCCACAATTTTCTTTGCCGTTTTCGCTTTTGCATATTTTCTTTTCCAGCAGCTTAGGCATTGTTTCTCTATTATTTTTACGAGTTCTACACTATTTTTCTTGCAATTTCTATTTTCCTTTTTAGCATTTAGTCAATTCTTTTCGCACAATAGTTTCTACACCGGAAACTATTGTGTACCTTTTTACCGGATCTAACCTTACGTTAGAATCTAGTTTTTATTTCCTTCGTTTTAATTTGTTGTTTAATTGAAGAATCCAAGAACAAATCCTACCGGCTTGTGGTGGAGTGTTCAAGACTACTGTTTAACTTATTCAGGTTCTTTAATTATTATTTAATGCTTTGTTTTATTATTTATTTATATTATCTGCCTGGGATGAGTCTGTTTATGTATGATAAGTATTTTAGTTTGTTTAGCATGTCTGGCTAATTCGCTTAGATATCGGTATGTAAAGTAAGCGGAATAAAGGATCAGGACTAAGTCGGTTTAACTAAGTTTAAAATTAAAATCACTCTTTTTACGGTCTCAATTTACAGGTTTAATAACAAAGGTTTTTACGAAAGTAAAAGACATAAAGAAGTTAAAATCAATAGAGCGAGAGTTTGAGGTTTTAACTGGACAGTGTAAACTAGACATTAATTCTAGATCAGGGCGAGAGCAAGTTTTAGAGTTAATTAAATTCCGATCTTTTCCAAAAAGTATTTTTAAAGATTGAATGTGAGGACGAGAGTTAAGCATTCGAATTTAATTATATAACCTAAGTCAACAGAGCGAGAGTTTGAGATAAGGGTGTTTAAACGGTCAGTGTTTTCTTGAAAAGAGTTTCTATGGATTGTATTGCTTTCAAAAAGTGGTTTTTGACTTAATTATAAGTGACAGCTACATTAACATAAAATCATGGTTTATTCAACAGAGCGAGAGTTTGAGATAAAACTTTTAATCAATAAAGTCAACTGAAAAGATTTATTTTAAAACCAAGAGACCGACAAAGGATTGATTCCCTAATTACGACGAACTACATACCGATATCCGCTTTATTAATATTTAATCTAGATCTTAGTTTAGTTTTTAGCTTTTTCCCAAACAATCAAACATTATCCACCTTAGCTTTACGAAGTAACCTTAGATAACGGTATATCGATTCATAAGTCCCTGTGGGATCGATATCTTTTAAAACTACGCGATAGAACTGTGCACTTGCAGTTTGTACCCCATTCTCGACTCACGAAGTCGAGCGATCAAGTTTTTGGCGCCGTTGCCGGGGACTTTTATTTAATCGATATCGTAACTCTTCCGTTACGCTGTAGAGACTAAGGTTTCTTTTTCTTCTATTCTTTCTTTCGTTGATTTGTATGCCACGCACTCGCTCACAAGGCGAACCGCTCTATTTACGAATCAACGATATCGAACTATATCTCCGAGTCCTACGATGAATCCGGGAATATCGTGCTGCAAACAATCTCCCTCCTGTAGAATTTCCTGATTTCAAAAACATTTTTCCTTCGATAACCGAGATGGCAGAACCAGCTCGTGCTCTTAGAGATTACGCCGCTCCATCACAAGATGAGCCGCATTCAAGTATTGCTCCACCCGCAATCGAAGCAAACAACTTTGAACTTAAACCTTCGTTGTTGCAGGCAGTGCAACAGAACCAATTCTCTGGAAATCCTACCGAGGATCCAAACCTTCATTTATCCGTATTTGTCCAATACGCTGATACTGTTAAGGCTAATGGTGTCACTTCAGAGGCAATTCGACTTCGTCTTTTTCCTTTCTCATTAAGAGATAGCGCTAGAAGATGGCTTCAGTCTCTCCCTTCCAACTCTGTCACCACATGGAACGAGTTGAAGAAAGTTTTTCTTGCCCGATACTTTCCGCCAAGCAAAACAGCTATGTTAAGAGCCCAGATAAACGGATTTAAACAGAAAGACAACGAGTCTCTTTTCGAAGCATGGGAAAGATACAAAGACATGATGAGACTTTTCCCACACCATGGTTTGGAAGACTGGTTAGTAATTCACACATTTTATAATGGTTTCTTGTACAACACAAGGTTAACAATAGACGCCGCTGCAGGTGGTGCATTAATGAACAAACCTTATGCTGATGCTTACCAGCTTATCGAGAGCATGGCCCAAAACCACTATCAGTGGGGAACCGAACTAACAATGGTGGAAAAGCCTCAAACGAAAACTGGCATGTACGAGATAAGTAACCTTGATCACGTCAATGCAAAAGTGGACGCTTTGGTCCAGAAAATTGAAAGTTTAAACGTATCACCTCCAGCCGCCGTGGCTGCTGTAACTCAGAATTGCGAGGTCTGTGGAATCCAAGGTCACACTCCTACGGATTGTCAACTCTTGACAGGAATCCAAGCAGAGCAAGTGAACTATGCTCAAGGAAGCCCCTACTCGCATACCTATAACTCAAATTGGAAGAACCATCCAAACTTTTCATATAAAAGTAATAATGCTTTGTACACACCTGGACAATCTCCAAATCAAGCCCCAGCTATACCTCCGGGATATCAGAAACCGAACCCATCCATGCCTAACAATAACACCCCTAGGAAATCCAACTTGGAAATCATGATGGAAAACTTTATAGCTTCCCAACAACAAACTAATAAAGATTTCTTAAACCAGAATGTACACACTGGCGAACAACTTAAACAACTAGCAAGCAAAGTAGATGCCCTGGCTACCCATAACAAAATGCTGGAAACACAAATATCACAAGTAGCTCAACAACAAGCGCCTACTGCTGCCCCAACTGGTACATTCCCTGGACAGCCCCAACCTAACCCGAGAAGCCACGCTCATGCAATCATATTAAGAAGTGGAACGGAAGTGGAAGGACCGTCTGATCCAAGGACAGAAAACCAAAACCCTAAAAGATCAACTGAGGAAAGCGAACCTAAGGAAAAGGAAGAGAGTAATAAGGAAACCATAGAAAAGAAGGAACCTTATGTACCTCCACCACCTTATAAACCACCTATCCCTTACCCTCAAAGGCTGGTTAAAACCAAAGATGCGGGCCAATTTAGAAAATTTGTTGATCTCCTTAAACAATTAAACGTTACAATTCCGTTCACCGAAGCTATTACGCAGATGCCCTCATATGCCAAATTCTTAAAAGAAATTCTTTCTAATAAGAGGAAACTTGAAGATAGCGAAACCGTTACACTCCCTGCCGAATGTAGCGCTATAATCCAAAACATGCCTCCTAAACTCAAGGATCCGGGTAGTTTCTCTATACCCTGTCACATAGGAAAATTTGTCATCGACAAAGCCTTATGCGATTTAGGAGCCGGAATTAGCGTTATGCCTTTATCCATATGTAAGAAACTGGAAATGGGAGAATTAAGACCAACCAAAATGTCTGTGCAACTAGCAGATCGCTCCATAAAATATCCTGTAGGAATTCTTGAAAACGTTCCCGTACGCATAGGTCAATTCTACATTCCAACTGATTTTACAATTATGGACATTAGAGAAGATGATATTACACCCATTATACTAGGAAGACCGTTCTTAGCAACTGCCGGTGCAATCATAGACGTAAAACGAGGACGACTCACCTTCGAAGTAGGTGAAGAGAAAATTGAGTTCATTCTTTCCCAATTCTTGAAAGCACCTGCAATAGAAGATACATGTTACTTCATGGATATCATCGATGAATGCATAAAAGAAGCAGAGTTAGTAGAAGACAAATCATCTGACTACCTTGTAGAAGACAGATCTAACCAATGTTTAACAATAACACCGGACCCTACGCAATGTCTTAACAAACCAACCCTTGACCTGAAAACACTTCCCAAAAATCTGAGATACGAATTCCTAGACTTAGAACTTGAACGACCTGTGATAGTTAATGCAGACCTAGGAAGACTCGAAACAGAAAAACTCCTACATATCTTAAGAAAGTATCCAACCGCACTAGGTTACCACATCACCGATCTTAAAGGAATAAGTCATTCTATTTGTATGTACCGCATCATGCTAGAAGAAGACTGTAAAACCTCTAGAGAACACCAGAGGAGACTAAATCCGATCCTGAGTGAGGTAGTAAAGAAGGAAATAACCAAGTTATTAGAAGCAGGCATTATATATCCTATATCTGATAGCAAATGGGTTAGTCCTGTACACGTAGTACCAAAGAAAGGAGGCATAACCGTTATTGAAAACGAAAAAGGGGAAACTATAACGAAACGAATCGAATCGGGATGGAGAATGTGCATCGACTATAGGAAACTAAACAAAGCAACCCGAAAAGATCATTTCCCTCTACCATTCATTAACCAGATGTTAGAACGATTAGCAAAACATTCACATTTCTGTTATCTAGACGGTTATTCAGGCTTCTTTCAAATACCAATTCACCCTGATGACCAAGAAAAGACAACGTTCACGTGCCCTTTTGGTACCTTCGCTTATAGACGAATGCCGTTTGGCCTGTGTAACGCCCCTGCAACCTTTCAAAGATGCATGATGGCAATTTTCGCCGATTTTCTCGAAAACATCATGGAAGTATTTATGGATGACTTTTCCGTATACGGACAAAGTTTTTAAGAATACCTTGAAAACCTAGAAAGAGTTCTTGAGCGATGTGTAAAAGTAAACTTAGTACTTAATTGGGAGAAGTGCCACTTTATGGTACAAGAAGGAATTGTTTTAGGACACATCATCTCGAACAGAGGAATTGAAGTAGACAAAGCCAAAATAGAGGTAATCGAAAATCTTCAACCCCCAAGAACCGTGAGAGAAGTACGAAGCTTCTTAGGACACGCCGGTTTTTACCGACGATTCATCAAAGACTTCTCTAAGATAACTAAGCCTTTAACCGGACTATTGATGAAAGATGTTGAATTCATATTCGACGATAACTGTTTAAAAGCATTTCAAACGCTTAAGCAAGCATTGATCTCCGCACCTATAATGCAGACACCCGACTGGAATGAACCATTCGAAATAATGTGTGATGCCAGCGATTATGCTGTAGGTGCTGTTTTAGGACAACGAAAGGATAAAAAGCTTCACGTTATATATTACGCAAGTAGGACCCTAGATGAAGCGCAGATGAATTACGCCACTACTGAGAAAGAACTCCTAGCAGTGGTATTTGCGCTAGATAAATTTCGTTCCTACTTGGTCGGAGCCAAAATAATAGTTTACACTGATCACGCCGTTATCAAGTACCTCTTAACAAAAAAAGATGCTAAACCTAGACTCCTAAGATGGATCTTGTTGCTACAAGAGTTCGATTTAGAAATAAAAGACAAGAAAGGAACTGAAAACGTAGTAGCAGACCACCTCTCTAGACTTGAGAACCTTGAACCGGAAAGAACATCAATTAATGATGATTTCTCGTACGATAAACTTATAGCTACTTTGGAAGAGAATAACTCTGACAAGCCAGTAGAAACCACCTTAGCTATATCTGTCACACCATGGTACGCTGATCTCGTCAATTATTTAGCCGCCGGAATAGTTCCACCTACTTTATCTTACCAGCAGAAGAAACGATTCTTCTACGACATAAAACACTATTACTGGGATGATCCCTTACTTTTCAAAAGAGGCCCCGATGGTATCTTCCGTCGATGTATACCCGAAGAAGAGGTAGAAAATATAATCCAACACTGCCACTCCGCTCCTTATGGTGGACACACAAGTACATCCAAGACCTGCTCTAAAATCCTACAAGCCGGCTTTTATTGGCCAACTATATGGAAGGACGTACATGCGGCTATTAAGGAATGTGACAGATGCCAACGCACAGGAAACATATCTAGACGTGACGAGATGCCACAAAAGGGTATTTTGGAAGTAGAGATTTTCGACGTGTGGGGAATAGACTTCATGGGACCTTTTCCATCCTCTTTCGGTAACAAATACATACTCGTGGCAGTAGACTACGTTTCAAAATGGATCGAAGCTATAGCTTCTCCAACAAATGACACCCAAGTAGTAACTAGACTCTTTAAGAATATAATATTTCCGAGGTTTGGAATCCCAAGAATAGTAGTCAGTGATGGGGGATCGCACTTTATATCCAAGGTACTCGAAAAACTATTGTTTAAATATGGCGTGAGACATAGGATAGCGACACCTTACCACCCTCAGACCAGTGGACAAGTGGAAGTATCTAACAGAGAAATCAAGCAGATACTAGAAAAAACAGTCGCCACTTCAAGGAAAGATTGGTCATTAAAATTACCAAAAGCTTTGTGGGCATACCGAACTGCTTATAAAACCCCCATAGGGACGACCCCATTTAAGCTCATTTATGGAAAATCCTGCCACCTCCCGGTAGAGTTAGAGCATAAGGCCTATTGGGCCATTAGAAATCTGAATTTAAACTATAAGGCCGCCGGCGAAAAGAGAATCCTTGACATAAACGAATTAGAGGAACTCAGAAGAGACGCCTATGAAAATGCCAGAATCTACAAAGAAAGAACAAAACAATGGCATGACAAGCGTATATCAAGGAAAATCTTCAAGCAAGGCGACGCAGTCCTTTTATTTAACTCTAGACTAAAGTTATTCCCGGGAAAACTACGATCCAAATGGTCAGGTCCTTTTCATATCACTAACATCTTCCCTAGTGGAGCGATAGAAATTAAAGGCAAATCCACAGAACCGTTCACCGTAAACGGGCAACGTCTAAAACACTATCACTATGCGGAAACCAACGAAGATTCGCAAATCCTACACTTAGACGAAATGCCCCCAGGATCAATAGATTATACTTAACAGTTTCTTTGTCGAGCTTGCGACATTTAAACAAAGCGCTTAGTGGGAGACAACCCACAATTATTTTATTATTTTCTTATTCTATTATTATCATTTTTCTATTTCTTCCTTAATTATTCTTTTAATTTCTGTTTAGTATTCATTCCTGATTTATTTTAATTCAAAAGAAAAAAAAATAATAATAATAATAATAACAACTTTTTTCTTCTTTCGGCATTTGGCCAAATCCTAACTAAAACTCATGTTTTCTTTTCTCTAGCTAACACTAACCAGATGGGACATATTGATCGTATGGGTATCAAATTCAGAGGAATGGCTCAGAAACAAAAGTTTGACGAACTAGCCACTAGAGAGATGCTACCTAGTTTATATGCTGATGATTGGGCTATGACTGCCCTTGGACTAAGAGAAAGTGTCCTGTATTTGCTGAATCAGATAGGATGGGAGACATCCCCTATCCTAAGACATTTCGCCACCTACCAGAGACTCACACTTGAATTCCTTAGCTCATTAATCTACCTACCCAGCCGTGGAAAAGGAATTAGCAGAGGTTTTATCCAGTTCAGAATGTTCAACATGGAGTACCAATTTAATATTAGAGACTTTACAAACCTATTGGGTTTTCCTACCTCCTTTGACACATTCACAGTAAGCCAGGAAGAACTTTTTGAGTATAGAGAACTTGAACACTTTTGGGGTAGTTTGACTGGAAATGATGAACCCGAGGACCATGAGTTTCTCCCTGGAAACATTCACAACCCGACCTTCCGTTACTTCCATGGGATCCTCACCCACACCTTATTTGGAGAGAAGCCAGACAACACTTCAGTTTCACGTGATGAACTCTTCATCCTATTCTGTGCTTCTCAGAACCGTCCAGTAAACGGTGCCACCTTTATGCTAGCAAATTTAGACCACCTTATCCAAGATGAGCGAGCACCCATTAGAATAGGCGGTCTGATAACCATGATTGGTAACGCTATCGGGTTACGTCAGTCGATTCTCGACCTAAACCCTTTTTGTGGCATTACTACTATGAGTATACCCTTCCTCTTCAACACCTTGTTTATAGCAAACCTAGGATTTGATGAGTTTGAGCTTATTATTAATAACCAGGTTCTTTGCCTATTTACCTTACCCGATCCTAGGACTAGTATTCATGACCGCAATAACTGGCTCTACAATCTGAACGAAACCCCCACTCCTGCTAGATCCACTGAATCCATCCAGGACTATGAGATTTGTGATGACTATGAGATTTACAATGACCAGATCCCTTATGCTGAATCTGACCCTCAGACACCATCTGGCTATTATGATATTGACCCTCCTCCTCAGCCTGTTCAGACCGAAGAATCAGCAATATCCGACCTCCGGCATCATATGCCCGGAACTGATTATAACACCGCCATTGAAGCTTTGATGTCAGAACAAGACGCCATCAGAGAAGAATTTACTGACATGAGACACGAAGTTCTAGGATACATGAGCAGTATGACAGATCAGTTTCACGAGTTGCTACACCGTGTTAACTCTTTTGCTCCTCCGGCCAGAGATCGTGCAGATGGATAGAATTTAGTTATTTTTCTTAGCTATCTAGTTTTAAGTTAGATTATTCATTAATGTTATTTGAATTCATGTTCGCATTTGTTTCCTTTTCGCATTTCTTTTTTTCTTTTTTTTTTTTCTTTCCAATATTACATTATGATCATTTTATTGAAGCTATTTATTTAATTTTATTATGCAATAGCTATTATATTCTCTACTGTTGCTGCCCATAACCTATTGAATTATTCATGCAATATTATGTAGAATAGCATGCAAGATAAATTAATTAGCAAGATAAAATAATCTAAAAGCAAAACAAAATAATAAAAAAAAATAAGTCCATTACCAAAGTAATTCTGTAGAACGCTATTGAAGCCTTGCCACAAAGAATGTGTGACGAGCGTCACACAATCTATGACGAACGGCACGCCAAGAGCCTGTTACGACCGTCACACCCCTGTGACGAGCGTAACACCTTTCTGACTAGGTGAATGTTACATAGCCGTTGGAGACGAACGTTACATCCTTCAAATTTTTTTTTTTTTTATCTTCCCCATTCATTCACATTTACCCACATTTACTTTTCAACCATTTTTTTTTCCAACTTCCAAATTCTTTTCCTATAAATACCCATCAAAACCTCCCTTCATTCACCACAAACAATTCTCTCCTATCAAATACATTTCTTTACTCTCCAAATTACTCCTTCAAATTCATTCATCACTATGGCGGGAAACCAGAATTTCAGAAATATCATCTTCCGATCCGAAGACGAAAATTATCAAAGGGAGCAATTCGAGCGTTTCCAACAGCGAGGCGTCGTCTCCACCAGGTACCCTGATTTTACTTGTTTACACCAATTAGGATTACTCCAAGGTATCGAATGGATGCTCCGTCAAGCCGACTTAACCTTTCTATGCACCCATAACCAACCAACATACCCCTCCCTAACCTTAGAATTCTTAAGTTCATACGCATACACCACTTCCGCAGGTGAAGATGAATTTTTAACCGGCACTGCAACCTTCCGAATGTTCAACACCGAGTACTCCTTAAGCCAAAACCAATTGAGTACCATGCTACAATTTCCCACAGAAGGTCAAGTCTACCCCAGAATCCCTCCCGAAATAAACTGGAGCACAGTTGCCATTTCCACCCTTTTTAAGAAAATATCCGGTCTAGATGCCTACAACTGGGAAGAACTCTTTCTTTCCCACATACATAACCCAACCATCCGATATTTTCTCCGGATCCTACAAAACACAGTTTTTGGACGACCAAACAACAGTAAGGTCAACGCAAAAGAACTATTCTTCCTCGAATGCGTCTTCGAACCGACTGCTAAGGTAAACGCTGCCTCTTTTCTACTTCATCATATCCGCACCTTATGTGCTAGAGGCCGCCAACCCTTTGTAATTGGTGGATTAATCACCACCATTGCGCTTGGCTTAAACTTAGGGGACCGACTCCAAACCTTAGACTCCCTACCTCCCCTATTTATGGACATCAACTACTGTCGATCCAGCCGCATGATTAAGAATAGAGTAGGAGGAGGATATTATCTTATGGTGAACAACCAGGCCATCCCAAGCGTTGTCCTACCCAACATGGCCCTGACCGATGTCACAAACCGCAACCGCCTCCTCTATGATCTAAATGCTCCCGAAGCCACCGAGCCTTCACAAGCAAACCCGCCCATAGACGAGTTTGAAGAAATGGAGCAAGGTGATCAGCCTCCTGCACAACAATCTGCCCCGCTCAACCCTTCCGATAATGCAACTGACCCATCCTCCCAACATCGTCGACGAAGAAAGACTGCAACCAACGACGACATCATGGATGCTATTGATGGTATGCAGGCACAGAATGTCGAGATGATGCAGATGATGCGTCAAATGCAACAACAACAGGATGCTAGGAATGCCATAACCGACCAGCGGTTTACTGAGTTGTTCAGCAGGTTCGACAACTTAGACTTACGTCAGAGATCACCTGGCCCAAGAACCAGAGGCGGAAGGCAGCCTTAGTTGTAGTTTCTTTTTCCTTTCCATATTGTATTTCATTTCTTTAAAACATTGGGGACAATGTTCAGTTTAAGTATGGGGGGGAAACCATGTTCTTTCTATTTCCATTTTTCAAGTATGTACCTTTCCCTTCATTGTTATTTTAATTATTAAAAAAAAAAAACAAAAAAAAAACAAAAAAACAAAAATCTATTATTTTAAGTTAAGTCCCGAGTGTGAACAAATTTCTATTATCTATTCCCTCAATTTTCTTGAGCCATAACAAAAATTTAACACACCCAATAAGTATAAAGGTTGCTTATTTTATAAAACTTGAGTGAAATCAAAAACAAAATCATTACCATAACAACGCTCTGAGAACCTCAACATGTTAGATCAGGATAAGTACCTATTACACCAATTCCTTGAACTTTTAGTTTTATAGTAACCCCGAGTAGTTTATACGAGAAGTCAGCACCATCTTAATAGCAAACTACGTGGAGAGCCGATGAATATAAGTGAATGATTCCCAAAGCAACATAAAAAAAAAATAAAAAAAAATAATATAAATATATCAGGAAATGCACTAATTAAGTTAGGTGATCCTTACCAGATCATTTAATCCAAAGGTTGCAGATCATACAAAAGCATAAGATGAAAGATCCATTATGAGTTGGTTCAGTAGGTATCTGGTACTGAACTTGGTAGGGCGGACTACGGTCCGATCCCCCGCAATTTGCAATGGACTGAATAACGAAGTTATCCGACTTATGTACCAGAACTTCAGGCTAAAAAGGGGATCAGAATCACTAACCGGTTACTCCACTATGTGCGCGAAAAGATAAAGGGCTTAATGTGATTTCGCTTGAATGAAAACGGGTGAAATAAGAGTAAAGGAACCAGGATAGCTATCGTAGTGTACTTGAACTGATTTGCATAAGGCAGGGTTATCTAGGTTGTGACGGTGGTTGTTGATGTCAAGATTAAACTCAAGTTGCTTCTAAACTAAATCCACTTGCAACCTATTACGAATTGATGTGTGTTTTGAAATTTTATCTGGCTAAAACCTTTAACGAGTTCTATACTGAATTTTTGCTTGAGGACAAGCAAAGATCTAAGTATGGGGGAGTTTGATAACATGAAATTATATCATATTTTAGGACTTAATTCAATTAAATTTTATCATTATTTATTCCAGTTCACTTCATTTTATTAGATATTATGCGGTATTTTCTTCCTATTTGTCTCAGGTGGCTTATTTTGAAGCGCAAGTAAAAATGGAAGAAAATGAGGTGCAAAAAGAGAGAAAATGAACCAAATGTCAAAGCCCAGCCCAAAGTACAAGAACACAGGTGTTGTGCCTGTGACGGGCGTCACAGAGGCTGTGACGAGTGTCACGCCTTGCACACTCCTGTGACGAACGTCACACATGGTGTGACGAACGTCACACCAGTCCCCTACATTTTTGGCGCAAGCAATGCTTCAGAGACGTTGAGGGAGAGTTGAAGCCGATGTCCACGCCTAAATACTTTGCACGTTGAAGACCTTTGGAAGCGGAAGCAGTTACTCAAGTGCACCAATATAAATAGCCACTTGCCAAACCTAAAAGGGTTCCACGCTTTTCCACAATTTTCTTTGCCGTTTTCGCTTTTGCATATTTTCTTTTCCAGCAGCTTAGGCATTGTTTCTCTATTATTTTTACGAGTTCTACACTATTTTTCTTGCAATTTCTATTTTCCTTTTTAGCATTTAGTCAATTCTTTTCGCACAATAGTTTCTACACCGGAAACTATTGTGTACCTTTTTACCGGATCTAACCTTACGTTAGAATCTAGTTTTTATTTCCTTCGTTTTAATTTGTTGTTTAATTGAAGAATCCAAGAACAAATCCTACCGGCTTGTGGTGGAGTGTTCAAGACTACTGTTTAACTTATTCAGGTTCTTTAATTATTATTTAATGCTTTGTTTTATTATTTATTTATATTATCTGCCTGGGATGAGTCTGTTTATGCATGATAAGTATTTTAGTTTGTTTAGCATGTCTGGCTAATTCGCTTAGATATCGGTATGTAAAGTAAGCGGAATAAGGGATCAGGACTAAGTCGGTTTAACTAAGTTTAAAATTAAAATCACTCTTTTTACGGTCTCAATTTACAGGTTTAATAACAAAGGTTTTTACGAAAGTAAAAGACATAAAGAAGTTAAAATCAATAGAGCGAGAGTTTGAGGTTTTAACTGGACAGTGTAAACTAGACATTAATTCTAGATCAGGGCGAGAGCAAGTTTTAGAGTTAATTAAATTCCGATCTTTTCCAAAAAGTATTTTTAAAGATTGAATGTGAGGACGAGAGTTAAGCATTCGAATTTAATTATATAACCTAAGTCAACAGAGCGAGAGTTTGAGATAAGGGTGTTTAAACGGTCAGTGTTTTCTTGAAAAGAGTTTCTATGGATTGTATTGCTTTCAAAAAGTGGTTTTTGACTTAATTATAAGTGACAGCTACATTAACATAAAATCATGGTTTATTCAACAGAGCGAGAGTTTGAGATAAAACTTTTAATCAATAAAGTCAACTGAAAAGATTTATTTTAAAACCAAGAGACCGACAAAGGATTGATTCCCTAATTACGACGAACTACATACCGATATCCGCTTTATTAATATTTAATCTAGATCTTAGTTTAGTTTTTAGCTTTTTCTCAAACAATCAAACATTATCCACCTTAGCTTTACGAAGTAACCTTAGATAACGGTATATCGATTCATAAGTCCCTGTGGGATCGATATCTTTTAAAACTACGCGATAGAACTGTGCACTTGCAGTTTGTACCCCATTCTCGACTCACGAAGTCGAGCGATCAAGTTTTTGGCGCCGTTGCCGGGGACTTTTATTTAATCGATATCGTAACTCTTCCGTTACGCTGTAGAGACTAAGGTTTCTTTTTCTTCTATTCTTTCTTTCGTTGATTTGTATGCCACGCACTCGCTCACAAGGCGAACCGCTCTATTTACGAATCAACGATATCGAACTATATCTCCGAGTCCTACGATGAATCCGGGAATATCGTGCTGCAAACAATCTCCCTCCTGTAGAATTTCCTGATTTCAAAAACATTTTTCCTTCGATAACCGAGATGGCAGAACCAGCTCGTGCTCTTAGAGATTACGCCGCTCCATCACAAGATGAGCCGCATTCAAGTATTGCTCCACCCGCAATCGAAGCAAACAACTTTGAACTTAAACCTTCGTTGTTGCAGGCAGTGCAACAGAACCAATTCTCTGGAAATCCTACCGGGGATCCAAACCTTCATTTATCCGTATTTGTCCAATTTGCTGATACTGTTAAGGCTAATGGTGTCACTTCAGAGGCAATTCGACTTCGTCTTTTTCCTTTCTCATTAAGAGATAGCGCTAGAAGATGGCTTCAGTCTCTCCCTTCCAACTCTGTCACCACATGGAACGAGTTGAAGAAAGTTTTTCTTGCCCGATACTTTCCGCCAAGCAAAACAGCTATGTTAAGAGCCCAGATAAACGGATTTAAACAGAAAGACAACGAGTCTCTTTTCGAAGCATGGGAAAGATACAAAGACATGATGAGACTTTGCCCACACCATGGTTTGGAAGACTGGTTAGTAATTCACACATTTTATAATGGTTTCTTGTACAACACAAGGTTAACAATAGACGCCGCTGCAGGTGGTGCATTAATGAACAAACCTTATGCTGATGCTTACCAGCTTATCGAGAGCATGGCCCAAAACCACTATCAGTGGGGAACCGAACGAACAATGGTGGAAAAGCCTCAAACGAAAACTGGCATGTACGAGATAAGTAACCTTGATCACGTCAATGCAAAAGTGGACGCTTTGGTCCAGAAAATTGAAAGTTTAAACGTATCACCTCCAGCCGCCGTGGCTGCTGTAACTCAGAATTGCGAGGTCTGTGGAATCCAAGGTCACACTCCTACGGATTGTCAACTCTTGACAGGAATCCAAGCAGAGCAAGTCAACTCTTGAGGTAGATATACTACTCACCTATATCCTTAGTGATGGACAATGAGTCTTTCATGCTTATTATAGGGTTAACCCCTCACTAGCATGTTGAAGCTATCCTCACATGGTGGATTTGTGGTTTTAGGTTGAGTTTCCTCCCTTGGATAACAAAAGACCTTAAGGCTTTTGGACCAATCAATTCACCAACTTGTTTTGAGATTTTTACCCCGAACTACGAGATTTTGATCCTAATCTTTTTTAAGATGGTACGTAGGCAATGGGTTTATCCATTCAAACACAAATCATAAATAACTTGTATATTCTTTTCTCATCTCTTCAATCATGTTTGCACAAACAAATTTTTCACAAAATACCAACCTTACAACAAGTGTGAAAAGGGTTCCCTAGGAGTACCTATGATGCTTTGGGTGCTTAACACCTTCCCATTGCATAACCAACCCCCTTACCCCAATCTCTGACATTTTTACTAGTTTTTGATTCGATAAAACTATTAGGTTTTTGTTCGCTTTCTAACCATTCTTTTGGATAAATAGAAGTGCGGTGGCGACTCGACTTGTATGGTTTACCTTGGATTTAGTCAATATGTCTAATGGTAACGAATACCCCGCTACAATATGCATTAGCATTGGGATCATACCTTATCATCCTCCTTACCCCTCATTCATTGGGTTTGCATTGGGAGAGATCACCAAACACCATTTGGTTGTATCTTACTTTGTATTTTATCATCTTTACTAACTAAAATACCAAAAATATATCTTAGCATTTGTCTAACTCTTTTGTAGGTAAGGCACATGATCATCTTTGATCCATCAAGCTCATATTTAGGGTTTAAGACCCTCATGGATAAGAGCACAATCAAGATTGGTCTAAAATGGATTTATACATCATATATGAGTCCCTATGATCTTTACATGTTATTTTGGTCAAGAAAGCATCAAGAGTTTGGATTTGGTTTGCCTTGGAAACCCTAGTTAATTTGGGTATCTTGTGTAACTTCTTCACCAAGCTTCTTCAACCTTTGATCAAATACTTCAAGGGATACTTAAAATTCCATTATCTTATGCGTATATGATCTCCCATGAGTCCCAAAAGTCAAGAGAATTGCAAGCTAGCAAGTTGGTTGATGGTGGTTGACCAAAGGATTTCATCTGATCAAAACTGGGGTCCCCTAGACCCTATCTCCTACAATGTTTATCATATGAAAATACTTACAAGAGAAAAGTTACTCTAAATAACATTACAAACAACTTTCATGTTAAGTTCTAGAGCTAGTTTTTCTTGGAAAGTCATTTTTTATGTTGAAAGATTATAGGTCATTTTGTCTAAACCCTAATTTAGAGGTCAACTTCCCAAGGCCATAACTTGCTCAATTTTATGAGATGAAGGATTTCCAAGTTGTAAAATCAATTTCAAGGTATCTAATTCAACTTTTATGTTTGTATGAAGAGCTAATTCAACTTTTATGAGCATGTGATATGAGGATACATTATAGGTCATTTTGGACCAATACCATTGAACAAGTGATTTTCCTAAACTTCAAAAATGCATAACTCATTCATATTAAATCCAAATGAGGTCAAATTGTGACTATTTTGAAGGACTTTAAAATATCTATGACATTTATGAATACACTTTTCTCATTTGAAGCTCACACAAAAAGTTAGCCAAGATAGAATAAGTGAACATATGGCTTGACACTAGAATTTTTTTTGATATGTTAAAATTTCCAAACTTCCACCTCAAAATTCACCATGATACAAGCTTCAAATGGAAAAGTGTTAAACATAAGAGTTGTTCCTATTGATCTAAAATTTCCAAAAAAGTCCAATTTCATCCATTTTGGATAAGATTTGAATGGTCTGCGCATGGCTTGAACATGGCATCATCATTTGGCAAAATAAAAACTTCAAACAACTGTGTACAATTGCCTTGCATTCCAAGTTGATTTCAGACTCATTCACACTTGATTATGGACCTAAAAGAGTGACTTCATGGGCCTGTACACGCCCATGCAAGCATGCATCATCCATTGCCAAATTTGGAAATTCAATTTGAAGGTGCAAATAACATGTGATTCAACTATAAATAGAAGCCTCTAGGTTCATAATTGAGGATCCCCTCGCGTTAGTTTTGCTCTAAGACCCCAAACCCTTCCATTTGAAAGGATAATCCTGAGAATTTTCTTTGAAAATTGAGTTTGAATCTCATTGTTTTGAGATTCAAAACTCCATGGATCCAAAGCCTTTGTTTGATTCTAATCTACTTCTGCAAGCTTCCTGAGTGAGATCAAGCACGAATCAAAGCAAGAGCAAGCAAATTCTGACCTGCATTGAAGGTATTTTCCACAAATTTTATCTCTTTGATTCTCACTAAATTCTCCATAATTCTCTTGGTTCCTTAGTTGTCTGAAGTCCTACCAATGTAGGCAAGAAGATTGAGTTGCTTTGAGGTCAAATCGAAGCAACTCATATCATGCACCTCAAATTTCAACTCCATGTATCTCTCAATATACTTGGAGTTAGGATAAGTTAAGGTCAAATTCGTGCTCAGAGCCACATGTTGTCTGAAGTCCTTCTTTTTTATTTGAGTGATGGTTATGATTGGACCAGTCCGATGAGGTCGCCTGAGAAGGTGACCGGAGATTTGCTTCGGTGGTGAGTTGGCAAGGTCCAGAGCCACATGATCTATTCAATTTGTTTTAATCACGAGCGTTGGTTTTGATTACTTGTTTTGAATTACACGCTTTTTCTGATTATTTGAATTTCATTTTAATTGTGTTATTTTCATTAATTTATTTTAATTTTAATATTGATCCAAAAAATATGAGAGCTTCACCAATTTTTTTAAAATAAAATCCTCTTTCATTTTCTAAAAAAAATGATTTTTTGGATCATTATTAATATTTTTCATGATTTAATTGATTTTGTGAATATTTTTAATTGTTTAAAAATAGTTTTAAGTTTTCAAAACTTATGAAATTTTTTCTCCAAGGTCCTTTGACCTTGTTTGACCTATGATAAATCTCATGGCCATTTCTTTGGTGTTTTGATGGGGTTTTAGGAAATTTACCAACCATTATTTAATTTAATGCATATTTTGATTATTTTTAATTTTTTAAATGTCAAATAAATTGTGTAGAGCCATTTTAATTGACTTGTGTTGTTGGGCCTTGGTCAAGGTTGATTTGATTTTGTTAGGTTAAGATCATTGGATTTAGGGGATTAATGAAATGTACATTTCATCTTCCAAAATGAACGAATGATCTTAATTTGGTAAAAGTCCTCCTTTGACCAATTTGTGTTGATTCCATTCCCCCTCCCTCTTCATCTCATCCTCATTCTTTATTCATTCATATCATGGACATATGATATCTCTATATCCTAAGGCTAGTTGATTGCAAAATCAACAAGAGTATGAATGAGATTAGGTCCACCACTTTACATATTCTTTTTGTGTGTGATATGTTTCATGAGCATAGTCCATTATACTATGCTCTAACATGCATTAACACCAAAATTCTATTGTCCGACCTCAAATAGTTGTGACTTCTACATAAGTCCAATTACGATTGCTTAACATAACGCTAAATTTGTGACACAAAAAGGAATAGCATTCTAGTAAGTGAGATTGTAAGTCTCCCCTCTTTCATGGTATTATGTGGAAACTTGACCTTTTTTCCTTCCTTTGGAAGATGTCTTGGCTCAAGGAATAATGCTTGTGATAAGTGGGTTGAGTGTTCTCCAAAGAATGATTTAAACAAAAAAACAAAGCAAAAGCAACACTAACTTCTAATTAGCTAACAACTAACATTTAATTTCAAGTCATTTACTTTTATGCACTTTAAATTTTAAGCTTTTATTCATTTGCCATTATTCATACCATTTAATTTGTTTACTTTAATGCCATTTTCACTTTGCCCACTTGGGCCATATTTTATGATATTGTCTTTGTATATACTTGGTTGTTTGTGTGGTCTTTTGACCTTAATGTACATAATAAGAACAAAAACCCTAAAAAATAATTTGTGTGGACTATTGGTTTGATCTGAGACTATTGGACTTAGAATCTAGGCAACACTCCCTATGCAAAGGACTTGGCCAATGCCAACTTTCATAAAACCAAGTACTTGTGAAAAAAACATTCACCTGATACAATGTTGAAGATTCATTTGAGTTCATCTGCAACATGATCATATTGAAGCTGTTATTTTGAACATGTGTCTTATGCCATCTTTGAAGCCATCTGATACATGGGAAATTTTTAAGAAGATCATGAAGTTGCTAAGCTTGGATGTGGCTATCTTTATTTGATGCCTTGCTCTTCATCTTGCTATTTGCGTATTGATATTGCTTGATTCTAAAGTCCAAGGGAAATTTGGGTTTCTATATGACATTCTTGTCTATTGGATTGCAGCCCATTGGTCAGACCTTTTCAACTTTTAACTTTTAATTTTTGCTTAGGATTAGTCTCTTCATCTCTTCCCCACTTCTTTAATTTCAAATCTCTCCCTCCTTTTAAAATCTTCTTTGCTTGTGTTTTTTAACTTAGACCATATTGCAAATTAGAAACTTTGGCCTTATGTCGTTGCATTTTAAAACTCTTTTCTTAATCAAACTTGTAAATGAACATAACTATACTTGACTAAAAATTTTAAAAACCAAAAAGAACTAACACCCGTTCAAACCTTTTTAGGCCTTTTGTGCCTTTGTTAAACTTAAACTTTTGTTAAAAGCAATGCATCCACTTTGAAATTGTTATCACGAACTACGAGGTTTTGATCCCTCATTTTATGTTGGTATGTAGCCACAAGTCCGAAGGTCTTGTCAAACACAAAAATATAACTAATGAATTCTTTTCTCATCCATCCACTCTATTTATTACAAACATCTTTTGTACAAAAATACACATGCATACAAAAAAGGGCTCCCTAGGAGTACCTAGGACACTTTGGGTGTTAACGCCTTCCCTTTGTGTAACCAACCCCCTTACCTGTAATCTCTGCCATTTTATTAGTTTTGATTTGAAATCTTCTTATCTTTTGGGTTTTATTCGTACTTTTCCCTTTTCCCTTGGAAACAATAAAAGCACGGTGGCGACTCTGGTTTTATTGATGTCTAGCTTATCCATAGCTTGATGGTCATGAATTTACCGCTACACGGGTCAATCAAGTATAAATATTACTCATAATATTCATACTTATTTCTTGCCTTGCCTTAAATTCGAAGTTAAATTTATTTCACTGCACGTTCGTAATTTTAATTAAATCGCTTGTTATGTTTAATTTTCAACCCATCACTTTATTGTTTACTATGACCATGTCCAACTAATCTACTGATGCTGGAATGTGAGGACCGTCGATTCGACGATACTCAATTTGTTATTTCTTTAGGATTACTATCAGGGTTATTTTGGTTTTTATCTCAAATTTTCAGAAATTAAATTGGACAGATTACTACGAGAGTAGGATCGTAAATACGCGGGGTAAGATCGAAATTCGTCAGGTACCTAAGATAAAATTGTTAAGTTTTTGATTAATAAACACCGCGAGAGCACTTTGTTAATTAATTAGGAGAAGTTGATATTTCTAGAAAGTGATTTTAAAACTATTTTTAGACACGTTTAGCAGTTTAGAATCCGGTTATCCGAGTGAAAGTCGGGAACCCTTTAAAGTCAAAATTTCCAACCAAAATTATTATTTTTACTAAGCAACAGAATCTAATTTCTAAAAAAGGATTTCACTATTTTAATGCAAAGCGCATCGGGCAAGCAAGAGCGGACGGTCTAATTTAGAGAGTAAAACCTGGTTTCGAATACGCGAGAGTGACGATTCCTTTTTAATTAGTTCTTTTACAAGGAAGAACATATTGTCCCGTAAGTAGTTCTACTTAGGAATAGTAAGTGTACTATTGATCGATGAGATCCATATCCCGGTATTATATTTATGAATTTATTCAAGTCCATTATTTTTACTTTATTGTTCCTATTCCCAATCTTTTACAACCACCTTAGATAAACACCGTAGCAATAGAAAATGGTAGATTGACCATTAGGTCTCCGTGGATTCGATAACCTTTTATATTACTCAGATACACTCCGTATACTTGCGGAAAATATCCATCAGCATGGTTCACTGTTTTTAAAACAAAGGATATGAGGCTTAAAATTCAAATTTTAACCCACCCCATTCTCCATGACAACCTTATGTTCTACATTCAGCTAATTCTACACAACATTCAATTTCTAAGAGAGTTTAAAGGTGAAGATGTTATGGTTTGAGAATCCATTATGTTTTTTTGCTTGAGGTGACAGTTACCTACTTTTTGTTTGGTATTCATACAAGTTGGTTCTTGTTCTTTCTTTTGTTTATAATTTTTGGTAATCCTCCTTTTTTACTTTCCTTCTTTTCTGCTTTTTATCCCTAATTTTTTCCTGGACTACTTTTATTCCATCCAACGGGATGCCCTAATTTTTGCCTAAGTCACTTTTCAGTCCAACGGGTGACACTCTTTCCTCCGACAATGACATGCGTTTTTAATGTGGCGTCACATATTCTTAACTTACTGGTGCCATGAGTTTGTTATATGTTATAGATCTCACTGAACCTTTACAAAGGGATCATTTATGCCTTATGAGGGAATCATGATGGACCCGTACAAAGGGATCGTTATTGCGTTAACATTCTATTTTGTTGGACTCTTACAAAGATATCCTTGTCGTCTTATTAGAAAATCTTGTTGGACATTTACAAAAGGATTTTTGACGCCTTATCATGCTATCTTGCTTGACGCTTACAAAGGGGTCATTATCGCCTTATCAGCCTATCACGATGGACCCTTACGAAAGGATCCTTACCGCCTTATTAGTGTCTTTTGTTGGACCTCTACAAACAAATCCTTATTGTCTTATATGGTTATCTTGTTGGACCTTTACAAACAGATTCTTGTTGTCTTATTAAATTATCTTATTGGACCAATATACAAGGATCCTTGCAGCCTTATTAAACTTTTTTGTTGGACCCTTACAAGGGGATCCTTGTCACCTTCTCCGACTATCTTGCTAGACCTTACGAGGGATCCTTGTCACCTTATTAGACAATCTTATTGGATATTGAGAATGAGTCATTGCAGCCTTATTCAGCTATTCTACTTAACTTTGATAAATAGTCATTTCTGCCTCAATAGACTATTCACTTAGAAGTCCTGATAAGAAACACACCTTTGAAACTATACCCTAATACTACAAATAATACAAGATCGATAACGCTAAGAATCTTATGACTTTTACAAATACAATTAGATAAAATATTATGATTTTTATTGCAATCTTATATTTTAAGATATCAGTACCCATCTCAATGTTACAATTGAATAGAATGTTATAATTGGATAGAATCTTTCAATTTTAACTACAATTTTATTACATTTCATTATCTTATTATTCTCCTCCGATTTTATACAACACACTAACCTTGACTACCTTTCTAAAGACAAGCAACCCAATCTTTACTTTTGAAAGAGGTTGAAACATCGTCGTCTCATCATGTTATTTAAGCTACATGTCTTTTAAAGAGAGAATATTATTCAATGATCAACGGTAAAATAGTCATCGTAAATAAATAATTTTTGCTTTTCTAAATAGACTTTTTACCATTCTACCCCATTTTTGAAATTAAAATTCCAAAATACTCTATTTTAAAAAAAAAATCTTAAGACTCCCCTTTTTAAGAAGAGACCGTCCAATCAATGAACGAGTGCATACTGCATTTGTAATCATGAAGGAGCTCGTCCAATCAATAGACGAGTGCATGCTTAAAAAAATAATAAAATATTTAATCTTCGGCCAATGAATAATCGAACTTTTTCATAATTGCAAAAAACAGTGTACACTCTTCTATTGGATGGACGAGTCCCTTTTTAAAAGAGATATTTTAAATCTTTATTTTCAAAGTGAAATAATTTGAGATTTTAATTTTAAATATGGACTAGAAAAGTAAAAATGTCTTCTAAATACAACATTTTGACAAGTTAAAGACATGTGATTACAAGTTGAAGACACACAGAGTACACGTGTTGGTTATTCACATTCACACAAAAACAGATTAGGCGCGCGCATAAACACTTGTTTTCACATCAACAATGGCGTACCCTTTCTCTTCCACCTTCAACATTCCCTTAACTCGCCTCCCTTTCTTCCATCGCACCACAATACCTCCTTCTCGAATTTTCTGCTTCTCAAAGAACCACAACCTCCTAAAGGACCAACCCGATGAAACTTCAGCGACTATAAGTGTGAGGTTAATGAAGCAATTGAAGAGTGTGGTTCCTATCCTAATTGCCTCCACCATTCAGTTGAGTTTTCTCTTTCCTTTGCTCGATTCGGTTCCTTATGTGTCTTCTCCTGCTGCCAAGGCTATTCTTTATTCGCCAGATACCAAGGTTCCCAGAACTGGTGAAGTTGCTCTTAGGAGAGCCATTCCTGCAAACTCTAACATGAAGGCTATACAGGTTACCACCGCAAATACTTATGTAACACCGACACCCTCTGATAAAAGGGAACACCTGTACCCACATTATGTGATTAAGTTTAATTTATTTATTTTTTTAAAATTATGATCGGTGTCGTCGTGTCAGTCCCGGGTAATCGTGTTTGGTGCTTCATAGCTTATGTCTCTATTCCCTTTTCTGTTGTGCTTCATTCTATATATAAGATCCACACTAATTAACTAATCTATAAATAACTGACAAACTGTATTACAACTGATATTGATTCAGGAGACTCTTGAAGATATTTCTTATCTGTTGAGAATTCCACAAAGAAAACCTTATGGAACAATGGATGGGAATGTCAAGAAAGTTTTGAAGGTATTCATAATCTCTTTTTTTGGGTTCTATTTATCATACTTTAATACCACCTTAGATCCCATGGTTTAAGTATTCTAGATGCATGGTATGAAATGATGAAGAGAATTAGAAAATATGTAAACCATAGGATTCATATTCAATTTGTATTCAAAATTAACACTCGGATGTTATGAAAGCTGACATCCATGAAAAAAGAGAGAGAAATTGTATAACTCTTGTATTCATGATATGCAATTGTGAGAAAGTTAAAAGTAAAAGATTACATCAAAGCCCATTTATAGACATCCACTAACTACTAACAAGTACTCCTCATTATCAACTAACTATATCTTAATACTCGAGTTCAAGGAAAATTTTACAGCACTGTTGTAAGACTTTCTTTCATGGTGATAAAGAGGTGAAAAGAAAGTACACTCTCTGGTCATTATTATAAGTAACAAAAAAAAAAGTTTAGGTTCATTGAATAATTGATGTATCTGGTATATAATAATGATCAGATACATCATTTATTCAAGATATCTAAAAGCTTTTTTTTCTTCTTATAATAGTAGATGCAAAATCACTGATTCTTAGGTGTTATTTCCTTTCTAAAGTTTGACGGATCTGTTATTTAATTTAATTAATGAAAAATATTTTTAACTTATTAAGCATTATACTTGTGCAACTTGATGGTCTTTCAAGCTTCCATTACATCTTTAAAGCCTTGGTGTGTCGTTTTTGTTGATAGAAAGATATGCGAATGCAACTTGAGTAATTTAAAACTTTACCATTTACTTGCAAAGTTTCCAATATTTATAAATTTTGTTTGGCGATATCCTTTTTGTTGTGTCATATTGACACAAGGACTTCAAATGTTGACAAGTTCCTTCCTTATTTTAGATAGCGGTAGATGAAAAGGATTCTATATTGGCAAGTATACCAGCAGAACTGAAGGAAAAGGCTTCTTTGGTGCATGCAACTCTAATAGATGGAAAGGTATTTTGGAAAATACACCTTTGATTATATCATTATTTGTATGTATATCATTTAAGTTCCAACTCTTCTTTCTACTAACATAAATGACATTAACATTTCAACCAAGTCGCATATGCTTATGATGATTTCAATTGTTTAACTTTGGGGCTATGGCCATACATAAGATGATTGTTCTTGTATTACAATGTAGCGGGAATTTTCTATTGGTTATGTTTCTCATATATAGCTGATGTACCTTGTGCTTGTAAGTAATTTAGGCTTTATGCCTTTTGCTTTGACATTTCACCGAATATATAATAATTATAACATTTACTACTAATAATTACAAATTAAGGGGAGCAACCAATTCCTGATTTGTCTAACCTATTCTAAGAAAGATGATAAATATAATTACACATTAATATTATTTCTTGATTGACGCCTCCCTCAAATTGTTGTGGCTCATCAATGAGCTAACAAGAAAATGATAGCATTGGCGCAAACATTCTTGGTAAGATTAGGTGCAATTTGAAACTGAGTATTGACGTGAAGAAGTGATATAATTTGGTCATCATAGGTGTCACAACAGGTTGGATGACAATCGACTTCAATATGCTTGACGTGTTCATAAAAAAACATGATGAGAGGTTCCCTTCAAGTAGCAAATTATAAGATGAACCACTGCCAAATGAAGATGACGAGAAGAATGCATAAATTGACTTACTTTTTGAACAACAAAAGACATGTTAGGGGAGGTAATAGTCTAGTAGTTAAGGCTACCAACACGCCGCCAATATAATAATGGATTAGGCAAAAGATCCACCAGGTTAGCCGATTGGAGCTCGGTCATAGAAATCAAATTTGTGACATACTTGTATAGATGGAGGAAAATGCCCTTGGGTGTAGATTGAACCTCAAGACCAAGAAAATTATGCAGATTACCGTGATCTCTCATATGAATGAGGCTTGTAAGTGTTGTTTAACTCTCTGAATAGAAGCATTATCAAAACAAATAATAACCGTATCATCAACATACAAAAGAACCAGCATAAGGTACATCATAGAAAATAACATTTTTCACATCCATTTGATGAAGATATTGCCATTAGAAGCAGCATAGAGAATAACATTCTTCACATCCATTTGATGAAGATACTATTTGATGTAGATACTGCCCATTAGATGCAACTGTAGAGATTACAGTGCAAATAGTTGTCTTTTTGGCAACTGGTGGACATGTCTTGTCATAATCAATTCTATATTCCTATTTGTTTCATAAAGTCGAGCCTTGTAACGGTTGAGGGATCCATCTGAATTCAATTTCACAAAATATACTCGTTTACCGTTTATGGGTTTGACATCAGGAGGACAAGATACAATATCTCATGTGAAATTTTCTTGGAGAGTTTGAAGCTTTAACATCCTATAAGTAACAAGTAGGAATGGATATGCTAGAGAGTGAGACAATCAGAGAAGTATACGAGAAATCATACATATCTAATGAATATCTATATACGAGAAATCATACATATCTAATGAATATCTATATATCTAATGAATATCTATATGGTGCTTGAGATATTTGACTAGAAAATCGCAGTTCATTCAATACAGGCTGAAGTGATGGTTCAACGTCCGGAAAGGGGTGGAAATGTGATGTCTGCGCTGTCTGAGACATATATTAGCTGGTTTATAACGTCTGACACATATATTAGCTGGTTTATAACGTTTTATAGATTGAGGCATAATAGAAAAATTTGGAAAAATAGCAGTATCATTCTTGGAAGGAGAAAGACGAATTGATTATAAATAAATGTTACATTCTGAAAAATATTGAAGTGATAGTTATTAGTTAGTGACATCATAACATACAAAATCTTTATATGAGTGACTCTACCCATGAATACACATTGAGAGTCTTCAAGCACACGTCTTTCTAACAAAGGAAGGTGGACAAAACATACACACCAAAAAGTGTGTAAATCATTATAATCAGACTGAGTTTTAAAAAGATGAGAGAAAGTAGATCAATAACCATTAAAGGAAGACGATTGATCAAGAAGAAGACAACCGGAGAAAGAATGATAGAAAGATGGATCAAGTGGTGGGCCTTGACAGTGGGCCCAAACCAAAGGTTTGGAGGGTTTACAAGAGAAGTAAAAGAATAAAAGAATAAAAGAAATAATCATAGGAGTTTGTTAGAGTTATTATAGGAATTAGTTATTACAGAAGTTTGTTATTTTAATTAGGTGGGTTTGTTTCGATAAAATAGGAATAAGCTTGTGGCTATAAAAGAGGACAAAAAGGTAGGATTTAGGTATCAAGGAAATCAATTAGGATTCACCATCTTGGTGAGGGAAGCACTGTGTGCTTAGGGGCTGATTGGTATTCACCATCAGTTGTTAATTTCATTATTATTTTACAATCGATTCATTCTTTTATTATTCCATTCAATTATTCTTTATTTCTCCCATATATTCATATAAGAACCTAACAATTGGTCCGACCTACCGGATCAAAAAAATCACCACCACACCGAAATTGTAGATGCCACGAAAGCCCAAGATGGGGGATCGTATGGACGCGTTGGAAACACAGATGGTTGACGTCGAAACACAGATGGTGGACGTCAAAGCAACACTGCAGACGTTAGCTCAACAGATGCAACAACAAAGCGCTGTTCTCTCTGATTTATGCAAACAGATCGGTCAGAAGAATACGAATCAGGAGAGTGGGGGTCCCATGGGTGAGTCTTCGCATGAGGAATCACGTTTGTCAGGGAAGAAGGTGAAATTGCCATTATTCGAAGGAGACGATCCTGTTGCATGGATCACACGAGCTGAGATCTATTTTGATGTGCAGAATACGACTGATGAGATGCGAGTGAAGTTGGCACGTCTGAGTATGGAAGGTTCTACAATACACTGGTTTAACCTTTTGATGGAAACAGAGGACAATCTGTCCTGGGAAAAGTTGAAAAAGGGTCTGATTACGCGCTATGGAGGAAGACGTCTGGAAAATCCTTTTGAGGAATTATCCACGTTGAAACAGAGGGGTAGTGTAGAAGAATTTGTGGAAGCTTTTGAGCTTTTGTCGTCACAAGTGGGAAGACTTCCAGAGGAACAATATCTGGGTTATTTTATGAGTGGTTTGAAGCCACAAATTCGTCGTAGGGTTCGGACTTTCAATCCTCTGAATCGGATGCAGATGATGCGTATTGCAAAAGACGTAGAGGAAGAGTTGAGAGAAAATGATGATGACGCGGGCAGATATGGTAGCAAAAAAGGAGGGCAGGATCGATGGGGCCGTAGTGATTGGGCTGGGCCAACTTTTCGGAACAGGAACGGGTCAAATCTGAAAGAGACAAGTCGTTCCAGTTGGGCCAATCCGACTCAGAAAACAAGATCAAGTGGATCTAACACGCTGTCTACGACGTCGTTAGCTTCAACTGGGAAAAAGGGTGAGAATGATTCGCGACCTGAAAAAGGGAAAGGGATTCGCAACATTCGCAACGACGAGATGGATGAGAGAAGGGCGAAGGTGCTGTGTTTCAAGTGCGGTGGAAAGTATCACCCTACTCTCCATAAGTGTCCTGAGAGATCCTTACGAGTATTGATTTTGGGTGAAGGAGAAACTCTTAACGATGAAGGTGAAATCGTATCTATGGAAGAAGTGCAAACTGATGAGGAAGAGGGGGAGGAGGTAGAATGTCAATCCATGGGTGTGTTGGGAAGTATGAGTGGAAATCGTACCATGAAAATTGAGGGAAAAATTGAAAATGTGGATGTGTTAGTGTTGATCGATAGTGGTGCGAGCCACAATTTCATCTCCCCTCAAATAACAAATGCGTTGGGGTTAGAAATCACTCCTGACCCTGCCAGGAGCATCAAACTTGGAGATGGACATTGGGTGAATTCTCAAGGGGTGTGCAAAGGAATTGTAATAAAGATGGGTTCTGTGAAAGTAGTCATTGATGCGTTGGTACTGGATCTGGGAGGTTTGGATATAGTATTGGGAGTCTCGTGGCTGAGCACACTAGGAAAGGTAATAATGGATTGGAAGGTGTTGTCTATGCAGTTCATGTATGAGGGGCAGATGGTTAAGGTGTTGGGTCAAGGTAGCAGGCAAGAGGAGCATAGTTATCTGAACTCCTTTTTGGATGACAAGCAGAATAGGATGGGAACTGAATGGTGGGGATCTCAGCATCACCAATTGGAAGCTGGCGAGATCTCTGTGCCAACAGAAGTAATTGCGATTCTGGAACAATTTCCTGCAGTTTTTAAAGATCAAATTCAGCTGCCTCCGGAGAGATCTCAAGTGCACCATATCAAATTATTTCCAAATCATGGAACAATCAATGTTAGGCCCTACCGGTATCCTCACCATCAGAAGGAGGAGATTGAGAAACAAGTGACTGAACTGTTGGAGGCAGGAGTGGTCAGACCCAGTATGAGCGCTTTCTCTAGTCCGGTGATTTTGGTAAAAAAGAAAGATAAAAGTTGGAGAATGTGTGTGGATTACAGAGCGCTTAACAAAGCTACAGTTCCGGATAAGTACCCTATTCCCATCGTAGACGAATTATTGGATGAATTATACGGCTCGACTGTTTTTTCGAAGATTGACCTTACGTCCGGTTATCATCAAATCAGGGTGCATGAAGATGATATTCCCAAAACAACTTTTAGAACTCACAATGGCCACTATGAGTATCTCGTGATGCCATTTGGGTTAATGAATGCTCCAGCCACGTTCCAAGCAACCATGAATGATATTTTTAGGCCCTTTTTGAGGAAATTTGTCCTAGTTTTTTTTGACGATATTCTCATATACAGTAAGAACATTCAAGAGCATCAAAAGCACTTATGTCAGGTTCTTTCTGTTTTACTTGAGAACTGCTTTATTGCAAATCAAGCTAAGTGTAAGTTTGGGTGTAAGCAGATTGACTACTTGGGGCACATTATCTCAGGTAAAGGGGTAGCAGTAGATCCTGCGAAAGTAAGGTGCATTTTGGATTGGCCAGAACCAAAGAATGTAAAACGAGTTCGTGGATTTTTGGGACTTACTGGGTACTATAGAAAATTTATTAAGGATTATGGCAAAGTGGCCAAGCCTTTGACTGAGCTGACCAAGAAGGATAACTTTGCGTGGGGAACAGAGGCAAATGCAGCTTTTCAATTGATGAAGATTATCATGACTTCACCCCCTGTTTTGGTATTACCTAATTTTTCTCTACCCTTTGAAGTGGAATGTGACGCAGCTGGTAGAGGTATCGGAGCAGTGTTAATGCAGCAAAGGAAACCTGTAGCCTTTTTCAGCAAAGCATTATCTCAAGGCAATTTAGCAAAGTCGGTGTATGAAAAAGAGCTTATGGCCTTGGTATTGTGCATCCAGCATTGGCGACACTACTTGTTGGGAAAGCAATTCACAGTATACACGGATCACAAGAGTCTAAAACACTTCCTGCAGCAGAGAATAACTTCCCCAGACCAGCAGTGTTGGTTGGCTAAGTTGCTTGGCTATCAATTTGAGGTGAAGTACAAACCAGGGAGGGATAACAAAGCTGCTGATGCTCTATCCAGACGTGATGACGATGCTGAATTGGGTACCTTGATTTCGTACCCGCAATGGACCGATAGCAAAAAAAATTTAGATGAGGTGAAAGATGATCCAGAAATTCAGGACATGATACAAACCGTGTTGTCTGCTCCTGATTCTAAGCCAGACTATTCTGTTAAGCAAGGTGTGTTGTTTTATCATGGCAGGCTGGTTCTTTCTCCTAAGTCCCCATCTATCCCTCTACTGTTGGAGGAATTTCATTGCACTCCTACTGGTGGACATTCAGGTTTCTTGAGAACTTATCGGAAGCTGGCGGATAATTTATATTGGCTGGGAATGCAGAAGTCGGTGAGAGAATTTGTGCGTGCTTGTGATATCTGTCAAAGACAAAAGTATGCGGCCACTACTCCCGGAGGTTTGCTGCAACCTCTCCCCATTCCTAATGGTATTTGGGAGGATCTTTCGCTAGATTTCATTACGGGTTTGCCTAAGTCTAAGGGTTATGAGGCTGTACTGGTGGTTGTGGATAGGTTGTCTAAGTACAGTCACTTCATATTGCTTAAGCATCCTTACACAGCTAAGTCCATTGCTGAATTGTTTGTAAAAGAAATAGTGCGGCTTCATGGAATTCCAAAGTCCCTTATCAGTGACAGGGATCCCTTATTCGTGAGCCATTTTTGGGTGGAATTATTTAAACTGCAGGGCACTAAATTGCAGATGAGTTCTGCCTACCATCCAGAAACGGATGGGCAAACGGAAGTGATAAATAGATGTCTGGAAAGCTATTTGAGATGTTTTGCTTCAGATCAACCCAAAACTTGGTCAACTTGGCTTTCGTGGGCTGAGTTTTGGTACAATACCACCTATCATGTGTCGATTGGGAGAACTCCGTTTGAAGTGGTTTATGGAAGGCATCCTCCTAGTATTCTGCGGTTTTTATCAAATGAGACTAAGGTGGCTGCGGTGGCATTAGAGCTAAGTGAGAGAGATGAGGCTCTAACACAACTTAAATCACACCTACAAAGAGCGCAAGAACAGATGGCGAGCTATGCTAACAAGAAGAGAAGAGATGTGCGTTTTCAGGTGGGTGAATGGGTTTTTTTGAAATTAAGACCTCACAGACAGCAGTCAGTGGTTAAACGGATCAATAAAAAATTAGCGGCACGTTTTTATGGGCCTTTCAAAGTCATAGCTAAGGTTGGAGAAGTGGCATATAGGCTACAACTGCCTGATCAGTCCAGGATCCATCCAGTTTTTCATGTATCACTATTGAAGAAAGCAGTGGGAGACTATCAGGTTCTAGGCGAACTTCCCAAAGATTTGGAACTCACAGATGACAGTGAGGTGTACCCAGAGAAGGTCATGGGCTCTAGGGTGACTATGAAGGGAGGAGTGACTGTGCAGCAAAGTCTCATTAAATGGAGGCACAAGACATGGGAGGATGTGACATGGGAGGATAATGCAGTGTTGCAGGGTCAATTTCCAGATTTTTGCCTTGAGGACAAGGCCGTTTCTATGGAGGCGGGAGTTGATAGAAAGATGGATCAAGTGGTGGGCCTTGACAGTGGGCCCAAACCAAAGGTTTGGAGGGTTTACAAGAGAAGTAAAAGAATAAAAGAATAAAAGAAATAATCATAGGAGTTTGTTAGAGTTATTATAGGAATTAGTTATTACAGAAGTTTGTTATTTTAATTAGGTGGGTTTGTTTCGATAAAATAGGAATAAGCTTGTGGCTATAAAAGAGGACAGAAAGGTAGGATTTAGGTATCAAGGAAATCAATTAGGATTCACCATCTTGGTGAGGGAAGCACTGTGTGCTTAGGGGCTGATTGGTATTCACCATCAGTTGTTAATTTCATTATTATTTTACAATCGATTCATTCTTTTATTATTCCATTCAATTATTCTTTATTTCTCCCATATATTCATATAAGAACCTAACAAAGAACCTCCACCCAAAGTCATAATGGTGCATGCTTGAAGAAGTAAGATGTGCGTCTTGTCAAGTAAATGACAATTCTTGCATTCTGATATCACATTTTATTGGGGTATTGGGACAAGATCACGAAATAAAGTGAAACCAATAACCGAAATAAAGTGAAACCAATAATCGTGGAAGGAAGACAATTGATTAAGTGAAACCAATAATCGTGGAAGGAAGACAATTGATTAAGAAGGCACTGTAGAAAGAGCCTCCATCCAAAATCAGGATGGTACAAACGCTTATAGAAGTAAGGTGTGCGTCTTGTCAAGCAAATGACAATTCTTATATTCTTCCATCCCATTTTGTTGGGGATATCGAAGCTATGAAATCACACATATTAGCAACAAACAGGATCATGAAAAAATGAAATTGAACTTGAACTAAACCGGAACCATAGTTGAACCAAAAAAAAGAAATTGAACCAAACAGGGCCAAGAGAGATGCGACCAATAAAACTCAAGCAAGAGTCATGAGTGATGAATTACGAAACGGAATGAAAACTGAGCAACGGAAAAAAAGAGAAGACGAGATGATGCAGGGAACCTCCAACCACAAGGTTTTCCAACTCAAGAACCATGTACAGAAAAACACGCAGCAATGCAGAGGGCGCGATGAAGGAACGAGGCTACGGACAAGAAAACTTGCACACAGGTCACGAACATGCACGTACTAGGAAGAACCTAATGTACAAGATGCAAGCCAAAATGAAGCAAAAACTCAAAACCCTGATTTGGGTTCGTCACCAAACTGATATCATGTAAGAAATTTTGGCTTGATGCCTTTTGTTTTGACGTTTCACTGAATATACAATAGTTACAACATTTACAACTAATCATATTAAAGCGACCAAATCAATTCTTGGTTTGTCCAAGAAATATGATAAATATAATTACACATTGATATTATTTCCTAATTGACTGATGCTAGATAAATGATTCAGTGGTCTTTGTTTATTTGCACTTCTTTTCAGATCACTGGGCTCCTTACTTTTTTGGGGGGACTAATCATCAACAGTGTTATATAATTCACGCATTATGAGAAATTGGTAGTTTTTATCAAATGTAGAAGCTACCAGAATGATATCTGTATTTTACAGGGGGGTTTGCAAGTTCTCCTTCAATCTATTAAGGAACAGGATGCGGATAAAGTGTCAGTGAACCTTCAATCTACACTGGATATTGTGGCAGAGCTAGAGACATTACAGGTGATGCAAACCAGATAAAATGATGTTATCTTGAAATCAAGAGTAGTTAATTTCATTTTTCCATTAAAGTGACTGAATCTATGTAACAATATGACACCATGTCCATAATCTGAACTTGATATTGTGACAACAGGCACCAGGACTATCTTTTCTCTTGCCGGGGCAGTACATGCAATATCCACGGTTAGTGGCTCCTATTAAAAATTCATGTCAGTTACTATGTTGATGTAGTTTATAATGGATCTTCTTACACATTTCATATCCCCACCTGGTGGCCCTTTAGATCTTGAACATACAATTATCATTTGATATGAGGCAAGCATAAAAAATGATTAGACGTTTAATCATTCGTATTACAATTCTTTCGAAAAAAAAAAAAAATAGAACATGGGGGGAAAACCAACATTTTCCTAATTCCTTTGTAGGCTTTCAGGGAGAGGAACTGTTGAGTTCATCGTTGAGAAAGGAGATGGATCAACATTTTCTCCAGTTGGTGGAGAAGAGAGAAAAACTGCCACCATTCAGGTAAAACTCACTCCATAACTTGTTCTTTATGATTAGCTGCTGGTTGTTGATTTGATAGGCCAATTCTCTTAAATGATCCATAAACATTAAGAAAAGGTCAATATTAAAGAACACTCCCTCCGTTCCAAAATAAGTGTCTCTAAGGTTTTTCAGTTTTATTAACAAGTGTTTCAATTTTACAATATATGAATTAATAAGTTTTTCCATTTTACAATTTTTTTCCAAGAAGTTGGGATTGTGTCATGTGATAGTTGCTGAATTGTGGGGAGTGTTGGAAGGTTTAGTAGTTGCGAAGAGATTAGGTGCGAGACCCATAGAAATAAATGTTGATTCCATTGATGAAGTTAATGGTATTAAAAACCATAAGGTTGTTAACCCCATTGGCAGAGCGTTGATGAGCAAAATTCGAGAATACTATGAGCTTGATTGGGATATTGAGGTCCGGCATGTGTTTAGGGAAGATAATTATTGTGCTGATGCTCATGCTAAAAGAGGTATGGAGCTTCCTGAAGATTACTGTTTCTTTGATTCTTGTCCTCCTTGGATGAGACATCTCGTGGATGCTGATCTGTTGGGAACTCCGGTTTCTCGATTCGTTGTGGTTTGTGTACCAAAAAAAATAAAACAGTCGTCATAAATGCATTGTGTGTTATAATGAATTGAAAGTGATGAACACAATATTTACCTTGGGGTAAAATAGAAATAAATTTATTAATGTTGTATTGAAAAAATAAAGCGATGCTTATTTTGGAAAATTTTCCATTGCTAAAATGACATTTATTTTGGAAAAATGGGAGTATAACATAACTTCAAGTATGTAGTTCCCTGAATGGTGCATTGATAATTTAGTGTCCGTAGATATTATATTGAAACTAACTGACAGTTAATTTCTTCTCAGGTTGTTATAGATGGATATTCGGCTCCATTAACTGCAGGGAATTTCGCAAAACTGGTAAGGTAGTGGAACAGTACTTCAGCCTTGTGAACTTAGTATGGCAATTACTTCCCAGTATCCCGTGTATATCACTCTAGGTTTTCCTCGCCTGGCATGGTTTATCCACGTTCTGTCAGATTTCCAAGTTCACTGAGTGAACTAAATCAGCGATGTTCTTTTTTTTTTACTTGAATGGTTTATCATCAATGGCTAATGTCTCAATCCATTACTGTCTTATTATTTATCTGGAATTTTTCATGTATCATTGTGGGTATATCCGTCATTTTTTGTTTTTCTTATGAAAATTACTTATTTTGCTTTTGGTTTGATAGTTAAAATAGAGAAAAAAGAATGGCTTCCACATGGATTAACTGGAATGCATGGATTGTCAAGTTGAGAATTAATATTCATAACACAGTCCAAAGTGATTATAATGAGCAAGTCAAATTCTAAAACAAACGTTGGAAATATAAGGAAGTATGGTTTTCAGCTATGGAAAATTGGGAATGAGATTGTGTTGCCAATTGGAACATTCTGTTTTTTCTGTAAAAAATATATTGTTTAGAATGTGAATATGAAGCTGTACAATGCGGTATTTTTCATGTTTTAAAGTTTTGTTTTAATCATCTAGATAGTTTGATTTACACACCTCCCACTTATTAACGTATTTTGAAGCTATATCTATCTAATGTGGTCTCTCACCACACTCAGTCACATATCCTATAGGTGATGGATGGAACATATAATGGCATAAAGCTCAACTGTTCCAATCAAGCTATTCTCTCGGAAAATAGATTAGATAAGAGCAGTGGTTACAGTGTTCCCTTGGAAATAATGCCAACCGGACAATTTGAGCCCCTGTATAAAACAGCTTTAAGTGTACAGGTATGTTTTTGTTTTATTTCATCGCATCTTTTGCAGCACACTTTACTGACATTTATAGTCATGTTCTCATTTATTTTCTCATGTATGTGTCTTTTGGAAGGACGGAGAACTGCCAGTTCTGCCTCTATCTGTATATGGAGCAGTTGCTATGGCTCATAATGAAGCCTCTGAGGAGTATTCATCACCTTATCAGTTTTTCTTTTATCTCTATGATAAACGAAACGTAAGTGCAATCCACCACTTTCCCTGCTACACGCATTATATTTGGTTTCTTAAGCATTTGTTATACAAAATAATAGTGAAAGTTGGAAGCAGAATTTAATGAGCGGATGCAGTATCTTTTACAAAACTAGAATGCGTCCTTTTTTTGTTTTGTTTTCTTTTTCGTATTTGTTAAAGCTTAGTTAGTATTCTTTTTAATCTTATCCTCTGTTGTAGGCTGGCTTGGGAGGGATATCATTTGAAGAAGGGCAATTTTCAGTTTTTGGGTAAGCCGTGTGTTAGTATTGTATAATCTGCCAAGTAATCAACTTTGAAATTTAACATTTTTTTTTCTCTTTAATCTTTTTGTTGTTTATTTTCTGGTACTATGCACTATGCAGATATACCACCATTGGGAGAGATATTCTCCCCCAGATAAAAACCGGTGATATCATTCGTTCGGCAAAGCTGATTGAAGGCCAAGACCGCCTTGTATTACCAAAGGAAAGTTGAGTCTTACGGTGCTATCTGAGCAGGTAAAAACATTTCATTCTTTGTAATATGTATGCTGTTTGGTATCAGCCTGATTTTCCAGAAGCAGGCTGTGTTGTAAATTAGAATTGTTATAATATTATGATTCAAGATTTAAATTACACTTTTTCATTGTGGAAAATAGATTTCTTGAAGAGAAGTTATATTTTATTTTATACCCTAACTAAATTAGCTTCAGTAAGAAAATACAAGTGCATTTCTTCCCATTCCATATTAATCAATATTCAAATCAGATTACTCAAGATTTTAACTTTATAATTTTTATACCTCCTTCAATATTTAACATTTTTGACTGGAAGATACGAAAAAGTTTAATCAGATTTAAACTTTATATTTAATTATTGTATTTCCCTACCACAACAATCAAGATTCAAGTCATTCTACAGGAGGTGTCTTTGATTACATGGATCAACAGATACCCTAAAGATCGCCCATATTACTCTAAAGATTGATTATTTACCTTAATAGTTTGGTTTATAATTTTTTTGTCTCCTTCCTCTCTAACTGTTGTACTACTAGTATTTTTTATCTGGTCTACTAAATTTATCAACGATTCGAAGTACATCTCCAAAAGGTAATCGGATCCACTCCACCCTTATGAGAGGAGACAGATAGAGACGAAGAAGACGGAAGAGAGTTTGGGTGGAGAGGATCTAAGTCCCTCAAGCTAGTTTCATAAAATATAGTGTCTTGCAATCGTGCAATAAAATTTTCTTTAAATACAATTCAGATATTGGATTGAGTTGTTCTGTAAATACAATTCAGATGATAAAAAATTACAGAGATATTTGATAGGTTTGAACCTGCAATTTTTCATTTTTCAACACTTGTGTGTGTGAGAGTTTCACTTCTAGGTTCATAACAACAAAAAATAGTGAATTGAACCTCTCTAGAAATCCAGATTATATTGAATTGCTCTGTAAGTACAACTTGGATGAAAAAAGATTGCAGATATTTGATATGTTGAGCCGCAGTTTTGATCCCACAATTTTTCACTTTTCAACACTTCATGTGTGTGAGATTTTCACCGCTAGACTCATTAACAACAACAAAGAAAATAGTGAATTGAACCTCACTATGGAACCAAATTGAACTAGGCCGAGAAGATATTTATAGGAAGTGTTTGAACCAATAAATGTGTTGTGCCTTGTAGAGTAGTTCTTATGTTAGATGTTGCTTGTTCACTACAAACAAATTTGATTAAAAATCAAGTTTGCTCGACAATGAAGGAAGTAATAATATTGTCGTTGCTGTTGCTGATTCTTCAGTGGAAAAGAAAACCTCAGGAGAAGATTGTGTCTAACTGTCTACAATATTTTTTTAAAAGAGGAGTCACTATCTAACAATTGGTATCTAGAGCCATCCTCGGGTTCTCTTTGATCACATAATGCAGTTTTGTTTGTTTGTTTGAATGCAAACCGTTTGAGTTAATTAATATCCATCAAGATTTTCTTTTCTTTTCTGTTTTATCAATTCATATTTTTTGCAATGAACACAAATTTGAATTATGCACCACCATCAATTCTATGGTTTGACCGTTTCTAAGATCATTGGGCATAGCTAATGGAGAAATTGTTGTGATCAAAGGAGTATTGGAGTTTTATTGAAGATGATGTCATGGTCGCTCCATAGATTTGAAGGTGAAGAACTATTTGTTTCAATCCACTGATCGTTCCATCCTAGAGACAACTTTGGTGCGACACACAACAAAAGATATTTGAGACTCCATTCACAAGAAGTATCAAGGCACTACCGAGGTGAAACGTGTCTTGCTGCAAACCCTTCAATTTTTTTTGAGATCCTTGGTATGGTTGAAAGTGAACCTGTTAATGACTACTTTGCAAGAACTCTTGAAGTTGTCAACAATATGACTTCTCATAGGGAGAAGATGGATGAAATCATTTGACTATGTTGTATGCTCCATCGAAGAATCCATTAATGTCACTACTATATCCATCGATGAGTTGAAAAGCTTGTGCATGAACACAAAATGAAGGCCCATGAAGAGAAAGATGAGAAGCGAGATGTCTCACTCCATAATGGGTTTTGGTCGTGGTAGAAGGCGTGTAGGATCAAGAAGTTGAAAGGGAGTTTATAGAATGCTTCTACCATAAAGAGAAAGATGAGAAGCGATATGTCTCACTCCATAATGGGTTTTGGTCGTGGTAGAAGGCATGTAGGATCAAGATGGGTTTTGGTCGTGGTAGAAGGCATGTAGGATCAAGAAGTTGAAAGGGAGTTTATAGAATGCTTCTAGCGTCACAAGATATGACACTATCAAAATTCGATGATAATGAAGAATTGTTACTCATGACTCAAGATCATGTAAGTACCAATGTCAAAGAAGAGGTTTGGTTCCTTGATTTTGGATGTAGCAATCACATGATAAAAACTAAGAAATGATTATTTGATTTTGATGACTCTTTTAGAGAATCATTCAAATTTGGAAATGATTCTAAGATACCAGTCATGGGAAGAGGAAATTTAAATCTGTGCATATGAGGAAGAACTCGGGTCATTACAGATGTTTATTACCTGTTACTGCTTGAGAAGACAATAGCTATTTGTGGCACTGCTGATATGGTCACTTGAGTTTCAAAGGGCTCAACACTTTTGTGACAAAACAAACTTGGTGAAAGACTTGCATGCTTTGAAGGAATTGAATGATATATGCTCAGGTTGTGTGATTGGCAAACAACATAGGGATTCCATCCCTAAACATGTCTCATGGAGATCCATTACCAAACTATAACTCGTACGCTGTGGACCAATTAACCATCATCAAATGAAGGTAGTAGACATTTTATTACTTTCACATATGAATTTAGTTACTTTCACATATGAATTTAGTAGAAAAATATAGTTAAGTTAGTTCATGAGTGTTCTTACTGAACTTCTTTATCATGTAACTATGTGCGTCTTGAGGTATCTCAGACGATCCCTAACTAGAGGTATTTTTCTGTCCCAATCTTCGGATTTACAAATCTTTGGATTCTGTGATGCAGATTGGGGTAGATGCGTTGATACTAGATGCTCTATATCCGATTATTGTTTTTTCATTGGTCAGTCTCCCGTGTCATAGAAATCCAAAAAATAAATCACAATCAGTTGTTCCTCTACAAAAGCTGAGTATCGTACCCTAGTTTCAGCTACTAGAGAACATCACTAACTTTTCTTTCTTCTTCAAGACCTCAAGCAACATCCATCACGTCTCCCAATTCTATATTGTGATAATCAAAGCGCGCTACATATTTCTGTCAATCCCTTTTTTCAAGAACGCACGGAACACTTGGATATTGAGTGTCGTTTAGTTAAAGAGAAACTTGGTGTTATAATGTTGCTTCCCGTTTCATCTCAAGATCAAGCGAATGATGTATTCACAAGACTCTTAGTCCTTGAACTTTCTTTGAATGTTTGTCCAAGTTTGCTTTGGTAGACATTTACCAATCTCAAACTTGTGTGTGTGATATAACTCATAGAAGAAAAGATCAGATGAGTACAAATGACTTATGGCGCAAGGTATCTTTTTCCATCATGCATGGAGTTGCATGATCATGTATGATGATGAGTTCACTTCATGTATCTTTTTCTTTTCGGTCTTGGAGAGTTAGTTAGAGGTGCTTACATTGCATAACTAACTTTAATAGTTAGTGCAACTATAAATCTAAATCTTCAACTACTTTCCATTATCAATCAATGAATCAAATTCTCACTTCATCTTCTTCCTCGATCTCTGATTTTTCTTTCTCTCAAATGGTGATTTGATTTGCTTAGACTTATCTAGACTAAAACAAATTCATATGATTATTATTTTTAATTTAATTTAATTATTTAATTATAATTGAAAAAATACTAACTCTTTTTTGTTTTATTCTAACTATATTTTAAAAAATAAAAAATTACTAACTATTAATAATTAAAAAAAAAATTAAAGTTATATCCATCATCACTACAAATAAAATCAACAACCTAACACGATAAACTCACAAACTCATTCTTCATTATCTCCAATCCAATAAATTCATAAGGGTGTTCTTCATTACACCCTAAGTATTTTTCTCAAATTGTATAAATTTTCAATAACACTCTTGTTAGGAAGACGCATCCTATACCATTTATATCCTATACCATGTTATTCATATAATTTCACTTAAAAAAAATTATTAATGGGATTTATTATGAAGCTAAAATCTGATACTATAATTTTTAGAAAAGACCATAGGAGATGATAAAGTTTAGGATATTTTTGCGAAATTTACTGCCAAACAACAATCTATAGGAAAAATTTCAGTAAATTTCGCAAGAAATCCCGATGTCAACTTACAAGTGCACCAGTACTATTTTGAACTTTTAGTACTATAATTTGGAGAAAATATCGCAAATATGTCCGCAAAAATGTTGGAAATTAGCAAAATCTGTAAAATTTGCTGCAAAAAATTTCATAGTGCACCAGGAAGATTATTTCGAGACATGACAATCTATGTATGATTTTCGAATTTCCAAACGTGACAAATACATTCAACAAGAATCTTTGCAATTCAACATTTCTCATCCTCTATTTATAACTGATTACATACTAAGACCGAAGATGACAACACAAACTCATAGCTAACTTTTTGAAAGTGTCATGAAATCGAGATACTATTTAATCCCATATTTGATTTTACATTATGAAATTTTACATTATTGCTTTGCAGAAAAAGTCAGTTAAGTTTGATTTTGTTTAAGCAACACTTCCTTAATCAATCTGTCCAAATTCATGTATGAACCACCACCAGGTCTAGTATCCTCCTCTACTTTCTTCTTCATCTCATTTATCTTTTCCCTCATCTTCTTTCCTCTCTCTCCCACCATCAATTCATTCACCAACTTCTCCACTTCCCCTCTCTTGACATTGCTGTCAATTTCAATCCCAATCTCCCATATCTTACAAATGTATCTGCAGTTTGTTGGTTGATCAGCAAAGAATGGCCAACACAACACCGGCACTCCACCACATATGCTTTCAATCGTCGAGTTCCATCCACAATGAGTTAAAAATCCACCAATTGAAGGGTGCTTCAACACTTTCTCTTGTTGACACCAACCAACGATTAGGCCTCTATCGGAAATTTCATTCACAAACTCAGACGAAAAAACTACTGAACCGCCAATGACAAGATCAGGCCTAATGATCCACAAAAATGGTTTCTTGCTGTTGGCCAAACCCCAAGCAAATTCCAACAGTTTTTCTAGAGACATAACCGTCGTGCTTCCAAAATTTACATAAACAATAGATCCCGGTTCTTTCGAATCAAGCCACTCAAAGCATTTGGGGTCTTCTTTCCAAAGATTGGAATCTAAAGATGCCAAGTGATCATTTGGAGATTGATTTAAAAAAGAAGCAAAAGGGCCAATTGTGTATAAAGAAGGGAACATAGAATAGAGAACATTCATAACATCACTCTCAAGATCATTACAAGTATTGAAGAGAATAGCAGAGACTCTTCCAAATCTATCTCCTACTTCAATGATAAATTCTATCATCAAATCATTAGGATTTGTTGTCCTTATAAAAGCAAGAAGATCCTTCAGTCTAAAATTTTGCAATCCTGGAATCCAATCAACTTTAGCGTCCAAATATCCATTTGTTAGATAACTCTCATCTGTATATATTAATTCCAAAAGTCAATAATATTCGCACCAGTGTCACGATTTTGATATTATAAATAAATTTACAACTAAATATAACTGATACAACCTCAAAAAGACATCACAACCTTTATGTTTAGCTTGCATTGTTGCAGCATTTGTTTAAAACGCAAGGATAAAAAAGAGGAGCATAGATTGTTATTACCTTTGAGTGGTATGACACCTTTCTCAATAAGTGTACGAAAATGTAAAGCAGACAAGAAAGAACAAGCACTAGATGGGACAAGGAGAACGACTGGGAGTGCAAGTTCTTCAGCAACTTGTATGGTAACTGACATGAAACTATCAGAAACTAAGCATGTAACAGGAGGTATAAGACCAGATTTGGCAGAGTCATCAAGTCTAGCGGCAAGTTCGCGAAAAGGGTTGATGAAATTATTTCTGATTGATTCACGAAGAGATTGCAAGTCTTGACTAACATCACCATCACCATTCATTTCTGGGATGATTTTAAAGTCAAAGTCAGTGAAACCATCAAAGGCTTTTGGACCCATTGAATTGAGCAAGCGTTTGTGATTGTGTTCAGTATTTACAAAGGTTATATAAAAGCCTCTAAGGTGAAGTAGTTTTGCTAGTTGTAACATTGGATTGATATGGCCTTGAAGTGGATATGGAGTTAACACTGCATGTGGTTTTGTTTCTGCAAAGTTATTCATCTCTGAGATGCCTTTTTTTTCCTATGCATTGTTAGAGTGGGTGGGTATAGCTCTTTTCTTTAATAGACACAAAAGGCCAATTTCAAACAATGATGATTAAGAAATATTCAAACGAAAAAGAACAAGAAAAACAAACAAAGGTGAAAGATTCAGAGTACATAACCTTACATATTTCTGAATATATTATTTTGTCATGTAAAGCAACAGAATATTGGACCGGCCATAGTATATAATACTCTTGCTAAACGGATCATTATCTTACTAGAATACAGATGAGAGTTATCCTTGTGTAATTTGTATGTATGGATAATTCATCTGTCTTGGACTTTTAACATCGAGACAATTGGTTCAAGATAGAAGATTTGGCATAAGACAACTTTCTCCACTTGGTGCCATAGAAGGAAAATTTTACCTTGTATTCCTCTAGTTAGCCTCATACCTCTATAAAATTTTAAAAATTCTCATTCTACCCTTAATTGGTTTTAACCAATTTACCATTTCATTTTTACCATTCAATTGAAAATTTCAGAAATTACACGTTTCAGACCCCTCGCACCGGAACTCCTGCAAAAAGACTTCCTGTATGTATTTTTCCCAAATCGGAAGACTTCAAGAATGACTTCTGGAACACACAAAACAATGAACCGGAAGACTTTATGAAAGTGTTCCGGTTCAATCAGAAAAGATTTACAAACCGGAACACTTCTTGAAAGAGTTCCGGTGAACAAATTTACACATACCGGAACTCTTTGGAGAAGAGTTCCGGTTTGTATGATATGTGTTCCGGAACTCTTTCAAGAACTGTTCCGGTTTGCTTTTTTTATTTTATTTTATTTTTTTTAATCTGTTTTTTATTTTGCAGGAATGGAAAATCTTCCCCAAATATGTGTAGATACTACTCATGCGTTTATAACGATGGGAAGATTTGGTACACGAGAAGAGGTTATCAGATAGATTAAAGAGGTTGGAATCGATAATAAAGTAACTATTATTATCAGTCGTTCAGATACTGAAACGGGGAAGAGAGGGAGAAGTAACAAATTAATATTTGGTTGTGATAAAGGTGGGAAACACAAGATTGCTGATAGTGGTACCCAAAGCGCGTCCAAGAAATGTGGATGCCCATTTAAAATCAGGTTGACTCCGGCGAAAGATGGATCTGGTTGGAAGATTGATGTAAAATGTGGGTTACATAATCATGGTTTACCTGATAGATTAGAAGGTCATTCGTTTATTGGTAGGTTGACCATAGATGAGAAGCAACATGTCGCTGATTTGGCAAAGAGACATGTACCACCTAGACACATATTGCTTTCCTTGCAAGACCGATATCCTGAGAATGTCACTCGGATTGTGCAAGTATACAAGCATAAGAGTGTGATACAAAAAGAGATAAGAGGTTCTAGGAATGAGATACAACATCTGTTTAAGCTTATTGAGGATGCAGACTATGTCTATTGGAGTAGAAAAAAGGATGACTCGGAAGTGGTGAGAGAGATATTTTGGGCACATCCTGATTCAGTTAAGTTGTTGAATATTTTTCCGATTGTGTTAGTTATGGATAGCACCTACAAGACAAACAAATATAGACAATCTTTGTTTGAAATTGTTGGCATGACATCGACCGAGTTGACTTTTGCTGTTGCATTTGTGTATATGGAGTCTGAGCAAACAGAGAATTTTTGCTGGGTATTGGAGAAATTAAAAGAGTTGTTTGTGAAGAAAGACATGTGTCCACAAGTGATTTTGACAGATAGAGATCTTGCTTTGATGAAAGCAATTGAAATTGTATTTCCCAGGTCGATTAATTTGCTATATAGATTTCACATTAACAAAAACGTTGGTGTCAAATGCAAACAACATGTGGTGAATGACCTGCAAAAGATGATACACACATTATGGATGGAAGTTGTCTGGGCTAGTGATGAGGTTGAGTATGGTCAATGGTTGCATCAACTTGAGCAAACATGTGTTGATTATAGTGGATTTATTAATTATGTGAAAGACACATGGTTGACTCCACATAGGCATATATTTGTTGGAGCATGGATTAATCGAGTGCTACATTTGGGTAACACAACGACTAATCGGTACGTCTTATAATTTTTTATGTGTTATTTTTATATGTGATATTATTTCTATGTATTTTTTATGTGTTATTTTCAATATTTTTAGGGTTGAATCTGCTCATTGGAAGTTAAAGCAGATGTTAGGAAACAGTATAGGTGACATGGTCAAATGTTGGGAAGCCATGAATAACAACTTGAGGTTACAACTGGGAAACATTAGAGCTTCTTTTCAAAAGAGTTTTTACGAAGTTGAGCAAGCGCACGTAAGTCCCTTTTATGGTTATTTGCGTGGTTCCGTATCTCGAGCTGCTTTGAGACGTATTGCTAAAGAGTTATTGAGAGTTGATTATGTTGGAACTAACAGGCAAATATGTGGTTGTACTCTTAGAACATCTTATGGGTTACCTTGTGCTTGTGAGTTAGGAAGATACACACTAGGTGGTATACCGATACCCATTGATGTTGTTCATGTTCATTGGAGGAAACTAACTATGGAAGTTGAGTTAGAGGTAGGTGAAGATGATGGATCAGAGGTGGATATGACTTCTGCAATGGATGAATTGTGGAGACGATTTAGGTCATTAAATGTTATTGGGAAAAGGGCATTAAAGAGTAGGGTATGTGAAGTAGCATACCCAACAATGACTCCATTGTGTCTACCACCTGAGAAACTAAAAACCAAAGGAGGAGTGAAGAAGAAAGGGAAAAAACCAGCAGAATATGATGTTTATAGGGACCATTCGTATCATGAGTATGTTGATAAGGCATCTCAATCTTCACAAAGGCAATCTCAACCATCACAGACTTCGAAGAAGATAAAATTATCAAAGAAGCAACCACAATTCATTCTTCAATTTCCTAATCATATTAGGTCATACATTGAAGATGTAGTTAATGTTGAATCAGATGGTAATTGTGGATTTAGAGTCATTGCATCATTGCATGGATATGGTGAGGATGGTTGGCCAATGGTTTGCAGAGAGTTGGGGTTGGAAATAATAGACAAGGATAGGTCAACTTTGTATGACAAGTTATTTTCTAATCGGTTGTCAGAAGTGAGAGAATCTTTGATGATAGAATCATTTGGTTCGCAGCGACCTGAAAAATGGTTGAGTCTACCAGATATGGGTTACTTGATAGCGAATCGCTATAATGTTGTACTTGTTTGTTTAGGCAATCCGTGCATGACTTTCTTTCCGATGACAAGTTCACATTCACCAAATGTCTCTATTTATTGCATTGGTTTTGTTAACCACAATCATTGGGTTCAAGTACGTATTTATATGCCTAAATATTTTAATTATTTCACTACATTATTTCAGTTAATATTTTATGTTATATGACTTAATATTTTAATTATTTTACTTTATCAGGTTAACATGAAAGAGGGGTTTCCATTGCCACCGGTCACATTAGATTGGAAGAAATTTCATTCTCATACAGCAACTACTTGGATGTTAGGATTTGCAGGACGTATGCAACATTGTCAATTACTTACACATGTATTAGCATGAATATGTACTCAAAACATAAATATGTAATAAAAACATGAATTTTATATTATGTCTATTATATTCAGTCCTAAAACTTAATACATAAATCAATGTGAACGAGAAATATGCAAAGCTTCAAATAAATCAGCAAACTGTGGATCTTCCTCTTCGGCATTAACCTGTCTCAGATAGTGATGAATCAATGTAGATACACGAGCCCAATCAGGATCAGATGACCCGACGTCATATACAGGAACTGGTACCTCTCTAGGATCGTCACGATGGGGAGGGACCAACCGTGGATGCGAAACACAATAATACCACTCCAGATAACCATCTTCTACATCATATGGAGTGGTGGCCAGGGTAGATGGACCGATCACAGCGATAACACTCAGATGGTAACTAATCCAATCAACATCAATATTCGTCGCCATCATACAATCCAGAGGTGGGGATGGAACATACTTCCTATACCCGAACTGACGTAAACATCTGTCAGGCAAGTATGGAACAACTGTTTCAGCCCACTTCAAACAGCCCCTGTAAAGACATATCTCATCAAATAGACGCCATGCTCTATGATCCTCAAATGGACGCCATATGACGTCGGCAAGTGTCAGCTCGTCCAAAATAGGTCGTAAATCATCAACCTTCAGGACTCCTTGCCTATACGACCATCTCATCGCTCGGGGAAGACCACCGTTATCAGCAGGTTTCCAATTCTCCCCTCTTTTTTCCAACAGTTGGAAAGTATTCGTGAATCCAGCACTGTTACAAAATACAAACATAATAAATAAAATAAATTAAGTTAACATATTTTATAAAATGAATCCAACACTTAATAAACAAAATTAAATTATATACCTGTAGGAGAGTAGGATATCCACCGAGCTGTTTGTAACTGTACATGGACGCATCTCCAAGATATCTGTATAGGGTAACTAGTGTAGCTGCTCCCCAGCTATATCCTGAACATCTATCCAAGTCCGTAAACAGGAGGAGGTATCGTGCCTCTACAAGTGTAAAGGTCTTATCGGCAAATATGATGGAACCCACCAACATCAATAGATATGCTCTGGTTGCATATGCCCAGCTGGAAGCAGCTCTATGTTGTACGAATAAATCGTATAACCACTCCAACTTGTAATACAACCCCCTGCAGCTACGAACATGTGACTGTGCCTGACCCTGTGACACTCCTAGGTAGTCAACAACAAGTTCAACAGCTACCTCTTCCGTCACATCCTGAGGACTCCAGAAGATACCCCTGATGGGCAGGTGAAGCAGACATGAGACATCATCTAAAGTAATGCTCATTTCACCAAACGGCATGTGAAATGAAGATGTCTCTAGATGCCATCTTTCCACAAATGTAGAGACAAGATTTGTGTCTATCTTGTTCAGACTGGTTCTCTGCAGTGAAGATAAACCAGATCTAGATACCCAACTCTCCATCTGTGGTGGAAGAGCCAATGGAACCCTAGAAGTCAACTTCAATCCATGTCCAGCAACCTTCAACTCTTTCTTTGGACCTCTTTCCTAAAAACAATTAAAACACATATTAGAAAACACAATATAAAATATTCAACTATTATTCATTTTCAAATACATCCCGTTTACTTACCTCACCGAACCATAAATGTCGAGCAACATGATGCTCGTACTTCACCAAAAGAGACGTATCCTACGGCCCTCCTGGATATCCAGCCGACTCAGCTGCAGATGAAGATGCACCCCGGTCTAACGTGCGGACTGGAATCCTACCATCTGCACCTCGTCTTCGAACCACTGTAAAATTTTTTTTAAAAAAAATAATTAAATTTTTTTTAAGAAAAAAAAAACGTACCGGAACACTTCAAAGAAGAGTTCCGGTGAATAAAATAAAAGGATGACTTCCGGAACACTTTTTTAAAGAGTTCCGGTACAGATCATCCAAACCGGAAGTCTTTAAGAAAGACTTCCGGTATACAACAAACCAAACCGGAAGACTTTCTAAAAGACTTCCGATTCAGTGCCCCCTAAAGGCAACAAACCGGAACTCTTTACACATGTGTTCCGGTATACATTTCATGAACCGGAAGACTTACTCTGAGTGTTCCGGTTTACAATGGCAAAAATTGAAATTTTTTGTTTTCCGGAACTCTTGAGACGAAAATGGTAAAAAAAATTAGAAATGGAAAATATACCCTATTTATATGAGGGTATTTTGGTAAAAAAAAAATTAAATGTAGGGGTGTGGGTATAATTGTAGGGGTACGGGGTAAAGTTTTCCCATAGAAGATCAAGATGCACCAACCATTGAAGATACTTATGGTTCAGATACAAAATAAGTTCTTGTGACTTTAGAGACAATAGCTAGGGAAGCTCCATTCTCATCGACTATGCAATTCACTCTACCTAGTCTCAGGCTTCCTCCAAGGATGTCTATATTTGGTGTTCACCCAAGACAACTCACAATTGCCCAATGCATTCCTCCCCAAAACCGGTATTATGAGCTCAGTTCAATAGGTTTACTACTGAAAATTCAACATTCTAAGAAGGTATAAGCCTCCAGAATGTGTATATACAAGAACGGTAAGATAATGGAAATCATGTCTTTCTCATTGATCTGAATAGAATATATATACATCAATGTGTAACATTTGGTCAACTATCTAATTATGATACAACATAATTATAGGAAACTAATTATGACTAATTATAACAAAATATTATATTCTATCACACCCTCGTAGTTGAAGCGGGAGGTTCACAGACGCTTAAACTGGTCCGAAAATCATCAAAGAGAATGCGAGGAAGTCCTTTGGTAAAGATATCTGCGATCTGATGTCTTGAGGGAACATGAAGGACGCGAGCCTGACCACGAGCTACCTTTTCCCGAACAAAATGAATGTCCATCTCAATATGCTTAGCGCGCTGATGCTGCATAGGATTACCAGATAGATAGATGACACTAACATTGTCACAATACACCAAAGTGGCATGGGGAATAGGTAAATGGAGTTCCATGAGAAGATTGTGAATTCAACATGATTTAGAGACAACATTGGCAATCCCCCTATATTCGGCTTCAGCACTGGAACGAGAGAGAGTTGGCTGCCTTTTGGAAGACCAAGAAATAAGGTTGTCACCTAGAAAAACACAGTAACTAGATGTAGAACGTCTGGTGTTAGGACATCCACCCCAATCATCCTCAATGTAGGAGATAAGCTTTGTAATGGGAGATAAGGATAAGTGTAGTCCAAAATATAAGATGCCCTGAACATAGCGCAAAATGTGCTTAAGAGTAAGCATGTGTTCCGTGCGATGGGCATGCATGTGAAGAGAAACTTGTTAAACAACATATGATATATCAGGTCGAGTGAAGGTGAGATACTGTAAGGCCCCTGCAAGACTCCGATACAAGGAGGGATCCTCATAAGAAGTGTCGGAGGAGGTGCTGAGTTTCTGCTTGGTGTCAACAGGAGTGGCTGATGGTTTATAGGACGTCATGCCATCACGTTCAATGATCTCTAAAGCATAAGTGCTTTGACTGAGTAATATGCATCAGGGTGACGAGATACTGCAATATCTAGAAAGTAACTCAGAGGGTCCAAATCCTTCATTGCAAACTCAGATGCTAAGAGTGACATAATTGATTGGCGAATGACCTGGGTGGAGGTGATGAGGATGATGTCGTCTACATACAGCAGAATGTAGGCTATGTCTAAACTTTGTCGATATATGAAGAGGGAGTGGTCTGATATGCTATGGTGAAAGCCAATGGTGGTGACATAGTTAGCAAAACGTTGGTACCATGCCATAGGCGCTTGCTTGAGACCATACAATGACTTCTTCAACCGACATGCATAATCTGGATGACGAAGGTCGCGGAAACCCAATGGCTGATGCATGTAAACAGTCTCATGAAGATCACCATGTAAAAAGGAATTTTGGACATCCAGTTGATGAATAGGCCAGGATTTGGAGAGAGCAATGGTAAGCACTGCTCGAATGGTAGCGGGGTTTTACCACGGGGCTAAAAGTCTCATCACAATCCACACCTGCAACCTGTGACCTACCATCACCTACAAGACGAGCCTTATAACGCTCAAAGGAGCCATCAGAATTTTTCTTATGCCTAAAAATCCACATACATCGAATAAGATTAGCATCATAAGGATGAGGAACTAAATCCCACATCTTATTTCGAATAAGAGAATCAAATTCAGATTGCATTATGGATTTCTAATTCGGGTCTAATAAGGCTAGTTTGGGGTTTTTAGGTATGAGAGAGATGGTGTGGTCAGAGTGAGAGATTGATAAGTTAAATATCGTGTGGGGTTTGACAATGCCTTTCATGCTTCGGGTGGTGATGGTCCGTGTAGGTGGAGGTGGATGCGGTTGAATTGATGGTGGTGATGGAGAGTTTATTGTAATGGGTGTGTTGATCGAAGAGGTAGAAGATGACGATTGTTGGTTTATTGAGGGTAGTGGTTGGTCAATTGGGATTGTGGGTGTTGGTCGATTATGTGCAACAGGTGGTGAAATTTGATTTTGCCGCTGATGTATAAGGTAGGGGTGAAGGTCATCATCTAGGAATTGATAAGAGTGAGGTGAATGGGAGTGTATCTTGGTGAAGGGAAATTGAATTTCATCAAAGATAACATGCCTCAAAATTATGGGTTAAATACACTTTTCCCCCCTGTAATGTTAGCGAGTTTAGGATTACCCCCCTGTAAAAATATTTTTTGTAAACCCCCCCTTATGTTATGTAGATTCCTTCATAGAACCCCCTAATATCCAGGTGGCATGGAATCTAATAAGAGGTCCTACACCTGGCATATTTTTAATTTTGTTAAAGTGATTATGTGTCATTTTACACTTTTTAATTTCAAATACCCCCTTAGAAAATTAGGGTTCTGAACATAGCAGGGAAGACGAAGACGAAATTTCCAGGGGAAGACGAAGACGAAGAAGAAGAATGCAGGGAACGAAGCAAACGAGAAAGACGACCGCAGTGAAGACGAAGATGAAGACAACCTCAGCGAATACGAAGAAGCGATCCAGCTCAGTGAAGACGAGCTCAGTGAAGTGTCCAAAGTCCGAGGTTAGTAAAAATTTGAAGTTCATCAATGTCGTAGGGTAAAATTTTGAAATCAACAATCTTTGACATGTGGGTATAATATATTGACAGGATTCACAACACTTTAGTGTTACACTCCACCATGGGGGTGAATTTTACAGGGTTTTTGAAGAAGAAATTATATACAGAGGGGGTACGGATACGACAGTTAATGGGATACATGTTTCAAATTGGAACATGGATAACATTGAGAAGTTGTTGAGTAGGTTAGGGTATAAGGCTGATTGTGTTAGGGTATGGACAAAAGTTTTAGAAATTCAAGATGGTTTTTTTCTGATTAGGAAAGATGATGATGCTGTTGATGATTTTGCTCTATACTTTAGTGCAATGAATGTGAAAGGAGATTTGTATGTTGAACATAGTACTGGGAACATGGACCCTGCTGATAGGGAACCTAAATGTGTGAATGATGATGACCACCCCCCTGATAATGGAATTGACGGGTTAGATGAGGAGAAGGTAGAGGGGTTAGATGACAGTGAAGATGAAAGAGCTACTGCTTACTTTGATGGTTTTGAAGGAATAGATGTTACTAAGCCTATTAGGTGGGAGCCCAATAACAGTATGGAGGAGCCCAATAAGAGTATGGATTCAGATGATGTATACTATAGTGATGAGTTGAATAGTTCTGACCCAGATGATTCTTGTGATGAAGAAAGGCCCAAGTATGCTAGGTTTAGGAAAGAGCATCTAAACAAAGACTTTATATTCAAGTGGGGTATGGAATTCAACACACTTGATGACTTTAGGGCAGCTATCCGTGAGTGGTCAGTGCTTAATGGGAGGGAAATTTCTTTTGTGAAAAATGAGGGAGATAGGGTAAGGGTGGTGTGTAAGCATAAATGTGGGTTTTTAGTCTTATGCTCTAAGGTGGGCCACAAGGAGACTTTTGCTATAAAAACACTTGTACATAAGCACACATGTGCTAGGGTTTTGAACAACAAGTCTGCTAGCTCAAAGTGGGTGGCCAAGCATGTGGTAAAGAGGATGCAAACTTCTGATACAGTCAGGATAAGAGACATCATCCAAGATATGAGGTGTCGCAACCCGAAAAATACGGTATGCGAAAAAAACAACCGGCGAGAAAAGATGACAGAAGAGTCGCCACCGTGCGTTATTTATCCCAAAGGAGGGAAAGGAAACGCTCGAAGTAAACCTGGAGAAAGGAAAGGAAAAGACAAGGTCTCGCAACCAAATCTTGGGTTCGGGAGTCGATTATGCGAAGGGAAGGTATTAGCACCCCTACGCATCCGTAGTACTCTACGGGATCCACTCTTGTTGTTTCTGTCTAAAGGGTGTATGTTTATCTAATGTACTATTTACTAAAAGAAGGGGTCGAAGAAAAATGACTCGCACGGATGTCGCATCCACTGCATACGTATCTCATCTGAATATGAGAATCAGAGTCTTCGTAGCTCGGGTTCCTATGGGTGAAGGATAAGTGTGCTCGCTAAGACATCGCGTCTTATGCCTACGTATCTCAACGGGAATGAGAATCAGAGCAAAAAACGTAGTTCAGCCTAACTATGGGAACAAAGGGTCTCGATTGCAACTAGGGCAAGAGAAAGGAAAGTCTCGATCGCAACGAGGGCGAGAGAAAGGATCGCAACGAGGGCGAAAGCAAACAAGGATTAGTTGTTAGTCGTTAGTCAAACTCGGCAAGACATCGCATCTTGTGCCTACGTATCTCATCTGAACATGAGAATCAGAGTTGCCGTAGTTCGGCTACACGCACACAAACAAACACAGGCAAAGGCAAACGTGGAGCCTGACTGCCAATCACTGGACTTACATCAGCATCCGAACCAAACACACACAAAAGGGGCAAACGTGGAGCCCGACTGCCAATCATTGGACTTACATCAGCATCCGAACCAAACACACACAAAGGGGCAAACATGGAGCCCAACTGCCAATCACTGGACTTACATCAGCATCCGAACCAAAACACACACAAAAGGGCAAACGTGGAGCCCGACTGCCAATCACTGGACTTACATCAGCATCCGAACCCAACAAACCCACACTGGAACCCGAATGCCACTCGATGGGCTTACATCAGCTTCCAAGCACACAACAAGCACAAACAAACAACAAATCGCTAAGGAGTCGGGAACTCGAGCCTAGCAACTGTCCGACAAACACACACAAAAAAAGGGAAAAGTGCCCGGAGAGGTCTCGCACGACCTCCTGCCTACATACCTCGTCTGGAACAAGGATCAGGGCGATGTAGTTCCCCTTTATAGGGGTTGCCATCTGAACACGGACTTACAGAGGAAGACACCAGTTGTGTCAAAGGAGAGTGGGCAATGTGTTCACGTCCTAGCAGTAGGTGTCGCAGCTCGCTGAATCGAGTCTTAGGCAGTTACCTCTTTGCAATAGAACGGACTACATGCCACAAGATCGGAGACGCTCGGAAAGGTCTAAAAGAAAAGGGGGAAGCTCTGCCCTAGAGTTGTCATGCAATATGTACTTAGGTATTAGGATTTACAAATGGGAATATCTACCTAATGTTGGCATGCAAAGAATATGGGAATTCTACCTATGTTATCATATAAAAGAATAAGGGAATCCTACCTATGTTATCATACAAAGGGTTCTATCTAACGGGTGCTACCTAATCGGAGCAAGAATCGACGAATGGAGCAAGGAGAAGTGTTAGGGATTAGGGTAGATGGCGATGCATGAAGCAATCGACTTACAAGGTTGATGGCGATGCATAAAGCAATCGACTTACAAAAGGGTGGATGAATACGTGCTGGTTCTGTTAGGTTTTGAAAAATGATTACTCGACGTTGGATCGAGGTTTTGGTCTTGTTTTGAAATGGTTATCGAATGTTCCTTTTAGTTCTTGTATTAACAGATGAATAAAGAATGAAAGAATATTATACATTTCATGGGAGAGGGATACATTTGTTATGAATGGGGGTTGTCATGGCAATCAAGCAATATAAATATATGCCTCATACATCATACAAGTAGGCAACAGTTAATCAAACAATTAAGATATAAACAAGTATATGATCAAATCAAATAATCAAAGAATGGAATAATACAGCATTAAACAATGTATGAGTGTAAGTGCAAAGAAACCGGCTCATTGTAAGAAAGCCCAAGAGTAAGCTATGTGAGGTTGATGGCGATGCTTAAAAAAGCAATCGACTTACAAGGGTGTAAAAAAAGGGCTCGACTGAATCGAGAATTGTTTGATCTTATCATTATTATTTTTGAATGGTTCTTCTTTTTATTAATGAAAATGAGATGATTTATCATGATCCTCACACATAAAAGGTAAATAATTCACATAAATCCCAAAGAAAGAGGAATCACCTAAGTCATATTAAAAATAACATAATAGAAAAAATAAATAAACAATAGAAATATGTTAGTTAAGTAGTCAGACTAGATAGTTAAATGTGAGAATTAAATAAAATGTTAAAAAAAAACCAAAACATCACACCTGGGTATCAAACCCAGGACCAAAGAGGAAGTGAGCTATCTCCACTTCCACCAAGCCAAGACTTGCTTGCTACTATACTAAGACCAAACAAAACTAAACTCTAAACGAGAACTCCCCAAGGAGGAGAACGAGAATGGCCAAGCATGGGCCGCTGGCCTGGGAGTTTGACTAAGGCCCAAGAATCCTAAATTCCCAAACTCGGGTCAAAAAAAAGACCCAATCCCAAAATACCCTCACGTGCGAATAGAGAAAGGATCCCGAAGGTCACCCTAGCCGCATGGCTGTTGGGTGACGGGACAAGGGATACGGTTAATCTGGCGGCGTTATGAAGGGTTAGCAAGGGAGATGAATGTCATCAATGACAATAATGCTATGGTGCCAGTCCCAAAACACAAATCCTCCTCCCAACACTCGCAGGCTTAAAACAGTGACGGCTGATAAAACCAGCTAGATCCGTACACCACTAATCATGAAAAACGGCATTGAGAGTTCTCAAAACAAACTTCAACACAGACACAACCTTCTGGATCTAAAAGGGGAGCGAGCTATGGCTCAAAAGAATCACTCGAATCGCAAGCAGAAAGCCGACAAAGCAAACAAACGAAAACCAAGAATCAATGAAGCAAAGCGGAGTTTCTACCTTCTTGGAGGTTAGAAAAAATAAATGAAAGAGAGAAAATTTACCGGAGGCTTACGATTTTGGTGGTATCCTGATGAAAAGTATATCCGAAGTGAGTATTTTCGCTCTGTCGGTCTACCTCCTCCTCTTCTTGATCTTTAAGGTTTTTTTTCTTTTTGAATTGTAGCCACCGATTTTCCTCTCACTGATTTCTTCTGTATTTTTGGATTAGGGTTTATATCTCTATTTTGCCGCCTCCCATTCTCTCTGATTCCTCTTTCTCTCTATTTATGTTTGCAAATTAGGGTTTGGAGATCAAAAGAGGTCTCTGTCAAATCCCCTCTTCATGTGCTCAGTCAGGATTGGCCTTACTTGATGCTAAACCAGAACCGGTAAATTGCACTCAAGCTTTTTCCCTCTATTTTGTCTGGATACCAAATTGGGAATTCCTCTTGAAATTTTACTGTTGCCATTTTGCTTTTACTGCAGTGAATTCAGAGTATTGGTCTGAACTTGGTTTTGGATGCATGCCTTGGCTTTTGCTTCATCATGTGGCCAACCTCTTGGTCATGAGTTGCCATGTTTCGCAGAGAACAAAGTTATTCAATTTGTGATGCCAACTGTTGTTCTGATGATGTTGTCATGACAATTTAAGTAGCAATGTGGTAATGTTCTTGTAACTTCCATAGGTTGTTACTCACTGCAGAAGTCATGAGACCACTGCTCTATTGAGTACTTGCTTGTAATGCAGGTGGTTAGGTGCTCTGTTCCTAAACTGTTTTATCTATGCATTAAGATGGCCTGGTTAAGCATGCTACATATTTCATCTTGTATTATGTACTAACAGGGGAATTGTAACAGGTAGAAAGACTTGGTGGCTGCATGGTTCATTGCATAAAATATTCAGTTCCCGTATCAGTTATGCCAGTATGACTGCAAGCCGAAAGAACGCCAACGTGACATTATCCTTAGCAATTGAACTTCTTGCCTGCATTAGGCCTATGGAGTATTTCTGACTGAATTTTCCATGGTAATTTCGTCAGGTATAAAACCTGCTATCTTCATTGAATCAAACACCGGTAAAGCCTGTCTGCCAAATCCATGCCTAGCATAACCAGCTGACATTGTGTTCCAAGAGATGATATCTTTCTGCTGTATTCCTTCTTTAATCAAAACTGAATGGCCTTTTTTTGGATATGTTTTATTGCAGGTTGTTCTTACTGTCACGGTTGTTCTTCCGGCTGGAGGAGTTCTGGTTCCTTAAGGTTTTGTATTTGACCATTAATCCATAGCCCCAGCAGGACAAGAAGTGCAGTTCCAAGAGTAAAAAGAAGAGCAAATTCCATGCTGAATAAAACACCAGGTTCAACAACTTCAATTGCTCCATTAAAGAAGGTGTTTTGGTATGGGTGTTGGTCCATCTCATAGACAATGGTGCCCACAAGATCAAACGGTCCAGGTTGCAAGAACTTGCTGACAGAAAATATGTATGGGAAACTAGCCTTAATAGCGATGACATTCAAACTTGACTGCCCATCATTTTTTTAGACCAACAAGCAGCTCTGCCTCTTCACCACCTTTTACCAATCTTGCAATTTTCTTAAGGAAGACACAGATGGTATCAACTCCCGGAGCAGAAGGAAAGCCTCCATCCGCAAAGTCTTGAGCGTCGTCGGTTTCATCACCAACAATTCCGATGTCATTCAACTTCACCAGCATCCTCTGCAACTTCATCTGACTGACACCTAACAACTTGGAGGAGTGGGGAAGCGATGAGGAGGAGAAGGATGGAGAGAATCCAGAAGTTGTTGATGAGTGCCATGTGGGTGGTTCTAGCGTTGTGTTGTGTTGCGTCTGTATGCCTGTATAACTACCGCATAAATTAATGTAACCGTTATTTTTTCATGTTTTGAAGACATCACTGCTGAACCAGAAATTGTAAGAAGTGTGACTTGGAAATCTGCTTGGATCACACATGTTAAACTTTTTTTTTTTAAAATTAAGTATGCCTCTTCTCGAATGTATACTATCCGTTTCATTTGCAATAATCCTAAAACTATTGGTTCCCCCACAAAAGTAACATTGCCCACTCTCCTCTGACCTTTATCTTCTCAACAGCATCACGCTTATACACTATTTGGTGTGACAAATATGTTGTTGGGTGGTAATATGTGAAAAACTTCTTCACGGCTTCGCAGTATGAATCCTCGGAGGACCAAGGTATTCCTCGGACAAGAATTGCAAACTGACTTGGTTTTGGAGGCAATCCAGTGACATGTCCTAGGCATAAATTAGTAATGCTCTTGTATTCAAAGTAAAGAAGTGAGCATGTTGTCAATGATATGATGTACAATGCAAGACAATGAGTCCAAAGCTATTTGGATCCTTCCTGGACATTCTCAATGGTAAAGGCTTCCAGTGACTCAAAAGGTAGGTCCTTGCGTATCCTGTCATAACCATAATAATTCACTGGAAACACTAAAATTGTGCAGATGATAACAACAACAGAAAATACTCGAATACTGCATGCGTAAAGGTGAACCAATTGTCAATGAGGAGAAACTAGGAACACCCTGGTTCAAAAATCACAATGTTGAAGGGAGAAATGAAATGGAATGTGGATTGTTCAGATGTTTAGACTGGATATTGGGTCAGCAATGCATTGTACATTTTCCTTAAAGATGCGGCACTTCTCTCAGACAAAACAATGCATCACACAGACTGTGCTGGTCATTAAAGGAGAATGGGCAATTAAGTACAATTAACAAAGGAATCCGGAAGAAATTCTCCAAGTATGAGGAATTGCCAGTTGAGCAATTCTTGAAATGAAAACAAACAAAACTTGTGGCAACTTGACCAGAAAAGCACTCCATCCATGTTTTGAAAAATATATCAGAAACCTTAAGATTCAAATGCAGATCAACCCTTAAAACATGCTACCCTCCGCAAAATCCTATGTTTGGGACTCAATAGCATTGTAATCAAACCGTTCCCCGATAATAAACTGAGGATGAAGTGTGAGTGAAGAAAGAATGCAAACGAGTGATTGATGGGAAGAAAAATTCAGGGCCAAAATCTGGGTATGACAGCTGCCCCTATTTAAGCGTCTTCAACTTAGAGAATATGAAGCAGTGTATTCTTCATATGATCAAAGTGGGAGATGGTTAAATACTAAGAAGACCCGGATTTTGATCCTGAATCCGTATGTCGGAATCGGCAAAGAAGCAAATCTCGAAAGAAGGGTCCGTCTGGTACGGTGAAAAATCGGCCTGAGTACCGAAACAGAAAGTTGACCTAGATACCAAAATAAATGGTAACACAGAAATACCCATGGCCTGAACGCCGCTCATTAGTCTGAACACTAAGCATGAGAGTATCAATGTTGGTCTGATCGCCGGAAAACTGGTCTGAACACCACAAGTTCTTCGTCCTGATTGTTGAGAACTTCTTCGATCTGGAAATCGGAAACTGGCCTGAATGCCTCTTCGGTCTGGATACCGGGAAAACTGGTCTGAACACCACAAGTTCTTCGTCCTGATTGTTGAGAACTTCTTCGATCTGGAATCGGAAACTGGCCTGAATGCCACTTCGGTCTGGATACCGGGAAAACTGGTCTGAACACCACAAGTTCTTCATCCTGATTGTTGAGAACTTCTTCGATCTGGAATCGGAAACTGGCCTGAATGCCACTTCGGTCTGGATACCGGGAAAACTGGCCTGGACACCACAAGTTCTTCGTCCTGATTGTTGAGAACTTCTTCGATCTGGAATCGGAAACTGGCCTGAATGCCACTTCGGTCTGGATACCGGGAAAACTGGTCTGAACACCACAAGTTCTTCGTCCTGATTGTTGAGAACTTCTTCGATCTGGAATCGGAAACTGGCCTGAATGCCACTTCGGTCTGGATACCGGGAAAACTGGTCTGGACACCACAAGTTCTTCGTCCTGATTGTTGAGAACTTCTTCGATCTGGAATCGGAAACTGGCCTGAATGCCACTTCGGTCTGGATACCGGGAAAACTGGTCTGGACACCACAAGTTCTTCGTCCTGATTGTTGAGAACTTCTTCGATCTGGAATCGGAAACTGGCCTGAATGCCACTTCGGTCTGGATACCGGGAAAACTGGTCTGAACACCACAAGTTCTTCGTCCTGATTGTTGAGAACTTCTTCGATCTGGAATCGGAAACTGGCCTGAATGCCACTTCGGTCTGGATACCGGGAAAACTGGTCTGAACACCACAAGTTCTTCGTCCTGATTGTTGAGAACTTCTTCGATCTGGAATCGGAAACTGGCCTGAATGCCACTTCGGTCTGGATACCGGGAAAACTGGCCTGGACACCACAAGTTCTTCGTCCTGATTGTTGAGAACTTCTTCGATCTGGAAATCGGAAACTGGCCTGAATGCCTCTTCGGTCTGGATACCGGGAAAACTGGCCTGGACACCACAAGTTCTTCGTCCTGATTGTTGAGAACTTCTTCGATCTGGAATCGGAAACTGGCCTGAATGCCACTTCGGTCTGGATACCGGGAAAACTGGTCTGAACACCACAAGTTCTTCGTCCTGATTGTTGAGAACTTCTTCGATCTGGAATCGGAAACTGGCCTGAATGCCACTTCGGTCTGGATACCGGGAAAACTGGCCTGAATGCCACTTCGGTCTGGATACCGGGAAAACTGGCCTGAATGCCACTTCGGTCTGGATACCGGGAAAACTGGCCTGGACGCCACTTCGGTCTGGATACCGGGAACTGGCCTGAATGCCACTTCGGTCTGGATACCGCCTTGGTCTGAACACCGGAAAATTGGCCTGAATGCCATAAGTACATCGACCTGATCGTCGAAAACTTCTTCGATCTGAAAATCGGAAACTGGCCTGAACGCCGCATCGGTCTGGATACCGCCTCGGTCTGAACACCGGAAAACTGGTCTGAACACCATAAGTTCTTCGTCCTGATTGTTGAGAACTTCTTCGATCTGGAATCAGAAACTGGCCTGAACGCCGCATCGGTCTGGATACCGCCTCGGTCTGAACACCGGAAAACTGGTCTGAACACCATAAGTTCTTCGTCCTGATTGTTGAGAACTTCTTCAATCTGGAATCGGAAACTGGCCTGAACGCCGCATCGGTCTGGATACCGCCTCGGTCTGAACACCGGAAAACTGGTCTGAATACCATAAGTTCTTCGTCCTGATTGTTGAGAACTTCTTCGATCTGAAAATCGGGAAAGACTGGCCTGAACGCCACTTCGGTCTGAATACCGCCTCGGTCTGAACACCGGAAAATTCTTCATGTCTATCAGCATCGGCGAAGATAACAAAACAGTGATACGTGAGCCGACACGCATGCCAAGGACCTATGCTGGGGATAACAATCGAAAGATTGACCAAAGAGTGCATGAGATATATTATCTGTAGCCGTCAAAATGCAGATAGTACACTCGCATGGAAGATTACCCATAACCGGGTTGTAGGTTGTCAAATGAATAATCGACCGAAAAGAAAGGCATCAGGGTACCAGGACTAAGCATGCAAAAGATGACCAACCAAAAGAGGATAAAAGTTGCCAACTTGGAGCAAATACCCAAAAGAAAGGGGAAAACCCACTGGGGACAATACTGCTTGATCAAGGCAAGTATCCAGAGGGGAAAAGAGTATCAATACCGCAAGCTGGATACTGATAACTGCAAGGAGGGGATTACATCTACCGGTTTGTAGGCAGAAAACCACAGAAAGGTAACCAGTCATCGATAGGATGAGCACAAAGGGTTAACTCTGCCAATGGGATGAAAGTGGGATTTTACAACTACCAGCTAGTAGGTAGAGAACCACAACGATAGGACTTACAACTACCAGTTTGTAGGTAGAAGCCACAGAAAGGTAACCAGTCATCGATAGGATGAGCACAAAGGGTTAACTCTGCCAATGGGATGAAAGTGGGATTTTACAACTACCAACTAGTAGGTAGAAAACCACAAAGATAGGACTTACAACTACCGGTTCGTTGGTAGAAGCCACAGAAAGGTAACCAGTCATCGATAGGATGAGCACAAAGGGTTAACTCTGCCAATGGGATGAAAGTGGGATTTTACAACTACCAGTTAGTAGGCAGAAAACCACAAATTCCGCTGAGGATGAGATGAATGAGTGCCGGTTAGTGAGCGACTATTCATTTATGCCCCAGGGAAGCACGGGAGACAGCCAACAGGAAGCCAGTTTAGGATCGATCCAAAAAGCAGACTGAAACAAGACTCATCCTAATGAGGAAAGAACTCAATAGGGAAAACCCCTCACGTTAGGGAGGGAACGGAAACAACCGTCATCCACGAGGATGTATCTCGGTGGGGAGCGCAGAAGGAATGGTGGACATTTTCTGCTTAAGGGGTCGACTCTATATGGAGAGATCAGACACGCCCACATATGCTAGGGGAATTGAACCAAGCTTGCAAAATGATGCCAACTTCGGGGAGTAACACTGCTGGGGATACCCATTCAACTAAGGAGTCACTTGCTGGGAAAACACCAACTTCTCAACCATGCTGATGAACCCAATTCTGAAGCCGATCCAACGGCGCGATGCTAAACTCTTTCCAACAACCCAATCTCGGCTGGTCACCACGGCCTAGGGCTAATGGACATGTTTGCAATGTTGATGCATGAGTTTTTTGTTTTACACAATGCCCCATGATCATGGAAATGCTATGCACTAATGATGCAATATGCTATGCTTATCTAAATGATGAATGCATAAACACACGTCTCCTCCAGAGACAACACCGGGGAACTCCAGGAACTGTGCTGAGGATCCTATAATCACGTCAACTTCCACCCTGCTGGGGAAAGACAAACCTTGCTGAGGATACACTCCATCGAATCTGAACCGCTTGGAGATTACCCTACTAGGGGAGGCAACCCATTCTTATCTCTACTGGGGATGATTTTCTCCGAACCCGATCCGCTTGGGGATCTCACTGAGGGAAAACCATCAACACAAACCCTACTAGGAAGGCAGTAACCTTCAGGCTCGCTGAGGAGACACTGATCTCAAATCTGTTAGGGAGGATCTACTGGAGAGATCTGTATCAACAAATAGCAGGAGACAACCATCAACAGATACACGGCAACAGCTGCATCATGAGTATCTGAATGCTATGATTATGCATGTATGCATGATACCTAAAAATGTATGATGAATGCTGACAAACAGACGTGCTCAACACACAGGTCCGGGAATCAACCATCCGGTACCACTCTTCCGGAGGGAAAACCAAAGTCACCAGAGAGACGAGAAAATCCACTGGAGACTGGGATATCAGGGAGCAACACCATCCTGCAGGGGAGGAAGGCCACCAGAGGCTTCCGGAGGGATCGTCGGTCACAACCGGAGAACAGAGCTCAGCATACAGGCGGACGCGCCATGACCACTCGTGCTGGAGATCAGAGATACCATGAAGCAACCAGATCTCTGATAAGGATAGATAGGCACCGGTAAATCTCATCATGCCAACAACTCCGCTGGGGATCTACCTGAGGACATGATGGAGTACTGGATGTCAATCCACCAAATACTGAATCTTCCAAGAATAGCACCCATGCTGGGGGAGGGAGGAAGACTGCTCTGATGGAGAGAGGAAAGTTGAAGTCTTCAATAAATGCTCTGCCTAGGACTGCCCCACAAAAAGCGTCCAAACAGCAAACTTGCTAGGGATGCCCCACAATAGGGCTCAAACAACACTCTACTGGGGATGCCCCACTATAGGTGCTAATAGGGACTTGGAAGAAAAAAAACTGCACTGCCGGGGACATGAAGATGGACAACTTCAACCAACACTACACTGGGCAATCTCGCTGAGGAGAAACCATGAGAGGTTCTACAGGGAAAAGATACAGTCATGCTCGAGATACGAATAATTGTCTTACCTGTTGGTAATCATACCGCCCTTGGGAGAGCACTGTGGGTCTCCTAAGTATCCTCCCATCATTGTGAATATTCACTTAGTTTGAGAACAATTTTGAAAAATTTATTTATTTTGAAAAACAATGATACTTTATCAATTAAAACATGCAAAACGTTTGTTGAGTTGAAACAAATAAGAGTACAAATAATTGGATAAAAGCTCAAATTGATGTGATGGAATGGTAGTCTGCAAAGGGCGAGACTCCATAGATCTGTACAAGTTTGAAATCGGTGATATATATTGGAGAGGGCTACATTGAACATAATGACCCTTACTCTACCATTCTGAATTTCGATGTATTCAGAGCTTCAGTCGACGACGCATCGAGGATTCCTGACGGATGACAGATATAGAACACAGTCTTGTCAAGATGCAGTTACTTGCCAAATCCCTAATTTTTGCCTAGATTGCCCCAGTGTGAGGTGCTCAATCTAGCGGGATGCGAATTCTTTTTTTTCAATGTCTCTAACTTTTGCCTGGATCGCCCTTTCGGGTTTTCAATCCACCGAGACGCTCCTTTTTTGCCTAAGTTGCCCTTTGGGGTGTTCGACTTAGCGAGCTTTTTGTTCTTTTTTTGTTTTTTTGCGAAGTATTTCTTGACTGCATCGGGAATTCACAGGACGAGTGAACTTCTTCATCCATTGCTGTAAGTCTCAGAGCACCGCCTGAAAAGACTCTCTTGACAACCTATGGGCGTTCATAGCTTAGGGTTCACTTGCCCCTGGAATCGGGTACGAAAGACAAGACTTTCTTGAGCACAGGGTCCCTCGGAACACACGAGGCTTGACCTTCTTATAGCGTGCTTTCGTCACTCTCCGCTGATATAACTGACCATGACACATGGCAGTTAATCTCTTCCTTTCGATCGGATTCACTTGGTCGTAGTGACTCTGAATCCATTCAGCATCAGTCAACTTGGGACTTTGAGGGTGCTATTTCTCTTTTGTTTCTTTCTTTCTTTTTCTTCCTTTTGATTTGGATTTCTTTTGATTTTGCACCCTCCTCTTTTTTTTATTTTTTTTATTTTTATGTGCCCCAGTTGGCTGTTCTGCTGATTCTCGAGATGCAGCTGAGTGATCTTCTTTTCTTGCTCAAGAAGCCGGGAAATCTCATCAGGAATCCTTTCAACATCATCTTCTTCCGCTTCAAATACAGGGAATTCAAAATTGGGAGATAACGTCTGATCATTAGGTTCAATGGGTTTAAGAAACAACCTGCATAATGATTTAGAGATGAAAAGCTTTTTGAAAAACAAACAAGACAATCGTTATGCAGATGAAAAGATTGCTTTTATTCTTGTTTTTAAGGTTTTTTGTGATCACCAATTTCATGCGAAAAGCGAAAAGGGAAAACAAATGGAAAAACAAATGTTTTAACATGAATTTATTTGAATGAAAATATCATTGCACAAAATGTTGCCAACAATGTCATCACTTCTCCTTTTGGCATGGGAAAAGGGTTTTTTAAACAAAGTGATTATTACTCTGACTTGTGAACGACTGTAGGAACGCCCACAGTGACCCAATTGCGATAGATCCTACCAGGGATGACAAATGTCAGAATCCTTTGCATCAGCAGCTTCTGCTTTTGAACAACCCTCTTTGTTGAAGATCTTAGAAGAAAAGCCACCGCCGGCCCGGGGCTTGTTGTCTTCAAGCTTGATTAACACTGGGACCTAAGTCCTCGAAGCTCAGAATCCCTGATCTGACAAGGTCTTGAACCTTCATCTTCAGCTGGAAACAACTATCCACATCATGACCAGGAGCACCCGAATGATACACACAATGCTGTTCAGGCCTATACCACCACCGAGGGTTGACGGGTATAGCCGGCGGGTCTCTGGAAGTAATCAAGTTCCGCTCTATCAAAGAGGGATACAGCTCTGCATAGGACATAGGGATCGGATAAAAAATGATCTTCTTCCTCTCATTACTCGTACTGGCTTGATTACCATTGGGAGGCCGGTAAGCCTGCTGCTGAGGACGATGTTGTTGATGCTGATATTGCTGAGTTGGTATTCTCTATTGTTGTTGAGTTTGAGTGGCTGGAATAGTCACAGCAGCAACTTGCCGATGCTGTCCTTTGTTCACGCTCCTCCGACGGTGCACAACGTTTGTTTCACCCTCTCCCCTTCTGGGTGCCCCAGAGGATGGCTTTTTAGAACTTGAAGAATTTGAAGAGCCAGGATGGCGAACCGGAGCACGGGTTGCTCTGACATTAACAGTCTCTATAGCAAGAGGTTGTCCATTGATTATAATACCCCTCAAATCTTCACCCACGACACAGTTATTGACGGGAATAGTGACAGCAGTAATTTGATAATTGATAGGGACCCTCTCTGGTGAAGCACGACTGGGCGGCAGAATCACAGCTTCCTGTCTCTGGGCTAAGGCACGCAGCTCCTCTTGCCCCTGAACAACTCCTTGCATCATCGTCATGAACTGGGCCATGTTCTGCCCTCATCTCAGCCAACTCAGCTTGGACTTGATCCATACTCCTTTGATGATTCAATCTGGTTGCGGTGCGGACGATGATCAACAATCCCGTCTCAGTCAAAACCCAGAGTGAGAAGTCTCTCCCAAGCATGTCTGCAATGCAAGGATGATATGTGCATGATATGCATATGATGCGGATGCTATTTTATCATGAATGATCCTGAAAAGGATATGCACATGCGAGTTAACTTTTTTTCATGCATTATTATTTTTTTGGAAAATAAACATGCTATGATGCAAAGGATGGAGCCAAGACTGGCAGGTTGTGCATCTCGGCACACAGGATCCGAAGCTTCGGCTTGAACTCTGATTACAACCATCTGAAACCCAAAGTCAATCTGATCAACTGGCATCTGAACCCATGTCTGGAGAATTGAGTCACCATCTGAGAGAGCACCCACAGATTCAGCCCATGGATCCGAAATAAACGGAACCCGCTGATAAACCACGGACAGAACTCCGGCGTCCCGGAAATAAACGTCCATAAATTTGGCTGAACCAAAGTCACCATCACAGCACCACTGGCAGAAACCGTATCTGTAGAGATCAAACCCTCCCCTCACAGGTAGGTTCTAAGAACAGAAGTTTGTCAGCTTCAGCCCTTCAGTCGAGAATAATACGTTTACCACTGAAGGTTTGGCATTATTACGGGATAAAAGACCTCTGCTGACTCCCCTCAACAGGATATCCTAAAGCAAGTTCCCAGTCTCGGGGTCCTCGGATTGAGCAGCGAGAATGCGCCCACCAGAGCTAACATAATCACGTCTCGGAGGAGAGGCCTCGACTGAGTTCTCGGGAAATGGCCACCAGAGTCGACGATTTCTAAAGGAACATCATGTCGTTACGGAACATCCGTAGGACATAATATATCCAAGAGAAACCTCGTCTGGGTGTGGTTCTTCACGAACGACTTAACGTAGCAACATGCCACGCAAGCCTCATGAACATCCACTCTAAAATCTGTGTGTACACTCAAGCCTGGGTAATGGGCTTACCTCTCATAGAACACCCCCACCCCAATAAACAGATAAACAGCAGCAGATACAACAAACATATGTACATGAATGCAATAAGGTAAAGCAGGTAAATGCTGAAAATAAATAACTGTACAAAAGAATAAACACCCAATAAACAAGAAACCTACAAAAGCTAGGAGGGACTCGCTTAGGGAAATCAGATCCCCAGCAGAGTCGCCAGCTGTCGCAACCCGAAAAATACGGTATGCGAAAAAAACAACCGGCGAGAAAAGATGACAGAAGAGTCGCCACCGTGCGTTATTTATCCCAAAGGAGGGAAAGGAAACGCTCGAAGTAAACCTGGAGAAAGGAAAGGAAAAGACAAGGTCTCGCAACCAAATCTTGGGTTCGGGAGTCGATTATGCGAAGGGAAGGTATTAGCACCCCTACGCATCCGTAGTACTCTACGGGATCCACTCTTGTTGTTTCTGTCTAAAGGGTGTATGTTTATCTAATGTACTATTTACTAAAAGAAGGGGTCGAAGAAAAATGACTCGCACGGATGTCGCATCCACTGCATACGTATCTCATCTGAATATGAGAATCAGAGTCTTCGTAGCTCGGGTTCCTATGGGTGAAGGATAAGTGTGCTCGCTAAGACATCGCGTCTTATGCCTACGTATCTCAACGGGAATGAGAATCAGAGCAAAAAACGTAGTTCAGCCTAACTATGGGAACAAAGGGTCTCGATTGCAACTAGGGCAAGAGAAAAGGAAAGTCTCGATCGCAACGAGGGCGAGAGAAAGGATCGCAACGAGGGCGAAAGCAAACAAGGATTAGTTGTTAGTCGTTAGTCAAACTCGGCAAGACATCGCATCTTGTGCCTACGTATCTCATCTGAACATGAGAATCAGAGTTGCCGTAGTTCGGCTACACGCACACAAACAAACACAGGCAAAGGCAAACGTGGAGCCTGACTGCCAATCACTGGACTTACATCAGCATCCGAACCAAACACACACAAAAGGGGCAAACGTGGAGCCCGACTGCCAATCATTGGACTTACATCAGCATCCGAACCAAACACACACAAAGGGGCAAACATGGAGCCCAACTGCCAATCACTGGACTTACATCAGCATCCGAACCAAAACACACACAAAAGGGCAAACGTGGAGCCCGACTGCCAATCACTGGACTTACATCAGCATCCGAACCCAACAAACCCACACTGGAACCCGAATGCCACTCGATGGGCTTACATCAGCTTCCAAGCACACAACAAGCACAAACAAACAACAAATCGCTAAGGAGTCGGGAACTCGAGCCTAGCAACTGTCCGACAAACACACACAAAAAAAGGGAAAAGTGCCCGGAGAGGTCTCGCACGACCTCCTGCCTACATACCTCGTCTGGAACAAGGATCAGGGCGATGTAGTTCCCCTTTATAGGGGTTGCCATCTGAACACGGACTTACAGAGGAAGACACCAGTTGTGTCAAAGGAGAGTGGGCAATGTGTTCACGTCCTAGCAGTAGGTGTCGCAGCTCGCTGAATCGAGTCTTAGGCAGTTACCTCTTTGCAATAGAACGGACTACATGCCACAAGATCGGAGACGCTCGGAAAGGTCTAAAAGAAAAGGGGGAAGCTCTGCCCTAGAGTTGTCATGCAATATGTACTTAGGTATTAGGATTTACAAATGGGAATATCTACCTAATGTTGGCATGCAAAGAATATGGGAATTCTACCTATGTTATCATATAAAAGAATAAGGGAATCCTACCTATGTTATCATACAAAGGGTTCTATCTAACGGGTGCTACCTAATCGGAGCAAGAATCGACGAATGGAGCAAGGAGAAGTGTTAGGGATTAGGGTAGATGGCGATGCATGAAGCAATCGACTTACAAGGTTGATGGCGATGCATAAAGCAATCGACTTACAAAAGGGTGGATGAATACGTGCTGGTTCTGTTAGGTTTTGAAAAATGATTACTCGACGTTGGATCGAGGTTTTGGTCTTGTTTTGAAATGGTTATCGAATGTTCCTTTTAGTTCTTGTATTAACAGATGAATAAAGAATGAAAGAATATTATACATTTCATGGGAGAGGGATACATTTGTTATGAATGGGGGTTGTCATGGCAATCAAGCAATATAAATATATGCCTCATACATCATACAAGTAGGCAACAGTTAATCAAACAATTAAGATATAAACAAGTATATGATCAAATCAAATAATCAAAGAATGGAATAATACAGCATTAAACAATGTATGAGTGTAAGTGCAAAGAAACCGGCTCATTGTAAGAAAGCCCAAGAGTAAGCTATGTGAGGTTGATGGCGATGCTTAAAAAAGCAATCGACTTACAAGGGTGTAAAAAAAGGGCTCGACTGAATCGAGAATTGTTTGATCTTATCATTATTATTTTTGAATGGTTCTTCTTTTTATTAATGAAAATGAGATGATTTATCATGATCCTCACACATAAAAGGTAAATAATTCACATAAATCCCAAAGAAAGAGGAATCACCTAAGTCATATTAAAAATAACATAATAGAAAAAATAAATAAACAATAGAAATATGTTAGTTAAGTAGTCAGACTAGATAGTTAAATGTGAGAATTAAATAAAATGTTAAAAAAAAACCAAAACATCACACCTGGGTATCAAACCCAGGACCAAAGAGGAAGTGAGCTATCTCCACTTCCACCAAGCCAAGACTTGCTTGCTACTATACTAAGACCAAACAAAACTAAACTCTAAACGAGAACTCCCCAAGGAGGAGAACGAGAATGGCCAAGCATGGGCCGCTGGCCTGGGAGTTTGACTAAGGCCCAAGAATCCTAAATTCCCAAACTCGGGTCAAAAAAAAGACCCAATCCCAAAATACCCTCACGTGCGAATAGAGAAAGGATCCCGAAGGTCACCCTAGCCGCATGGCTGTTGGGTGACGGGACAAGGGATACGGTTAATCTGGCGGCGTTATGAAGGGTTAGCAAGGGAGATGAATGTCATCAATGACAATAATGCTATGGTGCCAGTCCCAAAACACAAATCCTCCTCCCAACACTCGCAGGCTTAAAACAGTGACGGCTGATAAAACCAGCTAGATCCGTACACCACTAATCATGAAAAACGGCATTGAGAGTTCTCAAAACAAACTTCAACACAGACACAACCTTCTGGATCTAAAAGGGGAGCGAGCTATGGCTCAAAAGAATCACTCGAATCGCAAGCAGAAAGCCGACAAAGCAAACAAACGAAAACCAAGAATCAATGAAGCAAAGCGGAGTTTCTACCTTCTTGGAGGTTAGAAAAAATAAATGAAAGAGAGAAAATTTACCGGAGGCTTACGATTTTGGTGGTATCCTGATGAAAAGTATATCCGAAGTGAGTATTTTCGCTCTGTCGGTCTACCTCCTCCTCTTCTTGATCTTTAAGGTTTTTTTTCTTTTTGAATTGTAGCCACCGATTTTCCTCTCACTGATTTCTTCTGTATTTTTGGATTAGGGTTTATATCTCTATTTTGCCGCCTCCCATTCTCTCTGATTCCTCTTTCTCTCTATTTATGTTTGCAAATTAGGGTTTGGAGATCAAAAGAGGTCTCTGTCAAATCCCCTCTTCATGTGCTCAGTCAGGATTGGCCTTACTTGATGCTAAACCAGAACCGGTAAATTGCACTCAAGCTTTTTCCCTCTATTTTGTCTGGATACCAAATTGGGAATTCCTCTTGAAATTTTACTGTTGCCATTTTGCTTTTACTGCAGTGAATTCAGAGTATTGGTCTGAACTTGGTTTTGGATGCATGCCTTGGCTTTTGCTTCATCATGTGGCCAACCTCTTGGTCATGAGTTGCCATGTTTCGCAGAGAACAAAGTTATTCAATTTGTGATGCCAACTGTTGTTCTGATGATGTTGTCATGACAATTTAAGTAGCAATGTGGTAATGTTCTTGTAACTTCCATAGGTTGTTACTCACTGCAGAAGTCATGAGACCACTGCTCTATTGAGTACTTGCTTGTAATGCAGGTGGTTAGGTGCTCTGTTCCTAAACTGTTTTATCTATGCATTAAGATGGCCTGGTTAAGCATGCTACATATTTCATCTTGTATTATGTACTAACAGGGGAATTGTAACAGGTAGAAAGACTTGGTGGCTGCATGGTTCATTGCATAAAATATTCAGTTCCCGTATCAGTTATGCCAGTATGACTGCAAGCCGAAAGAACGCCAACGTGACATTATCCTTAGCAATTGAACTTCTTGCCTGCATTAGGCCTATGGAGTATTTCTGACTGAATTTTCCATGGTAATTTCGTCAGGTATAAAACCTGCTATCTTCATTGAATCAAACACCGGTAAAGCCTGTCTGCCAAATCCATGCCTAGCATAACCAGCTGACATTGTGTTCCAAGAGATGATATCTTTCTGCTGTATTCCTTCTTTAATCAAAACTGAATGGCCTTTTTTTGGATATGTTTTATTGCAGGTTGTTCTTACTGTCACGGTTGTTCTTCCGGCTGGAGGAGTTCTGGTTCCTTAAGGTTTTGTATTTGACCATTAATCCATAGCCCCAGCAGGACAAGAAGTGCAGTTCCAAGAGTAAAAAGAAGAGCAAATTCCATGCTGAATAAAACACCAGGTTCAACAACTTCAATTGCTCCATTAAAGAAGGTGTTTTGGTATGGGTGTTGGTCCATCTCATAGACAATGGTGCCCACAAGATCAAACGGTCCAGGTTGCAAGAACTTGCTGACAGAAAATATGTATGGGAAACTAGCCTTAATAGCGATGACATTCAAACTTGACTGCCCATCATTTTTTTAGACCAACAAGCAGCTCTGCCTCTTCACCACCTTTTACCAATCTTGCAATTTTCTTAAGGAAGACACAGATGGTATCAACTCCCGGAGCAGAAGGAAAGCCTCCATCCGCAAAGTCTTGAGCGTCGTCGGTTTCATCACCAACAATTCCGATGTCATTCAACTTCACCAGCATCCTCTGCAACTTCATCTGACTGACACCTAACAACTTGGAGGAGTGGGGAAGCGATGAGGAGGAGAAGGATGGAGAGAATCCAGAAGTTGTTGATGAGTGCCATGTGGGTGGTTCTAGCGTTGTGTTGTGTTGCGTCTGTATGCCTGTATAACTACCGCATAAATTAATGTAACCGTTATTTTTTCATGTTTTGAAGACATCACTGCTGAACCAGAAATTGTAAGAAGTGTGACTTGGAAATCTGCTTGGATCACACATGTTAAACTTTTTTTTTTTTAAAATTAAGTATGCCTCTTCTCGAATGTATACTATCCGTTTCATTTGCAATAATCCTAAAACTATTGGTTCCCCCACAAAAGTAACATTGCCCACTCTCCTCTGACCTTTATCTTCTCAACAGCATCACGCTTATACACTATTTGGTGTGACAAATATGTTGTTGGGTGGTAATATGTGAAAAACTTCTTCACGGCTTCGCAGTATGAATCCTCGGAGGACCAAGGTATTCCTCGGACAAGAATTGCAAACTGACTTGGTTTTGGAGGCAATCCAGTGACATGTCCTAGGCATAAATTAGTAATGCTCTTGTATTCAAAGTAAAGAAGTGAGCATGTTGTCAATGATATGATGTACAATGCAAGACAATGAGTCCAAAGCTATTTGGATCCTTCCTATTCTCAATGGTAAAGGCTTCCAGTGACTCAAAAGGTAGGTCCTTGCGTATCCTGTCATAACCATAATAATTCACTGGAAACACTAAAATTGTGCAGATGATAACAACAACAGAAAATACTCGAATACTGCATGCGTAAAGGTGAACCAATTGTCAATGAGGAGAAACTAGGAACACCCTGGTTCAAAAATCACAATGTTGAAGGGAGAAATGAAATGGAATGTGGATTGTTCAGATGTTTAGACTGGATATTGGGTCAGCAATGCATTGTACATTTTCCTTAAAGATGCGGCACTTCTCTCAGACAAAACAATGCATCACACAGACTGTGCTGGTCATTAAAGGAGAATGGGCAATTAAGTACAATTAACAAAGGAATCCGGAAGAAATTCTCCAAGTATGAGGAATTGCCAGTTGAGCAATTCTTGAAATGAAAACAAACAAAACTTGTGGCAACTTGACCAGAAAAGCACTCCATCCATGTTTTGAAAAATATATCAGAAACCTTAAGATTCAAATGCAGATCAACCCTTAAAACATGCTACCCTCCGCAAAATCCTATGTTTGGGACTCAATAGCATTGTAATCAAACCGTTCCCCGATAATAAACTGAGGATGAAGTGTGAGTGAAGAAAGAATGCAAACGAGTGATTGATGGGAAGAAAAATTCAGGGCCAAAATCTGGGTATGACATGAGGCAAACATATTCTGTGGGTATTACTGTTGCAAAAGCATGGAGGGCTAAGCTAATTGCCAAGAAGATAATTGAAGGTGATGCTGACAATCAGTATGCTTCCATATGGAGGTATGCAGAAGAACTAAGAAGGGTAAACCATGGCAACACTGTGAAGATAAATGTAGAAAGACCTAGTCCATCCATACAACCAAGGTTTGGGTCATTTTATTTCTGTTTTGATGGCTGTAAGAAAGGCTTTATTCATGGATGCAGACCATTTGTGGGGGTTGATGGATGTCACTTAAAGACCAAGTATGGTGGACAGTTACTTATTGCTGTAGGCAGGGATGCTAATGATCAATACTTCCCTTTGGCATTTGGTGTGGTTGAAAATGAAACAAAGGAGAGTTGGAGATGGTTTATACAACTACTAATGGAGGACATTGGTCAGGATAGAAGATATGTATTTATCTCTGATCAACAGAAGGTATGTATTTAACTCTATCTTTCTGTTGCAAATTATTCTATTCTCTAAATGTTGGAAAAATTTCTATTTTGTATCAGGGACTTGTGGCTGTATTTGAAGAATTGTCTGATACTATTGAGCATAGATTATGTCTTAGGCACTTGTATGCTAATTTCAAGAAAAGGTTTGGTGGAGGAGCCCTTATTAGAGATTTAATGATGGGAGCTGCTAAAGCCACATACTATCAGGCATGGGTCCAAAAGATGGTCAATTGCTGAGACTTTTCAGGTTACACATAGTTACAACACACATGAATTTATTGTTGACATTGCTAAAAGGTCATGTAGTTGTAATTTTTGGGAATTAGTAGGAATTCCATGTAGGCATGCTGTAGCTGCTCTGAGTTATAGAAAGCAAAACCCTGATGAATTTGTTGATGCTTGTTACACAAGAGAAAAGTTTGCACTATGTTATGGATTTTCAGTAAGTCCAATCAATGGTCAAGATATGTGGCCAGAAGTTGAGATGGAACCACCTCTACCACCTGCATATAAAAATGGTCCTGGTAGACCTAAGAAGATTAGGATAAGAGAAAGTGGAGAGGATGGTGCAAGGAAGAGAAGATCTGGTGTTGCATATAAGTGCACCAAATGTGATAATTTTGGTCACAATGCTATGACTTGTAAGGCTACCACTCAGGATCCCAATGCACTTAAAAGAAAGGTAATTCATTGTGATATACATTTTGTCTTACATTCTACATTCTGTCTTACATTCTTCATTGTGATATGCATTGTGATGACAACCATACATTGTGTCTTACATTGTAGAGAAAACCTAAAAAAGGACATGTGCCAACTGCAACTGATATGCCAACTGCAAATGATATGCCAACTGCATCTGATATGCCTGCCCCAACTGCAACTGATATGACTGTTCCAACAAATGTGCCTGTTCCAACTGATCCACAGCCTCCAACTGATATGCCTGTTCCAACTATTATGAGTCAAACAGGATCTAGTGTGGCTGCCTCAATCACAAAACAATCCAGAAAAAGGGTTGAAAAAAAACCTATCATCAAAAGAAGGCAAAGTAAGAGGATCAAGTTGAGTTGGTTTAAAAGACCCATAACAGGTGAAGGAATATCTAGTGACAAACCAATTACCCTACCAGAAAATGAAGACATACCCACTTCAAAATGAGGGACTGATTATTATGTTTCTGCTATGTATTTTGTAATCCTTTTGGAAAACTCTTTTGTAATGCCAACTGATCTTTGAAGACATGTATTTTGTAATCCTTTTGTAACAAACATATGCACTTACTGTGATGATCAATTCTAATGTATCAGTTTAACATTATTGGTGTGTATTGTCTATAAAACACAAGGGCTAGTCTGTCACATTTTTTTCTTGTTTTTCATAAACCATGAATTCTGCAGAGAGCCATGGCTAGTCTGTGCACCAATCTTACAACAAAACCATGAATTCTGCAGGACCTAAAGAAAAAGCCAAAGTATTTAATTACATTCACCTTGAATTCTGCACTGAAAAAGTTTAAGAGATAGACTACATTAATATATTTCAATTTATTTATATGTTTACTATGTCATATTTTCTTTAGAATTACTGACTATAAAATTGTTCTGTAGTTTTCTGATGATTTTGCAATTTTGCTCTTTCATTATGATATAACTTTTTTCTGTCATTATTGGTAGATTGAATGCTGAAAGTTTAATCAAATAATGATGTTGCACTGACAGTTTAAGATTGATGAACATATTACATTTCATTGATGAACACATTACAAGTTCAACATTACATTGCTGAAAAACACTAATGACATAACAATTACATGACAGACTCATTAGACTAACTTAACCATAGCTGCTATCAACATCCATGACAGACCAATTACAAACATTAACCATAAATTTTTCCTCTTTTCCATTGCAATCTTTTTCTTCAGTTTTTCTAACTTGTTAAGCTTTCCGACTCTGCAATCTATCTCCTCAACAATCTCTTTAGCAAATTCAATCAAATAAGCCTTGTTGACTTCACATTGGCGGCATCCGGACGGATTGGTTTCTTTCACTGCAAACTCACTGACCAAATCATCCCACAAAAATAAACCGCACCCATTCTGCAATTTGAGACAAACACCACCAACAATTAATTTCGAAATCAAACTCAAAATAATAAAATGCTTCAAAATTGCTCACCATATTATTCCTGCATTTCCAAAATTTGCGACCGGGGTTTTCAATTGACTTGGAGACCAACAACTTCATGGTTTCATTGCATCCACATCTTGGTAAGTCGTTTCCAACTTCACTCGTGGAAGATGCCTTGCTGCCACCCATAACCCAGATGAAGGGGACACGGACGAAGATGAAGAGAGGGATGGATTTGGGGTAGGGATGGATTTCACGAAGAGAGAGAGGGATGGATTTGGGATAGGGATGGATTTCACGAAGAGAGAGAGGGATGGATTTGGAACCCTAATTTCTAGTTTATGCCATGCTGGAGACCTAATGAAGATTCACATGTGAAAATAAAAAAATTAAAAAGCCACGTCTGAAATAAAAAACCAAGATTCCATGCCACCTGGATATTAGGGGGTTCTATGAAGGAATCTACATAACATAAGGGGGGTATTGAAAAAATAACTTTACCAGGGGGGTAACCCTAAACTCGCTAACATTACAGGGGGGTAAAGTGTATTTAACCCCAAAATTATTAATTTTCTATTAGACAAATCAAAACACTTATAACCTCTACGATTAAGTGGATAACCCAAGAAGACACACGGAGTAGAGCGGGGTTGTAACTTATGAATGGTAGATGACGGGAATAATGGATAACATAGACAACCAAAGACTCTAAGATGTGTGTAGGTGGGATCACGATGATACAGGAGTTGTGTTGGTGACTGATTATTAAGTGTTTTACAGGGAATAATATTTAACAGATAAGTTACCATGTGGAGAGCATGATGCCAAAACGAGGGGGAACAGAAGAATGAGCTAACATAGTGCGTATCATATTATTAATGGTTCTTATTTTGCGTTCCGCTTTCCCATTTTGTGAGGATGTGTGGGGATAAGAGAAACGAAAAACTAGACCATGATCAGTGCAATATTTTTGAAAAAGCTCATTACTATATTCACCGCCATTGTTACATTGAAATGTTTCGACTTTTTGCAAAAAATTGAGTTTGAATGAGTTGAGTAAGTGACTCGAACGTTTCAAACACATGAGATTTTCTGCTAATAGAAAAAGTCCACAAGAAGTTTGTAAAATCATCTAAGAATAAGACATAATATTTATGACCAGTAGAACTTAAAATTGGAGACGTCCATAAATCACTATGTAAAATGTCAAAAGGCATCAAAGTCGTAGTTTGAGAATAAAAAAATGGCAATTTCACCTGTTTTCCTAAAACAAAATAGTCACAAACAACAGAAGAATTAAAAGGTTCACAACATATGAACTTATATTTGCGAAGGGAATTCAAAACAGACACGCCAGGATGACCAAGACGGCTATGCCAAAGATTGGATGTGAGACCGACAAAACTGGGAGGAGTGGTAACTGGATAAAGATCTCCACGACTGTCACATCTAAGAAGGGTGATCCCCATCTAAAAAATTAGAGATAGTAAAACTAAAAAGGTCAAAGGAAACAGAAACATTGTTGTTAGTGGTGAGTCGTCTCACAAAAATTAAATTTTCAATAATTTTTGGGGCATGCAGGACATGGTTAAGGTGAAGTGGTTGGTGAGATGTGGTTATTTCTGTGTTTCCGGTTCCGTGAATTGGAATTCCATGGCCACTGTCAACAATGACTTTCTGATTTGAATTACTTACTGGAAAATAAGACGAGAGATTACCTTGTGATGCGGATGCGTGAGATGTTGCGCCCGTGTCCATGTACCACTGATTGTCAGGAGTGTGGAGTGACATGGTGTGCATTATGGTCTCAATGTTTGTCGGTATTTGAGATGAGGTAGAGGTTGCATACACCTGAGGACACTGTCCTAGAATGCCTGGCTGCTTAGGAGGACCGCAGGGCGTGTCACTGAGAGGTGGGATACAAACACGGTGGCATAGTCCATGGTGGTAGAGTCCAACCCCATGGTTTTCAGGTTGGATATTGCTGTTGTTGTTGCCAAGGAGGAGAGGACCAAGGTGATGGAGTGTTGGGAGCTCCAGACTGAGGTGCACTACGGTTACCACGTCCCCCTCTACGACCCTGGTTTCCACGGAAGCGATAACGATTGTCGAGGCGGCGGTTGCCACACTGGAGGTGTCTTCAATAGGTTTCAGCTGAGTGGTGTGCATAACAGCATGAGAGCCTGTGTTTTCCATCTTAGCCATAGCAGTTTCTTCCAAAGTAAGCATGGAACGAACCTGATAGAATTCCGGAAGAGGGTTGCTCTGGAGAATCAAAGTAGCAACACTACGGTAAGCTTCTGGGAGACCAAAGATCAGCTGAAGGACCAAACGATGATTGTTGACAGGGGAGCCGACATTTCTCAACTGATCAAAAAACATCTTAAGACGCTGACAATAAGCAGAGACATCGGGAAAATCCTCTATACGAGTGTCAGAAAGCTCTTGCTCAAGAGTGACAGCTCGAGCATTTTGGTTGTCCTGAAAAATATCTTCCAAGCGATTCCGTGCTTCCATTGCAGTGGAGTTGGGTTCCAGAATAATGGTCAACAAATCGGTAGAAATAGTGGAATAAATCCACTGAAGAACGATGGCATCAAGAGTGGGTCATTGTTCATGGTTGGCGTCGGTAACGGATGGTGGCTCTTTTCCGATAGATGGAACGATGTGATGCAGGACTCGATGTGAGCGAGCATGGATGCGGAAAAGCTCGGCCCAGGTACCATATTGATCTTTTTCCATCTCAAGAATAATAGGAATGTGGTTCCTAATATTTAAGACGACAAGCGAGAGATGAAACTCCGATTTGGAACCTTGAAACTTGGTGTTCTTGGGTTGGCCGGAATCACCAGTATCGGCGTCATTGTGTTCTGAATGGTCTCATTCAGACATGGTTGCAGGTGCGACGGCAGAGGCGGAAGACAAGAGAATATGATGGTTCTCGTGTTCAGTGGCGGCGGCACAGAGGACAGTAGTCCTGTCGCGGCGACAAACTTCAAGGAGGGAGAAGAAGCATGTGGCGGCGGACTGTAATGGGGGAGAAGAAGAAACGCATTTCCACGCTTGCTTTTTATTTCTTTTAATATTTTATATATATTTTATTTTTAGAGAGAGGGATCGGTTAGGATTGATACCATGTAAGATAATGGAAATCATGTTCTTCTCATTGATCTGAATAGAATATATATACATCAACGTGTAACATTTGGTCAACTATCTAATTATGATACAACATAATTATAGGAAACTAATTATGACTAATTATAACAAAATATTCTATTCTATCAAGAACAACTTCGAATTCAAGCCATACAACAACAAAATATTCAAGCACAACTGTAAGAGTAAAATGAAGTTCTATAATTGTAGCATACCAACCATACTAGTCTAAAAGCAACCCTAAATGAATTTCTAGCCTCCCTTAGGAGTTTAGTTCCTATGAACTCTTGATTTCTAGATTATAACTATGTTGTGTTTTATGAACTTCTTTTTTTTTTATGACAATAGGAGATAAAGGTATAATGTTAATGATTCATACAAAGAGATCGAGCAATATCAAAGTTATTGGAATGTTAAGATCATAACCAACAATTAAATGAACCTGACTTGAATATTGACTAAACATTTAAACATGGTTGTCTTTGTTAGAACAGCAGCACTGTGATGAACACAATTTGATGGGCAACAATGACAGTGGTGATAATAGAATGGTACACACACACACACACACACACACTTGTTTTTAGAAAACTTGTAATAGAAGATAGAGTGTAAAATAGGAAAAGTTTTCATTGATCATTTCAAATCACAAAACAATTATTTATTTACATTCTACAATTGTTTACAAAGCCAGTTATCCACACAAGAGTAACCAATTAACCAACAAACTTGTAACAAACTTTCTAAAACCTGTTAAAATACAATTATGGATTATATTTCAACAGTCCCCCTTAATTCATAACTGTTGAACACTTATAACACCAAGTTTCCTTCTCAAAAACTCAAATCTGTCAAGCTTTAAAGCCTTTGTAAAACCATTTGCTAGCTGTACTTCAGCTGGACATTATTGTACCTCAATCATTCCATTGCTCACTTTCTCTCGAATGAAATGGAATCTTGTATCAATATGTTTACTTCTGCCATGTGAGATTGGATTTTTTCCAAGGCTGATTGCTGACTTGTTGTCAATTCTAAGTATTAGAGGCTCCATCACTTCACACCTCAATTCCTTCATCACTGAATTACATTGCTTGACAGGTTGCAAATGTTCCTGCAATATATTCCACCTCACAGGATGAAAAAGTAGTCTTTGGTTGCTTCTTTGTACACCATGATATGACTGCTTCATCGAATTTGAATACATAGCCAAACGTGCTTCTCCTGTCTGTGATGTCTCCACACCAATCACTATTTGAGTATCTAATGAGTTCACTTTTGTCACCTTTACTTATATTAGGGAATAACAGCCCATACTCCTTTGTGCCTTTTACATGCCTAAGTATCCTTTTAGCAACTATCATGTGAGTCTTCCTTGGTTCATGCATGAATTTTCTAATCACACTGACTGAGTAGCAAATGTATGGCCTGCTGTTGCACAAATACCTTAATGAACCAACCATTTGTCTGAACACTGTTGGATCAACTCTTTCTTCCTCACTGCACTCATCAATTTTTGAGTTTGTCTCTGATGGATTTGAAATTGAATTGTAGTTACTCATTTCAAACTTCTCAAGTTGTTCACCTATGTACTTCTGCTGGTGCATCACTATTCCTGTCTTCATCTTCAGGAATTCCATTCTTAGGAAGAATGAGAGTTCACCTAGATCAGTCATTTCAAATTCACATTTCAACTTGTTTTTCACTTTTTCAATCTATGATGTTTTGCTTCCAGTGATGAGAAAATCATCCACATATAGGCAGATTATCATGGTTTCTTCTTTACTTGAGCTTTGCACATATACACCAAACTCTGCTAAACACTTTTTGAAACCTTTTTGAGTGAGAAACTGATCAATCCTCTTGTTCCAGGCTCGAGGGGTCTGCTTTAAACCATATAGAGCCTTATGGAGTATATACACCATATTCTCTTTGCCTTGTACTTAAAAACCAGGAGGTCGTGACACAAACACAACCTCTTCAAGTGGACCATTTAGAAAGGCAGACTTTACATCTAAATGATAAAGTGACCACCTTCTCTTGCAAGCTAGAGCCACTATTAGTCTTACAGTTTCAAGCCTTGCAACTGGAGCAAACACCTCATTGTAGTCAATGCCATGTTTTTGTAAGAACCCTTTAGCCACCAACCTGGCCTTATGCTTTGAAATTTTCCCATCAGGATTTTATTTCAGTTTGAAAACTCATTTCATATCTATCTTCTTTTTCTTGTCTGGCAAGTTAACTAGCTCCCATGTGTGATTCTTCTCAATTGATTAGAGTTCTTCCACCATGGATTTCTTCCATGCACCTATCTTTAATTCTTATTCAAAGTTGAGAGGTTTGGAATATGCTAATAATGTAAAATGAATGATATAACCTTCATCATTTACTGCATTATCAGAAATCACAACACAGTCACCAAACCTGCTTGAAACTTGTCTGATTCTTTGAGGTCTCACAGTTTCTTCCACTTCTTCATGCTCATCTACATAATTATTGTTTACTTCTTCATTATCTGACTCATCTGCATCATCATTGTTCACTGATTCATCACTTGAATAAGGATAAATGTAGGTTTATTGACTCTCTTCACTATATACTGGTTCCTCTTCCCATTTCCACTTCTCAGCCTCATTGAGAATCACATCTCTACTGATATGTACCTTTTGAGTAACAAGGTTATAAATCTTATAGGAACTTGTAGGATGGTAGTCTATAAGTATCATAATCTCACTCTTATGTTCCAGCTTCCTTCTTCTAACATCTGGTACATGTTTATAGCACAAGGAGCCAAAAACCTTGAAATACTTCACATTAGGCTTTCTTCCACACCAAGATTCTTCAGGTAGTTTTAAATTTTGCTTCTTTGTAGGACATTTATTCAGAATGTAAGTAGCAGTAGTGACTGCTTCACCCTAAAACTTGTGTGGTAGGTTTTTCTGCTTTATCATACTTCTTGCCATATTCAGTAGAGTTATGTTCCTTCTCTCAACTAGCCCATTATGCTGAGGTGTATAAGGAGTTGTTACTTCATGCACAATAATTTGATTGAAATAAAAGGTTTCAAATTCCTTTGAGGTGTATTCTCATCCACCACCAGTTCTCAAGATCTTAATAGATTTGTCACTTTCCTTTTCTATTAAGATTTTGAATTTCCTGAATACCTCTAAGGCCTCGCTGTTAAACTTGATTGTATACAGCCACATCATCCTTGTAAATTCATCAACAAATGTGATGAAGTACATGCTTCCTCCCAGTGAAGGTACTTCAGAAGGACCACATATATCCGAGTGAACTACCTGCAGTACTACACTAGCTCTTTTAGGAGCTTCAGAAACAAAGGAGGACCTACCTTGTTTACTTTTCATACACACTTCACAAATTGGTTTTTTTGACATTTAGTTTTGGCAAGCCATACACCAGTTCTTTAGTATTCAAGTCACTAAGACTTCTAAAGTTTAGGTGACCATACCTCTTGTGCCATAAGTCTTCAACACTTTCACTCACTACTGCAGACAAGCACATCATCTTCTCACCTGAGATGTTGCATCTGTATGTTTTATTCTTTGACATGTTTCATTTGAGCACCAAATTCTTCTTTGCATCAAACAACTTCAAAGATTCACCACCCATAGTCACTGAGAATTCCTTCTCCACCAGTTTACAAATGCTCATGAGATTACACTTCATCTCAGGGACATACATCACACCTTCAATAATGATTCTTTTGCCAGCATTGCTTCTGGTCACTATATTTCCACTACCTTTAGCTACAAGGTTTCTAATGTCAGCCAATTTGATGCTTGTTTTCTTGCTAGTATCAAAGCTTTCCAGCCACTCTCTATGTGATGTCATGTGATTAGAGCACCCAGAGTCAAGAAACCACTCTTCATTTTTATTTTTTTTCATCACTGGTAGTAGCCATTAACAACGCTATGATGGAGTCCTCTTCATGAGCCAGATTTGCTTCTTTATCAATTTTTTGATCTTTCTTGAACCAACATTCATCAGCAAAATGCCCATGTTTCTCACAGTTAAAGCATTGCACTTTACTTTTGTCAAACCCTCTCTTCTTGTTTTGACCTCTGCCAAAGCATCCTCTCCTTGAAGATCCAGCTTTGTCTACACACTTGTTCTTCCCATTGTTGGACCAATCTGCTATGCTCTTTCCCTTCTTCTTGAAAATCTTATGATTTCCTTCTTTCTTGAAAGTTTGAACTTGGAGTGCTTGTTGAACTAATCTTTCAGAGCTTCTATCAAACACCAGGAGCTCATGTGCTTCCAGTGAATTTTGCAATTCTTCGATTTTCACAGTTCTCACATCCTTTTCTTCTTGGATAGCTATAACTATGAAATCAAACTTTGTTCTTAAAGATCTCACCACCTTTTCTGCTACCATCTGACCTGTAATGTTCTCCCCACAAGTTTTCATTTGGTTGACAATGGCTGTTAGTTTTGAGAAGTAATCACTCACTTTATGATCTTCTTCCATCTGCATTATCTCATACTTTCTTCTATAGGATTGTAGCTTTACTTTCTTCACCTTATCTCCACCAGTATGATAGTTTTCTAAGATATCCCACGCTTATTTGGATCTTGTTGTTTTGGAAATCTTCTCAAGTGCTGATTGTCAATATTCTGCTAAATGTAGAACAAAGCTTTGCAATCTTTCTTCTTAGCTTCCTTGTATGCATTCTTCTGCGCATCAGTTGGATTCACCACTAAATCCTCATAGCCATTATTCACAATTTCACTCACTTCTTGTGCTCCAAATAGAGATTTCATCAGCGCACTCCATCGGTCCCAGTTCTTGCCATAAAGAACCAAAATATTTGATCCAAAACCATTGTTATTCATCTTGCCTATCAAGAATCTATCACTTAGTGTTTCCCTTGGTTGTTCCCCTCACTTTTCAGCATCACATGCAACCACAACACCTACAATATGTCCAGCTTCACACGTTGACAAAACAACAACTGGTTACTTCTTGGAACACAAAGAAATAGGACTTCCTAGATATTTAAACAAATAACCACAAGTACTTCTTTTGTCAACTTCGTATCCACACCAATCAGAGTCTGAGTAACTCATAAGCTCTATATTAATTTTTTCTTCAAAAGGCAACAAAACTCCATACTTCAGAGTCCCCTTAATATACCTCAGAATCCTGACATCAGCTTGGTGATGAGATCACTTCGGTTTACTCATGAACCTACTAACCATTCCAACTGCATATCAAATGTCAAGTATGGTATTACACAAATACCTTAGACAGCCAACCAACTGCTTGAAAGTTGTGGCATCTACATCATCACTTTCAGAATCATAATCCAAATTTTGGTTTGTTTTTGATGGTGTGACAACAACCTTACAATTCAGCAGCTCGAATCTCTTCAGAAGCTCAAGTTCATATTTCAGTTGATGCAAAATGATACTCTTCTCAGAGTACATAAACTTCATCCCTAGGAAATATGTCATTTTTCCTAGATCAGTTATCTCAAACTCATTCATCAACACCTTTTTTAACTTAGCTATCTCATGTTCACAACTCCCCGTTAGCAATATGTCATCAACATAGAGATATATCCAAATCATATTGCCTTCAGAAGTATGCTGAACATAAACACCATACTCCATTAACACTTTATGAATCCTTGGAGCTTGAAAATGAATCAATTTTCAGATTCCAAGGTCTAGGAGCTTGTTTCAGTCCATACAATTCTTTATGTAACCAGTACACCATCCCTTCCTGATTCTTTTTCTCAAATCCAGGAGGTTGTGAGACATATACCTCTTCTTACAATGGACCGTTCATAAATGCATATTTCACATCCAGATGCATCAGAGGCCAATTCTTATTAGAAGCTATCGCAATCACGAATCTGATTGTCTCATGTCTCCCTACAGGAGCAAACACCTCAAAGTAGTCTAACCTAGGTTTTTGTAGAAAACCACTCGTCACTAACCTTGCTTTGTGTTTGAAGATTGATCCATATGGCTTCAGTTTCTCCTTGAAAACCCATCTGACGTTGATAGATTTCTTGTTCTTTGGAAGCTTAGTCAACTCCCAAGTCTTGTTTCTTTCTATAGCCTCAAGTTCTTCTTTCATGGCCTTCAACCACACTTTCTTCTTGAGCGCCTCTTAAAGACTGACTAGTTCAGAGTATACTAACATGGCACACTGAATGACTTCTCCTTCAGAGTTTACTTCAGTATCTTGTAGCATGTCAAACTTTGCAAACCTTCTTGGTATGCTTCTAATTCTTTGTGACCTCTAAACAAGTTTAGAATCTCCTTCGGATGCTGGAACAGTATCAGATGCTGGAATCCCATAAGTACCATCTTCAAGTCTGCAATATTCTCAGAGTCTGGATGTCCACCAAAGTCTGAATCACGATTAGAATCTGGATCAGAATAAGATTCACTTTCAGAGTCAGACTCGCCTTTAGATTCAGACTCTCCTTCAGAGTCGCTTTCAGAATCAGCTTCTCATTCTGACTCACCTTCGGAGGCAGATTCTCCTTCAGAGGTTAACTCAGGTGTTAACAATACACAAGAGTTGGATTGAGATTTACTCTAATCCCATGTTTACGATTCTTTCACAGTAACACCTATGCTGAATTCAACCTTGTTAGTGATAGAACAATAGAGCTTATAAGCACTTGTACTACGGTACCCTACAACCAACATGACTATGCTTTTCTCATCCAATTTCCTTCTATTAGCATTTGAACATGTTTGTAGAAAACAAAACCAAACACCTTTATATGACTCACACTTTTCTTATCTCCTGTCCATTTCTATAAAGGAACAGTTTCCTTCAGCTTCTTGGTTGGACACCTATTAAACACATACATTGAGGTGGCAACAAATTCTCCTTTTGCATGCTCCTTGTCATTGAAGGAGAAGAGCGATCCAAAACGCATCGGAATTTAAAATTTCTCCTTTAGTGATCCTTACGAATGGGCATGATCAGTGATAGAATCGTTACCTCTTGTGGCGATTGTAACCTTTGATGCAGATCTACGGAGCGATCACGAACATTGAACGATAACAACACCTCTACTCAATCCACGCGAACAAATTCCTTCAATCTCAGTGCTAGCTGCTACGAATGAAGGCTTTGAGTGAGTGAGAGAGAGAGAGAGAGAGAGAGAGAGAGAGAAACGAAATTACAACTGCACAAATGCTTCTACACAAGGGTTCTATTTATAGAACCACTTGTGTGGGCTGCAAGCTAAAAAAGCCCACTCAAGTGTATGTGGCCCATATCTTATAATATGCCAAAATCACTTAAGCGTGTGGTACTTTGCCATATTTCGTATTCTACTTAAGTACACCGCACCTTACGATGTTCTACAATTCACTTAAGTGCACCGTACATTACGGTATTCCTTAGTTACTCTATCTCTCATCAATCCATCCTTTTGTGTGTGACCCTGTAGGTTTTCGCGGCATTGGAAATGATATTAAATCACATATTTAATATAATAAACAGTGAGCAGTATCTAGCAACACATCACTGCTACCCAAGACACGAAAATATCATGTGATCTGACAAATCCTTTTGTGATAATACTTATGTGTACAATTACCCTTTTGCCCTTATGTCTATATTGAACACAAGGCATAGACCGTGTCATCCTTGTCCAGTTCAATATTGGGCCCATAGACATTTATCCTGTTACGCAGGATGGGCGAATTCCATCTAGGCCACTCATGTCCCTTAGCATGCTTCGTGGAGTACCCATCAACTGTCTTTATGGTCATCCAGTTATGGACAAAGTTTGATCAGCAATAAGGCACTCAACTCTACATCTAGGGTCCATAGTGGTTTCAGGTCGAAGGGTGGTATACACCGTTATCACCATGAGAATAACTTATGACACTTTGTATAACATTATATATAGTATTCTCATAGTGGGTCAATCCAGTATAAATATTACTCTTAATATTCATACCCATGTTTAAGACTTGATAAGTCCTTATCCATGATCCATGAGATGTGATCATCAGTCTATATACATAATAGTCTTAATACTTTAATGTTATCCCACTTCACAATAAAGCTCGACTATGGATACTTTAAGAATAGTGTCCTTATGTTTAACGTGATCTCATGATTAAGTCACACTTGATACATTAAATGGACTATCTATTCTAGGGACTTTATTAGACAAACATAATAAAGAAAAAGTACTTTTATTATTAATAAATAATTCTATACAAATACCAAAAGTGTTGGCCTCTAGGGCTTACACCAACAATCTCCCACTAGCACTAGAGCCAATCAGGCATACCCCTAATGCCCATAGATCTAGGATGGCTATCATGCTTCTGTTGCGCAAGAGGCTTTGTCAGTGGGTCAACAATATTGTCAAGTGTAGGTACTTTGTATATTTTCATATCTCCTCTATCTATTATCTCTCGAATGAGGTGATAACGCCTAAGTATGTGTTTGGATCGTTGGTGAGATCTAGGTTCCTTAGCTTGTGCGATAGCACCATTGTTATCACAATAGAGACCAATGGGATTCACAATGCTAGGAACTATGCCAAGTTCACTAATGAACTTTTTGATCCAAAAAACTTCCTTTACTGCACTTGAGGCAGCAATATACTCGGCCTTGGTTGTAGAATCAACAACTGTATCTTGCTTTGAACTTTTCCAGCTCACAGTGCCATCGTTTAAGCAAAACACATAACCAGATTGCGATCTAAAGTCATCCTTATCTGTCTGGAAGCTAGCATCGGTGTATCCAATTACAGCCAGATCTTCCTGACCTCCATATATCAAGAATGAGTCCTTAGTCCTTCTCAAATACTTAAGGATATTCTTGACAACTACCCAATGAGCATCACCAGGATCATATTGGTACCTACTCGTTGCACTTAAAGCATACGAGACATCTGGTCGAGTACATAACATGGCATACATGATACATCCTATTGCAGATGCATATGCAATCTTATTCATGTGATCCCTTTCTTCCTTAGTTGAAGGGGATTGTGTTTTTGATAGATACATGCCATGTTGCATAGGTATGAATCCTTTCTTGGAATCATGCATATTAAAGCGTCTTAGCACTTTGTCTATGTACGTACTCTGACTTAGGCCAAGCAGTTTTTGTGATCTATCTCTATAGATTCTGATTCCTAATATATAGGCTGCTTCACCTAGGTCCTTCATAGAAAAACATTTCCCCAACCAAGACTTTACTTGTTGCAGGGTAGGGACATCGTTTCCAATGAGTAATATGTCATCTACATATAATACCAGGAAAACCACTAACCTTTTTGTAGACACAAGGCTCATCTTCGTTCTTGATGAATCCATATTGTTTTACTGTTTCATCAAAACGAAGATTCCAGCTTCTGGAAGCTTGCTTCAATCCATAGATTGATCTTTGTAACTTACATATCTTTTGGGCTTCATCTGGTATGTCAAACCCTTCAGGCTGTGTCATGTACACATCCTCAAGAAGATTCCCATTACGGAAAACAATTTTGACATCCATCTTCGATATTTCATAATCATGATATGCAGCGATAACAAGTAAAATTCGAACAGATTTAAGCATTGCAACTAGTAAAAAGGTTTCATCATAGTCAACCCCGTGAATTTGTTTATATCCTTTAGCAACCAGTATTGCCTTATAGGTATGTACCTTACCATCCATGCCAGTCTTCTTTTTAAAGACCCACTTGCATCCTATAGGGTTAACTCCTACAGGAGGCTCTACCAAGGTCCAAACTTGGTTTGTGTACATGGAATCCATTTCAGATTTCATGGCTTCTAGCCACTTCTCAGACTCGGGACCAGTTATGGCCTCTTGGTTGGTCACAGGCTCATCTTGATCCATGAGTAATACATCACCTTGATCAGTTATGAGATATCCACATCTCTCATGTAGGTGACGTATCCTGCTTGACCTACGCTGGTCTTGTTCTACTTGAGCAGGTTGCTCTTCCACAACTACTTGTGTTTCCTGCTCTAATTCCTCCATAGGTGTATCAATGCTTTGTGATTCTTGAATTTCTTCAACTCTACTTTCCTCCCACTGATTCCTTTTGAAATAAAATCCTTTTCTAGGAAAACTCCAGTTCGAGCGGCAAACACTTTGCCCTCAGAAGGATTGTAGAACTAATACCCTCTTGTTTCTTTAGGATACCCCACAAATAAGCATTTGTCAGATTTAGGCTCAAGCTTAGTTGAAATTTGTCGTTTCACATAAACTTCGCAACCCCAAATCTTCATGTAAGACATATGTGGTTTTTTACCACTCCATATCTCATATGGTGTCTTCTCAACCTTTTTGGATGGAACACAGTTAAGTGTGTAAGCTGCTATCAATAGTGCATGTCCCTAAAAGGAGTTTGGAAGATCGGCGTGACTCATCATGGATCAGACCATGTCTAACAGGGTTTGATTTCTTCTCTCAGATGCACCATTCCATTGGGGTGTTCCAGGAAGAGTAAGTTGGGATAGGATCCCACACTCTTTCAGATGGTCATCAAACTCTAGGCTTAAATACTCACCACCTCGATCTGATCGAAGAATTTTAATATTCTTACCTAGTTGGTTTTGTACTTCATTCTTGAATTCCTTGAACTTTTCAAAGGACTCTGATTTGTGTTTCATTAAATACACATAACCATATCTACTGAAATCATCAGTAAATGTGATGAAGTACTAAAAACCTCCTCTGGCTGGTATGTTCAGTGGTCCACATACATCAATATGTATGAGGGCCAAAAGATCATTAGCTCTTTCACATTTTCCTGTGAATGGAGACTTTGTCATCTTTCCAATTAAACAAGATTTGCATGTCTCATATGATTCATAATCAAAAGAGTCCAAGAGTCCATCTTTATGGAGTTTGGAAATGCGTTTCTCATTTATGTGGCCTAATCGACAATGCCAAAGGTAAGTTGGATTTAACTCATTAGATTTCGTCCTTTAAGTATTAATGTTATAAATAGGCATTTCAAGATCAAGGACATATAGTCCATTGTTCATTTGTGCAGTAGCATAGAATATATCATTCAAATAAATTGAGCAACAATTGTTCTTTATTATAAATGAAAAACCAAACTTGTCCAAACAAGAAACAAAAATTATATTCCTGCTAATTGCAGGTACATAATAACAGTTCTCTAACTGAATTATTAAACCACTAGGTAAAGTCAATACATAAGTTCCTACGGCTAAAGCAGCAACCTTTGCTCCATTGCCAACTCGTAGGTCAACTTCACCTTTTGCCAAATCTCTACTCCTTTTTAGCCCCTGCACATTGGTACAAATGTGAGAACCGCATCCAGTATCTAATACCCATGATGCAGAAGTAGATAAATTAATTTCAATAACAAAAATACCTGAAGTTGAAGTCTCTACTCCATTCTTCTTATCTTCCAGGTACTTTGGCAGTTTCTCTTTCAGTGTCCGGTCTTACCGCAATGGAAGCAAGTGCCTTCCTTTTCTATGCCTCCACTAGGCTTCAAAGCAGCAAGATTGGGTTTGGGTTTGGCAACTTCCTTGCCTTTCGCTTTATCACCCTGCTTGGTGGGTCTTTTGTTCTGTCTCTTTCCATTTCCGATCATCAGAATGGACTTCCCTTTTGACTTCAGATTCTGCTCAGCAGTTCTTAGCATGGCTAGCAGTTCAGGAAGAGATTTGTCCATATCATTCATATTGAAATTTTGGACAAATTGACTGAATCTATCTGGCAACGATTGCAAGATCAAATCAGTCGCAAGTTCCTTTCCGAGGGGAAAATCCAACCTCTCAAGGTTTTCCACATACCCAATCATCTTGATCACATGGGGACCTACAGGGGCTCCCTCATCTAACTTGCCTTGAAAAAGGGCTTTTGAAACTTCAAACCTTTCATGCCTTGCTTTCTCTTGATAGAGCATCTTCAGGTGTTCGATCATATCGAACGCTGCCATGTTCTCATGTTGCTTTTGCAACTCTGAGTTCATGGTAGTTAGCATGAGACAAGCAGTTTCATTGGCATCATCGACATGCTTCTTATAAACATCTCTTTCTGCCTTAGGTGCAGAACTAGGAGGTTCCTCTTCAGGAACAGGTTTCTCCAAGACATACATCTTTCTATCATGTTTGAGGATAATCCTCAAATTTCGGTGCCAATCCAAAAAATTTGTCCCAGACAATTTTTCCTTGTCAAGGATTGATCGCAAAATGTTGTTAGAGGTGTTTGTTGTCATGGTATTCTACATGAAAATAATTAAAATATAAGTATCAATAACATATTTAATTAGGCCTTTAATTAAATATGCTCCCACTATTTTACTCAAAACAAATGACCCTCGCCATTTGATTCGGAAAATCCCGTTGGAAGATTTTCTAGTGGGTCGAGATCCACATTTCACTTTGTTTTAAGTCCGCGTAGGCGGATTACACAAAACTAGGTTATTTAGGTAGGAACTCCTTCCAATTGTATCTAATACAACTCTCGAATATTTTAGTTGGGTGAATAACTCCTTATTCCAATCCATCACATGGATCATTTCCAACTCTTGCTTCTAAACATATATAATCTTATTATAATTTATTTAGTTAAGTTTGGCCCATTGTTTTAGCAATTGGATATTACAATTATCCCATCGCACCTTACTAATATAGAACATGCACCTCGCGTAGGAGAAATCTACATTATCCGATACTAGTCTTGATGAGTGCTAAAACTTGGAAAGCATAAACTTAATATTTAATTTGAGGAAATTTGCAATTATTCTGATCTCACCAGCTTATTTATCATATAAATTGTCTCTCACATGCATCAACATACATTCACATGCATCAACATACATAATGAAATATTTATGGCCCCTAGCGCAATTGTTCTCCCAAGCCAATGAGAGAACCTAAGCTAACCTAATAACGATCTAAGTTTCTCCAAGCAAGATCTTCAAGGTTGTCCTCCTTTGATATTCAATTCTTCTCTTTCTTCATAATATTACATTACATAAAAGAAACTCGTTTTACATACGATGAAGTGAGATGAGAAAAGAAGTTACATTAAGAGATTAAAAGAGAGGCACGACACGCAGGTCGTATTTTAAAAACCCAAAACAAAATAAAGGAAAACTAAGGCCATAACCGATCACCATAAGACAATAATAATAAACACATTATTATTATTAATTTTAATTCTTTTAATTAATTAAGACCAAATTAAATTTTGGCGACCGATCACACTACGGAGAGTTAGCCGGGGCTCCGCTGCCCGGTCAGCGGACGGTGGTTCCGCTGACCGATTAGCGGACGGGGGTCAAGGGGGAAGCGCCCCCTTGTGGGATTGCAGGGGCAGCGCCCCTGACTGAAATTTTTAATGAACAATTCATTTGAAATCGACGTCGTTTTTCGCATCAATACTTGATACTTTAAAGCACAACTCTTACGCAATCACAACCCTAATCGCATAACTCTTTGACAACACAACCCTTGTGTCGTCATTAACCCTAATGCACCAATTTCAGACCGTCAAACACACCTCGATTGTTGATTTAGTATGATTGATCAACACGTCATTGCTTCACCATACTAATGTCGGATCAAGAAGCAAACTACCATTGATCGCTCAAAGTAAAATAACCATTAAGTGTTTGAATGAACGAAACAGAAACAATATATCATATATACCGTATTTTGCATCAGGATTACTTATATCATATATATAACTTGATCGATCTCAATTGCATAACCTATGGACGATCGATGTATCGCTGCTTCACCATACTAATGTCGGATTCCGAAGCATAGTCAACATCAATCATCCAAATCGTACACACATGATGCCAAATTTAATTACTCGTTTATTCTTTGATTCATTTTGTCTTTTAATCGTATTAATACAGAAAATACAGAAAATAAACAACTATCAGATGCATGGTTTCGTAACCAGGCTCTGATACCACTGAAATAGAAGAGCGATCCAAAACGCAGTGGAACTTAAAAATTCTCCTTTAGTGATCCTTACGAATGTGCATGATCAGTGATAGAATCGTTACCTCTTGTGGCGATTGTAACCTTTGATGCAGATCTACGGAGCGATCACGAACGTTGAACGATGACAACGCCTCTACTCAGTCCACACGAACGGATTCCTTCAATCTCAGTGCTAGCTGCTACGAATGAAGGCTTTGAGTGAGAGAGAGAGAGAGAAACGAAATTGCAATTGAACAAATGCTTCTATACAAGGGTTCTATTTATAGAACCACTTGTGTGAGCTACAAGCTAAAAAAGCCCACTCAAGTGTATGTGGCCCATATCTTATAATATGCCAAAATCACTTAAGCGCGTGGTACTTTACCATATTTAGTATTCTACTTAAGTACACTGTACCTTACGATGTTCTCCAATTGACTTAAGTGCACCGTACATTACGGTATTCCTTAGATACTCTATCTCTCATCAATTCGTCCTTTTGTGTGTGATCCTGTAGGTTTTCGCGGCATTGGCAATTATATTAAATCACGTATTTAACATAATAAACAGTGAGCGGTATCTAGCAACACATCACTGCTACCCAAGACACGAAAATGTCATGTGATCTGACAAATCCTTTTGTCATAATACTTATGTGTACAATTACCCTTTTTCCCTTATGTCTATATTGAACACAAGGCATAGACCGTGTCATCCTTGTCCAGTTTAATATTGGGCCCATAGACATTTATCATGTTACGCAGGATGGGAAAATTCCATCTAGGTCACTCATGTCCCTTAGCATGCTTCGTGGAGTACCCATCAACTGTCTTTATGGTCATCCAGTTACGGACAATGTTTGATCAGCAATAAGACACTCGACTTTACATCTAGGGTCCATAGTGGTTTCAGGTCGAAGGGTGATATACACCGTTATCACCATGAGAATAACTTATGGCACTTTGCATAACATTATATATAATATTCTCATAGCGGGTTAATCCAGTATAAATATTACTCTTAATATTCATACCTATGTTTAAGACTTGATAAGTCCTTATCCATGATCCATGAGATGTGATCATTAGTCTATATACATAATAGTCTTAATGCTTTAATGTTATCCCATTTCACAATAAAGCTCGACTATGGATACTTTAAGAATAGTGTCCTTATGTTTAATGTGATCTCATGATTAAGTCACACTTGATACATTAAACAGACTATCTATTATAGGGACTTTATTAGACAAACATAGTAAAGAAAAAGCCTTTTATTATTAATAAATAATTCGATACAAGTACCAAAAGTGTTGGCCTTTAGGGCTTACACCAACAATCATATCATCCAAAGTCCAGTTTATTCTTTTAACAAGACAATTATGTTGAGCAGTGTGTGAAGCACTCACCTCATTCTCAATTCCATTCTCCTCACAGAAATTTATAAACTTTGTAGAGTTATACTCACTTCCACCATCAGTTCTGGGAATTTTCAGCTTCTGACCACTCTGATTCTCAACTTTGATTTTGTATTTCTTAAATTCAGCAAACACCTCATGTTTGAACTTTATAAGGGATACCCATGTCATTCTTGTGAACTCATCAATAAATGACACAAAGTATTTATTCCCTCTAAGTGAAGGTACTGGAAATGGTCCACACACATCAGAATGCACCACACCTAGAGCATGTTTTGCTCTTGGAGGCATTCCAAATGCAAATTGCAGTCTTTGTTGCTTTCCTCTCATACACACATTGTATGACTTCTCTAGCTTCTTAATTGTAGGAATTCCATGTACCAACTTCTTTAAATTCAGATGCCTTCAACTTCTGAAGTTCAGATGACCAAATCTTTTGTGTCACAACTCACGTTCCTTCACAACACTTGCTACATTAAGGCATTCAAAGTCTGCAACTTTAGCATTCACTTTGAATTTTTTATTCCTCCCCTGTCCTGACTTCATAATCAGCTTCTGATTACATTCATACATCTTCAAAAGATTGTCCTTCATGGTAACTTAAAGACTTTTCTCAATTAATTGACCTACACAATTAGATTGTTTTTCAAGGCAGGAACATACCATATGTTCTGAATCAATGTTGCTTTACCATTATTCAGAACTACTCTGACATTTCCCATACCTTCAACATTGAGGTATTTATCATCAACACATCTAATATTTGTCCTCTTGTTAGAGTTAAAATTAACTATCCATTTCTTATTTTCAGTAAGATGATTTGAGCAGCCAATGTCCATATACAACCAACATGCAAAATACACATCATCATATTCAGAAGTCATCAGTAGCACAAATTCATCATCATAATATCTTCTGGCTATGTTTTCTTCTTCTGACTTCCTTTTCTTGTTTGAACAACAATCAACAGCGAAATGGCCAAACTTCTTACAACAGTAGCACTGAATCTTCCTCTTGTCATACTTCTCTTTCCCCTTCTAAGCATTCTTCTGCCTTTCAGAAGTTGAGGTTTCTGACTTTTGAACACCATCAAATCTCTTCATGGCTTTTGCTAAGACTGCTTCTGATATTTCTTACCAGAAGCTACTTTTAGAGTCTGTTGCTCTACCTCCATTTTAGAATTTCTCTCAGTCAGACGTAACTCTTGTGCCTCTAGACTGCTTTGTAGTTCTTCAATTATCATGGTGCTAAGATCCTTTGAATGTTTAATTTCTACCATAATGTGATTAAATCAAGGAGTAAGAGATCTAAGTACCTTCTCAATGATACTTTCTTCCGAGAGAGTTTCTCCATACAACTTCATCTCATTTGTGATTAGAATCACTCTAGAGATATAGCCAGATACCTTCTCATTATTCTTCATGTTGAGATTCTCATACTGCTTATATAGAGACTAAAGCTTTACCTTCTTCACTAATGCATCAACATCGTAGCACCGAACTAGTGTGTCCCGCGCAACCTTCGCTATCTTCAAATCAATGATTTTCTTAAACACGTTCACATCCATACACTGATGGATATAGAACAACTCCTTCTGATCCTTCTTCCTCAGATCATGCTGAGCATTTCTCTGTGCATCTGTTGCATTTGTCGGAAGTGCATCCGGAATGTAACCGTTCTTGACGAGATAAAGAACATGTGAGCGCCAAACAACACACACATCCGAATCATCCACCGATTCCAGTTCTTTTCATAGAACACTGGAAGCTTAATACTCAGATTACCATTTTTGTTCATCTTCAATCTTGTACAAATCACTCAAATCTCACTACAACCGGAACACAATCGTTGTTGACGAGATCAAAAACACGTGAGAGCCAAACAACACACACATCTGAATCATCCACCGAGTCTAGTTCTTTCCATAGAACACTGGAAGCTTAATACTCAGATTACCATTTCCGTTCATCTTCAATCTTATGAAAATCAATCAGATATCATAAAACACTAGTGTTTCCCCATCCCGCAGAATCAATAAATTTGATTATGTTACGATTCTGATTCAGAAATTCAACACGAATTCAAGAAATGAAATCAATCACACAACGCCTCACCGTTCACTCGTGTTTCCCTGTGTTTCCCTATGGATCTGAATCGGAGCTCTAGATACCAATTGTTGGTGCACAAGATGAAGAAGATGAAGATGGAAGAAGAGAGAATAAAAAACTTCCACTACTATGCTAAAACAGTTACAATAAAATGGTTGCACAGACACTATTGTATTGTATACATACTGTTGATAGCTACACTAGTAAATATACATAAATAATAATGTCACGTAGGCAACATGCTAACCTACACTAGCTAGGTTAAGCTTAAAAAAAATACTATCAATGTTGAAAATGAATTACTTCTAACAGTGAACACTCTGATTTGAACAACATATGAATTATTTTTAAAGCTTTGAAAACAATTACAATATTAGCAAAGAAAAACACATAGACACATGTGCTCTTAATCACTATTATTTCTTAGGAAATTTATCATTTGTATTGAGCTTTATTGAATTTACCTTTGTGTGTGAGTTATTTTACATATTTTTTTTTTGTTAATTTCTCAAGTTCTTTAATTGAGACAAGAAAGACCTTAAAGGTTAAAGGCAAATAAGTTCCCTATGTGAGGGAAGGAAATGAGAAACTTGATATCATTATTTTCTCAAAATAAATTGAACCACTCTACGAGTCTTGAGAGCAATTCAAAGAGATACTTAGGAGGTGTTTTCACCACGAATTTGAGAAAATGGATGATAATACACTCATTCTATAATTGTCTTACCTATAGAACTAAGATGCTAATGAATGTCTCTTGAAGAAGGGTGCAAACAAATTATACCATTGATCATGCATTTACCTTAATAGAGGAAATCACGTAAAATCACTGCCGGTGGTCTAGGTAATGTGATACACAATTAAAAAGAGAGGTAAGTATTATATTGACGCTATTAATCTTATTGCATCCAAAGCAGACACTTTATTTTTTAAAAATGGATTGGTTAAGTGTAAGTCTTTTTGAGCTTGTTTTGGTGCTTTGAAAAATTTATGGAATAAACGACCATGTGGTAGTGATGTCACATTGGGATGATCTCTACAACTGAGCATGTTAGTTTGTTAACAACCTTATGGGATAAAATCCATATCCTAATGTCTTCAATCGAGGGTGGAGAAACCACCAAAAAAAAATCTTATAAAAATACACCTTTAATCCCCCATTCTCAAGGAGAAAGAAACTAGATTTAAATAACCCACAAAATCAAACATAAATGTTATGCTTGAAAACTTCGGGCAAACCCAAACTAGTTAAAATGATAAGTTCAAGGCCCACAATCATCAAATAAGTGAGGCATATAGGCAACTAAATAAAAAAAATTAATTATGTGGCCACACACAACAAAATTCTTGAGAAACAAATAACTTAATTAGCCACACTAGTCATCTATTTTTTCCAAGGCTTCTTGTACATGTTCGAGAGATTTAGAACCCAACTTAAGGGCCACACTAATGATATGTTATTGAGAAATGAAAATTAATTGGTTAAACCAGAGGGTAGAGTAAAAGACAAGAGAGGTGTGAAGAAGAGAAAAGAACCAACAAGTAAGGTAAAATAGAAAACAAGAGAAAAACAAGAGAAAGAGGTAAATGAAGTGATTTGATAGGAACTTTCTCTTCAAACTTCGATGATAATGTTAGTGACAGTCGTAAGTGTGAGATTTTAAGTTAGAATTGTGTGCACATGTGACGAATCACAACCTATTTTTATAGTGAGGTCTTAGGGACATATGTCAGAGGATATCGTAAAGTACAATCCATAAGTCTCTAGGATGTGTTAGCTCTAATCAAGTATACTTCTAGGAATAGTTTTCTCAAGATGGTAAAGATTATGGGCAACAAGGATGCAAGTAAGCTAGTAGCTGTTTAGTTTCAATGAATACAACACTTGAAGTCCAACAACTGTTGAAGATAGTTCAAGCGGTCAAAGATGCACAAGATGATTGATCAAGCTATCCTTCTGAATCAAGCTAGAGACATATGTTTAAAGTCAACATGTAGTTCAACGAATTTCAAGTAAGGACTTAGGGTTTATGATCACCAATAGTTTAACTTTCAAGCTCTCAGATGATGATAATAAATATGGAGATATCTCAAGCATCATAAAAAAGACTCAAGGTTCTTGTGTGTTTCTAAAGTCAAAGATAATTATGCCAAGACTTGAAGCTTCAAAGTATGAAAGAGAGGAAGTGTGAAAGCTCCTCTGGTTGTGTTTATTTGAGTGATCAATGTCTTATAAAGACACAAGGGAATTTCTGAAAGTATCAAACAAACACTAAAAACATTTAAAAGCCTCTCGTTTTTTATGAAAATCATAAATAAAAAAATTGTTTTTTGGGCATATCTAATTTATTAGGTAGTGTTAGTTAATTAGGAGACTTTTTACAACTATATAATCAATTTGATCTTTTGGCCTAATCGATTAGATGATGAATAATTTAGTCTATAATCGACGGTGACAATATCTTAATGATTGATAATGACTCTATGTCTAAACCTTCCATTTTGGGGCCACAACAATTTTTTACATTGCCTAATCGATTAGGTCATTATTTTGGCCCATGGATTATTTCCAAATTTACACTACACGTTGGACTATAAATGGAGAGCATCTATATCATTTTCAACACCAATAAAATGTGAAAAACCTCAGTTTTAATTTATCTTATCACATCTCTAAATATTTCTAGTTTTCTCATTTATTTTAGCCATAATGCTTTGAGAGGGCTCTTGAGTCTAGTGAGGAACATTGTTTTGGGTGAGGGAAAATTGTAAATTTATCAAGAGTTGATTTTTTTCTCTTGAGTAAATGATTTTTCCTTAGGAAGTTGTTGTTTTGGTTGAGAGCTAAACCATTGAAAAGTATCTTGTTTGAATTTGGGGGAATTTGTCTAAGTCTCTGTTTGGTTTGTGAGTTTCGCCATTAAAAAACTCTCTTTTTCTTTGTGAAGATCAGTTAGTAAAATCCCTACAATGGTTATCGAGTTCATCTCGATTAAAAGCTATATCAGTTCGAGTTGATCCTAATGTAAAATTTCATTTGGTTTCTAAGTTCAACGTAGTTTAAAAACTCAGTAGGTTCGAGATCATCCCGATATAAATATCAACTTGGTTCGTGGTTAGCCAATATAAAACTCCGATTTGGTTCAGACGATAACCAACTCAGAACTCCATCTTGGATCGAGATCAACCTATGCAAAATCTCCATTTGGTGTGAAGACTAACCGCTTTAACCGTTGTTCGTTGTTTAGTTAGAAGTTAGTTCAAAATTTCATTTCCTTGTATAAAGGGGGTTGTGGGCATAACTTTCTAAAAGATCTCAAGCATAACGGATACTCTCAAAATCAATTCTTGAGGACATGATTAAGTCTTCTTGACTTAACTTATATAGTTACCCGATGTCATATCTCTTCCTTATCTTTTTGTTTTTAAGTTATTTACTTTACATTTTTGCTGCATTTTCAATTGTTTTCATAAAATGTTTTTAAACTCTAAATTATCATATGATTTGTTTTTAAATCAACAATTTTCAGACCGTCACAATCCACCTTTCTCTTGTATATGGAGGCACATGTCCAACAAACCTGTTAATCTAATTTGTTGGTCCTTATATTCTTAACCATCCTCAACCGATGTGATACTAAAGCATGACCACTTTATGGACCTAAGGTTCTTTATTCGTTATTAGATTATGGATGATGTCATTTTTCTTATAGGACCAATGAATGGTATTGAATGAATTGGGCTCTTGACCAGATCGAGCAATTGGTAGATTTGTAGTGTGATAGAAGTAATGCATACACATACTTACAATTGTACCACCTTGGCTTTCTACATTGTTTAATTTATACTACAACAAACCACCAATCACATTTTAACATTTACTTTGTGTACTTAATGATAAATGTGTTTTTTACAACAAAATAATTAAGTTTATTATGCATATAAACAAGACTCCGCCTCTCTGAAAAAGTATGCATTCATTTTTTTCTTCTTAGTCATCTCATTTGTGCATGTACATGAGCAAAAAGTACTTTTCATTCTTTCCTTCTCATTCATTATTTTCTTATCATTCATCTCATTCTTTTCTTATCATTCATACCATTTGTGCATTCATTAATTTTATTTTCATTCATCTCATTCTTTTCTTTTCATTCATCTCTAGAAACCTTACTGTTACAATCTCTCTATCAAAGTTTCAACCTTTGCAAATATTTTAAGTTTTAATTTTATAGAGTAGGGTTTGGCATGCACAATTACACCATGGTCCTAACCGTCATACCTCAAAATTCTCCCTCCCTCTTTTCATCTTTTCATTCAACATGTGACTTGAGATTAATCTGCAATCATATGCATCATGCATTCATTCTCACAAACATCGTAGATTCAAAGTCTGTGAATAACATAATTATGTCTTGCTTGATTCTTGGGGGATTGCATCATGCCCTAGTTTCTTGCCTCAAGACTTTGTTTCATTCATTGCTTTGTATGCTTGACTAAGATGTGGTCATATGTTATTCATGGCCACATCCTATGCTTCATATACAAGTTTGGTTTAGATTCCTTCCATTTGGTTGTTTAGCTTACAGATGTTGGTTGTCATATTTGATCCATTCATCTATTACGTTGTATTTTAGGTTTCATCACATGCATGATAGTATGGATTGCATCATTCTTACTTAGGTTGACTTTTGGTCAACCAGTTGACCAAAGTCAATGGTTGACTTTTTGGTCACCAGTTGACCAAAGTCAACCATTCCAATTGGAACCTTTCCAACTTAACCCGGCTTGTTCCCATACCATAATTAATAATTAGGTTTTTATAGACAACAACATCGATTATAATCCTTTCCATTGATTTGTTTCTATTCACATTAACGAGTCATGAGTAACTAAGGCGTTAAAAGCTTTCATTAAATTTCTAATGCTCTTCCCATGTTGAATTTTCACTTTCAATCTCCATTAACATTTTGATTAATATTTCCAAATCCAATTGCAATTTAGTTTTGAAATCATTTCAAATTAACTTTAATTAACATTTTGAAACCATTTCATATTATTTTTAATTAATATTTTGACCTTTTTAAATTAAACTTGTCAAAATCACTTCAACATTTTAAATCCATTTTCAATTAACTTTGAAACCATTCCCTCAACATTTTAAATCCATTTTCAATTAACTTTGAAACCATTCCCTCAACATTTTAAAACCTTTATTAATGTTTAATTTTCCATTCCAAGCCCTCTTTCTAACATTTGGGTCTATCACACACTTAAAACCATTTGAATTTAAACATTAATCAATTAGCATTTAAAGTCAATCTCAAACTAATAAAAAAATCAATTCCATAAAACCCACATTTCTATCCAAACATTCAAGACATAACATTCAATTAAATTCAAATCATTTCATGTACATTTTCATTCATAACTGATATTTTATTCCCTAAAGCTAACCGATCCCATATTCTATAAATAAATTCAAACCGATCCCATATTCTATAAATAAATTCAATTGATGCATTCCACATAGTAAACATTCCACGCCGGCCATTCTCAAGCAGCCTCGGATAAGCATAGCAGGAAAAATCTCAATCACTACAATCTACGTATAACAAAGGATTTAGTGAAACATATTCCGTTTTTCTTTAACAAGCATAATTAACATAACTTCCTAACAATCCCTAGTGCTTCTGATTTTAATAAGCAGTGAGCAAGCAGTTTTGAACAACTTTCATGATCAGGTTCATTTTCTAATAATTAACTCAACATTTGGCATAGTGCAGTAGGCGATTCAAAATAAATCCAGTTTCCAAATAGCAAGGCACATGACAACAAATACAAGATCAACTTAGGCCGAGTTCTTAACAATGCCAAAGTTAATTCACAAAGGTCAAACATAACAATTTTCAAATAATCTAGCTAAACCCAATCATAACCGCCTTCATTGCTAAATCTGTTTTGATTCAATCTATTGGATGAGATTATATTTTTGCTGACAGTCCCTTCATCAATGACAAACTAATTCCATTCAAAACCTCATAGCCAACCTTTTAACTATAACTAAGCCAACCAATAAACCAGTTCATAATGGAGAACTAACCTAGAGCTAGCCATAACTGAATTTAATTGACAGATTACTAACAGAAATTGCAATAACTAGTCTAAAAAAATTTACTCAAACATATTCTCATAACTGAGTCTATAATTAACATGACTAATTTCTACATTTCACTAATCATTTCATTGCATTTTGATTTTCTAACCAAACTGTGCATTTGTAACCAACTGTGAATTTTGAGATAATTTCATGTGAATTTCGATTTAATTTCTAACCGACTATGGATGTTATAAAAGCATACCTTGCTCCATCATTTTCGTTTCAGTTCTTCAATCCTCTCCAATCTTCATATCTCTCAACCTCACTTCACCTTTCCACGACCCTCACTCTCAATCTTCTTCTCCATTCTGCATCAGTGCTACTCGGCCTGCATATGTGTCATTCGGTAATCTCCTTCACACTGCACCAAAGAGCTTATCCATTCTGCAACTTCTTGATCCTGCGACAAAAAATTCACACTGCATCAAAATACTTCGCATGGCATCGCTCAACAACAAGCAACAACGCAGACAGATTGAAGAAGAAGAAGAGGCATATGCTGAGTAAAATACCGGTACCTGTTGTGTCGCAGGGTCAAGATCCGAATCACATTACGGTTCATCATCAAGACTTGAAGAACAAAACCTGCACACACATCACGCAAACACCAAATTCAATTGCGCCATCAAAGCAGCAACACAATGTCACAGCTAGAGATAGGGTCGGGACCTAACTTTTAAGGCCCCAAAATATAGGGGGCCCAAAATTCTAAAACTAAATGAGCCCCAAAATATATAGGTCCCATAAACTAAAGACCCATAAAATTTAAGTAAAACCTTAAGGCCCCATCATTTTTTAAAGTTGATTTTTTAAAGAAAAAAATTGATTTTTTTTTAAAGAAAAAATTATTTTATTTTTTTATTTTCATAAAAATCATTTTTTTTAGAAAAATATCAATTTTTTTGTTTTAGAAAAAATTGATTTTGGCATTGATACATTGTTAGCTTGAAATCGGTGCAGTAGATGGGACTCATTTTGTCTCTGTTATGAAAATGTGCAGGTTATGTTAATCGATTATGATGTAGGGCTTTGTTTGTGGTCTACTGAGGAGAAATTGCAGGAAATGTTATATTCTGTCAAAAGAATTTCTACAGGGTGCTTTGCATTATGAAATTGACTTGGTGTGTGTATGGTTTTGAATTATTGTAGCCTTGTGTTTGAAATTTGCAGTGAGTTTACATGGACTATTTGGCCTTGTTGAGTGCCTTGGTATGTTTTATGCTGAAATTGGAGGGCCATGCGTGTTGTTGGAACTCGGTCATGGTATGCTTGGAATATATGGACTGACTTCAAACGGGCTTAGATTATAGTATGTATTTGGCTTGGTCATTTGCTTTGTAGTAATGGGAATAAATTTGTAATGAAATGTTTATGGAATTGAGTTTGTATGGAATGTGCAATTGGTATTGGATTGAATTTGAATATTTTAATGGAAAGATGTAATTGATGGCATAGAATATATATTGAATGTTGTATTGGATGAATATGGAGAATTATGAGTGTGCATTTAAATGTGTTGAATTGTATTGAATGGAAATTACACTTAAGTTGAATGAATTTTGATTAATTTGTAAAATGGAAATGAATCAAAGATTGGTTGGAAATTAATTGGTTGGAAATTAATTTGTAAAACTTCAATTATTATTAATTTTTTGTGACCCCTGAAGCCTAGACGCTCATTCAGTGTTCTATAGAGTCCTCAAACTTTGCCCATCCAACCCCTTGGTCTAGAGTCATACATGCAAAGATAAGATCCAAAATGTTTGGATTCATAACCTCTTTAGCTGGGAATCGAACACCTATATTGTTACTTTTGAATGTCATACCTTGGAGGGGAAGTCAATGAAAGGCCACTTGATGTCCTACTGATCATGGAGAAGCACTTACCGCGGGAAACCCTTACTATGTTTCCTTCTTGTTTCCTTTTAGTTCTTACATCTTGATATCATCAAACCAAAAATCAAATAGCATTGTTCTTTAAACCAACTATGATTCAACACGTCGTAGTTGGCCATGATGACTTTCACTAGAGTGGATGTTATGCATATGCGTCCTTTTGATCGCCACCTTCTCAAAAATATGGTATCAGGGGACGATTATTTTTTCCCAACATTAACTCTTTAACTATAGACACCTCTTGATATTGTGTCAGATACTCCAAAGGAAATGAAAACACATTGTCTTATCTATATCTGCACACTATCGCATCTTCTTTGGAAACTCCATTCCTTTTTCCATAAATTTATTCTTGGAATATTCTTGGAGAACACACTTTATAAAAGGTGTTGAGAGGCGTATACTCCTTCTATCTGGATGAAGGCGGCCTCTTAATGTATTTGAAGAAATGATTTTCTCTTCGTGTGCTAGTGTCAGTCTTATCTATGTTATAGTAAATCACATTACTTTCCTCCATTATCTCCTCATATTGTATAAACGATTTTGTTCACTCCAACAAATCGTTAAAGTTAATGGTTCTTTAAATTTAATGTTCTCATCGAACCATGTTCCTTTCCGAATTCCCATAACACCCTTGTCAATGGCATGTCTTTACTTTGTGGGATAACTCTCAAACTTTCCATGGATTTTAGTTATCTTCTGGAAGCAGTGAAGTGTGTCGTAAAACGTCTGCACAATTCACCCAAAGAGTTTATAGAAATGGGCTTAAGCCTTTGAACCATAACATTGCATGATTTTCATTGTGAGAACTAACTTGCATTTTGACAATCATTTTTCCGACTAGAAAATGAAGATGGTGTCCATGACTTCAACATAATCGTTGGGATCGGTTATCTTGTTGTATGTTCCCATCACCAAGCGCTTTTAGAGGTCCTTGGAAATGGGATAATTGTTAAACCGAACAGTAAACATATTTCTACTCAAGGACTCCTATTTGCACCAAGATCTCTTAGAGGAATAGGATGGTGATAGTCTTGTTGACGAACTTTGGTATGGAGGTCCTTCCACTACTACAAATAATCCTATTTCACTTTGTACGCGAAGGGAATATAACATCGATTATACTGGCGAGGTAACAAGGGGCAACATCCCCTAGGTTTTTGAATAACCGAGGGGAAAATGACACTAGTCATGGGTTCAATCCCTAGCAACTTTAAATCTCAACAACAACAACAACAACAGATAAACAAAATCAATAGAATTGTTAAATACTAAATTCCAACCACAATAAAAACAACAATATTAAATATTTTAGTTGATACAACTACAACTAACATTAATAAGTTATTTTCATGTTTTCCTAACTAACATTAAACATTTTTAATAAGAATTACTAGAGAAAAGATTATGTTCAGAAACTAACCATGAAATATTTGTCTACTCTTACTTTTCTTATCATTGTTTTTAAGTTTAAATTTCAGCATTTTGCATCCAAAATAGATAGTTGTGACATTCACGTTTTGATTGACTAGTGGAAGTTTCACGCGGATCACTAATGTTTCACGTGAATTGATGATTTTACAATGTCTTGATCATTGTTACTTTATAGATGGACGACAAAAATTCGTTACTTAATTTTTTCATCAAATTGGTCATACATAAAAATATTTAAAAATTAAAAATGCGCTACTTTACCTCTCGATTTTCAGCAAAACTGAGGTAATATGTCACAAAAAAGCTTTTAAAATTAAAAGGTGATAAAATATAGTTGATGGGATTCGAAAATGGGTACTCTAAATATTTTCCCCTCGATTTTTAGCAAAACCGAGGTAATAAGTCATAAAAAATTAAAAAAAATTAAAAGGTGATAAAACGTAGTTGTTGGAACTCGAAGACATGTCCTTTAAATACTTTGAAGATACACCACATCCATGAGACTATTATGAATACTACTATAAATAATATATTTTATGATGAAATTTTCACCTTTACCCAATAAAAAATCGATGTGTAAATCATAGACGCGTCACTTTTTTTAAATACCATATATTTCTTTGATTTTGCTGAAAACTGAAGGGTAAAGTATTCAGAGGACACACATTTGAATCCCAGCATGACTACCTTATGATTTTGAGATTCTAAATCATTATTTTGGGAAAACTATCCTCAACGATATCAAAGGATAATTGCTAGAGGATGCCATAATCCTTGTGATCTAACCGTTTGAAGTAGATGCATAGATATTTGTGAATGTCTTATGAATTATCTCAGCTCTCTTGACTATGTAAGATGATGTCAAATGGGTTAAACCTTTGTCCAGACCGAGACCGAAACCTACAGTATAATTGCTTTAGAGAATACAAAATTCAAGTTAAGGTTTAAATTGTAGCTCGTAAAATACCAAACTTGATTTGAAAGTCAATAAGTTTCATGCATTCTCATTCATCTTTGTGTATGCGTGTTATAACCGAATGCAACTTGGTAGTTCTACCTAATTTTTTATTTTATTTTTATAAATTGGATATTTTATACGCTCAATTGAAAATACTAATCCCTCAAATTAAAGAGGACCACAATGATTCATAGAGATTTCCCTCAAGAGAATTTAACACTATTAAGTGTCTAAAACTGAATTCAAAATCGAGATTGTGATAAAACTGAAAAAAATCTCTTATTATTTCAAGTGTATATAACTGGAAATGCTTTTAATTTAAGTTTAGGAAAAAAATCATTAAAACTTTTTAGTCTTTAAACCAATTCAATTTAGTTGTAAATGAGATAAAAAGTTGATTAATAATGGAGTTTGTATGATCATACTATTAAATTTTGTATTATACCGAGTTAAGAAGGAGAATTACATTATATAATCGAATGTGGTAGTTGTTATGGTTAAAATTTTGTGTAGAAAAACGTCAATTCCGTGTATATTTTGTAACAATTGGGATTTATTTTACACTCGTATCTCACATTATTCATTTTGAATAAACAATTATAAAAATCTTGATAACAAATAGTAATCTATATATACATCCTTTATTGCAAATCAATTTGTCGCGTTGTCCACAACCTATAGGATATCAAGAACAATATACAAAATATAAACCAACTTCTGAAAACAGCCGCAATATTGTGTTTAGGTAGAACGTGTTCCACATGCGCGAGCCGAAATGTGCCTACTACAGCTAAATAATGTCATGCAAAGTTGAAAACAGAACCCCTTTTTCAGCTCCAATGGGTTCATGCACCATCCCAATTTCCATAGTTACTTTCTTTGTCACTAACCAGTACACGGATTCATTCTATATTTCCTTGCGTATTCCTACATTCACCAGGACCAAAACTGCATTTTTTGTCTTTCTACTTTTATGATCCATAACCAAACCAAACTAAACCGTCACACTCACGTTGAATTGCCAAAAAATCACCAATTATTTGCACATATGCAGTGCATTTCCGATTGACACATATGCTTAGAATTCTTGTGTAGATTCTAAATAAATTTCATTGCCAGTATTTGAAGTTGGTGATTCTGTTTAGCCTTTATATGAGGTTCGTTTGCTTTAATTTAAATATTTTTTTCTTCTAAATTATCATGACATAAACAACTTCTTAGTCTATAAACCTAATTAATGACCCGAAAACCCAAACCCAAACGGGCCGTCTAGGCCCGACAAAAACGCATTTTGATTATGCTGATACAAATTGAAATTATCATTATCGGTAACCCGGTGAGTCTTCATGCCACTCTGAACCTCTTCTTCCGTGGGGTTCCTAAATCCCGCCGAGAAGTCCATCTGGCCAAACGGCGGAGCTGAAGGGACACAAAAGTCACTACAGCTGTAATTCAACATCCCCTGTGTTTGGCTCCCGGAATCAAATTCGGGTATCGAGTCAAACTCCGTTGGGTTAACCCAATCAGAGAAAATTCCGGCGCCCATGTTATGAAACCCGAACTTCTCCTCTTGCTGTAACATTCTGAGCGATGTCACCCGCGGAAGCGCAAAGCTCTGGTCGTCAATTACCGGAAACGAATCCGACATATCCTCCACATGGGAGGATGAAGAAGGCGATGAACCATTGCTATATTCTTTCCCAGAAAACGATTGAACTTCCTTTTGCGAGCTTGAGTTCTTCTTGTATATGCGACACAAAACCCAATCATCCAACTGCATCATAATAGCATCACATAAGTTAGATTCTCTTTCGTTTGGTAATCAAATAAAATACTAGCAGGAATATAGGATAGTGTTACATACTTTGGAGCTACCAAGGTTGTGTTTTCTTGAAGTGTCAAGAAGGCGATACTCATGCATAATCCAATTCGTTTTGGTGCCTTTTGGTGCTTTACCAATATAGAAAACAAGTGCTTTCTTTATGCCAACTTTTCTACCTTCAGTGGTGATGATTTTGTCAGTTCCAGTAGCTTTCCAGTAACCCGACCCAGCAACTCTGTTTGGTCGTGAACCATTAGGATATTTTCTGTCCCTTGGACTGAAGAAATACCACTCTTTCTCACCGAAATTCGCTTTACCTGCAAAATTAGAACATTAAATTAAAAAGCTTCCAAAAGATAGAAATAGTGAAATATTAACCGAAATAATGGTTGGGGATTAGTTACCTGGAAGAACCCATGGATCGAATTTGTATAAATCAATTTCAGCAATAATTGGCAAAGAAAAATGGTGTCCTGCCACTTTGCGACATAGGTACTGAACAAGAAGCTCTTCATCAGTAGGGAAGAATCTGAAACCAGGAGGTAAACTCAACTGGGAGAGAGGATCTTTATCTGGAACTCCCATTTTGATGATATAAAACAGAGAACAATGAGCCAAGAAAACACGTGTTTCTTTGTTAATTTTTAATTTTTCTTTTTCTTTCTTTTTCTTTTTCTAAGCAACTGGTGGCGGTTATTTATATAGGCATAAAAAATGCATCGTGATCTTTGTTGTTGTACTGATGTGGGACCTACTTGAGTTTTGGGCCATTAAAGAAATGCCACGTAAACGGTTTGAAAAGATGATTATGCGCACAAGCTTATCTTCTTACCGTACGGTCCGTGGCCTTTGACGGGTCCGATTCAATGTATATCGAACTGTTATAATTTAAAGCAAAATAATAATTTCTTCTCTTTACAGGATAAAGACATGAATATATATTACTGTTACAAATAATGATTGTAATACACTACACAAGTCCTTTCATAGGATATTCTCTCGAACAAAACGTCTTTCTATATGATTTACATGCATATAGTACATTTTTGGATAAGTCTTATCTTATCAAATACTACTAGTATGTTTTAGCTTAGAAAACCACACTTCAATCAAATCAAGGATAGTCATCAACCTTATTATATCTAGTAAAATTTTGATTGTATAATTTATCAATTGCCAAATAGAACCCTAGCCACAAAATTAAGATTTTTTTTTAATTTTTAAAAAAATAATTATGAAAAGAATAGATTTAATAAAGTCTTTAAATTTTTAAAAAACCAATATGAAAAGAATCTAAATTTCAAATAGTGATCATCTTCTTTCTTCTAATTTTAAAAAAAAATATTTAAATCATTAAATGTAAAAACATAACTTTGGAAAAAAAACAATTCTTTTTTTTTACGAATAATATAAAAAAATAGTGACTCCGTTTTAATCATTTTAATAAAATAAATTTATTTTAAAATGAATATAATTCTTATAGGAGTAACTATTAGGTTTGGATCAATTTTTTATAAAAGAAAATATATGAATGAATAATATCTTGATCGGTTTGGTTTGGTTCGATTTTTAATATTTTTTGAAAATAGAATCAAATCGAACTAACTGTTTAATTTAGTTTGAATTGATTTGATTAATCGCTTTATAATATTTTTTATAATATTATATTCATAAGTATATTCTTCGATATCATCTTTTTGATATATTTTATGCTTTTATTTTTTAAAATAATATATTTCATTTTCTATTTTTCTAAATAAATTACAAGTTTCTCCCAATCCATATGAAACAGTGACATGATTTCTATTGTATCATGAAATAAGTTTACTATCAGATATAAAAGTTGACACTTGACATCAAAATGCTGAAAAGAGATTTGAAAGCTTAACAAATAAAACACAACAAAACACATATCAATTAACATGTTTCACACCTCAAACACACATAAAGAAAACTATTTTGTAAAAAGATTAGAAGAAACAAAAAAGATAAAAATAAATATAAAAATTAACAAAGTGAACTTAAACACAAAGAAGACAATCATAACATATAAGAACGACATTAGAGAAAACAATATTTATAGCGGACAGCGAGAGCAACAATTTAGTGAAAGCATGTTTTTATGATTTATGATTTTTACTTTCTAAATTTTGGAGTTTGATTCTAGAAATGTGTTTTGCTGAAAGGAATGAAGTGTTCCCATAGATGGAGAATGATTAGACCAATACAAAATTTAGGCTTAACGATGAGTGAAATAAAATTTCTAGAGTGTAATTATATTCATTCATTCGATTCATCATTTTGACGGTTTTTAAAAATTAAAATCGAGAATCGAATCAAACCACATCGATTTTCATTGGTCCGATTCAGTTTTGAACTGAACCAGAAACAATTGATTTTATTTGAATTTGATTTGATTAGATTTTTGATTTAATTGATCTTTTATGATTCACTTACATCCTTAATCATTCTCAATACATTCATAAAATTAATTTAATAAAAATATAATATTTTATATAATATATTATTATATTTTTTAATCTATGTATAAAAAATTTAAATGAGAGTATTTTGAATCAGATGAAATAATATATAATATTATAAAATTTAATTAATTAATATTTTTTAAAGATTGTTTGAATAATTTTGTCTATCACTGATTCACTAGTAGTAGCACCGTTTACTCATAATAAACCGCAGAGATAAAGCTACAAAAGTGTATTTAGAAACGAAAAAAAAGTTACACACGTGTATATAGAAACAAAAAAGAAAGTTACACACGTGTACATATAAACAAAATACTTTCATAGTTTAATTTTTCTTGCTGTCAGTCTGTGATTAAATATTAAAATAGTTTCATTCGATTTTGTCATTATCATTTTTCACGTGTAAGTTTTCACAAGACACGGTGAGCACGCGTCAAGAGCAAAAGTCAGACTAGAAATCAGACTTATATATTTCACATTAAATAATTTAATATATTCTTTTTTCATTAATAATTGATTGACCGAATATTTTATCTTATAAAAATTTTAAACCGTAAAAAATCAAATTGAAACGATAAGTTATATATTGCTTTATTTCATTTCACGTTCTCTTTCAATTTATTTGGATTTATTGGTTCAGTGGAACATTTCCATATTATGATATGATTGAATGGTAGAAAAAGAAATTGGTATTCATTCATTAATGTTGTGTTGTAAGCTAGGTTGCACGACACGTGGTGTTTAGAAATGTACTTACCTTATCTTACTCTTACCTACTTTTTGAGTTTTGCTCTCTTTTTTTTTGCTTAGGCTTTTCTTTCACTCTTCAACCTCTACGTGCAAGGTTACAAGTATTAATTTATGGATGGAGATTTAGAAGTTTTGTGTGGTTTTCATTAAAAAGTAATGTGGTGGTGACGTAGTTGGTCAAGGTCAAAGTAATAGATTGGTGTGATTCAGTGAACTGTTATCTCTTGATTGGTGACATTTTAAAGTTTTGTGAACGTGGGCAAGTTTAGGTTCAAGATAGGAAAGAAAATGGACATTGGCCTTCCTTTGTTGGATATGCTGTGGTCAAATTCCATATTTGAAAGAAAAGATTAGTTCAAACAACAAAACAAAAAACATCCCATAAATTGGGAGGAAGAGGAGGGATTCCCTCATACGTAAACTCACTCACTACTTTCTAACAACGCTTAACCCCATTTTTATCCTTTCTATTATTGTTATTTACTAATTTTGGTCCCTTTTCTTTAAAATAAGCGGTTTCTCTAAATTTATTTCTTTTTTTTTTCTCCCATCAATGTCTAGATAGATAGATTTAGAAGATACTGAATAAATGAAATTACTAAATATCTTTATAGCAAATTGTGGCACTTGATATTATTTATAATTAATCATTAATGTCTCTCAATTCTTGCACTAGCATCTTATCCTCAAGATGTCATCTAAAAATATAACAATGTTATACTACAACTTAGGATTTAATCAAAGTCCAAAATAACTTAATACTTTTTTTTGTTGTCATTTTATGATACAAATTATTATCTCAAAACAAGAAGAAAAATATGCATGCCCAATTGTACCCCAATGTGATACTCTCAAACCTTGAGACTTGATTTTTTTTTCTTGATTCATTCCCATGGCATCTTCTGAGGAGGAGGTATGTTTTGATTGATATTAGTTTGAGAAGTAGAAGGACACCCCCACATCTTTTGTGCTCTAGAAAAATAATTCATTTAAGAAATTGAGAAAGGATAAGAGGAAGGGTAAAGTTGAAAAAGAAAAGAACGAGACAAGTGAGAAGAAAAAATAAGCAAAGAAAAAATTAAAGAAATAGAAGGTCCATAATATTCGTAGAAAAAAAATGAAAAAGAACAACTCAATAAATTTATGGAGATATTTAAAAAATTGCAGGATAAAATCTTTTTTACCGTAGTCTTGGAACAATGACAACTTATGTTAAATTTATAAAGAATTTGTTAAAAAGAAAGAGAAAGTTATTCGAAATGTGGCGTTAAATAAAGAATCTAGTGTCATCATTAAAAAAAGCTTTCACAAAAACTCAAAGATCTAGGTAGTTTGACTTTTTCTTGTACAATTGAGAAGTTAAGTGTGAGAAATGAACTAAGTGGTATAAAGACTAGTATAATTTTGATGATGCTCTTAATATCGAAGAAGTTAAATTGTGGAGATGTAAAAATCTACAAATATGATATTAAAGTATGATATTAATACATGTTAGGAGTTATGTTACATATTCTTATGGTGTAATGGACGATATTTTAGTGAAACAAGATATTTTTGTGTTTTAGATTGATTTTGTAATTCTTGATATGAATGAAGATGATGATATCCCTATTATTCTCGATAGGCCATTCTTAAACACTATATGAAAAATATTGATTTGGAGACAGGAGAGCTCATGTTATGATTTCTAGAAGAAAATGTTATCTTCAAGGTTTATGAGACCATGTATCGAACTCAAGAGAAGATGGAAGCTTACAAGTTAATGTGCCTCCAGAAGAAAGTAACCAACAAGAATCACTAACTCCACCAATTCAAAGTTTGACAGCAACCATGATGTTATTCTTAACCAAGTCGAGGGGAAAATGGAGAAGGGAGCAAGTGAAGCAGTTGTGGTCAAAGAAAAAGACATATTGGTATATGAAGGTTCATAGTTCAAGAGGACCAAGAAATAACTCATGAAACCAAATGAAGTCAAGTCATCTTGAATCAAGCTGCCATATCCTATTATTATGAAAAAGAAAGTTAGGCAAGACATGACCATGATTATTAAAGAGGAAGTTATTGTTGACTCAAATGTGAAGTATATTTTCTAATTTGGATGATGAGGTGTCGAGCTAATGACATTAAACATGTATTGTTCATAGGTAACCCAAGAGTGGTAACTGTAACACCATAAACCCCAATAATAATTTTTAAAACATTTGCGAAAATATTAAGATAATATGAGGGTGTCACATTGACAAAACATTCAACTTACATTCCAAAGAAGAAATTTTAAATTTCAATACATAACATATTAATTGATTTTAAAACGAATCATAACACGTAAGTATTCTCAACCTGATGTTACAATATCAGAGCAAAATCCGAAATAATACTAATGACCGATAAGGTCCGGCAAAAACAAAAAATAGAAAACAAACAAACTGAAGAGACCAACTATGTCATCCTCCACAAAACAATAGTTATCACTCCTCAGTCTAAACTTGAGAATTATCTGCATAAAGGTACATATGTGAAAACATGGAAACAAGAAGGGGTGAGAATATATTCCATAAATTAAATGGTGTAACAACAGTAAGGATAGTCTATAACATATCTTCTCAAGACACATTACATAACATCATAATACATATAATAATGCATATGAATATTCATTTCCTCTACTCCCATGCATGTGGTACCATCACCGAGTTTCAGAGTTGTATTATCGAGAATCCTACATCACCATACTGAAGTCCTACAATGCCAGATCGAAGTCATAAATTGCCAAATCGAAGTTGAAAATCGCCAGATCAAGGTCGAAAAATCATTGGACTGAATTCTCATACTAACTTCAATATATATATGATGCATGATAATGACAAAAAATGAAAATATATCCATTTGAACCTCCATATTCTCTACATTGGTTACAACAACATGATGAACATTGGTTCTCACAAACCTAATACAACAACAAGGCTTAATACTGGTTCTCATGAACCTAAGATAACAACAAGCCTCAACACTAACTCTCACAAACCTAACACAACAACAAACCTCAACACTGGTTCTCACGAACCTACTATAAAATCAAGGATCAATATTGGACTTGCGTCCTAACCTTAACAACTTAACTCGTATGCATATTGTCAAGACATTAGACCAAAATCCTAAACATATTCACATCTTACTTTGCACAAACGTATCATCAAAATATTGGGCCAATATCCTAAAATATCCACATCATATTTCCCTCGAATGTATCATCAAACGTTGGACCAATGTCCTAAAATATTCAAATATCATTCACACATATAAATATGATTAATTCATTACTCTAAGAAAGATCTATGTCCTATTTTTCCAACGTAACTGACCTCACCCCAAATGGACTTACGAAACCCAAGCCTCACGTGAAACAAGACAATCAATACTAGTTCAAACTTGATACACTTATGGTATAAGAACCAGAGAACTGCTACTGTTATAGAAATACCATACCTCATTTCCTTATTTCAACATAAATTTTATCACATTAGATTTCTAACACAACTGGCCACACCTCAAACGGACTTGCAAAACTCAAGTTATGCGTGAAACAAGACAACTAGGTTGAGACTTGACTACACTTTTGGTATAAGAACCAAAGGTATTCTACTTATGTAGCACTCCTAGGCTACATTTCCTTATTTCAACAAAAATAGTATCGCGTTAGCTTTCTAACTCAACTGACCGCACTTAAAATAGACTTATAAAACTCCAGTTACGCGTGAAACAAAATGTTGAATACTCTCTTGTGCTTTTTGCGATTTTTTTTGAGTTTTATGAGATTTCTAACACAATTTCACTCTCTTTTACCTATTTTAACTTGTAAAAACTCAAAACACAAATATGTGAATATTTCAAACTTAGGGTATTTAGAAGTATATTCAAATTCTTCAAATCACCTCAAGGGTTTCCCAAAACTCTTGCCCTTCAAAGTTTACTCTTCTTACTCACTAAACCTTTAACTTAACTCTGAAATTATCTCACTGTAATTAGAAATCATCCAAGGGTTTCCCAAAACCCTTGTCTTTCAAAGTTTGCACTGTTGACTCAATAAACCTTTGACTTAACTCTAAAATTGTCTCAGTGAAACATTCCCAGATCTCAAATTTCTCTAATTACATGATAATGAAAAACTCATAATTCGATACATACGAATAAACAACAATTTTCACATTGAAAATCGTGCGAATCCAACACATATAACATCAATAATTCATATTTATTCATCAATTTATCAGATTCACATAAAAAACCTCACTAATCATGTCCTCTTTTTTCATTTTAGTCATGGTGATGATTGAACCAGTCCGGCCAGGGTCATCGGAGAAGATGACCGACCTTTGGCTCCGGCAATGATGTGGCACAGTTCAGAACCATTGATTTGGTTTAAAATGTTTTAATCATAAGCGTTGGTTTGGATGACCATTGTTGTGGCGCGCCGACTCAAGACCATCGTGGATTGCGCGTTTCAGACCACTTGATCTGCCACCTCAATTAATGAGGGACATCAAGTGGTCCACATTTTTTTTGATTTTTTGATTTTCATTTTATTCCTTTGATTTTCATTAATTCATATTAATTTTAATGTTGATCCAAAAAAATGAGAGTTTCACCAATTTTTTAAAAATAAAATCCTCTTTCATATTTTGAATTAAAATTATTTTTTGGATCATTATTAATATTTTTCATGATTTAATTGATTTTATGAATATTTTTAATTATTTAAAAATACTTTTAAGTTTCCAAAAATTCTGAAAATTTTTCTCCAAGGTCCTTTGACCTTGTTTGACCTATGATAAATATCATGGCCATTTCTTTGGTGTTTTGATGAGGTTTTAAGAAATTGACCAACCATATTTAATTTAATGTATTATTTTTAGTTTTTTTAATTGAATAAATGCCAAATAAATTATGGAGAGCCATTTTGATTGACTTGGGAAGTTTGACTTGTGTTGTTGGGCCTTGGTCAAGGTTGATTTGACTTTGTTAAGTTAAGATCATTGGATTTAGGGGATTGATGGAATGTACATTCCATCTCCCAAAATGAATGAATGATTTTAATTTGGTAAAAGTCCTACTTTGTCCAATTTGAGTTTGATCCATTTCCCCTCCCTCTTCATTTCATTCCACTTCTTTATTCATTCATGTCATGGACCTATGATATCTCAATATCCTAAGGCTAGTTGATTGCAAAATCAACATAAGCATGGATGAGATTAGGCCCCCACTTTTGCATAATTCTTTTTGTGTGTGGTGTGTTTCATGAGCATAGTCCATTATACTATGTCTCTAACATGCATTAACACCAAAATTCTATTGCCCGGCCTCAAATAGTTGTGACTTTTACATATGTCCAATTATGATTGCTTAACATAACGCTAAATTTTTGACACAAAAGGCATAGCATTCTAGTTAGTGAGATTGTAAGTCTCCCCTCTTTCATGGTATTGTAAGTCTCCCCCCTTTGTGATAAGTGGGTTGAGTGTTCTCCAAAGAATGACTTAAAAAAGCAAAAGCAATACTAACTTCTAACTCATTAACAACTAAAATTTAATTTCAAGTCATTTGTTTTTAATGCAAATTAATTTTTGAGATTTATTCATTTTCCATTATTCATATCATTCAAATTGTTTATGTTAATGTCATTTTCACTTTGTCCACTTCGACCATATTTTGTGATATATTTTGTTTGTGTATATTGTGTTTGTTTGTGTGGTCTTTGACTACTAATGTACATAATAAGAACAAAAACCCTAAAAAACTTCTTGTGTAGACTGTTGGTTTGATCAAAGACAATTGGACTTAGAATTTAGGCAACACTCCCTATGCAAAGGATTTGCCAATGCCAACTTTCATGTAACTAAGTGCTTGTGATCTGAAACTTCATCTGATACATCCTTGAAAGATCCATTTGAGTTAATCTGCAACATGATCATTGTGAAGCTGTTATTATGAATCTGTGACTTGTGTATTATGGAATTCATCTGCTACATGGGCAAATTGGAAGAAGATCATGGAGTTACTAAGCTTGGATGTGGCTATCTTTATTTGATGCCTTGCTCTTCAAGTTGATATTTTGTGCATTATTTGTTGCTTGATTCTAATGTCCAAGGGAATTTAGGTTTCTATATGACATTTGTAAAAACAAAAATTGTTCTACAACAGATTCCATGATTTTGATGATAACAAAGGATGAAACCAAAAATGGCACCCTAACGAAAAGTTTCTAAGTGTGCAGGGTTCTAAGGAAAGAAGGAAGAAATCATCAGATACAGAAACATATCAGATACAAATTATCAGAAGACCAGGAGCATCTGAAGTAGAAACACGTTCAAGAAAGTCTAACACTGAGCAAAACAGCAAAATATCAGAAGCATCTGAACAAGAAGTACGCTCTAGAAGTTCTGACTCTGAACAACGGTATGTCAAACTCCAGAAGTTCTCAGCGCTATCTGAAGAAACCATCAGAACTCAAAAGAGATCAACATCAGAAGTTAGATAGCAAGATTTCAAGATCTCCAGAAATACGAAGACTCTGATCATGGATTTCCAAATAAAGGAAGAGTAACGTTAACTTCAAATAAAGGTTTGGAAATGGAATTCCTAATACAGAAAGAGACGTTAACTCCAAATTCAAATGAAAAGGAACTATATTTGGAAAGTAGTCATTCAAGGAGAGAAAGTTGTCTTGGCAAGAAGCTAAATAAGTTATGGCACTAATTCAAATTATTGACCATCAGTTTTTACGACTACTTCAATCCTATATATAAAGGACTGCAAATCAACATTGAGAGATACAAGTACAACAACACAAAAAGAATTTACTGAAACATCAACACACATAAACACGTTTTATTCTCTCAATCTTCACGAAGCTTTTGCTTAGAACGTGAAACACTTTGTTCTTACTATTGTAATATTTGCTTATCTTAGAAGCACTCTAGATTACATAAGTCTTTATCTTTGTTGTATTTCCTCAAGTGACTCTTTGCAGTCTGTATACTTGAGAGGACTAAGAGATCTTTCTCTTAGACGTTGTTTGTAATCAATCTTTCAAGATTAGTGGATTAAGTCCTTGTTGAAGGCGAAATCACCTTGGCCGGGTGGACTGGAGTAGCTTTGTGTTATAAGCGAACCAGTATAAAATCCTTGTGTGATTTTCATTTTGAAAAAGCGCTTATTTTCAAAACAATTCAAACCCCCCTTTCTTGTTTTTCTCACCTTCAATTGGTATCAGAGCTCCGGCTCTGTTATTGATTTTCCAATCAAACACTTAACAGTGTAGAGAGATCCAGAACGAGAAAAACTATGGCCCACACAAATGAAAAGGATAGTTACAATGCTAAGCCTCCTGTTTTTGATGGAGAGAAATTCGATTACTGGAAAGATAGAATCGAAAGTTTCTTTCTAGGCTATGATGCTGATCTCTGGGACATTGTCACAGATGGATACAAACCTCCTGTTACAGAGGATGGAGCTGAAGTTCCCAGAAGTAAGATGTCAGATGATCAGAAGCGAGTTTTCAAAAATCATCACAAGGCCAGAACCATACTCCTCAATGCTATATCTTACAATGAGTATGAAAAGATCACCAACAGAGAAACAGCCAAAGACATACTTGACTCTCTGAGGATGACTCATGAAGGAAACTCTCAGGTCAAAGAGACAAAGGCTCTGGCGCTTATCCAGAAATATGAAGCTTTCAAAATGGAAGATGATGAAGCTATAGAGGCAATGTTCTCTAGATTCCAAACTCTGATTGCAGGTCTCAAGGTTCTAGACAAGGGATACACAACTACAGACCATGTCAAAAAGATAGTCAGAAGCTTGCCAAAGAAGTGGAGACCCATGGTCACTGCTCTAAAGCTGTCTAAGGATCTGAACAATATCAGTCTTGAAGAGCTTGTCAGTTCTCTCAGAAGCCATGAGATAGAACTAGAGGAAGATGAACCTCAGAAGAAGAACAAGTCTGTAGCATTAAAGTCCAGATCTGAAAGACGCAAATCTGACAGAACCAAAGCCTTCCAGGCAGAAACTGAAGATACTGATGACTCTGAACCAGAAGATTCTGATGATGAAGAAGAATTGTCCCTCCTGACCAGAAGAGTTAAACAACTCTGGAAAAAGAGGAACAACAACTTCAGAAGACCAAGACCCAGAGGGGATCGATCAGAATCAACCTCAAAAGGTAAAACTAACAAAGATATTACTTGTTATGAATATAAAGAAACAGGTCACTACAGGAATGAATGCCCCAAGCTAAAGAAAGACAATTCTAGAAAAGAAAGCTTCAAGAAAAATACCTTCAGGACAAAGAAAGGATTAATGGCTACCTGGGATGATAGTGAATCTGGGTCATCAGAATCTGACTCTGATGAACAGGCCAACGTGGCACTTATGGCTACCACATCCAGGAGCAACTCAGATGAAGAATCTGAAGAGGTATTTTCTGAATTCTCTCGATCTGATCTAGAATCATGCTTGTCAGAAACTCTTAGCTCATATCAGAAATTAAAACAAAAGTTTAAAAATATAAAAGGCTGTCTTGAAGCAAAATTTGAAGAATGTGGCAAACTTGAGATAACAATTCTAAAACGAGAGGATGAAATCAGATCCTTAACATTACAAAGAGATGCAGCGAATAAAAAATGTTTAGAACTGGAAGAAGTGTTATCTCAAACTCCACAGACTTCAAATGCAATAATTTATAAATATGAAGAAGCCTTTCAAGAATTTCTGAAAAATGGGATAGGAAGAAGTGTCATGGCATCCATGATTTATGGAGTCAGTCAGAACAATAAAAAGGGAATTGGGTATGATTCTAAGGAAGATAAAATTTCTACTGGTGACCAACTTAAATCTCCGTTTTCATATCACTATACGCACACACAAGAACAAAAATTTGAAAATGCTAGAAAACCCAAAGTTATAAGAAACTCTGGGAAAACTAATCTAAGAGGACCCAAGAGATTCTGGGTACCAAAAGATAAGATTGTTTATGTTGCAGATATCCTATGCAGCAAAGTTCAGACACCAGTCATGGTACCTGGACTCTGGATGCTCGCGACACATGACGGGAAGAAAGTCTATGTTCCAAAGCCTGGAACTTAAAGATGCTGGATTCGTAGGCTTCGGAGGAGATCAGAAAGGAAAGATCAGAGGCTCCGGAACTATTGGTAATGGCACTCTTCCCTCTATATCTGATGTTCTTTACGTAGAAGGATTAATGCATAACTTGTTATCCATAAGTCAATTAAGTGATAACGGTTATGACGTGATCTTTAATCAAAAGACATGTAAAGCCATTAATCAAAACAATGGTTCAGTCCTATTCACAGGCAAGAGGAAAAACAACATTTATAAAATCAATCTTTCTGATTTAAAAGAACAAAATGTTAAATGTCTGATGACTGTTCACGAAGAGCAATGGGTGTGGCATAGACGCTTGGGCCACATTAGCATGAGGAAACTTTCTCAGCTAAATAAACTCGAGTTAGTCAGAGGCTTACCTAAACTGAAGTTTTCTTCAGATGCTCTATGTGAGGCATGTCAGAAAGGAAAATTTTCAAAAACGTCTTTTAAAAAGAAAAATGTTGTTTCTACCTCTAAGCCTCTGGAACTTCTCCACATTGACTTATTTGGTCCTGTGAAAACAGCATCAGTCAATGGAAAGAAGTATGGACTAGTCATTGTTGATGATTACAGTCGCTGGACATGGGTGAAATTCCTAAAGCACAAGAGTGAGTCTCACTCTGTATTCACTAGTTTCTGCTCCAAAGTGCAAAAAGAATTTGACTCTAAAATTATTAGAGTCAAAAGTGATCATGGTGGGGAATTTAAAAACAAAGATTTTGAGGAATTATTTGACTCTAATGGAATATCCCATGATTTCTCCTGCCCTAGAACTCCATAACAAAATGGAGTTGTAGAGAGGAAGAATAGGACACTCCAAGAGATGGCCAGAACCATGATCAATGAAACTAATGTGGCAAAGCACTTTTGGGCAGAAGCTGTAAATACAGCGTGTTACATTCAGAATAGAATCTCTATAAGACCTATTCTGGAAAAGACTCCCTATGAACTGTGTAAAGGAAGAAAACCAAACATTTCATATTTTCATCCTTTTGGATGTTCTTGCTTTATCTTAAATACTAAAGAACATCTGAACAAGTTTGATTCCAAAGCACAGAAAGGTATTATGTTAGGATACTCAGAACGTTCTAAAGGCTACAGAGTATACAACACAAAAACCAAAATTGTGGAAGAATCAATTCATGTCAGATTTGATGATAAGCTTGACCCTGAAAAGTCAAAGCTAGTTGAAAATTTTGCAGATTTAGAAATCACTCTTGCAGGATCTGATAAAGCTCCAGAAGCAACTGTTACTCAGAACTCTGACGAAATTAAATCCCCAGAAATCCCAAAGAAAGTTAAAAGTCGTATCAATGTATCCGAAGATTTGATTCTGGGAAACAAAGACGAACCTGTCAGAACCAGATCTACCTTCAGGACCTCTGAAGATACTCCTCTGGGACTAGTGTCTCTGATTGAGCCTACGTCCTGTGATGAAGCACTTCAAGATAACGACTGGGTTTCAGCCATGCAAGAAGAATTAGATCAGTTCACAAAGAATGATGTCTGGGATCTTGTTCCAAAGCCCAGAGGCACTCACGTTATTGGAACCAGATGGGTATTCAGAAATAAGCTGAATGAGAAAGGAGAAGTCGTCAGAAACAAAGCTCGACTGGTAGCTCAAGGTTATATCAACAAGAAGGTATTGACTATAATGAAACCTTTGCTCCAGTCGCAAGGTTAGAATCTATTCGTCTTCTTGTATCTTTTGCTATAAACCACTCCATCAAATTATATCAAATGGATGTCAAGAGTGCATTCCTTAATGGTTATATATCAGAAGAAGTGTATGTCAACCAACCTCCAGGTTTTGAAAATCCAAATTTTCCAGAACATGTTTTTAAACTTAAAAAATCTTTATATGGACTTAAACAAGCTCCCAGAGCTTGGTATGAACATTTAAGCAATTTTCTTCTGGAACATAATTTTATCAGAGGGAAAGTTGACTCCACACTCTTCTGTAAGAACCTTAACAGAAAGTTGACTCCCTCTGAACAACTTATGGCTTCTTCTAATCCTCTCCCAACACCACCTATATACACATCCTCTGAAACCCCACCTTCTACAACCAGAACCTCACAACCTTTACCAAAATTCAATATTGCCAATACCTCTTTACCACGTTCTGAAGCTGAAGAAATGAACCAAACCACTTCCTCTTCATCATCTTCAGCCCCAGAATCACCTCCATACAACACCACCTATATACACATCCTCTGAAACCCCACCTTCTACAACCAGAACCTCACAACCTTTACCAAAATTCAATATTGCCAATACCTCTTTACCACGTTCTGAAGCTGAAGAAATGAACCAAACCACTTCCTCTTCATCATCTTCAGCCCCAGAATCACCTCCATACCTTGACCTCTCCTCTGACCCAGAATACTCTGACCCTAACTCTCCAACCCTAGCCCAAATTCAGGCTCAAAACCTTGCTTCACAACAACCAACACAATCTGAAGCAACTTCACCTCCCCCAGAACAAACAACCAACATCCCTTCTGAAGACCAACCTTCTGAAACTCAACCCTCTGACCTCCACACCTCTGATATCACCCCTCCAAACACCTCCGCTGAACCTGAACCTGAAGCTGAACCTGAACCTCTAACATTAAACCTCAGCCCTCCAAACTCTTCACCTCAAACCTCTGAACCTAACCTTTCCGTACCTACCCTTGAGGAAGCCATAATGCTGGTCGCAGGGGCTTCAGTACAAAAGGTCAAGTCTCTGACCATTAACTCTAAAGTCAGTGATGATCCTGACTCTGTAAGGACACACTGGAACAAAGTCATTGGCTGGATGACCTCTGAGGCTTTTAAACTGAAGAACATCTCTGAACAAGTCAGAAATGGCTACATCAGAGATGCTAAGGCAAGACTCCAGGAAAGACTTGCAAGAGAAGCTGAAGCCAAAAGGCTGGAGGAAGAGAGACTAGCAAGAGAAGCTGAAGAAGAAGCCAGAAGGCTAGAGGAAGAAAGGGCAAAGGAAGCTGAAGCTAAAGCTCTGGCCGATGCTGCTGCTGCTGCCGAAGCTGAGGCACAGGTTGCTGCTGAAGCTGAAGCAAAGGCCGCTGCTGAAGCACAGCAGGCTCTGACTCAGGGGGAGTCCTCTTCTGTTATCCCTATGGTTCTCCAGACGCTTGAAGAACTCAAAAACGACCAGAAGGAACTCCGTGCCAGAATGGATAAACAAGATACTGTCAACGACAACATTCAGAACATGCTGGCTCAATTGCTTCAGAGAATGCCTCCGCCTCCCAACCCTTAGGCACTTAGGATTTTGTTGCTTTGCTTTCTTTGTTTCTGATGTTTACTTGTTCTTTTTGCCTCTGTTGCTTTTCCTCTGAATATAATGTTTTTCTCTTGAATTATTATTTTTGCTATGTCTTTTTGATTCTGACAAAAAGGGGGAGAAGTCATTAATAGCTCTGATGAAAATAATGTCTAAATACCTTAAGCACTCTACAACATATTTTTCTTAAAAATAAATTTATCTAACTCTAGACTTAAGAAAATGCTGAAGGTATCAAGAAACCTCATTGCTTGGAAGCTCTGGTAAGAACTTCTGAACTCCCTAGCCTATCTCAGGGGGAGCTCTTGTCTATCTAATCTGATATTGTTTATGTTTCATCTGCTAATTAAGTTTATTTTGTCATCATCAAAAAGGGGGAAATTGTAAAAACAAAAATTGTTCTACAACAGATTCCATGATTTTGATGATAACAAAGGATGAAACCAAAAATGACACCCTAACGAAAAGTTTCTAAGTGTGCAGGGTTCTAAGGAAAGAAGGAAGAAATCATCAGATACAGAAACATATCAGATACAAATTATCAGAAGACCAGGAGCATCTGAAGTAGAAACACGTTCAAGAAAGTCTAACACTGAGCAAAACAGCAAAATATCAGAAGCATCTGAACAAGAAGTACGCTCTAGAAGTTCTGACTCTGAACAACGGTATGTCAAACTCCAGAAGTTCTCAGCGCTATCTGAAGAAACCATCAGAACTCAAAAGAGATCAACATCAGAAGTTAGATAACAAGATTTCAAGATCTCCAGAAATACGAAGACTCTGATCATGGATTTCCAAATAAAGGAAGAGTAACGTTAACTTCAAATAAAGGTTTGGAAATGGAATTCCTAATACAGAAAGAGACGTTAACTCCAAATTCAAATGAAAAGGAACTATATTTGGAAAGTAGTCATTCAAGGAGAGAAAGTTGTCTTGGCAAGAAGCTAAATAAGTTATGGCACTAATTCAAATTATTGACCATCAGTTTTTACGACTACTTCAATCCTATATATAAAGGACTGCAAATCAACATTGAGAGATACAAGTACAACAACACAAAAAGAATTTACTGAAACATCAACACACATAAACACGTTTTATTCTCTCAATCTTCACGAAGCTTTTGCTTAGAACGTGAAACACTTTGTTCTTACTATTGTAATATTTGCTTATCTTAGAAGCACTCTAGATTACATAAGTCTTTATCTTTGTTGTATTTCCTCAAGTGACTCTTTGCAGTCTGTATACTTGAGAGGACTAAGAGATCTTTCTCTTAGACGTTGTTTGTAATCAATCTTTCAAGATTAGTGGATTAAGTCCTTGTTGAAGGCGAAATCACCTTGGCCGGGTGGACTGGAGTAGCTTTGTGTTATAAGCGAACCAGTATAAAATCCTTGTGTGATTTTCATTTTGAAAAAGCGCTTATTTTCAAAACAATTCAAACCCCCCTTTCTTGTTTTTCTCACCTTCAACATTCTGTCTATTAGATTGCAGCCCATTGGTCAAATATTTTCAACTCTCAACTTTTAAATTTATGCTTAGGATTAGTCCCTTCATCTCTTCCCCATTTTTTTAATTTCAAAATCTCTCCCTCCTTTTAAAAACTTATTTGCTTGTGTTTGTTTTCTAAACTTAGACCATATTGCAAATTAGAAACTTTGGCCTTATGCCATTGCATTTTCAAAATTCTTTTCTTTATCAAACTTGTAAATAGACTTAACTATACTTGATTAAAATTTTCAAAAGCCAAAAAGAACTAGCACTCATTCAAACCATTTTAGGCCTTTGTGCCTTTCAAACCTAATTTTTGTTAAAAGCAATACATCCATTTTGAAATTTATACCACGAACTATGAGGTTTTGATCCCTCATTTTTATGTTGGTACGTAGGCACAAGTCGGAAGGTCTTGTCAAACACAAAAATATAATTAATGAATTCTTTTCTCATCCCTCCATTCTATTTTCTTGCAAACATCATTTGTATAAAAACACATATGCACACACGAAAGGGCTCCCTAGGAGTACCTAGGACACTTTGGATGCTAACACCTTCCCACTGTGTAACCAACCCCCTTACCTGTAATCTCTGGCATTTTATTAGTTTTGATTTGAAAACTTTGTATTTTGGGGTTTTGTTCGTACTTTTCCCTTTTCCCTTGGAAACAATAAAAGCGCGGTGGCGACTCTTGTTTATTTGATGTCTAGCTTATCCATAACTTAATGATCATGAATTTACCGCCACACATCCTTCATCTACAAGTTTTCATATCGCTTCCTCAAATATTTCATTTTTACTTTCTTTAACTTTTCATATCCACCATATAGCTTCTTGAGAGTATCCCACACCTCCTTGGTTGTTTCTTGCTCGATAATATTCTCAAAGATATTTGAATCCACACACTAATGGATCAAGAACAAGCCTTTCCCATCTTTAATTCTCATTTCACGGTGAGTAACCCTTTGTGCCTCAATAGCATTTGCCTATAATGCCGAGAAACCATTATTCATGATTTCAAGCACATTGTGAAACCTGAATATGATTTTCATATGTATACACCATCTATTATAGATTTCTCCCTTGAAAACTGGTAGATTAACTAGAAATTGATTTGAGGTTGTGTTTCCATTCAAAATTTTAGAGGTTGAAGATCGAACCAGTGCTTTTGATACCAATTTTTTGGGTGACTTGTATCACAAGTTACTTGAAAAATGATGATAAATTGAGAGAAAATTAGAGAGTGATTGAGGGAAAAGAGTTTACTAAATGTCTTTATATTTCAATTACATTGAGGGATGGTATTTATTGACACACTGGCCACCCAAATCAAAATTAAAACAAACTATCTAAAACATAACTAATATACCCCATATGTATATTATTAAAGTAGTTTGTCTAACAAAAACTAATATACTCGCCCGGATATATGATATACCCCCTGGGTATATTTTTAAAGTAAACTGAATTGACCATAATAAGAATAAATCTATATAAAGATGAGTAGTTCAGAAGGATTGATATTCAATACTTACGGTGAATAATTTTGGTCAAATTTTATTGGCTTAAATAGTCTTTTAGTCCCTGTAAGTTGACGTGTTTTTTATTTTAGTCCCTAAATTTTTTTTTTGGCAGAGTCATTAATTGTTTATTTCCTTTTGGTGTTAGTCCCTAATATTAAACTTCTGCTATAAAAAGATGATGTGACTAACGTTGATGATGTGGAATTAAATTTACATTTTCCTCTTATGAAACTTTATTATTAAGTGGAAAGTATAGCTTCCCACCAAAAAATCTCAAATACATTTTTAAATTTAGTCCTTGCAAGATAGGTTTTCAAAATAGGAAAAATAGGAAACTTTGTGTAGTAGGCCATTGCATGAGGAAGAGGACGAATGATTCAGTGTGGTACATAACTTAGGTAAACGAAATTATCGTTCAAATATGGTAGACTATGTTGGTGTAAGCCCTAGAGGCCAATACTTTTGGTACTTGTATCGAATTATTTATTAATAATAAAAGGCTTTTTCTTTATTAGGTTTGTTTAATAAAGTCCCTAGAATAACTAGTCTGTTTAATGTATCAAGTATGACTTAATCATGAGATCACATTAAACATAAGGACACTATTCTTAAAGTATCCGTAGTCGAGCTTTATTATGAAGTGGGATGACATTAAAGCATTAAGACTATTATGTATATAGACTGATGATCACATCTCATGGATTATGGATAAGGAGTTATCAAGTCTTAAACATAGGTATGAATATTAAGAGTAATATTTATACCGGATTGACCCGCTATGAGAATACTATATAGAAAGTTATGCAAAGTGTCATAAGTTATTCTCATGGTGATAATGGTGTATACCACTCTTCGACCTGAAACCACTATGGACCCTAGATGTAGACTCGAGTGCTTTATTGCTGATCAAACGTTGTCCGTAACTGGATAACCATAAAGACAGTTGATGGGTACTCCACGAAGCATGCTGAGGGACATGAGTGACCTAGATGGAATTTGCCCATCCTGCATAACAGGATAATTGTCTATGGGCCCAATATTGAATTGGACAAGGATGACACGGTCTATGCCTTGTGTTCAATATAGACATAAGGGCAAAAGGGTAATTATACACATAAGTATTATCACAGAAGGAATTGTCAGATCACATGACATTTTCGTGTCTTGGGTAGCAGTGATGTGTTGCTAGATACCGCTCACTGTTTATTATGTTAAGTACATGATTTAATATAATTGTCAATGCCGCGAAAACCTACAGGGTCACACACAAAGGACAAATTGATAAGAGATAGAGTAACTAAGGAACACCGTAAGGTATGGTGCCCTTAAGTGAATTGTAGAACATCGTAAAGGTACGGTGTACTTAAGTAGAATACGAAATATGGTAAGGTACCATGAGCTTAAGTGATTTTGGGCATATTATAAGATATGGGCCAAAATACACTTAAGTGGGCCTTTTAGCTTGAAGCCCACACAAGTGGTTCTATAAATAGAACCCTTGTGCAGAAGCATTGATTGCGGTTGCATTATTTTCATTTTCTCTCTCTCTCTCTCTCTCTCTCTCTCTCTCTCTCACTCACTCACTCAAAGCCTTCATTCGTACCAGCTAGCACTGTGATTGAAGGAATCCGTTCGTGTGGACTGAGTAGAGACGTTGTCATCGTTCAACGTTCGTGATCGCTCCGTGGATCTGCATCAAAGGTTTTGATCGTCACAAGAGATCTGCACCAAAGGTTTCAATCGTCACAAGAGGTAAATATTCTATCACTGATCATGACCATTCGTAAGGATCTCTAAAGGAGAAAATTTTAATTTCTACTGCATTTTGGATCGCAATTCTCCTTCAGACTATTCAAGAACGTGACTGAGAAAGACAAACTATTCAAGCAAAAGATTCTTCTATTAACCAGTTCTATTATTTTTCATAGTTCAAATCATAAGAGTTGGTCCTTTTCGTTGTGTGTTCTTGAAATTTTCAGGGATGAGTTTTATTTTGAATTTTCATTATGAGGGTAACTTTGTTAGGGACTATGTAGTATATTACACTGGGGGGCATGAACATGTAGTAAACATTGATCTTGATAGGTGGTGTAACAATGATGCAGACGGGTATAATAAAATTGTTAGTGATATTGATGCTGATGAGGTTTATAGATATGTTGTTGAAATGAATTGCTTAGTTCACATATATGTTGAGCATAATGTTAAAGGCTTGTGTCAAGTTAATGTTGAAGAAGATGAAGTATTCGATGTTGGAAATAATGTTGAAGAAGATGAAGTAGCTGATGTTGGAAACAATGTCGAAGAAGATGAAGTAACTGATGTTGGAAATAATGTTGAAGAAGATAAACATGAGGGTAGTGATGATAACGATGATAATGACTTTGAATGTGATGGCATATCCAATATCTCCATTTAGGATTTTCAGTGGAATTCAAAATGTACCTCCTCATTGATCTATTGCAACCTCATACTGGGATTTGAAACATAATAGAGTTTCTAAATAAGGACGTAGTCATGCCTCACTGTGCAAAAATGTAAGGCAACCTGTAAGAATACTTATTTGAGCAGAGAAAGGAGAAGAATTAGGAGTTGAAATCTAATTTCCATTTTGGATTTAATCCTCCTTTTTAAAACCATCAAACAAGGCTTCTAACGTAGTTATAGGATGTCAGAAGAGAAAAATTAAAAAATAATTTCACATCATCAACGTTAGCAACATCATCTTTTTTTAATAGAGATTTAACATTGGAAATTAACCCCAAAAGACTTTATCCAAAAAAAAAAGATTTAAAGACTAACATAAAAAGGAAATCAACATTTAGAGACTGAATTAAAAAAATAGGGACTAAAATATAAAACACATCCATCTTTGAATTTTTTACAAAAATAACCCACTTTTCAAGGAAATTCCCAAAATACCTCTGGTTTCAAAAAAATTCCCAAACTACCCCACTTTTAGAAGGATGCGCCAATTCAATTGGCGCCTCCTCTTAAATACTTGAATGGAGGCTCCAATTGGATTGGTTAGGGCAGGTGCCCTAGCCAATTGGGTTGGCGCCCCTGTGTAGTACTTAAGAGGAGGCGCCAATTTAATTGGAGTCTCAGTGTAAAATGATGTTTTTTTTGGTAAATGGTATACGTGATAGATAAATTTTTTATATAGGACCAATTGATATTAATAAAATTTTACGCTTACACAAATAAACCTAATGGTGATAACCAGGATCACCTAACCAACCTCCGGTCCCACATCCTCTAGCTATCCTAACTCGTGGCCCTAACCCATGTTGATGTTTCGGTACCGATGTTTGAGCATCTGAGGGGCCAAGAGCGTCACTTCCAACTATAGGAGACGGCCTCTTGAGGTAGTTAGACAAGTCAGCATAGTCTTCAGTATGCATCGATGGTGTACCGTCGTAGCTGAGCTCATGACCCATGCCAGAGAAGTTAGGTTGTGGTTGACTCATTAATGGGTGACCGGGACGGTTGAAGGGAGACATGAGTATGAACGATGCATCGAGGAAAGGTTGGGAAGGTTGTTGGGGTGTTTGCTAGAGATATGGTTGTTGGATGTTTTTGTTTTGTGAGGTTTGGGCTTCTTGGCTATGGTAGGAGGAGGGGCGGTTGGTGTTGAATGATCGTTGGGTGTTCTGGCTTAGGCGACTTTGGTAGGGTGATGGGGTGGGTGCGAAGCGATGTTCAGTCTCAGGTTGATGGTCAATTTGTTGGTGGTGGTATGAGGCATGCTCTTGGTATTGGGGTTGGGTGTATGATATATTTTGGTTGTATGTTTGTGTGTTGGTTGAACGGAACATTTGATGAATAGGGGGTTGTGTGTATCCGGTCTGACATTGTTGTTAGGGGTTTGATGTTGAGGTGTCACGTGTAAGTCATCTGGCGTGGGTTATATAAGTACATATCCTCGGTGATGAACTGAAAACCAACCGATCTGTACCAAGCCATATAAGTACAACTTGGTTTTTCTTCAGTTGGCATGACTGCGTCAGTTAACACATGGTCATGACGGTGCTTCCATTTGCGACACTCCGATCTTGCGAAGCTTTGCCATGGATTGAAGTTCCATTGGTCGTTAACTGTGTGCAGATGCCATTCTCCTAGGCTAGCTGGGAGATCTGGGATGTTTTGGGGCATACCGAACTGCAGCTTCACACGACCACTGTTGCGCATCTCCACAGTTGTGAACCATATTATCGGTGTGCATGCAGTCCATACGGTCGCGTCTTCAGCGTTGACCTGATGGTCATGATCCAAATTAAGGCATGGACGCCAAATGAACTGAAATGTGAAAGAAGATAGGATTATAATCTAGGTAGAAGAAGTTAACAAAATATAACGAAATTATTAAGTTATTTTCCTTTCGTCTGTCGGTCGAAGGTGATCCAACAGGTTACGATACTGAGTAATACAGTGTCTTAGACATTTGTTGTAACTCATACCACGTGCAGACCATCTACACGAAAAAGTCAAAAAATATTAGTTAGAGATAATAATCTTTAAAGAATTAAGTAAAGATATAGTAATTTAAACAACTTACTTTTGTGCATACGGAAATGTGAAAGGGTTGTTGTTGACGGGTGCTAGGGACGGTAGTCTTGACCAACCTCATGCTTGTAGCAAAATAAGACATCTAGAAAATGTAGATGTGTCTTTGTGTGAGTTTTTGCATAAGGAGATATAGAGATAGGCTAGACAAGTAGATCCCCAACTGTAACTTCCTATTCTATCTACATGTATAAGTAAAGGTAAATACATAATATGCATGCTAGAACCACTACCTCCGGGAAATAAAAACGAGCCAATTAGTAGCATAATATAACACCTAGTTTTTATTATGCTCATCTAAGTATAAACTATTATAGTACGACTTAAGGCGTGAAAGTAGTATACCTTGACCTCTTGCGTTATCATCTAACAAATCAGTCTCTAAGAGATCCATGCAAATTGAATTTGCATAGTTGGTTTTACCATTAACAACCTTACCTTCAATGGGCAGTCCCAAAAGCATGTAGACGTCTTCTAACGTCACGGTACACTCACCGGTTGGGAACCAAAATGTGTGTGTCTCTGGTCTCCATCTTTTGTATAAAGCTAGAATGAACTTGTTATCTACGGACCAAGACAGAATCTTGCTTATATGACCAAAATCGGCGAGTTCAACATAAGGTTGAATCATCGGGTCCATGTGGACATATTCATGGACCCGAGTCCGGAACCTTGATACATCCTATAAAACAAATAACAAAAAACTTGACTGTGTTGGTATGTTAAAATAAAAGGGGGTTGGTGAAGATGAAAGATAAAAAGTTAACAAAAGAAAAAACTTAGATATGTTGTGATGTTTGTAACCGTTCCTCTATGTCATTCGCCCATTGTGAGGATATACATTTTGTCGGGGGGTTGATGTAGATAAAACTACAAGAAGTTGTTGCAGATGAAATTGTAGAAGAAGTAGTGAGAGTGAAGGTGTGGAAAAAGTGTTGATGGAGTGGATGTATTTATAGGCAAATGGATGAGAGCATGAAAAGTTGTGCTTGCATGGTGTCTTCAATTGAATTGGAGACCATGTACAACCTTTAAGAGGGGTCGCCATTCAAATTTGCGCCTCCATAGGGACATGCATGCAAGACCTAGGTCTGATTGCTTGATTTCGAGGTCTGAATGCATGCTTTGACAAGGTGTCTCCACTTGAATTGGCGCCCATGTGCAAGGAATGAGTGGGGGCGCCAATTCATTTGGAGTGTGTGTCTGCATGTCTGACACGTGGCTGTCCTCTCTCTTGCATGCTGAACATGTCACTTCTTAGTAGCTTGCACGGTTGACACATCATTTCGGAGTAGCTTGCATGTGCGACATGTGTAACACCCTTCTAAAATACCCCAAGTATTTAATTAAAAATAATAAACATATAACAATTCAGAGTAATTATGCCATTCAAGGGTGTCACACATAATATTCACAATATTCAACAATATAACGGTCATGCTCTTTTATTAATTTAAAACATAAACATTTTTGCATAAAACGCAGCGGATAGAGATCTCCTCAATCATGTAAAACATGTAACATTCACAGGTAAATTATTCAACAACATAAAACATCCCATCCCGATGTTACATCTATCAGAGCACGACCCACTAAGGAGACTACACTAGACTCCAAGCATTCGCTTCTACTCAACTCATTTCTCGTTACCTGAAAAATAGTTGTAAGGGTGAGTTCCTCAATCAATATAATAAGCATTATAGAATATAATGTCATGTTAAGTAATTTAACACATTAATCACCCTAATCGCAACATACAATCAGTAACAGCACATCAGCTCAACATCATACTCAACACCAACATAAATCACAAGTATAATCTCAAATCATACTCCACCACAACACAACCACACGTATAATATTGGAATACATCCATTCATATTATACGCCATACATACATTATGCAATGAGACTCCACACATGCGGTACCGACTATTCTTGAACATATAGTTCAAGCTCACCGATCCCTCCAGATACGGCTACTAAGCTCACTAGCCCCACTCATTTGAGACCTAGTGACTCACTCACTAATTCCTCACCATGGGAATTAGCTACAGCCCCGAAGGCTAGACTATGCACACTAATCATCTAGCATGCAAACATCAACAACAAACCCACAATGGTTCACTCACTAATTCCTCACCATGGGAATTAGCTACAGCCCCGAAGGCTATGCCATGCACGCTAATCATCTAGCAATGCAGCATCAACAACAATTCACAATGGACATATGCTCACACTCTAAGCCATACAACAGTCCACTCACAAATACATGCATAATATATACATTCACAGCATTATGCATATCATCATACATCATCAACACATGTATCAACACATCATTATCATGTCAATCAATTAAACACAGTATTAGCACACTCTACTAATACCTATACTGCTCAAAACAGCGGGAAATAATCCCTACTATATCACACACCGATATAGGCAACCACCAATTAGGCACACAACATTTGAAATTAACATTTTTCCACTCTGCAACAGCGTTAACCGGTTAACGCCCTGGGTTAACCGGTTAACGCAGCACAACACGCTTCCTGTCCCAAAACTTAACAGTGTTAACCGGTTAACACCCTGGGTTAACCGGTTAACGCAGCACAAACAGCAATATTTCAGCAATCACAACAGTGTTAACCGGTTAACACCCTGGGTTAACCGGTTAACGCAGACAAAACAGCAAATTTTCACAATTCAAAACAGTGTTAACAGGTTAACACCCTGGGTTAACCGGTTAACGCAAGACAGAAGCTGTTCCTGCGCTAACTCAAGGCAGAATGCAGAATTCTCCGCATTTTCCGCCGTTGGAGGACTTCCGGACCTCCGATTCCGATTCCGTAAAAAGCTATACGTTCGGAATTTCACAACCAACTCAAACACAGATCCAATTACAGTCTAAATACAATTTATCCAACAAAATTCTTCAGCATCAACAATCCCAATTAGGGTCAAATCAACGGCTTATCACTACCCATCACATATTATCCCATAATACCCATTAATCGACGATAAACCCCCCTTACCTGAGTTAATCCGGCGAATCTCAAGCTCCAAGCTCTTCTCTTCTCCAACCTTCAGCCCTTGCTCTGTCTCTTTGCCCTTTTCCTCTTTCACGATCGTTTCTCTGTTTTCACGTGAAACTTTCTTTTTACCAAAAAATGGGATTCTTTCTCTTATTTCCAACATATATATATTTTCCGAATAATAATAATAATCCAAAAATAATAATAATAAAATTTCCAATTATTTAACTAAATTAATAAATAAATTATTAACTCAATTTAAATAATTATTTTATTATTATCGGGGTGTTACAACTCTCCCCCACTAAAAGAGTTTTCGTCCTCGAAAACATACCTCAAGCGAACAACTCTGGGTAAGACTCCTTCATCTTACTCTCCAGTTCCCAAGTCACGTTGCCACCTGCTGGTCCTCCCCAAGCTACCTTCACCAAGGCAATCTCTTTACCCCGCAACTGCTTCAACTCTCGATCCTCGATCCTCATAGGTGATGTTTCAACAGTCAGGTTATCTCTCACCTGTACATTATCTACTTGGACTACATGCGACGGATCATGGATGTACCTCCTCAACTGAGACACATGAAAAACCTCATGCAAATTTGCAAGCGACGGCGGTAAAGCGACACGATAGGCTACCTCCCCTATCCTCTCCAAAATCTGATAAGGACCAATAAATCGAGGTGTCAACTTCTTCGACTTCAAAGCTCGACCAACACCAGTTATCGGAGTAACACGAAGAAACACATGATCTCCCTCTTGGAACTCAAGTGACTTCCTCCTCTTATCATGATAACTCTTCTGACGACTCTGAGCAATTCTCATCTTCTCCTGAATCATCTTAATCTTTTCCGTAGTTTGTTGAACAATCTCCGGTCCAACCACAGCACTCTCACCGGACTCATACCAACATAACGGTGTCCGACATCTCCTACCATACAAAGCTTCAAACGGCGCCATACCAATGCTCGAATGAAAACTATTGTTGTAGGTAAACTCAATCAAAGGCAAATAACAATCCCAAGCACCTCCCTTTTCCAAAACACAAGCTCTCAAAAGATCCTCTAATGACTGAATCGTCCTCTCAGTCTGACCATCAGTCTGCGGATGATATGCAGAACTCAATCTCAGCTTAGTTCCCAAAGCCCTCTGCAAACCTTCCCAGAACTTCGATGTAAATCTAGGATCTCTGTCCGAAACAATACTCGACGGAATACCATGCAAACTTACAATCTTCTCAATATACAACTCGGCTAATCTTTCTAACGGATAATCCATTATGATCGGAATGAAATGAGCCGACTTCGTCAATCTATCAACAATCACCCAAATAGCTTCAAAATTCTTAGTCGTCCTCGGTAAACCAGAAACAAAATCCATACTGATACTATCCCACTTCCACTCTGGAATAGCCAACGGTTGCATTAGCCCAGACGGCTTCTGATGCTCAATCTTTGACTTCTGACAAGTCAAACAGGAATAAACAAAACTCGCAATTTCTCTTTTCATTCCCGGCCACCAAAATAACTTCTTCAAATCATGATACATCTTCGTAGCTCCAGGATGAATACTCAACCCACTACGATGCCCTTCTTCAAGAATACTCTTCTTAAGTTCGGTAACATTCGGAATACACACCCGATTACCAAATTTCAAAACACCATTCTCATCAACTCTGAATTCACCACCTTGGCCTTGATTCACTAAAGTCAACTTATCAACCAAAAACACATCGGATTTCTGACCCTCTCTGATCTCATCCAGAATACCACTTGTTAACTTCAACATTCCCAATTTAACACTATTGTGAGTACTCTCACACACCAAACTCAAGTCTCTAAACTGCTCAATTAGATCCAATTCTCTAACCATTAACATAGACATATGTAATGATTTCCGACTCAACGCATTAGCTACTACATTTGCTTTACCCGGATGGTAATTCAAACCAAAGTCATAATCCTTCAGAAATTCTAACCATCTCCTCTGTCTCATATTCAGTTCTTTCTGATCAAAAAAATACCTTAAACTTTTATGGTCACTGAAAACCTCAAATCTTGAACCATACAAGTAATGCCTCCATAACTTCAGAACAAACACCACAGCTGCCAACTCTAAATCGTGTGTCGGATAGTTCTTCTCATGAACTCTCAGTTGTCTCGAAGCATAAGCTATAACCTGCTTATTCTGCATCAACACACCACCCAAACCCAACAATGAAGCATCACAGTAAACCTCAAATGGTTCCGACGAACTCGGTAATATCAGAATAGGAGCAGTAGTCAACCTTCTCTTTAACTCTTGGAAACCTTCTTCACATTTCGAGTCCCAAACAAACGCTTGCCCCTTTCTAGTCAACATCGTCAACGGTAACGCCAACTTAGAAAATCCCTCAATGAACTTCCTATAATAACCAGCCAATCCAAGGAAACTTCGAATCTCAGCAACAGACTTCGGAGCTTCCCACTTAGACACCGCTTCTATCTTAGAAGGATCAACAGCAACACCACCTCTTGAAATCACATGACCAAGAAAACTAACCTCCTCTAACCAAAATTCACACTTAGACAGTTTAGCAAATAACTTCTTTTCTCGTAGAACTTCTAAAACCACTCTCAAATGCTCGGCATGCTCTTCTTCAGATTTCGAATACACCAAAATGTCATCAATAAACACCACAACAAACTGGTCTAGGTACGGATGGAAAATCCTATTCATATACTCCATAAATACTCCAGGCGCATTAGTCACACCAAAAGGCATTACAGAATACTCATAATGTCCATACCTTGTTCTGAAAGCAGTCTTCTGAATATCCTCAGTTTTCACACGTATCTGATGATACCCAGATCTCAAATCTATCTTGCTGAACACACTCGCACCAACCAACTGATCCATCAAATCATCAATCCTCGGCAAAGGATACCGATTCTTGATCGTCACTTTATTCAGTTGCCTGTAGTCCACACACAACCTCATAGTGCCTTCTTTCTTCTTAACCAACAACACTGGTGCACCCCACGGTGACACACTCGGACGAATAAATTTCTTATCCAACAGATCTTCCAACTGACTCTTCAATTCAGTTAACTCAACAGCAGACATACGGTACGGAGCCATCGATATCGGTCTAGTACCAGGTACCAAATCAATCGAGAACTCAACTTCACGTTCTGGCGGCAATTCATTCACTTCTTCTGGAAACACATCAGGAAAATCACACACCACAGCCAGATCGCCAATCACTAGTTTATCTTTAGCCTCCAAAGTCGCTAACAGCATAAACAACTCTGCCCCATCTGCTACTTCCTCATTCACCTGCCTGGCTGATAGAAATAAACTCTTCCCTTCCTCAATCTCAGGAAATATCACAGTCTTATCAAAACAGTTGATATAAACTCGGTTACTCACCAACCAGTTCATACCCAGAATAACATCAATCTGCACTAGTGGAAGACACACAAGGTCTATCCCAAAATCTCTACCAAAAATACTCAAAGGACAACTCAAGCAAACTGAAGTAGTAGTCACTGAACCCTTCGCAGGAGTATCAATCACCATACTTCCAAGCATCTCAGATATCTCTAACTTAAGTTTCACAGCACAATCCAAAGATATAAAGGAATGAGTCGCACCTGTGTCAATAATAGCTACAAGAGGAAAGCCATTAATATAACACGTACCTCGGATCAAACGATCATCTGCAAAAGTCTCAGAACCCGATAAAGCAAAGACTTTTCCTCCCGACTGATTCTCTTTCTTCGGCTTAGGACACTGTGGACTGATATGACCCAACTCTCCACAGTTGAAACAAGTTACAGTCTTCAACCGGCACTCTGCAGCCAAATGACCACCTTTTCCACACTTGAAACACTTCATCTCAGCACTGGTACACTCATGGACACGATGTCCAGCCCGACCACATCTATAACACTTAGCAGGAGCACTAGAGTCTCCCCCACTAGGCCTCTTCATCCCACTCTGACTCTGAAAACCTTTGCCAGCTGCATACGGTTTCCCACGATCATTCTGATTCTTGCCTTTCCTATCAACCCTCTGCTGATAGCTCTCTGCTCTGGCTTTGGAATCCTGTTCAAAAATCCTGCAACAGTCAACCAAGTCAGAAAACACTCTGATCCGCTGATACCCAATAGCCTGTTTGATCTCGGGACGCAACCCATTCTCAAACTTCACACATTTCGAAAATTCTCCAGCAGCCTCATTATAGGGAGTGTAATATTTCGACAGCTCTGTGAACTTAGCAGCATACTCAGTAACAGACCTGTTACCCTGCTTCAATTCCAAGAACTCTATCTCTTTCTTTCCTCTAACATCCTCTGGAAAATACTTCCTCAGGAATCTCTCTTTGAATACAACCCAAGTGATCTCAGCATTCCCAGCAGTTTCCAACTCAGTGCGGGTAGCAACCCACCAATCATCAGCTTCCTCTGACAGCATATGCGTACCGAACCTGACCTTCTGGTTATCGGCACACTCAGTTACTCGGAAGATTCTCTCGATCTCCTTCAACCACTTCTGAGCGCCATCTGGATCGTATGCTCCCTTGAACATTGGAGGATTGTTCTTCTGGAACTCACTCAGTTGACGAGCAGCTCCCATTCCCACCACATTCGGATTCCCTCCAAGTACTCCAGCTAGCATACCCAGAGCCTCAGCAATCGCAGCATCATCTCTACCTCTTCCAGCCATCTCTATTCTGAAAACCCAAACAAGCTAAACAATAAGTACTGATAGGGTTACACAACACCTATCCCGTACAGGGGAAACAGAATAATTACGACTCGACTCGACCGACTATGCTCTGATACCACTAATGTAACACCCTTCTAAAATACCCCAAGTATTTAATTAAAAATAATAAACATATAACAATTCAGAGTAATTATGCCATTCAAGGGTGTCACACATAATATTCACAATATTCAACAATATAACGGTCATGCTCTTTTATTAATTTAAAACATAAACATTTTTGCATAAAACGCAGCGGATAGAGATCTCCTCAATCATGTAAAACATGTAACATTCACAGGTAAATTATTCAACAACATAAAACATCCCATCCCGATGTTACATCTATCAGAGCACGACCCACTAAGGAGACTACACTAGACTCCAAGCATTCGCTTCTACTCAACTCATTTCTCGTTACCTGAAAAATAGTTGTAAGGGTGAGTTCCTCAATCAATATAATAAGCATTATAGAATATAATGTCATGTTAAGTAATTTAACACATTAATCACCCTAATCGCAACATACAATCAGTAACAGCACATCAGCTCAACATCATACTCAACACCAACATAAATCACAAGTATAATCTCAAATCATACTCCACCACAACACAACCACACGTATAATATTGGAATACATCCATTCATATTATACGCCATACATACATTATGCAATGAGACTCCACACATGCGGTACCGACTATTCTTGAACATATAGTTCAAGCTCACCGATCCCTCCAGATACGGCTACTAAGCTCACTAGCCCCACTCATTTGAGACCTAGTGACTCACTCACTAATTCCTCACCATGGGAATTAGCTACAGCCCCGAAGGCTAGACTATGCACACTAATCATCTAGCATGCAAACATCAACAACAAACCCACAATGGTTCACTCACTAATTCCTCACCATGGGAATTAGCTACAGCCCCGAAGGCTATGCCATGCACGCTAATCATCTAGCAATGCAGCATCAACAACAATTCATAATGGACATATGCTCACACTCTAAGCCATACAACAGTCCACTCACAAATACATGCATAATATATACATTCACAGCATTATGCATATCATCATACATCATCAACACATGTATCAACACATCATTATCATGTCAATCAATTAAACACAGTATTAGCACACTCTACTAATACCTATACTGCTCAAAACAGCGGGAAATAATCCCTACTATATCACACACCGATATAGGCAACCACCAATTAGGCACACAACATTTGAAATTAACATTTTTCCACTCTGCAACAGCGTTAACCGGTTAACGCCCTGGGTTAACCGGTTAACGCAGCACAACACGCTTCCTGTCCCAAAACTTAACAGTGTTAACCGGTTAACACCCTGGGTTAACCGGTTAACGCAGCACAAACAGCAATATTTCAGCAATCACAACAGTGTTAACCGGTTAACACCCTGGGTTAACCGGTTAACGCAGACAAAACAGCAAATTTTCACAATTCAAAACAGTGTTAACCGGTTAACACCCTGGGTTAACCGGTTAACGCAAGACAGAAGCTGTTCCTGCGCTAACTCAAGGCAGAATGCAGAATTCTCCGCATTTTCCGCCGTTGGAGGACTTCCGGACCTCCGATTCCGATTCCGTAAAAAGCTATACGTTCGGAATTTCACAACCAACTCAAACACAGATCCAATTACAGTCTAAATACAATTTATCCAACAAAATTCTTCAGCATCAACAATCCCAATTAGGGTCAAATCAACGGCTTATCACTACCCATCACATATTATCCCATAATACCCATTAATCGACGATAAACCCCCCTTACCTGAGTTAATCCGGCGAATCTCAAGCTCCAAGCTCTTCTCTTCTCCAACCTTCAGCCCTTGCTCTGTCTCTTTGCCCTTTTCCTCTTTCACGATCGTTTCTCTGTTTTCACGTGAAACTTTCTTTTTACCAAAAAATGGGATTCTTTCTCTTATTTCCAACATATATATATTTTCCGAATAATAATAATAATCCAAAAATAATAATAATAAAATTTCCAATTATTTAACTAAATTAATAAATAAATTATTAACTCAATTTAAATAATTATTTTATTATTATCGGGGTGTTACAACATGTCACTTCGGAGTAGCTTGCATGTGCGACACGTCACTTCGAACTAGCTAGCATGTGAGACACTTCACTCCTCTATTTAAGTGTCTTACTATTAACATCCAAGACACTTCATCACATTCATCTGCAGTAAGAAAATAATTTTCATCTGCACAATATCATCTTCATCATTATACAGTGTCAACGTTCACTGCAACGGTGAAACATACGAGTCTGAGCTATATGGCTTTTGTTTTCAAAACACTAATACCATTAGACTCACGATCAAGAGAAAGGCAACCTTATTGCATTTGAAAAACAGAATACAATCATGTATAAGAACGGGTATTGTGTCAAAGATCACATATCAAAATCCAATATTTTTTTAGAATAGTCAATGCAAGTTTTTCCCCCTTAAGGTACGAGACGATGAAGATGTTGAATACATGTTTGTTAGTCATGAACATTCAGGCTGCAACTATATTGAGTTATACATTACTCTTCAACCATGTATACCATATCAACGGTCTCAAATAACCAGTCAGGATGAATATGGTGAATTTGATCCATAATGGTCAAATGACGTCAACCCAGAAGCAGAAGCAGAAGTGGACGTCGTTGATGAAGAAGAAGAGGAGACCGAGATACAGGTTGATCACATGCTGAACAACGACATTGAAGATGATGATCAACCACCACCAATACATCCTACTCATGTCTACAATTCACCTTAACATATGACAAATATGGATTTGCACGACGATGAAACATCCAACAGTGTTTTCTATAATTTGTATCCGAGATCAGAAGGCGAATTAAAGCTGGGAGACATGTTTCGTACCAAAGAAGAATGTGTTTTGGCTATCAAAAAATTCCACATGAACAACTCTGCTGATTTTACAGTGAAACACACTGATTCTAGAAGGTATGTTATCGAATGTCGTAACATGCTTTTTAAGTTTCGTTTGGCTGCGTCTTACAAAAAGAAAAACGACTCTTGGGAGATCGCTTCAATAGACCCACCTCACAGTTGCATTGCAACTAACGTTGAACAAGATCACCGCAAACTAAGCATCAACATCTGAGGTTTGTCTCTCGCATAAATCACATTTCCGTATCGGCGACGAACACCAAACATGATTGTCAAATGATTAATTGAGATGTGGAACAATGACTCACACAACGCATCTATTTATAACACAAAAATTGCATTTTACACTGAGGCGCCAATCCAATTGGCGCCTCCTCTCAAGGTATACACAGGGGTGCCAATCCAATTGGTTAGGGCACCTGCCCTAGTCAATTCAATTGGCGCATGCATTCAAATTTTAAGAGGAGTCGCCATTTCAATTGGCGACTCCTCCTAAAAGTGAGTTAGTTTGAGAATTTTTTTGAAACCAAGAGTATTTTGGGAATTTCCTTTAAAAAGTGAGTTATTTTTGTAAAAAATTCTCCATCTTTCATAGACAAAAAAATTATTTAAGTTAATTTTATTTATTGAGTGTCTAATACGAAAAGTTTTTAAAAAAAAATACTTTATGCCAATATTTCTTATAAATAAATACTTCAATTAGCACTAATATGCAAATATAATATCTTGAAGAAGAAAAAAGAGACAATTATATAAGTTAAAGATTTTCATTCGTAAAGGAAGCAACTAAAACAAATCATGATTATATATTTGGCTTCCGTATATATTATTTCCAACCTTGGATAGTATTATCATGTGGCTGTAATAATAAACCTCACAAGAAGATTTATTTCCTATTTTTACACTGAAAAAATACTTTCAAATTCCTTTCTAGAAATTTAACTGCATCTACCTTCCTCATCTCGGGGGTACGAATCAAAGCCTTTGCCATATTGATATGACATTTTTGACCCATTTTCACAAGCTTTCCACAACATTCGTTACTCATGCTCTTATCATTCACTATACTGTAGAATACTTCTTTTCCACATTGTGCGCCTATTTCTTCAACGCATGTACCCAAAAACCTGGGGTCTTCGGGTTTAGTAAGGACATCACATGTCTGGTAAATTTCATCACCATTGGTAAGATAATGCATCCATTCTTCATTCTTGTATCTAGGGTTTGTTTCAAGAATAAATAAACTCATTTTGGTGTGACAATAATATCCTGTTTGAAGAATCTTATAACAACAATCTTCAGTAACTTCAGTCACATTTGAAGTAAACAATTTGTTGTACACTTGTTTTCCACATTCTACTCCCATATCTTCTGCACATTGATGCAAATATTTCATCACAGCAGGTGGGGTTGAAGCTATTGTTGTTGCACAAATGGAAGCAAACAAGATAAGAAAAAAGCTAAGACTTGCCATCTGATTTTAGCAAACGTGTTATGTTATAAACTATATATTTATGTTTGTTTGATTGATGCAAAATGAATATTGAGATGTGTGTTTAAATAGGGACCAAAATTGATTCAGTTATTTTTATTTACATAATAACGTGTAACCACAATTTGCTTTAATTTTTTAGGAGGTTTGAAAGTTGAATTTTTATAAGTGGAGAGTTTCAGATGTGGAAAGAAACGTAATATTTATTTTTGATTTTAGAAAGATAACAAATATATTTATTTAAAGTATAACTTAAGCATGCAACAATAAAATTTTGAAAATGGATGGTACACAAGGTGTAAGCCTAATCACTTACACCAATTGTTGCCACTAATTGATTCTATGTCTCAATATCTTTAACAAAATAAATATTTGCACGTGACAATAGTTTTTGTTGAATAAGCATCTATTTATATTATGGTTTTATAAACCATTTGGAGGGTATCAAAAGAGATTATATTTGTTTTTTCTTCTTCTTAAAAGTATGATAAAATTTCATTATTTAGAGCATTATTACGTAATTATCAATTGAATTGATTAATGAGATTGTTTTTTAGAGTATTTTATTGTAACAAAATTGATAGAATAAAAATAATAATAACAATAATTGGATTAAGATATGCGCGATGCGTTATTTCTTCTATTATTTATAAAATTTTGATTTTAATTTATCATTAACTTACAATATTTATAATTGATTTAATTCAATTTAACTTTATCTTCAATTTTAATTATTTGTAATTTAAAAATGCATTATAACATATTTATATAATAAATTATAAACTATAGCTGATAATTTATGATTTAGTTTTTTTAGTATGTATTTGTAATTATAATTCAAAATAATATAAGAAATAATTTAAGTATTTGTTTGTCTATTTAAAAATGAAAGTTAAATTTGAAAGAATTGTTTGACAATTTTTTTAGTATTGTAATGTGGTTGAATATTTGAAGTTAAATTTTGTAACATATAACCGCATTTAAAATTAAGAATTATATTATAAAAGAAATATTAAAGGGTCTATTTAAAATTATTATTGAATTATTTTATTTTAAACATTGTAATGTGTTTTTTTTTGTTTTATTATGGTTTTAAGCTGAAACATCCAAATAATTTTTTTATAAAACTATTTTATATACAACTTTTTATTGAGTAAAATATCATATAATGTATTTTTCAAAATATTAATAGAGACAAAAAAGAGATAGATACGCAAGAAATAAAAATAACGATTAGTATAAATAGAATATATTTTTATAGTTGTTGTTACGAAATCGATTATCTCTTTTTTTGTGAGTGATTTAAGTAGTGACAGTGTTATCATTTTTATTAAGAGATTTTTTTTTCATTTTTATATAAACTAAAGTAGTTTTCATAATTTTTTATCAAATTATTTGAAAATAGATTAATTTAATTTTTGTAGTAATTAAATTAACACTCATAGTTTTTTATCTAATAATTTGAAAATTAATTTTTTTATAAGCAACATAAATAAATCAATGAATATACATCATTTTTAGTTAGAAGAATAGAATGGGATAAATCATGGAATATGAAAATATAAGTGTTTTAATTAAAAGATATTTATAAATTAAATATTATACATTTTTCTTAAATAAATAATAGATTATTTGGAATATTGTTTTTTAAAAAGTGTCATATAAGATTTATAGTGAGGTAAAGAGTAAGAGAATGAGTTGTCAACAAAATAGTGTGAGATTCAGTTTTAATATGTTATTATAATAGATTTAAAAATAGATTTAAAAATAGAGGAGCGATATTTTTACTTCAAGAGTAAGTTTAAAGACTTACTTCAAATATTAACCCTCGATTTTCATTAATCTAACGACTTTGATTGATTAATTATATAGAAAAATATCATCGTAAATGTTTACTTCATAAATAATATGGATCTTTATATGGTATATATAAAATATTTTTATTAATGTTTCAGATTTGAACCATGTGTGAATTGACGGAATAGACTCCTAATACAGTGTTGAAAGTCTCTGGTGCAGTTGAAGATGGGGTGGATCTGCATAGTTAGCACTCCACCACACTAAAATTAATGAATGAGTTCAAAAAAGGGTAAAGTGAAATATAAAAAATGTGTGTATCTTTATGCCTTATGCACGAGTGTGTATATATATATATATATATATATATATATATATATATATATATATATATATATATATATATATATATATATATATATATATATATATATATATATATGAGTATGTGTGTGTGTGAGAGAGAGAGAGAGAGTTTCGAATAAGGCTGACTTGTGGGTCTCTGCCATACAAAGCATCGCCTAGGCGAAAGCTTTGGAAGATAAGGGGATTATCACCTAAGAAAGACATGTACAATTTCGTTACCTAAGCCCTAACCATAAGGACGGAGTCATACCATGATTTCCTTGAAAATAAGAAGTTAAGAGTCTCCCCCGGTCAAGGGAGGGCGGTTACCACCTTTTAGGATTCCTGAGTCCTTGGTCTGAAGGGCATCTATAAATATGTCTTTCCTAACGAGAGAAAGGACATATCATTATACCCTTAAAACAATGCATAAACGCATCATCTCTCACATTACTTGAGTTGACCCTCTCTTACCACCAAAAACATCACCGAACAGGATCTCTCACTCTACCGTGAGCAAGCTCTAACCACCCTTAACTACAAAGGACTCTGAGTATCCACTACTCACGTAGGAATACCACTCACTCCTATACCTTTTGACAAGTACAGTGGCATCAACCGTTGGTATGGGTGGAAGTAGGTCACACTTTTCGTAAATATGTCCGACCTATTTTCCAAATCCAAAGTCTAAGTTTGGCCTATTATTTGTCATAGACTTTATCTTGGCCTATTTTGGCCTTTTTTTATAAGTCTAACTTATCTTATTAGTCTATTTAAAAGACTATTTCATTGTAGGATTATTATAGATACATATTTTGCTATAACATGAAGTAATTAGTTAAAAATCTAACCAAAACAATTATTGATAAACTCTAAAGTTATAAATGTCACATAAATTATAAACTTTAATTATAATTATTATTTAAATTAGTTAAATTAAAATTATAAAATTATTATTTAAATTTAGTTAAACACATATTCATTATAAATGTTAAATAAATTCAAAATTATAATTTTGAACTTTATAAATTTAAATTTTGGTGTTGTTTATGTGTCCATGTTGTCTTTCCTATTGATACAACAAAGTTTTGGATAGCAATATTGCTAAAGATATTAGATTCACAACCAACAAAAAATAGCAAGTTATGGATGAAGTATACAAAATTTAGGGTTATGGTTATATCAATTATAAGTATAATTAATGGTGAGTAATCATGTGAAGAGAATATCGTGTCCTAAACTTTTATGTGGATATTTTTTAACGATAAGCAGATAAATAAGGGCATGACTTATTGTTTCATCTAAATAATACGAGTTAGAGCTTGGTGGAGAAAATAAAGCTTAAAATGGCAATTCAACCGCTCAAAAGTTGCTTTAAATCAGAGCCTACTTATAAATTTTGAAGAAAAAATGCAAAAAAAAAAAAAACTATAGACTAAAAACCAAGTTCAGTGAGGAGATTTGTTTGAGCAGATTGACATATTATCCATCATTTATTTTTTCTTCTAAAACTCTACCATCAAACACTAGTCTTACCTTCATCATTCCCAAATCCAACATTCCTTTCATATAAAAAATATGATGCAATAAATTAACAAAGATGCAGCAAGTCAAACACCAGGAAACATAAAAAAGGATTCAAATTTTCAAGGTTATCTCCTCATGTTGTTCACACCCCACCTTCGTAATAAGAAAATAAATTTAAAAATTATACTTGTGAAAAGAAGAAGTTTTAACCTTTGACTTTTGTTTCAAATTATACTTGTGACGAAGATAATCTCCACCACAAATAAGTGCTTCTATAGATTCCTCATTTAGTTTAGAACGATACTTGTCAATAATTCTTCCTCTGACACTAAAAGTGGACTCTAAGGCCACAGTAGAGATATGAACAACTAGAATATCAACAACCATCTTTGATAAGACCTAATATTTTAACTATTGTTCCTCCACCGATCTAATGCGCTAAATAAGTTATTATCTCCATCAGGAATATAAATACTTTCATCAAGATAAGTTTGTAATTCTTATTTAATTGTGAGAACAAGTTCTTTTTTACGCACAATGCTCATGATTCGGTCTAATCCAGTGATGACTGAAGATTGGAATTGGGTTGAAGATGATGATAAATTAATTCCACCAGTATGGACTTCACTAGAAGATGACTCTTGCAGACTTAGAGAAACATATTCAATATATAGCTCTTCCAATGAATTCTTCACCTTCTTTATACTCTCTTGAGCAACTTTGACTTTATATATCAATGGAAAGCATATAACAACAGTATGAAATTTGCATTTGGGATACAAAACACTAGCAATAACCATCAATAAATTGCATTCACCCCAATATTGTCAAACTTTAATTTCATAGGAGCTATCATTTTTCTCATAAAGGAATTTGTATCTTCTTCTGCATTATCAATTACTTGTTTCACCCACCAAACTTTCGCAAGATATCGATTAGAAGTAGGGTACTCGCTACCTGATATAACAAGGTGGAAATATTAAACACTTCAAGAAATTGACAAAATTTCTCAACATTGTCCAAATATTTAGTTTAAGGTGCGTATTTATAATGTGTTCCTTGTAAGATGGAAATGCAATCCTAGATTTCAATGCAACGAATAACATTTGATATGTAGAGTTCCATCTTAATGGACAATGAAGTATGAACTTCCAATCTGCATGGATGATGCCTCAACAATCAGGTTATTTCTCACCTGCACAACATCCATTTCGATCACATGAGACGGATCCGAAATGTACCTTCTCAATTGAGACACACTAAACACATTATAAAGATTATCAAGCGACGGTGGGAAAGAAATTTGATAGGCGACTTCTCCTATTCTTTGCAAAATCTGGTAAGGACCGATGAAACACAGAGTGAGCTTTTAAGACTTCAAAGCTCGGCCAACACCGGTTACCCGAGTAACCCTCAGAAACACATGATCTCCCTCTTGGAAATCAAGTGTTTTCCTTCATCTATCATGATATCTCTTTTGGCAACTCTGAAAATCTTTCATCTTATCTTGAATCACTTTAATCTTCTCTATGGTCTATTGGACAATCTCAGGTCCATTCACATCACCCTCTCCTGACTCATACCAACCCAAATGCATCACACACCTTCTACCATACAATGCCTCAAACAGTTTTATTCCAATACTCGAATGGAAATGGTTATTGTATGTAAACTCAATCAATGATAAAAATTTGTCCCAAGCACCTCCTTGTTTAAGTACACAAGCCCTCAACAAGTCCTCTAGCGACTGAACAATCCTCTCATTCTGACCATCTGTTTGTGAATGGTAAGCAGAACTCGGGTGCAACTTCGTACCCAAATCTATCTGCAAACTCTCCCTGAACCTCGACGTAAACCTCAATCTCTATCAGACACAATATTGTACAGAATATCGTGCAAACTGACAATCCTCTTGATATACACCTTTGCCAACCTCTCTAACGGATAATCCAGTCTCATCCGAATAAAATGAGAAAATTTTGTCAAACTATCCAAAGTTACCCAGATAGTATCATAATTCTTCACAGTCCTCAGCAATCCAGACAAAAGTTCCATTGAAATGTTGTCCCATTTCCACTCAGGAATAGGCAAGGGTTGCATCAAAACTAACGACTTTTGATACTCAATCTTTGACTTCTGGAAAGTCAGACACACCTACACAAACTTTTCAATCTATTTCTTCATCCCAGGCCATCAAAACATCTTTCTCAAATCCTGATACATCTTTGTAGCACCTTGATGAATACTCAAACCACTTCAATATCCTTATTCAAGAATACTCTTCTTGAGTTCAGGCATACCAGGAACACAGATTTTGTCACTGAATTTTATAACACCATTATCATCAATCTTGAAATCACTACCTCGACCTTGATTGATTGAATCCAAACGATCTAGAAGTTCCAAATCAGTCCTCTGACTTTCTCTAATCCCTTCCAAAACACCACTGGTAAGCTTTAACATACTGTCTACCTCAAATTTACCCTACCTTTTATACAACTTCCATGTCCCTAATTCATAGGTATACCTTCATTATCCCATCACCTCATTTCAATTTGCCTCCATAACAAGAAAGCATACTACATGAACTCAAAGCATGGTATTCATATATGAGGACCACCAAGATCTCTTAATCATGTTGGGGTGTGTCCAATCCACCATAAACCCTAATTTTCATCTTCAAGCACTCCTTGACCTTGTGAGATCACACAAGTCACCTCATTCACTTCTAAAACCCTAATTGGATGGTGAACTTTGATTGGAAGCATTGCTCGATCATCTGGTCATCTCTAGGCATCAAACTTAATCCCTTGATCATATATGGCTTGTATAAGTCATCATTTGATTGTATGCTTGGTGCTTTGACCATACCTTTCTGGAAACCCTAATCTCCAACCTTGTGAAACTACATCATGACACCTCATGAACACCCAAACCCTAGTTTGTATAACTTTGACCCTTGAGGAACCTCTTGGTCCAAGAAACCCTGGTTGTGCCCCTTGTGCTTCTATGCTTTGCTTCTTTTTGCTTGAAAACCTACTTCATGGAGATTGCACTTGGTCACCTCATCATCCATTAGTCCGTTTGCATCCAATTCAAGTTCATTCCATCCATCTTTCATCCAAGGAATGCAAGAGATCAATTTTGGCCAAAGTTTGACTTTGATCAACAATTGACTTTTTGGTCAACCTTTACCAAAGTCAACACACCTTTACAAAACCCCAATTTCCACAAATTTAAACCTTCATTCATTAAACATCCACCCATTTCGTTCATACATGGCAATACAAGTGAAAGTCTTGGTTTGATTTTTTGAATGATCAACTTAAAGTCACACGGTTTCATCCATAAGCATGGAACATGATCATATTACAAAGCATCAAGGGTTGGTTTCTATCAAGACTTTCTCATTTGGTCTTCAAATAATCATCTTTGTCCCTTGGAATTCAAGAAACATCAAAAATGCAACTTAGGGCATGTTGGTTTCACCCAGTTTTGGCCAGTTTAGCCTACCATTTGGTCCAAACCCCATAACTTTCTCAATTTTTTAACCTTTTGAAGATCTACTTTGAGCCAAATGTCACAAATGCACTCCTTTCCAACTTTGTTTCAAGATCCAAAACCTAATTCAGCATCTAAGGACCTCAAAATTGGGATTGGCAAAGTCAGGTCAAGTTGTTTGGTCAGGCTTAAAAGCATGTCATGACCACCTCTTTGCACCAACGTCATTTTCATATCATAATATCTTTTGACCTAATTCGTCTTGAACTTTGTAAAGGACATGGAAAAGATGGTTTGGCCTAATTTTGGTTTAAAATGCCTGAGCCAATTTTAATTGTCCCAAGTTGAAAAATTGTGCCTTACCATGATGCACACTACAAGTCAGACCAGCCAAAGTGTCTTATTTCATGTCCCAAACTACCAAATCAATGCGCACTCCTTTCCATCTAAACCAAATTGTTGCAACAACATCTAGAGACACCAAATTAAGGCCCAAATAAGAGTGGAAAGTTAGCTCATGTGCAGCCAAACCGAAATCCCAAAGGCTCAAATTTGCCATAATTAGATACAAGTAAAATAAGCTTCAACGGGTGTAGGAACCACAATTCTCTCACCAAAAGCATCATGTCTGTAGAACATAATGGTGGAAGGGGAATTGCATATGACACATCACTCACCCTTATCCAACAAGTTTCATTTTTGACACATTTTGACGCTCCAACCAACTCAGACATTTCAACCCTAAGAACTCACCTTAATCATTCGGTCAGCCTCCCTGTATATAAAGCATCCTTCTCCCTCTAATAATCAAGCTTCACACCCATTGAAACCCTGCAAAAAACACACCTCACTTCCCTAAAAACAGAGCATTTGGTTGTGGTGTTCGAACCACTTTCAGTACAATAAAGACATCCCAACACCTTCCCTGAACATCCTTGAAGCTAACTGGATCCATAGAAGTGGTTGAGACACCCTCACCTGAGCTCCCCATATACGTCGGAACCACCACTTGAACTCTTTTTCGGAAAGGTAGTAAACAACACCATTTCATTCCAAACAAGTTACCATCTTGTTCCTCATGATCCACTGAAGCTTATCCCCGTGTTTTGAGCCAAGCTACCCTCCCCAAGCTACCTTCACCAAGGTAATATCTTTAACAACAACTACTTCATTTCTCGATCCTCTATCTGCATGGATGATGCCTCAACAATCAGGTTATTTCTCACCTGCACATCATCCACTTCGATCACATGAGTAGGATCTGAAATGAACATTCTCAATTGAGACACACTAAACACATTATAAAGATTAGCAAGCAACGTTGGGAAAGAAATCTGATAGGCGACTCTTCCTATTCTTTGCAAAATTTGGTAAGGACCGATGAAACGCAGAGTGAGCTTTTAAGACTTCAAAGCTCGGCCAACACCGGTTACCTGAGTAACCCTCAAAAACACATGATATCCCTCTTGGAACTCAAGTGTTTTCCTTCATCTATCATGATATCTCTTTTGGCGACTCTGAAAATCTTTCATCTTATCTTGAATCACTTTAATCTTTTCTATGGTTTGTTGGACAACCTCAGGTCCATTCACATCACCCTCTCCTGACTCATACCAACATAAATGCGTCACACACCTTCTACCATACAATGCCTCAAACGGTGTTATTCCAATACTCGAATGGAAACGTTTATTGTATGTAAACTCAATCAATGATAAAAATTTGTCCCAAGCACCTCCTTGTTTAAGTACACAAGCCCTCAACAAGTCTTCTAGCGACTGAACAGTCCTCTCATTCTAACCATCTGTTTGTGAATGGTAAGTAGAACTCGGATGCAACTTCGTACCCAAATCTATCTGCAAACTCTCCCTGAACCTCGACGTAAACCTCAATCTCTATCAGACACAATATTATACGGAATATCGTGCAAACTGACAATCCTCTTGATATACACCTTTGCCAACCTCTCTAATAGATAATCCAGTCTCATCCGAATAAAATGAGAAACATTTGTCAAACTATCCAAAGTTACCCAGATAGTATCACAATTCTTCACAGTCCTCAGCAATCAAGACAAAAATTCCATTGAAATGTTGTCCCATTTCCACTCAGGAATAGACAACGGTTTCATCAAACCCAACGACTTTTGATACTCAATCTTTGACTTCTGGAAAGTCAGACACGCCTACACAAACTTTTCGATCTATTTCTTCATCCCAGGCCATCAAAACCTCTTTCTAAAATCCTGATACATCTTTGTAGCACCTGGATGAATACTCAAACCACTTCAATATCCTTATTCAAGAACACTCTTCTTGATTTCAGGCATACCAGGAACATAGATTTTGTCACTGTATTTTATAACACCATTATCATCAATCTTGAAATCACCACCTCGACCTTGATTGATTAAATCCAAACGATCTAGAAATTCCAAATCAGTCCTCTGACTTTCTCTAATCCCTTCCAAAACACCACTGGTAAGCTTTAACATACTATCATACCTCAAATTTATCCTACCTTTTATACAACTTCCATTGCCCTAATTCATAGGCATACCTTCATTATCCCATCACCTCATTTCAATTGGCCTCCATAACAAGAAAGCATACTACATGAACTCAAGGCATGGTATTCATATATGAGGACCACCAAGATCTCTTAATCATGTTGGGGTGTGTCCAATCCACCATAAACGGCATTCAAGTAAGTAGGAAAGACGGATGAGAGCTTCACACCTCAGAATACTTTCCACGAGCAGACCTGGCGTGAGGTACTCTACATGCGCAACATCCATGTGCCTCGAGCCCTAAAATCTCATATTATGGGGCCTGAACCAAGAAGATGGTTTTTAAATACATAAAGTTAAAGGACACCACACCGAGGATTGATATCAACTCAAGAAGGAAATCGAGCTCCTGATCTAGGAGGGACACCTCAAGAAGTATGTTAAGGGTGACTCCTCCCGAGGGTCGGGAGGATCTAACATACGTGGGTGAGATAATGCAGGAAGTCTCGGATTAAGAAAAGGAAAGGAGGCATCCATAGAGGAGAATAACAAAGTTGTTCTCCACATGCTCAATACTATCACAAAATGGGTTCTCCGGGGGAGGGTAAACTAGCTCCACTCGGAGAAGGTATGCCCGCCAAGTACTAAATATATAAGATATCTGTAAGGAGGTGGATAAAGGCTAGGCAAAGACACCGAAAGCGAAAATCTCCTTCTCCGATAAAGATGCGGCAAGGATCCACCCACACCATGCATATCCCATGGTCATCACTGTTGGGTTGAATTTTAGAGGTTCCACCTCAATCGAAATGACCCAAAATCCTTAAAGGAATGCTAGTTGATTTCTCTGGGAATTGTCGCGCCGCAAAAAATACAGAGTCGCCAGCGAATTTTATTTAGTCCAAAGGAAAGGGAAAATAATGATAAAACCCAAAATGAGAATGGTCTTGCAATCAAGAGCGAATTCAGAAGTCAGTTATTCAAGGGGAAGATATTAACACCCCACACATCCATGGTACTCAATGGGAACCACTTGCTTGTATCAATGGATATGAATGTTGTTTATCTGAATGTTGCTTACTATCGGTGAAATTAGATGAAAGAATAAGATGGGGAGAGAAAATAAGTTTTAAGTTAGTGTGCTCACCAAGTTTTGGGGCCTGTGTGCCTACGTATCCTCATACGTGCAATGAGGAATTCAGAGCTTCGTTGTTCCTCTCATAAATGAAGTATTTTCTTGGTTGTTTTTAATGAACAATGTTGATGTTCACGTGCTACTACTCACTTGCTTATATGCTCGAGCATGGGAGTCATGAGTGTTTGTTTGTTTACGGTAAAATGGATGTGTGTAGAATACACTCTAGTAGTTAAACAATACTTGCTCACACATGGAGGTTTAAGCGTCGTTCACGGTAGAACAGAAGTAACACGTCCTTTTTGAAAGGTTTGAAGAATGCACTGGGGCAAAAGATGATTTGATTTGTTGGGGTTGATTTTAGTACAGAGATAAGCATCAAACTCTTGGCTAGGTACAGTCAATAGTCCAAAAGCTTGGTAGTTGAGAGGACAATGGTATCCTAACCACTCTTTTTCATCCAAAAGATATTTGAATTGTGAAATAGTTTGACAAGTCTAATCATTGGAACTTAGAGGGAGACAAGTATTTGATCGTTGACTAAGTATGACCAATAATCAGAATACTTGGGAGTCTAGATGACAAATCCTAACTACCCTTTTCTCCATCTTAGAACCTAGACCTAACTTGTTTGAATCATTAGATGTTTTAAGGGGGAAATCAAGTGTCGGGTCCTCAAGCTAGGTATGGCCAACAATCCAAGTACTTGAATGTTGTGTACAAGCACGTACACCCTATTTTTGCATTCCAGATTATTATGAAAATATTTTGAAAAAGGCACTTGACTGTTGATCAAGTGATTGAGTTTATTATGAAAAAGTGTGTTTAGAATGGAGAAAAAAGATAGAATGGATAGAACAGAATGGAGAAGAGTGGATAATGGATCATGGAATAGATGGGAGATACTCGACGTTGGATCAAGTACCCGTGTTGCTATGGTGTGAGTTTGATTTGGAAAACACTTGACGTTGGATCAAGTATGCCTTTTGTCTTTTAAAATGCTTTATTTTATCATTTGTTTTTATCTTTTTTTAGTTAGCATGCATGATGAGCTAATAAAAAAAATAAACCTAAGCTATTACACTTGCATGGGTGGAGGACATATAACCTACAATGGAGGAATGGAACCATACAATACAAATGGGAATTAAAAGAGATAAGACAAATTAAAAACCAAGTACCATACCTAAAACATACAAGTGACATGGTATCTGTAGCGGTGTATTCGTCACTTTATGATTTATTGATTAAATCAAAAGCAAAGCATACAAAGAATCGAGTCGCCACCACACTTTTATTTATCCAAAGGAATGGCTAAAAAGCGAACAAAAGCCTAAGAAGTTTTACACATAGAAAACCAATGAAAAGACCAGAGATCTGGGTAAGGGGTTAATTACGTAATGGGAAGGTGTTAGGCACCCAAAACGTCCTAGGTACTCCTAGGGAGCCCTTTTCATAACTTGTTGTACGAAATGTTATTTGTTTATGAAATATTTATTGTGCAAACATGGATTGAAGGGATGAGAAAAGAATATACAAGTTATTATTTTTGTGTTTGAACGGATGAACCCGTTGCCTACATACCTTTCCATGGAAGGTAAGGATCAAAACGTCGTAGTTCGGCTAAAAGATTTCCAAAATGAATTAATTTTAAAACAAAAGCCCTAAGGTCTTTCGTTATCCATGGGAGAAAACTCAACCTATACAAACAACAAGTCCACCATGTGAGAAAAGCTTCAACTTGCTAGTGAGGGGTTAACCCTATAATAAGCAAGGAAGTCTTACAATTCAATCACTAAGGACAAAAGGTGAGATTAACATCAACCAACTAGGATAAATCAAACCTATGGCTAATGTATGAAAACTTATCAAGAAAGTGGACTTGAGCCACAAAACAATTGAATGAGTGGAATTAATCAATTAGAATTTATTCACAAAAGATGGTCAAAGTGTGATTAGAATTCAATTCAAAAGAAGTATTATGAAAATGAAGTTTGAAAAATCAGAGGCTTAAGGCCTAGGTTTCTAATTTGAAAACAAGTGAAAATGTTTGCACAATAGTTTTTCAAGTTTTGGGTTAACATGCAAATGGAGGTTTAAAGAAACAAAAGGTGGGGGGTTGAGGGAGTAAAACTTCTTAGATGTTCACCTCTTGAGATCATATGTAGATGATTCAAGTGATTCCTTTGGAATATGCAACAAAGCAATAAGTAAATAACAAGATGGACACCAGATGCCAATCAATGGACTTATACTAGTCTCACAAAACAAATAAAACAAGGATACCAGATGCCAATCAATGGACTTATACTAGTCTCACAAAGCAAAACGGATACCGGATGCCAATCAATGGACTTATACCAATCTCCTAAAACAAAGAGAAACATGGATACCAGAAGCCAATCAATGGACTTATACTAGTCTCACAAAACAAAGAAGACAAGGATACCAGATGCCAATCAATGGACTTATACTAGTCTCCAAGGAATGATCATAGGAAACAACTGCCAATAGCTGGACTTACAATTGACTCCTCACAAGAAACAAACAACAAATTCAACTGCCATGGATTAAGAGATACGAGCAAAAACATTTTGACATGTCAAACTTTAAACAAACATAACTCATTCATTTCTCATCCGTTTCACACAAATTTTATATCAGATTAATCAGCATGAAAAGCTCTACCTAAACATGGCAATGGATTGAAGAATTAAGAGATTCGAATTTTTACCTCTTGAAGAGCAGAACAATAAAACCAGCGATTCAAGCTCCTAAAGTGAACAGATCCACTCCTATATTGATGACCTGAAGCTTTATGAAGAAATTGGAGCTTGTAGTGGCTTAGATGTTAATTAATTTTCCACTTCCATCCTCATGAGTTTGCTTGGAGTATGCTTGATTTCTGCTCGAATTCAATGATCCAATGCTTGATTCTTCATCCACTACACTCAATAAACCAGAATATGGAAGAAAAATGCTATGCTATGTGGAGAATTTTCAAGTTTTGATTGAGAGAAAATTTGGAGGGAAAAAGTTTTTTGATCTTGAAATGTAAAAAATGATTAACCTCCTCCCAAATTCTGTTAGATTAGAGTATATATATGCTTTCCTAATCACTTTGCTAATCCATAATTAACTTGGTTAATGAAAATTAGGCAAAATGAGGTGTTTGGCAAAAATTGAAAGTTTGCATGGTGCATGTAGTAAACCCACGTGAACAGTACCATTTCCTTGATCAAAGTCACTTAAAATCATCTTTTAAACACATTGGCAATGGTAGAAAGTCCATACAATGCACCCTTTTTGAATTTTGCAATTTCCCTCCAAAAAAGGCATGGAATAGCAAGTGATCATGTGATAACAATTCATGCAATGTGATGAGTGTTTTGGAAACTTCATGTCATGACAAGAAAAATGCAAAAAGAACCACCAAATTTGGAGCTTTGGTTCAAAAATTATGCTCATTTGAAGTCCCATGCACACTTTGCCATGATTGGATCATATCTCCTCAACCATACATCATATGCTCATGATCTTGGACTTTTTGGAAATGGGAGAGAAAGATCTACAACTTTTATGTTAAACAAAATTTCATTTGAAGCTTTCTTGATGATGTAATATTAAGTTGAAGTTGGTCTAAAATCTTTCCATTTTTGGAAAGTTCAAATTATAGGTCACTTGCTATTTTTGGAAATTCTTGACCTGACTTCAAATTCTTCAATGTGAGTGTTTGAAATGTCAAATGAGACTTGTTTGAACATGAATGAACTATTTATAATCACTTCCCACCTCCAAATCCACAGTTGACTTTGCAGTTGACTTTCTAGGTCTTCAGATGACCTGAGAATGTTCTGATGAAATTCAAGCCTTTATCACTTGGGATTTTGCTTCAAAATGAGAAACATGCACTGCCTTACCATCTTTTTAACCTATATATCCCATTATACCACTCTTTGAAAAATATATACCAAAATACCATGTTTTGAGAAATCTTCAACACACAGCCGCCAATCCATTGGGCGATTGAGTGTAAAAAATTAATGGACCGCCCATTCATTTGGAGGCTGTGTTGAAAACGTAATTTTTTTTTCCAAAACCAACATTATATGTAATATATTAATATTTAGTATTATTACATTATTAATTAAATTATTATTGATTTTGTATTAATGATTTTGATTTTTCAGTAATCAACATTATTATTAAAATTATTTATTATTAATGATTTTGTAAAATTAATTATTATTAATAAATTTTGTAGATAAAATAATTGTTTAATTTATAACAAAATATGATATATGTTACAATTAATATTGATTTAATATAAATTTCTATTATTAATAAATATTATACATAATAATTTTTTTTTAGTAAAATAAAATATTATTAATAAGTTGGGTAGATAAAATGTTTGTTTAAATTAAAATAAATATAATATAATTTATAATTAATTTTGATTTAGTATAAGTTTCTATTATTAATAAATATTGTATAAACTTATATAAACTTATAAGAAATATTAATTTAGTAAAATTATAAGAAATATTAATTTAGTAAAATTATTTCTTATAAATTAAAGTTGTAGGTAATAAATATTTATTTATAAATATATAAATAAGTAAATTGCATATAAATTAGAAAAAGCGATAAAAATAAATACAAGGAATTTTTTATTTATTGATATAATAACAAGAAAATTACAATGAACCCCACTTAACCATGATTTTGACCGGGACGTAGTAAGCGGTGACCAGTTCCACATGAAGGAGCAAAACCTAATCGAGTAGACCTTCTTTGTGGAACTCGGTTCTCACCCTGATCAACATTCGAAGGCCCCGCCTCATTTGTTGGATTTATGAAGTCCTCGAGAGCGTCGTCAGATATGAAGTCTGTCGCACTGCCATAGCTTAATCTGGTTCCCTCGTAATTCCAGTTTGGTTGGGCATATGGGGGCATTGAGGTTTGCATGAAAGGGACGTAGGGTTCTTGTGGTGTTTGGAAGTTGTGCTCTTGTTGGGTAGTTTGTGTGAATGCATATGGATTATGGTGGATGGTGTGTGGTGTATGTGGCTGGGTGTAAGATGTTGAGGGGGTAAAATTTTGGGAGGAGTTATAATGTTGTTGTTGTTGTTGTTGATGGGTGTTGTAGAGGGGTGGGTTAAATGGTTGGTATTGTTGACTATAGTGTTGTGATGGGGTATAAGGTGGTTGGGTTGGGTTGAAAGGTTGTTGGGTATGGTAGGTGTGTTGTTGGGTGTGAGAGGTGGGTTGTTGGGTGTAGGTGGTTGACGGTCCGGTGTGTTGAAAGTTTGAAGGCGCGGGTTGGTTACGAGGATCAAATAACAATCTATTCTGCGATAGATACAAAGTTGACACAGATCTATACCAATCCATGTAACCCCTACTCGGTTTACACTCATCTGGCATTACAAAGCCTTGCAAGACAGTGTTGCGACGATTTTGCCATTGACGACGCTCTTGCTTGTAATGGTCTTTCCAATTAAGGAATTTCCATTGGTCGGATGCTTTACTCGTGTGATACTCCTCCATGCATTTAGGAGAATCCGGGATGTCTTGTTGAATGCCATATTGGAGTTTCACTCTATCGGAGTGATGCATCTCAACTGTAGTGAAGCATATGATAAACGTTGTTGAACTCCACATGTCACTTTCAGTTGGGTCGTCGTCTTCAAGCCCAAGATAGGGTCTCCATACAAACTGTTACATAAATTGGAATGATTAGTATCAGGAATGTGTTGAAGATAAAAAGTAGTAGTTGAGATTGTTATATAGTACATCAGTCGGTTCGAAATGATCGAAGAACGCCCGGTAACCAGGAGCACAATGATGGGGGGGTCTTTTCATAATTCATGCCATATGCAGACCACCTAAAAAAATAGTCATTAGAGATGAGGCAAGAAAAA